>NC_060140.1:305948424-306554518 GCF_021461385.2 Schistocerca piceifrons
AGATGAAGATGAATGAACTTAAAGCAATAGCTAAAAGCATAAAGATTAAAGGTTACTCTAAAATGTGTAAAAGTGAATTAATGGATTTATTATTTCCACATACAATTGATATTGCTAAGGAATCTAATAAAAGAAAAAGAACACCTAAAAATGTATCTATTGCTAATATAGAAGATAAAGATCTATCAAAAATGAATGTTAATGTACTTAAAACATAAGCTAAACATTTAAAGCTCAGTGGATATTCTAAATTATGTAAAAGTGATTTGTTAAAGTTGATTCAAAATACTCAAACACTATTTCCATTTGCTACAGATATATTTGAACATCCTAATGAACGAAAAATTCATGTTTATCATTCAATTGAAAAAGCATTCCAAAATAGATTACAAACATACAATATTGAAAACAACTTAAAAATTAAAGATCCCCAACACATTATGACATCAGCAAAACCTATTGTATGTCAGTTAATACAAGATAATCTTAAAGTATACAATGGATTAAAAGTTAATCTAATATTGTACTGTAAAATCAAATTGAATACTACTAATGAAATAAAAGAATTTAGATTCTCAACATACAACTATACAATAACAAATGAAAGAGATCTAAATAAACTTTATACAAAAGGTAAACAACAAATATTAACACACATGCAAAATTTTCAAGATAGAGGATCAGGCTGGATGTTAAATAGTGTAATTGGTTTACAATTAGGAATTAACAAATATACACCACTTAATGGTTCATCATATATTGAACTACCAAAAACAATAAAAGATAAAAAAGCATGTATAAATGTTAAGAATAATGACGAAAAATGTTTCTTGTGGTCTATAGCATCAGCATTAAATCCAGTTGGTAAAAATGCAGAAAGAACTAGTAACTATATAGAATGTGTGAAACAATGAGAAACTAAATTGGTCAAATTGAATATCCAGTTAAAATTGATAATATACCTAAATATGAATGTAAACTTAATATATCGATTAATGTGTATGCATATGATGAAAAGTATGAAATATATCCATTAAAGATAACTAAAGATGAAAAATCAACACATATTGATTTATTATACATGAAAAATAATAATTCACATTATTGTTGGATTAAAAATCTATCTCGATTAATTAGATCTCAGTGTACAAATCATACTGAAAATATTCATCTATGTAAAATGTGCCTACAACACTTTAATTCAGAAAGTAAACTAAATGTACATAAAGAAGATTGTTCTAAAAATGAATCAGTTAAAATTAGAATACCAAATGAAGGTGAATACATAACATTTAAGAATTATAAACATACAATGCCTGTTCCATTTGTCATATATGCTGATTTTGAATGCTTATTATTGAAAATGGACACATGTGATCCAAATCCAAATGAATCGTACACAATGAAATATCAAAAACACGAACCATCTGGATTTTGTAACTATGTGAAATACATTCATAATCATTATAAAGATCCTGTTGTTTATAGAGGACCAAATTCTAAAACTAAATTTATTGAGATGATTAAAAATGAAGTTGAAGAAATAGGACATATATATTCACAAATAGAACCAATGAAACAGTTAACACATGATCAAATAAAAATACATAACCTATCTAAAAGATGTACATTATGTGAATCACCATATACACCAAATAATAAAAAAGTACATCATCATGATCATTTAACTGGTAATTATAGAGCACCATTATGTAATGAATGTAATCTTAAACTTCAACAACCAACATTTGTGCCTATATTCTTACACAATCTAACTGGTTATGATTCACATTTGTTTATTAAAGAACTTGGTTATGATGAAAAAGAAATTGAATTGATTCCAAATAATGAAGAAAAATATATAAGTTTTGGTAAACAAACAAATAACTTAAAAATGTGATTTATTGATACATTTAGATTCATGGCATCATCACTAGATAAACTATCATCTAATTTGTCAAAAGATAAAATGAAAAATATTGAATTATTCTTTCAAAAAGATAAAGTAGATCTAGTAATTAGAAAAGGTATTTACCCATATGATTATATGGATAAGTGGGATAGATTCAATGAAACACAATTACCACCTAAAAATGAATTCTATAGTAAGATAAATGAATGTAATACAAGTGATGATGATTATGAGCATGCAAAATTAGTATGGAATAAATTTAATATAAAAAATATGGGTGAATACCATGATTTATATTTGAAAACTGATGTGTTATTATTAGCTGATGTATTTGAGAACTTTAGAGATACATGTATGAAATCATATGATTTAGATCCAGCATGGTATTATACAGCACCTGGTTTATCATGGGATGCAATGTTAAAAATGACTAAACAACCACTTGAATTATTACATGATTATGATATGATATTAATGGTTGAAAAAGGCATTAGAGATGGTATAGCACAATGTTGTAAAAGATATGTTAAAGCAAATAATAAATACATGAAAGATTATAATAAATATAAGGAATCAAACTATTTAATGTATTTAGATGCTATGCAATATGGATATGCAATGTCACAATATTTACCATATGGTGGATTTGAATGGGAAAATAATTTAGATATTGATGTAATGAACATCCTAGATAAATCTGAATATGGATATATATTAGAAGTTGATTTAGAATATCCAATTGAATTACATGACAAACATAAAGATTTACCATTAGCATCAGAAAATGGACATAAATTATTAACAACATTAAATAATAAACATAAATATGTTGTACATTACAGAAATTTGAAACAGTATTTAAAATTAGGATTGAAATTAACAAAAATACATCGTGCACTAAAATTCAGACAAAGTGATTGGTTGAAAAAGTACATTGACTTTAATACAGAAATGAGAACAAAAGCTAAAAATGATTTTGAAAAAGATTTCTTTAAACTAATGAATAATAGTGTGTTTGGAAAAACAATGGAAAATATAAGAAACAGAGTTAATATAAAATTAGTATCAGATGGTAAAAAATGTGATAAATTAATAGCTAAACCAAATTTCAAACATAGAACAATATTTAGTGAAAATCTGGTAGCTATTCATATGAATAAAACTGAAATTAAATTTAATAAACCAATTTATGTTGGAATGAGTATATTAGATTTATCAAAAGAATTAATGTATAGTTTTCATTATGATGTAATGAAACCTAAATATGGTACAAATATTGAGTTATGATATCAAGATAATGATAGTTATATATACAATATAAAAACAGATGACTTTTATGAAGATATGAAAAATATGATTGAACATTTTGATACAAGTGATTATGCAACAAATAATGTGTACAATATACCACAAATGAACAAAAAGGTATTAGGTAAAATGAAAGATGAATGTAATGGTAAAATAATGACTGAATTTGTTGGTTTGAGAGCTAAAATGTATGCATATTGTGTTGGTGAAAAAGAAAATAAAAAATCTAAAGGTGTTAAGAAATCAGTAGTAATGAATAAAATATCAATGGATGACTATAAAGACTGCTTATTCAATAATAGTGAATTATATAGATCAATGAATTTAATTAGAAGCTATAAACATGAAATATATACAGTAAAATTAAATAAAATAGCATTAAGTGCAAATGATGATAAAAGACACATTCTGAATGACGGAATAAATCCATTACCACTTGGACATTATAGTTTATTGTAAATATTGTATATATTATGTAAACATAATTATTTGTAATTGTATATATGTATATATTTAGATTAACCAACACCATCTATAATTGTATATATGTATATATTTTTATTATTCAACACCATTATAAATGTTGCATAAATGTATATAGTACTATCTAAAAGAGACACTTTATGCATTTCCCTAATTTTGTGGTTGTATCATAGTAAAAATATGAACAATAGCTGATTTCGATGTAAAATGGTCTAAAAATAGCATAAAAATGGCTTTAAATGACTGATTTTGGCAATTGAGCCAGAACATACATTTCCTATCTACTCATATAATGAGTAAACACGCAAAATGTGATTTCTCCTGAAGACCAATGTTTGATGCAACATCAAAAATTTCACAGTGGTTACATTCACAGCATAAATTTTGGACCATCTTCACCTGTAATTTATTTACATACCACTCTTTCTTACTCAACAAGTCGGGCACTTTTGTGTTAGATCGTGAAACATGCGAATCACAGAGTAGGGAAGAAAAGTTGAGGAAAAGTTTCGAACTTACTGGAACATCTGAGACTAATCCCATTCACCACAGGTGCAGATCTCTAGGTTTTCTTTTTCTTATTTTCTGTGTAAATACATCCACACAAAGTTTTGTCGTTATGCCAATGTTCATCAGTATAATGAGCTTTTGCTTTATTTTCAGTACCCCACAAAACGGCTTAAAAAGTTCGATTATTACAGTTAATCATCAAAATACGATTACAGTAGTAAACCTACATTAAACTTCAAGCGTTCTAATCAGGTAGCTTTGCATGCAGGAGGTTCTTCTGCCACTCTCATAACAAGGCGGTCGCACATTGTTAGCTTTTTATGCAGATTTTTATATTGGCTTGTGCATCTTTATTGTGGTATTTCAATCTCAGTTATTGTTTTGACCATAATTGTATTATACTGATGAGAGGATCATCTTTCCCATATCAGAAACAAGGCATTTAACGAACAAATAATATTTATTATCGATAAATTCTAAACTCGTGATCAAATACAGTTGATTCATCATTTTAATAATTTTTATTTTTTATCGCTGTTATCGCTTTCTAAACAGGATATTATCACCAGAGTGCTTCAGTACGTCCATTAACAGAGTAAAGTATCTCTAAAAACTTTTTGCACGCCTTTTAGTGGCAGTAAAGTTAGAAAAAACCTTTTTGGAAGACAAAATTGGGCTAACGGAGGGTAGATCTTATTCAGACAACACGCTCGTCACCACAAATATATCAAAAACCATGTAGAATTTAATAGCGAAATACATCTACTGTACACTGACTACGTGAAAGCCTTTGGCAGTCCAGTTAGGGAAATGATGTGGAAAAAACTAAAAAGCGTAGGCACACCACGCCACTTATTAA
Organism: Schistocerca piceifrons; assembly: GCF_021461385.2. NCBI lineage: Eukaryota > Metazoa > Arthropoda > Insecta > Orthoptera > Acrididae > Schistocerca > Schistocerca piceifrons. The sequence continues at coordinate 305,953,497 of NC_060140.1, forward strand.
GAGTAATCCGCCAAATATAATAAGACTCAAAAATTTTCATTTCCGGTAAAGAGATCATTAAAGTAACGACACATTAGGCTTACGGTAAGAAGCAGTTTGACTCTGATGCTTCTTAATAGCTATGTCCTTGGTTTGTTGGTACAGTACCTAAAAGGGAGTTTTCCACCAAAAACTAAAAGTACTTCTGATGATCAACATCTTAAATCTGACAGTGAGGACACCGTTAAAATGTCGTTTATTAATTAAATATAACTGTCATGAGTTAAAATTTAACAATCTTGATCAAAAACATAAAATTTTTGGCTTTTAAGGTCAAGAACCGTTCAAACGGAAAATTGCACTTAACGACCAGAAAATAAATGGAGAATCTATTCAACTTCTTGGGATTCAACAGCACCTTTAAAAACGAAAAAGAAATACCGAAGACTCAATCACATTAATGGAACGATACACAGAGCACTGAATGAAAATATAGTTCTACAAAACACTGGCATTACCATCTATATTGCCTGGCACAGAGACTTGGAAACAACAGCTGATACAGAACGGACAATAAAGTCTGTGGAAATTAGGTTTACAAGAGAAGCAGTTGGTTATAGACTCTCTGATTTTCTAAGGCGCACAACAGGCAAGAACTAGAACGGAAAAACGTAAATGAACAGATCAATGAGTATAAAAATAAACTTAGAGATCATGTCACAAAAATGAATGAAAACAAATTGCCTAAAATAACGATGAGTTATTCATGAATAAGGAAAATATCAATAGACAGACCATGAAATGGGTGAAAAGTTCAAACAGAAACTAACCACGTACTATGAAGGCACTAAGCAAGAGGACGTAACTATCAAACGCATGACACTTGAAGAAAGAAGAAGAAGTAATAAAAGTTAAATGCTGCTGTTAAGAAGAAACATTGATTGAGGTACTCACTTTCGTGTTAATTACCATTGTAGGCCACCACTGCATTAAAATACGTAAAAGAAACGATTGTTAATGACTTCTTAAGTTCATAATTTTAATACAACCTTCTGAAAATGAACTCTCAGAAGCCAATAGTAGCGATGGTTAGTAAAATTATTTAATTCCTCGAATATTTTAGTGGCTGGCAGCTGTATCATACTGTCACGATTATTCTCAGTGTCTGGTCCAGAGACAAAATAATAAGAGTCTTTGTGAATTTGACAATCCAATTTAGAAAGATTTGCTTCAAATCTTTCGATGAGGAGCAAAGCCAATATTAGCAGCCTTGGCAACCGACAGCCACTGACTGTCAGTACCTTCATTTAGATCCTGCATTTGATTGTGTTTTGAACTAAGAGAGAAAGAAGGGGGTGTGTAGAGTCGGTCACTTGCCGCCACATAGCATAACCGTCAAGCTTAACGTCCCCATCCGACCGTCAGATAACCAACAATGTCATATGAACTCACTGTATGGGACACTGCGGTGGGCTTCGGAATTTAAACAAATACATTAGCGCAAGGTCTCCTTACCTGAAACTTCACACCTCCAGCTCTCTACCCTTTCTTGTCCAAATGCTGGTCAAAACAGGTTTTTGGAATCCCATTTCGAACTACTTTGTCAACGGCCTTATCGCATTGGCAATAACGGTTCCACTCAGATAACCGAAGTTAAATGCTGTTGGGCTTGCGTGGGTGACTGTCCGGGTCTGCCGAGAGCTGTTGGGAAGTGGGGTGCACTCTGCCACTGTGAGGCCAATTGCCGAGCTACTTAATTGAGAAATAGCGGCTGTGGGCATGAGAACTCACAATGGCTGGGAAAGTGGTGTGCTGACCACATGCTCCTAGTATCCACACACTGTGAAGTCTGTTGTTGAGGATGACACGGCGGTCGGTCGCTACCGTTGGGACTTCCGAGGACAATTTGGATGGAGTCTCGAATTACTTTGTTGAACGGCATCATTTGCATTCGCTACCCTTCCCACGGAGACCAATGATTATTAGCTGTTAAACAAGAGACTACATATCGAAAATCAGTAGTTACTATACTAAACTAAACTAAAATCTAAGTACAGAGTAACAATGTTCCACAATAATATTCACTTTACATTTTGTCTGGAAACGGCTTTCTAGGCCATTATAAGATACCTCAAGATGAACAGACAGCCCACATAAGACCAGAGAGAGAGATTTTGGCAATACAAAGATTGTTAGTTCCAGACATCTAATTAACAACTATACCACTCATTATCTTCACGAAAAACACAAACTGCAATGTTTCAGTTTGGACTGGGTTCAAATCAAGAAATATTCTCTGATAATTTACTAAATGTTTTACCTTCGAAATTATGTCTCTGAATCCTTAAACCCAATGACCGACTATCATAGCCATATTGACTACACAAGTTATGGAGATATTAATTAGTCTCCGAATTATACGCAGACTGATAAAGCATATGGAAATAAACACAAAGAATAAACCTATTACATTGTACTCAAAGATTGAAAGCGTAACAATATAAAGACCAAAACAATACAACAAGAGAGTGCAGACTAATACTGTACAAAGTCACCGGTGAATTCAATGAACAATCAGTAGCGATAGGTTCAAAGAAAGGAAGCAATCAACGGAATGTGGAGAAAGAGGAACAGTTGTAATATTTACAACAAGCGTTTTATTTCATGATGATTGAAATATTAACTAGTGGCTGCTTTTTACTAAAGGAGAGTAATGGAAATGTATTTGATCATTGAGGATTAAGTCAGGCTTCTATGACTGGTGTTCATGTAGGTACATATTTCCAAACAACATTTGTTTTCTGCCATCATGTGCTTATAGAGAACATCACATTAAATATAAGTACCACATTCATTCAGAGCGTGCTAAGCAATCTCCTTTTATATTCAATTAGTTTAGTGCTTACAGCCGTACATGTTTATCTCCATATAATTTGTGACACAAGTTTCAGAAAACTCCACGAATTCCTCTCTGTTCTAAATGTGACTTTGTTGTTGAGCAGAATGTGAGTAATGGTATTTCTAGTGTTAAAATCTGGCGTATACTTCCTGGATTTTAATTTTCTGCGAAGCACCTGTGAAGTCCTGCCAACTTATAACATGGGCATCTATACGTTGTCCATGTGATTTAGTGATTCTCGAGGACCATACAGAAATGTTATTATTGTCTCTTATTTCTACTAATTATTATATCAATTAGGGTAAGACGATAACCATTAGTGTTTGCAAGTTGTTCAATTATTTTCAATTCATTTTCACATTCTGGTGTGGTTTGTAGTACAGACAGCAGAAATGCAACATGAGTGGAAGGCTGCATGTTTTTATGTTATAGGATGCTGGTAATTGGAAGGTATTGCTGTATCTGTAGAAATCACATTCCTGTATATCTTAAATCACTGTTTTTGCTTGGCAGTGTCAATGTTAAGGTCTAAAAAGTTAAATGAGTCTCCTCCATAATCCATTGTAGACTTAACTTTACGGTTGTGTCATTCAGTTATTGAAAAAATGTGTTTAATCGTCTGCTCGTACTCATCCACAAGCACAGTAAATCGCTCACATACATGGCACATTGAAAAAAAGAACCATTATCTAAAACTGTTTGTTCAAAATTCCCTATAAACGTTTCAGCTAATAAGGGGATTAGAGGGGGCACTCATTGTTAACTCATTTGATTGACTGTATATCATCCATTGAAACTAAAAATAAATTTCTTTAAAGTATGTCCCAGTTGCCAACCCTATGCACTCTGCTTCCACTGAAATTCTTCTGGTTTTATATAACAGTTCTATTAAAATTTTCATAGCCTCTTCAACAGGAATGTTAGAAAATAGACATGTGAGATAAAAGGAGACTAGCTTAGCAAGAGATGGAATAGTTTACTTTTCCACTAATGCAAGAGAATTAGGTATGCCAGTTTTGGTTTGAATTTAGTTTTTGTTTTACTGAGTAATTATAACTCTGACTACTTTATGGCACAGACCTGAAATTTAAACTTGCCATAAATTAAGTAATATTGTAAATAGTATAACTCTACCCCACTTCCCACATTCCATTGATTCCTTCCTCCCCTTACCCCCACCCTTTTAGCCTGTTCATTATATTCACCAGTAATTTTGTCTGTACGCCGTAGTAGTCTGTGCCAGACACACTTAGCGTTCTTACACTTTTAATCTTTGAGTACAATGTCACATAAGGTTTATTTATTATGAACGAAAACATACACACGGCACTGATGTAATATCCTACAATTTTAGACCAATGAAGTGTGTGTTTTCATTCATAATGTATAAAATATTCTACCAAGAAAAGACAGGACAGTCAGGCAATGCATTTTGTTCAACCTTTCTTTGTATTTCAGTATTCTTACGACAGTTTATCGGTCTGTGGGTAATTGACAGACATTAACCAATATCTGCAAAACTTGAGCAGTACAATTTGTTTATGTCAGTCGGTAATTAGACTTCAGGATTTATAATAATAACTTCGGAGTCTAAAACATTCATTTCATCCTTAAAGAATATTTCTTGTTTTGTTCCATGCCAAACTGAAGCACTGAAATTTGTGTCTTCCCTGTAGACACGTAGTGGTATAACCACCATACATTTTAGGACATAACGATCTTTATACCGCTAAAAGCTTTCGCTGATGTTTTATTGGTTGTCTGTTCTGTCTTAGGTAATCTGATGAAGACCTAGAAAGCCAAAAGCCGGTTCACTAAAAAATATAAAATAAATATTACTGTGGAACATTAATACTCTGTTTTTCAGTTTTAATATGTCTGTGTTCCTCTAAGCACCAATGTTGACTTATAATATGTGTTGTTATAAAAATCTGTTTTCGGTACTATCATTTCTCTGATTTTCACATCAAATAGATCCAGCGCAGCAAAAAAGTTTTTATAAGTAGTTACTCTTATATTGTCAAAGACGGCAGAGGAGCAGTTAGAGGTTTATTGCAGCCTTTTGCCCGTCAGGGGGACAATTACCCTTAAAGACAGAGGACAATGGAAACCACTACGCTGAAGACACATAACGTAATACACAGTAAATGTGGCATGAAACACAAAACGGCGTTATTATCACCTCCCCACTGGCAATAAATTCCGTGTTCCATTCGCATCTCTGAGAGCAGATTGCAAAAGTGGAGGTGGCAGGAGACCGAAAAACCAACGAAACGCTAATACTGTAAGAGTTGGAACATGGAATTTCAGAAGTGTGAATGTGGCAGGAAAATAAGATAATCTGGAAAGGGAAATGAAAAGGCTCAATGTACGAATATCAGGAGTCGAAGAAGATAAGGAGAAGATAAGGATTTCCGATCAGACGAATAGAATATCAATGATAGCAGAAAATGGTATAACGGGAGTAGGATTTGTTGGAATGTGGAGGAAAAAGTAAGATTTTTTGAACAGTTTACAGCAAACCAATGGCAACGGCAAAATTTTGGTCCAAGAGTGGAACTCGCAGGCAGAAGATGAAGAAATAGAGAAAGAGAAAGGAGTGACCGGGGGAAGGGAGGCGGTTACTATAGCATTAGAGGGCAACAGTACGTAAAGGGAGATGAAAATCTGATACTTACATGTACTGAGAACGCTGTCCTAGGGAAGGAATATAAACCACAATAAAACTGTTCACTTACTCCAAGGAAAATAGATATAACTGGAAAAGGCACGACATGAGATAATAGTTGATTACATTACAACGAGACAGAGATTGCGAATTGACATGTTGAAGTGCAGGGCTTACACAGGGACAGTTATAGACTCTGATCACAACCTGGTAATGATGAAGAGTAGGATGAAGTATAAGACACTAGTGAGGAAGAATCAATGCACAAAGAAGTGGGATGTGGAAGTACTAAGGAATGAAGAGATACGCTTCAAGTTCTCTGAGGCTATAAATACTGCGGTAATGAATAGCTCATAATGCAGTTCAGTTGAAAAGGAATGGACATCTCTAAAAAAGAGCACTCACAGGAGTTGGAGAGAAAAACGGAGATACAAGGAAGGTAACTGCGAAGAAACCATGGCTAACAGAAAAATTACTTCAATTGATCGATGTAAGAAGGAAGTAAAAAATGTTCAGGGAAATACAGGAATACAGAGATACAAGTCACTTAGGAAGTGCAGTGAAAAATTGAAGAAATCGAAAAAGAATTTGTTGTCAGCGTATTGAAAAGCAAAACAATCTTTCGTGAAATTAAAAGCAACATCGGTAACATTAAGAATGCAATGGAAATACTACTGTTAAACGCAGAGGAGAGCGCGAATAGGTAGGAATAGTACACTGAGAGCCTCTATGCAGGGGAGAACGTATTCTGATGACGAGATAGAAGAAGAACAGGAGTCGATAGGGAAGAGATAGGCGATCCAGTATTAGAATCGGAATTTAGTAGGGCTTTGGAATACTTAAAATCAAAGGCAGAAGAGAGTTATAACATTCCATCGTAATTTCTGAAATCGTTGGAAAAAGTGACAACAGAACGACTACTCATATTGCTGTGTAGAACGTATAAGACTGGCGATGTAACATCAGACTTTCGGAGAAACATCATCAACACAATTCTGAAGATTGCAAGAGCCGACAGGTGCGAGAATTATCGGACAATCAGCTTAATTGCTCATGCATGCAAGTTACTGACAAGAATAATATAGAGATGAATGGAAAAGAAAACTGAGGATCTGATAGCTGAAGATCACTTTTACTTTAGGAAAGGCACCAGAAGGGCAATGTGACGTTGCGTTCAATAATGGAAGCAAGACCAAAGAAAAACCAGGACACTTTCCTAGTATTTGTCGACCTGGAAAGCCCTTCGACAATATAAAGTGGTCTAAGATGTTCGAAATTCTGAGAAAAATAGGGACACACTAGAGGGAAAGACGGATAATATGCAATAAGCACAAGAACCAAGAGGGAAAAATAAGAGTGGATGACGAAGAACTAAGTAGTCGGATTAATAAGGGTGTAAGACAGGGACTTAGCCTTGGGCCTCTATTGTTTAGTCTGTACATCGAAGATGCAATGGTGAAAATAAAAATAAGGTTGAAGGAAGGAATTAAAATACAAGGTGAAAGGGTGTCGATGATAAGATTCGCTGATGACATTGTCATCCTCAGTGAAAGTAAAGAAGAAAAAAACTCAAATTTGTGGTAAGATCTCATGGGACCAAACTGCTTAGGTCATCGTTCCCTAAACTTACACACTTCTTACTCTAACTATAACTTACGCTGCGGACAATACACACACACACACACACACACACACACACACACACACACACACACACACCCATGCCCGAGGGGGAGGAGGAGGGGGAAGAGCCGCATGGAGCGTGACAAGACGCCTCACACCGCGCGGTTACCCCGCGCGGCTTAAAGAAGAATTACAGGGTCTATTGAATGGAATGAACAGTCTAATGAGTGTAGAATAAGGATTGAGGGTAAATCGAAAAAAGACGAAATAATGAGAAGTAGCAGAAATGAGAACAGCGAGAAACTTAATATCAGGATTGGAGATCAAAAAGTAGATGAATGTAAGGAATTCTGCTGCCTAGGCAGCAAAATAAGCCATGACGGACGGACACAGAAAGACGACTAGTAAAAGCAGACTAGCACTGACAGAAAGGGCATTCCAGGCCGAGAGAAGGTACTTGTATCAAACATAGGTCTTAGTTGTAGGAAGAAATATTTGAGAATGTACTTTTGAAGTATTAAGACATGGACATGGGAAAACCGGAACAGAAGAGAATAGAGACATCTGATATGTGGTGCTACAGAACAATATTAAAAATTAGGTAAGGAACGAGAAGAATCTCCGCAGAATCGGCGAGGAATGAAATACATGGAAAACACTGACAAGAATAAGAAACCAGACGACAGGACACCTGCTAAGACATCAAGGAATAACTCCCATGTTACTAGAGGGAGCTGTAGAAGGTAAAGACTGTAGAGGAAGAAACAGATTGGGATACATCCAGCAAGCCGGCCGGAGTGGCCGAGCGGTTCTAGGCGCTACAGTTTGGAACCGCGTAACCGCTACGGTCGCAGGTTCGAATCCTGCCACGGGCATGGATGGGTGTGATGTCCTTAGGTTAGTCAGGTTTAAGTAGTTCTAAGTTATATGGGACTGATGACCTCAGCAGTTAAGTCTCATAGTGCTCAAAGGCATTTGAACCATTTTGAACATCCAGCAAACAATTGACGAAATAGGTTTCAATTCTAAAAATTAAGGCAACTAAATGACTTTTTGACTTTTCAAGTTAATGGGTAACTCGGTATGAATGGGAACATATCATTGAAATTTAGGAAGAAACAATATGTGTCCTGAGTGGCAGCACACACAGAGTAGTTGATGATTCCTACGTAGTACATAATTAGTAATTTATTAGCACAACACAAAAGAGCACGGTTCGACATACTTTACATTCTGATAGACATAACTAAAGGATTATCCTGATCTAACATGAATATGATGAAGTGATAATAGGGTCACAACGTAGGTTGTGACTGCCATTAATGAACACAGGATCACAGTCTAAGCTCCCCAGAAGAACTGAACTGCAGTCCTGGATACCAAGTACAGGGAAGAGCAGCATCAGAGAAAGCGAAGGATCCGAGTGTCATGGCTGGTGGCTAGGTGTGGCAGCTGTCGAGCATCTTCTATAATGGCTGGTCGAGTGGTGTCGCAGCGCGGTTGGGATCCCGAGGCTGGGCATGGCTGTATGGAGCCGGCGAGATGAGGCCACTGGGTACGGCTGATGTGAGCTGGCTGTTAGCGTTCAGACACCGTTTTAAACATACAGCTGGTGTAAAGATACGCACACGGTGCTCGTTGAGCACGTGCCTTGTGGATGCAGCGTAGTGCACGCGATTGCGGCAGCACTGTCATCGATGTGCATGCTGCTGGTGGCGAGGCTGGTGGCAGCTGCTGGAGATTAGTTTGTCAACAGGTGTGCTTATGTTGTCGTCTGTAATGTTGTCGTAGTCGCAGTACACACGCGAGGTAATGTTTGAATAGCCCGGCTTGTGTACGGTCTCCGGCGGAAGACGCCTGCGGTACTGGCGAGTGACCACCCGCTGGTCGCGGGTGCTGTGCAGGTAGCCGAATTGGCAGGCAAATAGCCTGGATATAGAAAAAGTCGTCTACACAATCGCGAAGATGTCAGAGGCAGATAAATACAAAAAATACCCCAATATTAGATTAGCAGCTCATGCAACGAAGTTGCAGATAGTAGTTAAGTGACAGAAAAACAGAAAAGAAAATTGAGAATCTTTCAGATGGAGATCAGTTGCGGAACGAAAAGGTAATAGATAGTTCTGATGCTGCACTCGATAATGGAGGCAATATTTGACAAAAATAAAGACACCTTTATTGGATTTGTTGTATAAAAAGCGTTCGCGAACATAATATTTTGCAAGATATTTAAAATTGTCAGTAAACTCTGCGAAATTTACAAGGAAACGTAATTAAATACAGGATGTTCAAGAACCAGCTGGGAACCATAGAAATGGAAGGACAAGAGAGAAATGTTGGGAATAAAAATGGCTTAAGGAGGGGATGCAGTATTTCTCTCCCACTGTTCAACCTGTACATTGAAGAGGCAACGACAAAAATAAAATATAAGCTCAGGAGTGGACTTAAAATTGAAGTTGAAAGGATTTCAATGATAAGGTTCATTGATGACATTGCTACATTCAGTAAAAGTGTGGAAGAACTACAGGACCTGCTCATTGTAATGAACAGCCTGACGAGCGCAGAATATCGACTGAGAAGGAGGACAGATGTGTTGAAGAGCAGCGGAAATGAGTTTACCTATAAGCTTAACATTAAAAACGGGGCGCACATCGTAGATAAAGCGAAGGTCTCCTATTACCTTGGAAGAAAATAACATTTGATAGTCGAAGCAAGAACGATAAAACAAGCAGACCACCACAAGCGAAAGTTTGTTCCTCTCAAACAGAAATTTGCTAGAACGAGGGTAAGTCAATTATTATCCGCAAAGTAGTTATAAAATTTTATTGTAATCAAATAGAAAACCTACAAGAACATCATTTTTCGACAGGCAGGCAAATAGCCTGGATATAGAAAAAGTCGTCTACACAATCGCGAAGATGTCAGAGGCAGATAAATACAAAAAATACCCCAATATTAGATTAGCAGCTCATGCAACGAAGTTACAGATAGCAGTTAAGTGACAGAAAAACAGAAAAGAAAATTGCGTTTCAACGCACTTGGCCCATCGTTGTACAAGCTTCCCGATGCCCTCATAAAAGAAGGTTTAGCTGCAAGCCAGGAATGCACCGCTTCTTTCATTGCTTCGTCCATGGCATTTCGACGGCCCCTTAATGCCGGTTTGAGTGGACCAAACAAGTGATAGTCAGAAGAGGCAAGATCGAGACTACATGGAGGATGATCAATTACTTCAAATTTTAGTTTCTGGCGCGTTTCAGCAGTATGCAGACGGGCATTGTCGTGCAACAACACAACACCTTTTGACAACAATCCTCAGCGTTTGCTCCGAATTGCAGGCTTTAGCCCGGCAGTAAGCATCTCACTGTAACTTACACTGTTTATTGTTGCGCTCCTATCCCCAAAATGTTCCAGTACTGGACCTTGTGCGTCCCACAAAACCGTAAGCATCAGTTTTCCTGCTTACGGTTGGCTCTTGAACTTTTTCTTGCATGGCGAATTTGGGTGTTTCCATTCCATACTCTGCCGTTTATTCTCCGACTCGTAATGATGGATCCATGTTTCATCACCAGTAATGATTCTGTCCAAGAAGTTGCCTCCATCACTACCATAGGGATCTAAATTTTTTTGCAGATGTCCAAGCGCGTTTGTTTATGCAACTGTTTGAGACGTTTTAGGACCCATCTTGCACAAATTTTATGAAATTCAAGTCTGTTGTGGATGATTTCGTAGGCAGAACCGTGACTAATTTGCAGACGATATGCCACTTCGTCAATAATTAATCGTCTGTCGAAGAGAATCATTTCACGTGAACGCTCAGTGGTTTCACATTTGTGGCGGTAAACGGTCGTCCGTCTCCTTCATCGTGCGTAACACTTGTGCGACCATTTCGGAATTTTTCAATCCATTCGTAGACACTCCGTTGTGATAAAACACTGTTCCCGTTCTGTACCGAAAGTCTTCGATGAATTTCGGCCCCTGATACGCCTTCCGACTACAAAAACCGGATAACTCAACGTTACTCTTCTTTGGTGCAAATAGACAGTGGAGCAGCCATGATTAAGGAAGCACGGCAGAGATAACGAAACTAACCTAGCAGCTTGAAAACTGCGAAGATATAACAACAAATAAACAAAGCATGCGTCATCAACATAAAACGACAGTAGTACCAAAATAGCCAAAAATATAACTAAATTGGGGATAATAATTGACGCAAGCTCGTATCAAATATAGTCCTTAACTTGAAAAGTAATTTCTGATTATGTGTATTTATAGTACAACATTATGTGAAAGTGAATCATGGACTATAAGAAAACTAAAACAGAAGAGAGTCAAAAAAGCGTCTGATATAAAGTGATACGGTATGATAAAAATGAAGTGAATCGATAAGACAAGAAATGAGAAAGTCCTCTGAGCAATCAGCCTGGAATGAAATACGTAGAAATTGATGACGGGAGGAAGGAAAAGGATAATAGGGCACGTGTTTAGGCATTAAGGAATAATTTTCATGATGGTACAGGAAGCCGAGAAAGCCGAAAACTGTACAAGAAGAAAGATGTTTGAATATATCCATCAAATAGTCGAGGACGTTGTTTGGAAGTTCATGCCTGAGATGAAAAATTTGGCATAAAAGAAGAAGTTGTCGAGGGCAGCATTGCACCCGTCAGAAGACTAAGTATGCTCAGAAAAGTTCAAACACAATGTAACAGAGGGAACTGGAGTCTGCTGATCACGTTAAAGCCCATACCTTTTATGAAGGTAACATCTAACAGAAAGAGGAGTTGTGTGACATAAACGAAAATTGGTAGGCGTGTTTCTACGTCTGAAAGATGATGTCTGTTCAGATTTTTCACTAGTCGCATAAAAGTGTCGCTAGTACCACCTCTATGTGAATGCAAATCACACTTTGCTTTAAATACACGCTTTAACCGTCGGAGCGTTAGTTTCCTTTGGAATTGGACGTGCTCAGTTGACGTTAGTCAACAATGTTTTTGGAGCGACCACAAAACACCACTTTCCGCACCTCACTGGGCATCATCATCGGACGACAACTCCAGCGTCATCCATAAGCAGCGTTAACCGTCCCTGTATTGACCGACCAAGTGCGACAGCCAGGGAACTCCACCCACAAACTGGCATTCGCCACCTGTACTACACAATGAATGCTCATTTGCATGATTGCATTCAACACTCTTGTGGTTGCACGGGTTCTTAATGTACAGGTTCAAATGGCTCTGAGCACTATGGGACTTAACATCTGAGGTCATCAGTCCCCTAGAACTTAGATCTACTTAAACCTAACTAACCTAAGAACATCACACACATCCATGCCCGAGGCAGGATGCGAACCTGCGACCGTAGCAGTCGCGCGGTTCCGGACTGAAGCGCCTAGAACCGCATGGCCACCGCGGCCGGCATAATGTACAAGATTCCGTATTTGCAATGGCTCGTCTCGTGCTTAAATTAATCTGTGATATTGCAATGTTAATTAAGTATGTTACCTAGACGAATGTATTCCCGAAATTTCATTACTCTACATTAATTATATTTAGTATTACGATTTTTTCCCATCAGTGTGTTTAATAGGTAAAATTATGAACAACACATTATTCTCTGGTGGAGAACTGACTTGCACTGTGCTACTGTCTTTACCGTCTACCGCAGATGAGAAAAAATTCAGTGATTGAAAGCTTACTTTGGCCCAATATTTCGCCAGGAAAAGCATCGATGTTGTAATCTTATGGTCAATTTGCGAGACAGTAAATAAAATATTATAGCCACTTAACTATCCCGAGCGGTTCTAGGCGCTACAGTCTGGAACCGCACGACCGCTACGGTCGCAGGTTCGAATCCTGCCTCAGGCATGGATGTGTCTGATGTCCTTAGGTTAGTTAGGTTTAAGTAGTTCTACGTTCTAGGGTGACTGATGACCTCAGATGTTAAGTCCAATAGTGCTCAGAGCCATTTGAACCATTTTGAACTTAACTATCAGGAGCGTTATTTTGATTTACTCCTTCTTATTTGGTATAATGAAGCATTCATCGTTCAACAATTTTATTCATTTGTGTAACAAATAAATGTAAAGCCCACATCGACCTGAACCCTGAACGGACTTACCCTGCCAGGTATTGGGACCTACCGTTTAACATGGTCTTTGAACCTCTGTGTTAACTTTGAATTTTCCAGTTCAGCTAATTACTCACAGAGGTGAAAGAAGTGATAAGTGACAGAGCAATTTTTAGGAACAGCTCCGAATCGAAGCCGTGACTTTCGGCTTTGTAGTTTGGCACATAGTAATCGAGCCACTGAACCACAAATTCTTACAGATAACATGCACTTATCAGTCAGAACATTACGACCCTCGACGTACTATCGATATAAATCTGTCCAGCCGAAATGAGCGTCACCTGCAGAAAAATGACTGCTAGTCAGACACACGAACGGTGCCTGTAGTACCAGAGAGCGTGCTGTCCGTGTGTAGAGTGGGGAAGATGTGCTACCTCATTACATATGTTCGACGTTGTAGACATGGCAGACTGGTAAAACAGGACAGGCGGCGAACGGTGGTGGAACTAATATCAGAATTTAACGCTGGGGAGAGTCCACGTGTGTCTGAACACACAATGCACTGAACCACCTAATGTTGGGCCTCCGCAGTCGACGACCCATGCATGTGCCAATGTTAACACCACGACTTCGGCAACTAAGGCTGAAATGGGCACGTGACCATCGGCACTGGACGTTAGCACATGCCCAGAGCGTTGTATAGTGCGATGAATCCCGATACCTACTACATCATGCCAATGGGAGGTCGCGAACCCGTCGTCTTCCAGCGGAAGAACTCTTAGACACCCGTATTGCGTTACGGAGACAAGCTGGCGGCGGCTCCATTATCTACTTCATACTCTGCAAGCCACCTGACGGTGTGTGGCAAAGGGTACCTTGAGTATCTCTCCCTTCTATTCCAGTCTCGTATTGTTCGTGGAAAGAAAGATTGTCGGTATGCCTCAGTGTGGGCTCTAATCTCTCTGATTTTATCCTCATGGTCTCTTCCCGAGGTATACTGCTTGACTCCTAGGTGAAGGTATGTTCTCAAAACTTCAACGAAAGCCCGTACCGAGCTACTGAGCGTCTCTCTTGTAGAGTCTTCCACTGGAGTTTAACTATCATCTCCGCAACGCTTTCGCGATTACTAACTGATCCTGTGACGAAGCTCGCTGTTCTCCGATGGCTCTTCTCTATCTCTTCTATCAACCCTACCTGGTAAGGATCCCACACCGGTGAGCAGTATTCAAGCAGTGGGCGAACAAGTGTACTGTAACCTACTTCCTCTGTTTTCGGACTACATTTCCTTAGGATTCTTCCAATGAATCTCAGTCTGGCATCTGCTTTACCGACGATTAATTTTATATGGTCACTCCATTTTAAATCACTACTGATGCCTACTCCCAGTAATTTATGGAATTAACTGCTTCCAATTGCAGACCTGCTATATTGTAGCTGAACGATAAAGGATCTTTTTCTCTATGTATTCGCAGCACATTACACTTGTCTACATTGAGAATCAATTGCCATTCCCTGCACCATGCGTCAATTCGTTGCAGATCCTCCGGAATTTCAGTACAATTTTCCATTGTTACAACCTCTCGATATACTACAGCATCATCCGCAAAAACCCTCAGTGAACTTCCGATGTTATCCACAAGGTCATTTATACAGGGTGGTCCACTGATCGTGACGGGGCCAAATATCTCACAAATTAAGTATCAAACGAAAAAACTATAAAGCCGAAACTTGTCTAGCTTGAAGGGGGAAACCAGATGGTGCTAAGGTTGGCCCGCTAGATGGCGCTGCCATAGGTCAAACGGGTATCGACTGCGTTTTTTTTAATAGGAACCCCCATTTTTTATTACATATTCGTGTAGTACGTAAAGAAATATGAATCTTTTAGTTGGACCACTTTTTTGGCTTTGTGATAGATGGCGCTGTAATAGTCACAAACATATGGCTCATAATTTTAGGCGAACAGTTGGTGACAGGTAGGTTTTTTAAATTAAAAAACGTAGATACGTTTGAACATTTTATTTCGGTTGTTCCACTGTGATACGTGTACCTTTATGAACTTATCATTTCTGAAAACGCATGCTGTTACAGCGTGATTACCTGTAAATATCACATTAATGCAATAAATACTCAAAATGATGTCCGTCAACCTCAATGCATTTGACAATACCTGTAACAAAATTCCTCTCAACAGCTAGTAGTTCGCCGTCCGTAATGTTCGCAAATGCATTGACAATGCGCTGACGCATGTTGTCAGGCGTTGTCGGTGGATCACGATAGCAAATATCCTTCAACATTCCCCACAGAAAGAAATCCGGGGACGTCAGATCCGGTGAACGTTCGGGCCATGGTATGGTGCTTCGACGACCAATCCACCTCTCATGAAATATGCTATTCAATACCGCTTCAACCGCACGCGATCTATGTGCCGGACATCCATCATGTGGAAGTACATCGCCATTCTGTCATGCAGTGAATCATCTTGTAGTAACATCGGTAGAACATTACGTAGGAAATCAGCATACACTGCACCATTTAGATTGCCATCGATAAAATGGGGGCCAATTATCCCTCCTCTCATAATGCCCCACCATACATTCACCCGCCAAGGTCGCTGGTGTTCCACTTGTCGCAACCATCATGGATTTTCCGGTGCCCAGTAGTGCATATTATGCCGGTTTACGTTACCGCTGTTGATGAATGACGCTTCTTCTCTAAATAGAACGCGTGCAAAAAATCTGTCATCGTCCCGTAATTTCTCTCGTGCCCAGTGGCAGAACTGTAGACGACGTTCAAAGTCGTCGCCATGCAATTCCTTGTGCATAGAAATATGGTACGGCTGCAGTCGATGTTGATGTAGCATTCTCAACGCCGTCGTTTTTGAGATTCCCGATTCTCGCGCAATTTTTCTTCTACTGATGTGCGGATTAGCCGCGACAGCAGCTAAAACACCTACTTGTGCATCATAATTTGTTTCAGGTCGTGGTTGATGTTTCACATGTGGCTGAACACTTCTTGTCTCCTTAAATAACGTAACTATCCGGCGAACTGTCGGGACACTTGGACGATGTCGTCGAGGATACCGAGCAACATACATAGCACACGCCCGTTGGGCATTTTGATCACACTAGCCCTACATCAATACGATATCGACCTTTTCCGCAATTAGTAAACGGTCCATTTGAACACGGGTCATGTATCATGAAGAAAATACCGTCCGCACTGGCGGAATGTTACGTGATACCACGTACTCATACGTTTGTGACTATTACAGCGTCATCTATCACAAAGATAAAAAAGTAGTCCAACTAAAACATTCATATTTCTTTACGTACTACATGAATATGTAATGAAAAATGGGGGTTCCTATTTCAAAAAACGCAGTTGATATCCGTTTGAGCTATGGCAGCGCCATCTAGCGGGCCAACCACATCGCCATCTGGTTTCCCCCTTCAAGCTAGACTAGTTTCGTTCATTGTAGTTTTTTCGTTTGATGCTTATTTCGTGAGATATTTGGCCCGGTCACTATCAATGGACCACCCTGTATGTCTTCGATTCGGTGCCTCCTGAAACACCAGACATTCCCTTGGTTACACAAGCACCCACGATACGAGCACCAACAATCTGATCATGTTCGACTTAGCTCTGACGTAATGCCTTGGAATTACATAGAATGCCCTTCTGACACCGGTAACGTTTTGAGGACGTTGGACAGGTGCCGTTCGTGATCAGCTACAACGGCACAATTTGGCTAGCATCTGCATATATGTTCAAGCATGCACTTTTTGCAGGTTTTCCATATTTTTGTCGAATCCCTGTACTTCTTGCCATTGATCCCGGTTGTCTACTGACTACCCCGTTTCCATTCATCTACCTTGCCTCTAAATAGCACGACAGGAGAATCGGCATCGCTGTTCGATCCGCTTGATTTACGTTTCGCGTGCCACTCCCAAATCAAGCAGCGTGAAGCCAACATTGTTTTCTCAAAAAGAACACGGTGGCCGAATCCTTATCCGGCGTTTGTCTAAATTGAGCTCGTCTGCAATCCTGATGGCCTCGTTTCTGGAGCAAAACTCTAATCTCACGAAGAAGAACACTTTTCGGTATTAATGACGTCTTATATTGTTGAATAAGATTATCAATATTTAGTTGCGTACAGGAAACAAAATATCAGTGTAAAAGCCTCGAGACAGGGTAAGTGATCCTTCAGTTACAGTTAAAAGAATGTGGGACTAATGTCCATGTCAATGTCCTACACGATTCTATTTTTTAGCTTCACCTGGTACATGTGGTTATTTTGAGTTGTAAAGGGCGTTCTGTAGTTATTACTTGAGTGAAGGTGAGCTTGTTAGCCAGTATCGCTTGTTAACAAGCTTTGCTGTTGATTACCGGTTTCGGAAAGCATGGTTGACGCCTTCAGATTTGTGAATGCACTCATACTAGTACAATGTGAAATTATACAGAGATAAAATGAGGTACATAATGTAAAATCCTACAGAGGTAAAATTAAGTGTATGAAACAGATACATTGTAACAGCAAAACTGTGTTACAACGTAACTTCAATACAAGGTTATTACGTGTCTCGTACACCAGCTCTGCAAGTACTCTTTCGAAAACATTGCCGGTATGTGAGTGACGAGATGAACGATGCAACGGCAAGTCAAGTTTAAAACCACAATACTTTGTGAATTGTGTTACCCACTACCACTGTAATTATTTTATTATTTGCATACGTTGTAACCACTTGGTTTGCCATCTGCAGTGTAAATTACTATCCAAATGAAACAGTGGAAGCTCACCTTATGACTTTATTTCTACATATTTTTATAATTTTTATAATTTTACAATTACGTCTGCAGATTTTTTCAAATTACAAAATATTGTCGTACAGCAATTTACTGTATATTAGTTTGTGGAAATTACTCCAAGTTGTAAAGCAGCTTCTACATAGGCGCACTTGCGCGAGTGAACGTAATAAGAGCAATTTTTACCTACTGTTTTAATAACTATTTTAAAATATTTTTTAAACAGTATATTATCGACATGTTTCAGGAATCATTATTTTGAGTAAGAAATATATGAACACACTAGCAACACCTGTTTGTGTCAGTTATCAATTTTCTGTCCTGTTACGGTCGGCACCTGCTATTCTACCAGTGATGTTGGTGCAATTAAGTACACAGTAGTATGTGATATGGGACACAAGCATTTGATGAATTACTGTGTATGCTGTGGTTTTAGCCCTGACTTGCCGTTGCATCCTTCACCTCGTCCCTCACGTATCTGGATATGCTTTAGAAAGAGTACTTGTACAGCTGATAGAGAAGACATGTAATGACTATCTATCGAGATTAAATTGTAACACGGTTTTACTACTACAATGCACCTGTTTTGTATACCTAATTTTATCTCTGTATGGTTTCACATTGTATGCTTAGTTTTATCTCTGTATAATTTAACACTGTGTGCTTAGAACTGGAAGGAGAATCAGCATTGGTCGTATTTTTTTGTTTTATTATCCGCAAAATCGATTTTCGGTCGCTTAGTGACCATCCTCGGTGCTGTAATATACAATTAAAATTGGTAGGCACTGGTATCAACAAGCTTAGAGCGATCACATAAACTCAAGTTTATTTTAACTGTATACTACAGCACTGAGGATGGTCACTAAGTAAGTAACCGAAAGTCGATTTTGCGGATAATGAAACAAAAAAATACCACCAATTCTGATTCTCCTTCCAATTCTATCCACTATTTGGTCGTGGTGCACAGAACACTCCATGGAGTCGCCAATCAACTGTGTGCTTAATCTTACCTCCGAATAATGTCACATTGTATGAATGCATTCACAGATCTGAAGATGGTAACCACGCTTACCGAAGCCGGTGATCAACAATAACGTTTGAAATTTCCTGGCAGATTAAAACTGTATGCCGGACCGAGACTCGAACTCGGGACCTTTCCCTTTCGTGGGCAGTACTCTACCATCTTTTTCTTTCTTTTTTTTTTGCATTTTGATCGTTATTGTTCGTTGTATTTTGTCGTAGCGGATGTCACAAGATAACTGTTGAAGTTCGTTGTTGATCCCTTCATTCAGTTTTTTTTATTACAGAGACCCACTGATTCTTTGACCGAACACACTGAGCTACCGTTCCGGCTGCTGAGCTACCCAAGCACGATCCACGGCCCGTCCTCAGAGCTTTAATTAAGCCAGTAACACGTCTTCTACCTTCTAAACTTCACAGAAGCTCTCCTGCAGATAAAGTTTGTTTGCAAGCAATCCGCCGGCCGGAGTGGCCGAGCGGTTCTATCCGCTACAGTCTGGAACCGCGCGACCGCCACGGTCGCAGGTTCGAATCCTACCTCGGGCATGGATGTGTGTGATGTCCTTACGTTAGTTAGGTTTAAGTAGTTCTAAGTTCCAGGGGACTGATGACGTCAGGAGTTAAGTCCCATAGTGCTGAGAGCCATTTGGACCATTTTTTTAAGAAGTTCATCTTCTCTCAACACGTCTGCTGTCACATGGAATGTACTCAAACGAATCAGAAACAGTTTCGAATCGAGGTGACTAGAAAATTAATGCTGTTGCTCACGCGTCACTTGGTATCATAAATGTAAAGATTTAACCTCACGAATAACTGAATGGTTCATTACCCGCTACGAAAGAAAATGATAGAAGAGAGAAACTTCCAGCACAAATTCCTCGGGAAAAATGTTAGTCACCCCCATAAAAGAGCCTTGCAGATCCAGGCGGTAATGAGACCCTCCGCGCTTACATAAGTCATGGTAGGTAGTGTGTATGTGCCAGTCGTTTGTGTGGAATCGTCACAGGAAGTGGATTGACCCTGAGACGTGACAGTATGGCAGAAAGGAGCTATCGTGTTTGGATGTTCCCGTGGCCACACAGTGGACGAAGTCGCCCGATTTGTTGGTATATCAGTACAGACTCTCCAGCACGTCCACAAAGACTGATCGGAACTGCGGTCGTAGAAAGATCCTAACCCTATCCACTGGAAATCCGTCTTCCAAGAGGCTGTAGAGACCAGAATTGGAACACGGAAGCGACCACTCGACGTAAAAACAAACTACAGATATATTCCGGCAGCGTTGTCGTGGAGTACTGCAGCAGTCTCTATTGTTTACCGTATGAGAAACAGAGACGAAACTATGACGGCACAAGGGGGCAGACATTATACACTCAGAAGCTCTCGCTGCTGGTTTCACAGAGTACATCTTCATCCCTGGAACCGCACAACACAGTCATCGGATTGCCGCTGTTGAAACAGCTGCCACCAAACTAGGAGCCTCAGTATGTATCACGCCTGCAGCGAACACCATACGTACGTTTTCGTAGTACGGAAGTCTTATGTTTGAGAAGCCTGAGAAAATGCTAACAGTGGCGGTCCTCGCTCTGTCGATGGGAAAACGACAGCAGTCAACACAGACCACAACAAGAACCCTACTTACAGGCGACAACTGACATTATTTACAGCATGAAAGGAGTACGGACGACCCTCGCGGAGGCACCCAAATGAGACAAGCACACTACGTGCAGTCCCACAGAGCGCTGGGAAACACGTGGAACGGATTAGTCACCTATACCATCCTCGCAGGATGGTGAAGAAGAGATCCTAAGTTATCTGGGTAGCTGCGTCGAATCTATGAAGGCCGACTCCCGACCAGTCCTTACGCGCTTTGCATCCTCAAGTCTCCTCAGTTGGCTTAGCTAGCACTCTTCACTCTTAGGCTTCAGTCTGTCCACAACCTCTTGACCAACTACACATCTCGTATACAGCTCACTACCAAGAAATTATCTGAATGGTACGGGAAACGGTCGGTATCATGTATCTGTACAGACATACAAATTGTTGCAATTTCAGAAAAATTATATGATTTATTCAAGAGAAAGAGCTTCACAAATCGAGCAAGTCAATAACGCACTGATCCACCTCTGGCCCCTCTGGAAAATTATGCTGCTTGGCATTGATTGACAGAGTTGTTGGATGCCCTCGTGAGAAAAATCGTACCAAATTATGTCCAACTGAAGTGTTAGATAGCAAAAATCTCGAGCTGCTTTGAGGACCCTGCCCATAATGCTCCATATGTTCTCAATTGGGGAGGGATAGGTATCGCTCTGGCTAGCGTAGGTCCGGCAAGCATGAAGACAAGCAATAGAAACTCTCGCATGTGCGGGAAGACACTACCTTGATGATATGTAAGCCCAGGATGGCATGCTACGAAGGGCAACGAAACGGGGCGTAGAATACAGAGACTTGCCTTGATGTAAGGCTGTAAGGCTGCCGCGGATGACAACCAAAGGGGTCCTGAAACGAAAAGAAATGGCACCGTAGACCATCACTCCTGGTTGTCGGCTCGTATGGCAGGCAGCAGTGAGGTTTGTATCCCACCGCTGTCAGGGGCTTCTCCTGACATGTCTTCATTGGTCATCGGGGCTCAGTTCGAAGCGGAACTCGTTCAATGAAGAAGATTGTACTTTCAATCAATCATATTTCAGACCGAAAACGTGTCTGGAAACACGGCGGACAGTGATGGGATAAAAACCTGGCTGTGGCCCGCCGCATGGCCCAACAGTCAGTAGTTGTGTTCTGAAGTGCCATTTCGTTTCATAGCAAGACTCCTTTGGTTGTCAACCGCAACACCCTCTCAGCACAGCGGTATGTCGACGATACTCTGCCCCCCGTTTTGTTGCCCTTCGTGGCAAGCCATCCTGGGCTTACATTTCAGCAAGATAATGCCCGCCCGCCCATGCCATCAAATTTTAATTCCTGTCTTCGTGCTTGCCAAAACCTACCCTAGCCAGTGACATCATCTGTCTCTGCCCAACTGAGAATGTTTGGAGCATTATGGGCAGGGCCCTCCAACCAGTTCGGGTTTTGACTGTCTAACACATCAACTGGACAGAATTTGGCAGGATATTCCTTACGAGGACATCCAGCGTAGGTCAATCAACGCCAAGCAGAATAACTGTTTGTATAAGCGCCAGAAGCGGACAAACGCGTTATTGGCTTGCTCAATTTGTGGAGATCTTTCTGTTTAATAAATAATATTTTTCTTTTTGTACACTATTGGCTCATTAAAATTGCTACACCACGAAGATGACGTGCTACAGACGCGAAATTTAACCGACAGGAAGAAGATGCTGTGATATGCAAATGATTAGCTTTTCAGAGCATTCACACAAGGTTGGCGCCGGTGGCGACATCTAAAACGTGCTTACATGAGGAAAGTTTCCAACCGATTTCTCATACAGAAACAGCAGTTGACCGGCGTTGCCTGGTGAAACGTTGTTGTGATGCCTCGTGTAAGGAGGAGAAATGCGTACCATCAGGTTTCCGACTTTGATAAAGGTCGAATTGTAGCCTATCGCGATTGCGGTTTATCGTATCGCGACATTGCTGCTCGCATTGGTCGAGATCCAATGACTGTTAGCAGAATATGGAATCGGTGGGTTCGGGAGGGTAATACGGAACGCTGTGCTGGATCCCAACGGCCTCGTATCACTAGCAGTCGAGATAACAGGCATCTTATCCGCATGGCTGTAACGGATCGTACAGCCACATCTCGATCCCCGAGTCAACAGATGGGGACGTTTGCAAGCAACAAACATCTGCACAAACAATTCGACGCCGTTGGCAGCAGCATGGACTATAGGCTCGGAGACCACGGCTGCCGTTACCCTTGACGCTGCATCACAGACAGAATCGCCTGCCATGGTGTACTCAACGACGAACCTGGGTGCACGAATGGCAAAACATCATTTTTTCGGATGAATCCAGGTTCTGTTTGCAGCATCATGATGGTCACATCAAGGCTTGGTGACATAGCGGTGAACGCACATTGGAAGCGTGTATTCGTCATCGCCATACTGGCGTGTCACCCGGCGTGATGGTATGGGGTGCCATTGGTTACACGTCTCGGTCACCTCTTGTTCGCATTGACGGCACTTTGAACAGTGGACGTTAGATTTCAGATGTGTTACGACTCCTGGCTCTATCCTTCATTCGATCCCTGCGAAACCCTACATTTCAGCAGGATAATGCGCGACCGCATGTTTCACGTCCTGTACGGGCTTTTTTGGATACAGAAAATGTTCGACTGCTGCCCTGGCAAGCACATTCTCCAGATCTCTCACCAATTGAAAACGTTTGATCAGTGGCGGCCGAGCAACTGGCTCGTCACAGTACGCCAGTCACTAATCTTGATGAACTGTGGTATCGTGTTGAAGCTGCATGGGCAGCTGTACATGTACACTCCATACAAGGCGTGTTTGACTCAATAACCAGGCTTATCAAGGCCGTTATTACGGCCAGAGATGGTTATTCTGGGTACTGATTTCTCAGGATCTATGCATCTAAATTTCGTGAAAATGTAATCACATATCAATTATAGTATAATACATTTGTCCAATGAATACCCGTTTATCATCTACATTTCTTTTTGGTGTAGCAATTTTAAAGGGCAGTAGTGTATTTAGTATCATTGACTACACAGAAATTTTCCTCATTTACCCTAGCTGAAAAGAGGTGTCTATCCCGCAGCTCATACTGTCGCATCAACATTCAGCGTCATCTAGAGCAGACTGGTGCTGACCTCTCACGACACCTAAAGGTGATGTGAGCGCAGACCTTGTCGCAACAGCAGCACCTGTTACGAAAAGACCTCCGGCAGCATGAAGGTAGTCTGTCGTTGGCGACGAAGCTGATGTACGTTACCTTTAAAAGCTAGATTTTTTTGTTGTAATTTACCACAAATACTTTGTAGATGAATCTTGTTGCGAGGATCTATACTCCTGCTTTAGACCCTTCAAAAGTGAACCTGTCCATCTCAGTTTTCGACTTCTACATTCACCACTAGCACAGTGTAAGCTGTATGGGTAATGGAACTTGTTCAGACAGCTCTACTTGTCATCCCAGTCTGCGGTGTCGGAGGGGAAAACGTCTCCTGCCCCTCCCCGACCACTGCCCCCTGGCGGTGCTACGGAATGCGTGGCCAGCCCGCGTCGGCGCCGCAGAGGGCGCAGCTGCCGCTGGGAGACGGGCACGCGCCGCCAATTAATTACCGCGGCTCGGGCAGGACGGCACGAGAGCTGGTGGTGCGGGCCAGCGCGTCCGCCGCCAGATGCCACCCGCGCGAGGTGCGCAGTTCTGGCCGATCCCGGAGCAGTCTCACAGGCTGGCGAAGAGGTGCCCAAATTCACGAGAACATCTTGTTAACCACCCACCGTTTATCGCCAAGTATTCCGATCCCCAAAACTGTACATACCGACGGTGGCAACACCAAAAACATAGCACGTTACCATGCCTGATATTGTAATAAAAGCTAGTCCTGTACCGTATTCAGGGGAATCTTATACCATTCTTTCCGCAAAACAGTGACAAGGTAAGACAACATTGATGCACGTGTCATCTATGAGTCACTGTAAGAATATACAAATATACACTGCTGGCCATTAAAATTGCTACGCCAAGAAGAAATGCAGATGATAAACGGGTATTCATTGGACAAATATATTATACTAGAACTGACATATGGCTACATTTTCACGCAATTTGGGTGCATAGATCCTGAGAAGTCAGTACCCATAACAACCACATCTGGCCGTAATAAAGGCCTTTACACGCCTGGGCATTGAGTCAAACAGAGCTTGGATGGCGTGTACAGATACAGCTGCCCATGCAGCTTCCACACGATACCACAGTTCATCAAGAGTAGTGACTGGCGTATTATGACGAGCCAGT
Organism: Schistocerca piceifrons; assembly: GCF_021461385.2. Classification (NCBI taxonomy): domain Eukaryota; kingdom Metazoa; phylum Arthropoda; class Insecta; order Orthoptera; family Acrididae; genus Schistocerca; species Schistocerca piceifrons. The sequence goes on from NC_060140.1 coordinate 305,978,486, forward strand.
TGCTCGGCCACCATTGACCAGACGTTTTCAATTGGTGAGAGATCTGGAGAATATGCTGGCCAGGGCAGCAGTCGAACATGTTCTGTATCCAGATAGGCCCGTACAGGACCTGCAACAAGCGGTCGTGCATTATCCTGTTGAAATGTAGGGTTTCGCAGGGATCGAATGAAAGTAGAGCCACGAGTCTTAACACATCTGAAGTGTAACGTCCACTGTTCAAAGCGCCGTCAATGCGAACAAGAGGTGATCGAGGCGGGTAACCAATGGCACCCCATACCATCACGCCGGGTGGTATGCCAGTATGGCGATGACAAATACACGCTTCCAATGCGCGTTCACCGCTATGTCGCCCAAACACGGATGCAACCATCATGATGCGGTAAACAGAACCTGGAGTCATCCGAAAAAATGATGTTTTGCCATTCGTGCACCCAGGTTCGTCGTTGAGTACACCATGGCAGGCGCTCCTGTCTGTGATGCAGCGTCAAGGGTAATCGCATCCATGGTCTCCTAGCTGATAGTCCATGCTGCTACAAACGTCGTCGAATTGTTTGTGCAGATGTTTGTTGCTTGCAAAGGTCCCCATCTGTTGACTCGGGGATCGAGACGTGGCTGCACGATCCGTTACAGCCATGCGGATAAGAAGCCTGTCATCTCGACTGCTAGTGATACGAGGCCGTTGGGATTCAGCACGGCGTTCCGTATTACCCTCCTGAACCCACCGATTCCATATTCGGCTAACAGTCATTGGATTTCGACCAACGCGAGCAGCAATGTCGCGATACGATAAACCGCAATCGCGATAGGCTACAAACCGACCTTTATCAAAGTCGGAAACGTGATGGTACGCATTTTTCCTCCTTACACAAGACATCACAACAACGTTTCACCAGGCAACGCCGGCCAACTGCTGTTTGTGTATGAGAAATCGGTTGGAAACTTTCCTCATGTCAGCACGTTGTAGGTGTCGCCACCGGCGCCAACCTTGTGTGAATGCTCTGAGAAGCTAATCAATTGCATATCACAGCATCGTCTTCCTGTCGGTTAAATTTCGCGTCTGTAGCCCGTCATCTTCGTGGTGTAGCAATTTTAATGGCCAGTACTGTACTGGGACAAGAATTTTAGTTAGTATGATGAATGTATGGCAGCTTGCTCTAAATGTAGCAAAACGTATGTTAAAGTGGATGAACAGGAAAAACACTCCTAGAAAGTTCCAATACAGCATTATCAGCATGCAGATTGACATAGGCACTTCGATTAAAAATCCAGCCCCGTCTTTGCAAAGCGATGTGAAAGTAATGAGGCCGTCAGATTGGTACTGAAGGCGGATACTCGGCTTCTTTTCATTGGGAAAATTTTGCTTAAGCGTAGCTCATCCGTAACGGAGACGGCGTATATTATGCTAGTGCGATCCATTCTTGAGTATTTTTTGAGTGTTTGGGATCCCCAGCAGGTCGGATTAAAGGAAGTCATCGATGCAGTTCAGAAGCGGGCTGCTAAAATTCTTACGAGTAGGTCTGAGTAACACGCAGTTATTACGGAGATGCTTCGAGAACTCAGATGGGAATGTCTGGAGAGAAGGCGACGTCCCTTTTCTAGGAAGATTACTGACTAAACGTGTAGAATTGACATTTGAAAAAGCCGACTGCAGAAAGTTTTTTTTTTTTGTTTTTTGTTTTTTTCATCAGTCTTCTCACTGACTGGTTTGATGCAGCCCGCCACGAATTTTCCTCTCTTGTGCTAATCTCTTCATCCCAGAGTAGAACTTGCAACCCACGTTCTCAATTATTTGCTGGATGTATTCCAATCTCTGTATTCCTCTACAGTTTTTGCCCTCTACAGCTCCCTCTGGCAGCATGGAAATCAATCCCTCATATCTTAATATATGTCCTATCATCCTGTCCCTCCTCCTTATTAGTGTTCTCCAATATTTCCTTTTCCTCTCCGATTCTGCGCAGGACCTCCTCATTCCTTACGTTATCAGTCCACTTAATTTCCAACATTCGTCTGTAGCATCACATCTCAAATGCTTCGATTCTCTTCTGTGTCGGTTTTCCCACAGTCCATGTTTCACTACCATACAATGCTGTACTCCAAACGTACATTCTTAGAAACTTTTTCTTCAAATTAAGGCCGATACTTGATAATAGTACACTTCTCTTGGCCAGGTATGCCTTTTTCCCATTGCTAGTCTGCTTTTGATGTCCTCCTTGCTCCGTCCGTCATTGGTTATTTTACTGCCTAGATAGCAGAATTCCTTCATCTACTTCGTGACCATGAACCCTGATGTTAAGTTTCTCGATGTTCTCATTTCTACTACTTCTCATTTCCTTCATCTTTCTTCGATTTACTCTCAATTCATACTCTGTACTCATTAGACTGTTCATTCCGTTCAGCGGGTCATATAATTCTTCGCTTTCACTCAGGATAGTAATGACATCAGCGAATCGTATCATTGATGTCCTTTCACCTTGAATTTTAATTCCACTCCTGAACCTTTCTACAGTCACCAAATACGTTTCGCGTAAAAACCAAGAAGATACAAGAAACTAGGGCTCGTACGAGTGATACACACAGTCGTTTTCGCCTCGCTCAATTTGCGAGTGCAACAGGATAGCCAATGAGTAGTACTGGTGCAAGTCACCCTCCGATATGCACCGTAATGTGGTTTGCAGATTGTGTATGTAGATGGAGATGTAGAACTGGATAGCGATTAGGCATCCTTCTCTCAAAGACCTCATAGGCCAGATAATATTGAGATCTGTTGACTGTGTTGGTCATGAGAGTTGCGACAGTTCATCCTCGCGTTCGGAAAACCAGTCCTGAAAATGCGAGGTGAGTGAACAGTGATCCTATTGTCTTAGAACTCAGCGTCACCACTGGGAAACAAACATTCTACAATGGGTCAGACCTGATCAACCAAAATGGTAATATAATTCTTGGCATTAATACCTGGCAGTAATGCAACTTGCAGAATAACGGTGGAGCCCATGGAATGCCACGATACTGCGTTGAAACTCCGCTAATGTTCACTCTTGAGCCCTAATCTGCGTCAGACGTTGAAAACAGTGTGAAACAAGAATTCTCCGACCAAATTACTTTCCTCCGTTGTTCCACAGTCCAGGTTGTCTGGCTTTGGCACCACGTTGTCCTGTTAAGAGCATTTGCATCACTGATGAGTAGTTTTTGAATTCCCGCTAGCCCTTGAGTTCCTGTTTCTGGACCTCCCTTGGTGTTGCTTTTGTGCTGATAGGGTTCACGGATGCGTATTCAGTTCTGCAGCGACTTTTACAGCTGTCGTTCTCTTATTTTTCGTCACAGTCAGCTTCAATGACCGTCTGTCAAGGCCAGTCACCACACACTTTCGGCAGCGTTGCGACTTAGCGGTTGATGTTCCTCCGCTTTCCCTGTATGCGGTATAAATCTTCGATACTGTGCCTCTGGAACCACCAAACACCTTGGCTACCTTGGTTATGGAAGCCTCCACCACACGACCAAAACTTTTCCATGGTTCCATTTCACTTAGCTCCTACATAATGCACTCACAACTACACAGAACACCCATATGATCGCAACTGATACTGAAATGTATTGAGGGTACTGAGCAAGTGCCGTTCCTGGTCTATTACTACAGCGTAACTTGCAGCCTTCTCTAGGGTCTTCATTCACATTCAAGCATGCATTTCTCGGGTGTTTCCATATTTTCTCCCAACCGCTGTACGTGAACTGCTCGTATAGCTTACTATGCAGAGCACTAGCTTGCGAGACAGGAGCCAGCCGCTGTGGCCGAGCGGTTCTAGGCGCTTCAGTCTGAAACCGCGCTGCTGCTACGGTCGCAGGTTCGAATCCTGCCCCAGGCATGTATGTGTGTGATGTCCTTAGGTTAGTTAGGTTTAAGTAGTTCTAAGTTCTAGGGGACTGATGACCTCGGATGTTTGGTACACCGGCCGGCCTCATTGTACACACATCAAAAAAAGTTTTGCATAACGACCATTCCCTGAACATCTGAAGATAGACGTTGACTGTGGATATTGTATCACAGGCACTATCTCTTTGACTGTTCAGAGATGTCACTAAACCTCCTCTCCCCCCCCCCCCCTCCCCCCCCACAAAGATGTAAACAACCATGCATGAGCAGCGTCTATTAGACGGAGGGGCTCCGACAGCCGATCAGTTACAGTCATTCCACCAGGAAGGATATACACGGCTCATGTTGTCTGTAGTTCAGCCATGCCTAGACGGTAAATACTGTGGTTCGATCGCGTCCGCATTCTTACAGTGTGCCAGGAAGGGCTCTCAACAAGGGAAGTGTCCGGGCGTCTCACAGTGAGCCAAAGCGATGTTGTTCGAACATGGAGGAGGTACCGAGAGACAGGAACTGTCGATGACATGCCTCGCTCAGGCCGCCCAGTGGTTAATACTACGGTGGATTACCGTTAGCTACGGATTATGGCTCGGAGAAACCCTGACTGCAACGCCACCATGTTGAATAATGCTTTTCGTTCATCCCAGGACGTCGTGTTACGACTCTAACTGTGGGCAATAGGCTGCATGATGCGCAACTTCACCCTCGACGTCCATGGCGAGGTCGATCACTCTAACCACGACACCATGCAGCGCGATACAGATGGACCCAACAACATGCCGAATGGGCAGCTCAGGATTGGCACCACGTTCTCTTCACCGATGAGTGTAGAATATGTCTTCAACCAGACAATCGTCAGGTACATGTTTGAAGGCAACCATTTCATGCTGAACGCCTTAGAAACATTGTCCAGCGAGTGCAGCAAGGTAGACTCCCTGCTGCATTGCGGTGACATTATGTGGGACCGACGTACGCCACTGGTGGTCATGGAAGGGCCTGTAACAGCTGTATGATACGTAAATGCCATCCTCCGACCGATAGTGCAACCGTATCAACAGCATATTGGCGAAACATTCGTGTTCATGGACTGCAATTCGCGCTCCCATTGTGCACATCTTGTGAATGAGTTCCTTCAGGATAGCGACATCCCTCGACTGGAGTGGCCAGCACGTTCTCCAGGCATAACCCTATAGAACATACCTGGGACATTGAAAAGGGCTGTTTATGGACGACGTGACCCGCCAACCACTGAGGGATCTACGCCGAATCGCCGTTGAGGAGTGGGACAATCTGGATCAACAGTGCCTTGATGAACTTGTGAATAGCATGCCACGACGAATACAGGCATGCATCAATGGAAGAGGGCGTGTTACTGGGTATCGGTGTGCAGCAATCTGGACCACCACCTCTGAAGGTCTCGCTCTATGGTGGTGCAACAAGCAATGTGTGGTTTTCATGAGCAATAAAAAGGGTGGAAATGATGTTTATGTTGCTCTCTATTCCAATTTTCTGTACAGGTTCCGGAACTCTCGGAACCGAGGTGATGCAGAACATCTTTTGATATGTGTAGTAAGGCGGAATACAGTTCGTTTAGGAAAATACTGAGCTGGTTCCAAAATTCCGCCTCAGGCGATTTTTTGCGTCATCAGTCTGCGGACAGGTTTGATGCGACTCGTCATGAATTCCTCACCTGTGACAAACTTTTCATTTCAAAGTAGCACATACAATCTAAGTTCTGAATTATTTTCTGGATGTATTCAAGTCTCTGTCTTCCCCTACAGTTTTTACACTCTACAATTATCTGAAGTACCATGCATGTTACTCCCTGATGCCTTGACAGAAATCCTATCATTCTGTCCGTTCTTCTTGTCAGTTTTCTTGTATGTTTTTTACTTCGCCGATTCTGTGTAGAACCTCCTCATTTCTTACGTTATCACTCCACTTAATTTTCAACATTCGTCTGTTGCATCACATATCAAATGCTTCGATTCTCTTCTGTTTTAGTTTTCCCACAGTCCGTATTTCACGACCATCCAATGCTGTAGATTCTCAGAAATTTCTTCCTCAAATGAAGACCCATGTTTCATCCCAGTAGACATCTCTTGGCCAGTAATGCCCTTTTTGTCAGTGTTAGTCTGTCTTTTATGTCCCCCTTGTTCCGTCCGTCACGAGTTATCTTTCCTCCCGATAGCAGAATTCCTCAGCTTCATCTTCTTCTTAAACCCGTAAGTCTGATGTTCGTGCTGATCTCATTTCTTCTACTTCTCATTACTTTTGTCTTTCTTCGATTTACTCTCAATCCATATTCTGTACTCTTTAGTCTGTTCATTCCATTCGACAGATCCTGTAATGCTTCTTCGCTTTCACTCAACGTAGCAATGTCATCAGAGACTTATCATTGATATCCTTTTACATTGACTTTTAATTCCACTTGTCTTGTTTCCCTCATCTCTTTTTCGATGTACGAATTGAACATTAGGCGTGAAAAGCCTTACACCATTTCTACCTGTGCACTCCGTTCTTGGTTGGTTCAAATGGCTCTGAGCACTATGGGACTCAACTTCTAAGGTCATTAGTCCCCTAGAGCTTAGAACTAGTTAAACCTAACTAACCTAAGGACATCACACACATCCATGCCCGAGGCAGAATTCGAACCTGCGACCGTAGCGGTCTCGCGGTTCCAGACTGCAGCGCCTAGAACCGCACGGCCACTTCGGATGGCCCTTTCTTGGTCTCCCAATCTTATTGTTCCCTCTTGGCTCTTTTGCATACTTTATATTACTCACGGTTCCCTGTTTTTCTCAGAATTTCGAACATCTTTTACCGTATTACACTTTCGAACGCTTTTCCTGGTTGACAAATCCTATGAACGTGTCAGTATTTGTCTTTAGTCTTGCTTCCGTTATTAACCGCAACGTACAACTGCTTCTCCACTGCTTAAAGCCAAACTAATCGTCATCTATCTGATCTTCAGCTTTCTTTTCCATTCTTCTGTGTATTATTCCTGTAGCAACTTGGATGCTGTTAAAGTGATTGTGCTATAATTCTTGCAGTCTTCTTATTTATGTGGATGATCTTTTCCTAAAAGTCTGATGCTATATCGCCAGTCTCATACATTCTATGCACCGACGTGAGTGGTCGTTTTGTTGCCCCCAACCAATTTAGAGATTCCGATACACTGTTATCTATCCGTTCTTACTTATTTGATCTTAACTCTTCTAAAAGTTTTATAAATTCTTAATCTAACACTGGATCCCTTATCTCTTCCCTGTCTGCTCCTTGTATCACGTCATCAGGAAAGTCCATCCCTTAAAAGAGGTCTTCAATGTATTCTTACCACCAATTGGCTCTCTCTTCTGCATTTAACAGGAGAATTCTGATTGTACGCTTAATGTTACCGCCCTTGCGCATCCTCTTCAGAGGATTCAGAATACAAATAGTTAAAAATGCGGTAATGCAGAGAACAGAGTTTACACAATTCTCAGACAGACCGCGCACACGACTTCGCTCCCTTGAAGACTGCGGTGTCGGGGAGGGCATCCAGACACATAGTTCATAACATAAAAAAACTGCCAACACTTGCAGAAGTGCACCCTGAACTAACAGGGTAAACACTACGTGAAAAAGAAAGATGAATGTAGATATGTAGGACGACAAATCCACAACTTTCGTGATTATACGAGGACAATCCAGCATGTATCCCTAAGATGGTTGCCCGCATACTGGATGAAGGCGCGAGTCGGTTTCAAGCGGCGGGAAGAATATCCACGTACTACGTAATGGGACACACACTGTTGCACCCGAGTGGCAGCGCCGATAGTTTTCGGCAATAGAGCAATGTAAACGTGTGCCAGGCCCGTGCGCGGTTCACTCGGATGCGATATGCGAGAGGAAGCTGAATAAACTTTGTATAGGCTGGCGGAAGCGTCTAATATAATCGACACTGCCTCACCTAAAGATACAGCAGCCTGCACAGCGCAGCTACGTCGGACTCACGCAGATGCAGAGAGCCCACATCGTTGCGGTGTGCGCAGGTTCGACGCTCTTCCTCTATACCTCGCTCTGTGTTCAGATGCTCCTGCCAAGTTCCCTCAACCGTGTGGAAGTAGCCACGCATCTGTGGATCGCAATCGGCGAGTGCTTGCCCACATGAAAGCCGGTGACCGAGTGAGACCGAACAGAATGGATAGCGAGTGATGAGAAACGGCTACCACTCACTCGGCTTCGCCTGGTGCACGCAGTTCTCCAGTATACACAGGAACTATTTAATGACCAAGCGACTATAATATAGGGCAAGAAGTACGAGGGACATTCAATAAATAATGCTGAAACCTGGTAGTCAAGGAAAGCAGGATTCGGTTACGATTGTGGACGGGGCTGTACTTTTGCAATTAAACACATTTATTTTTAAACGGTAATTCCAGACTCAGCAATAAATAAAGATATCACGCGTTATTAATGAAGGAATAAACAACTGTGTAATTAATAGTACATTCAGTACGTTACAATTTACCAAATGAGCATAAAATACAGACACAGCAAATAATGTTTTAAAAACAAGCCAATGTGATCCCAATTAGATTTTTAAGGTAAGTAACCACAGTCACGGCTGAAGGTCTTTAACGCCAGGAACACCAATTATAAAAAAATTTAACAAACATACTGTAAAACAGCAATGCAATAGCAAGGTTAATTTAAAAAGGCAGGCAACTGATCACCAAACGAGTGAGACGAAATGATGGTAGACTTGGTAGCACAATCATTTAAACTTGCTGTGACGCCAAGAATGGCAATTATAAAAAAAAATTTAGAAACGTGCAATAAAACAGCAAATACAATAATAAAACAAAAGGCTCAGTCCCAGACAGTGCACTACGAATCGACCTTTGAGTACGTCCGGCAATAAAACACTTTCACGTGCGATGAGATAGCCAGCCAAGAGTTGCATTCACTTCAGAAGATGGTAATTCAGACTAGAGGCAGTCTAACGAATGACTAATGACAGTCTTGCTGAGGCCACCTCACGTCCAGTAAACCAAATGCAAAGATGTAAAAATACGCCAATGCCCGAACCGGTGGTCTGGACTCCACCCGCAGAATACTGTGCTTAGAGCGCCCAGAACAAGAAAGAAATCACTACCACCAAGATAGAAGAATCGCCAACTAACCTACAATCAAGAAAGCTGTCAAAACTACACGCCTCACCAGCCAGAAGCGGCAAGGCAAGGAAATGTACACTGTCATTACATACACTAACCCCCAGGGCAGGTAACTGGAGCAGCCACGGGGCAGGAAATATACCGCTGGTTGAACTTAACAAATAGTGACAAAAAGAACGCAATAGATAGTAATTAGAAGTCCAGGAAAGCTAATCAGATCCGCCTTTCCCAAGCACTCCATTCGCTGCTCTTCGCCTCGGCTACACTACGAGGAGCAACACGAACCCAAGTCACCGGAGAATCGCAAGATCTCACAATGGTGGAGGTTTCTCTACTTTAACCAAATGCACTCAACTTAAAACTTTTGAGGCCCGGTTTGCGACGAGGTCGTGCACCCTCGTGACCACAGGATTTCGATCCGGCAGTCCAGGTACGTCGCCAGTGGTCCCAGCATGTTCTCGCACTGCGTGGACCTGGCTCCTCCTGAGTCCCCGACCAAACTGCACACTGACACGACCCAGAAGAAACACGACGTCGCCCCAAAGATAGGACCACAGTCACTACATATCGATAACCGCCGCTGCTGCCACTAGCGGACAGACAACGCTTGCGAAACCAAGTGGCGCCAGTCAACAGGAGAAGACGAACAACCGCAACTACCTCAACTAAGCGATACAGTCTGGCCTCCAACAGAGGACATAACCTACAAACATCACCAACACAAGCTGCAGCACAGCTCAAATGCAACACTTTTTTTTTCTCAAATCAATTTGGTTTTATTCAGGATTCCGATACACCATATCGTTCCCCACTCTTCTGCCTACAAACACCTATTTTCCAACATAATCTCCGTTCAATGCGACGCCTTTACTCCACCTTACTGGGAGGACGTGTATGCTCGCATGGCACCACTCTACTGGTTGACGACGGAACCAACGTCTTGCTGCATTAACAACCTCCCCCTCACTGACGTACTGCTTCCCGCGGAGTGCACCCTTCATTGGGCCAAACAGATCGAAGTGGCAAGATGCGAGATCCGAGCTGTGGAGTGAATGAGGAAGAACAGTCCAGTGAAGCTTTGTGAGTTACTCTTGGGTATGCAGAGTTGTGTGAGGCCTTGTGCTGTCATCGAGAAGAAGTTTGTTTGCATTTTGTGGCCATGAACAAGCTGAAGTTGCTTCTTCAATGTCATGAGGGAGCACAATACACTTTAGAGTAGATGCTCTCACCATGAGAGAGGACATCAAACAGAATAACCACTTCAGAGTCCCAGGAGACCGTCGCCATGACTTAATCGGCTAAGGGTGCGGCTTTGCACTTCTTCGGAGGACAGCTGTAGCGCCAGTCCATGGATGGCAATGTTGTGGGGAAGGCTAACCAAAGGCTGCGTTTTATTGGCAGGACATTTAGAAAACGTAACAGACCTACTAAGGAGACTGCCTACACTACGCTTGTCCGTCCTCTTTTAGCATACTGCTACGCGGTGTGGGATCCTTACCAGGTAGGACAGAGTACATCGAAAAAGTTCAAAGAAAGGCAGCACGTTTTGTATTATCGCGAAATATGGGAGAGAGTGTCACTGAACTGATACCGGATTTGGACTGGAAATCATTAAAAGAAAGGTGTTTTTCGTTGTGACGGAATCTTCTCACGAAATTCCAATCACTAACTTTCTCCTCCGAATGCGAAAATATTTTGTTGACACCGACCTACGTAGGGCGGAACGATCACCACGATAAAATAAGGGAGATCAGGGATCGTATGGAAAGATATAGGTGTTCATTCTTTCCGCACACTATACGAGATTGGAATAATAGAGAAATGTGAAGGTGTTTCGATGAACTCTCTGCCAGGCACTTAAATGTGATTTGCAGAGTATCCAGGTATATGTAGATGTAGACTGCCGTTTTCTTTCCGGTTCGAAATGATGAACCCATGTTTCATCGCTTGTGACGAAGTTCAACAAAAAATTGTCACGTCAGCCTCGTAGCGTCCAAAAAGCTCCGCACTGATGTTCCTTCGTTCCTCTTTATGGTCTTCTGTTAGACTGCTTGGAAGCCAGCGGTGACACTACTTTGAGTACCCCAACTCGTGGACTACCGACAGTGACGTCCAGTTGCGCAGCGAGGTGTTTAAATGTGATCCGTCGATCGCTTTGAGTGAGAGTGTCCGCACGTTCCAACATTTGCAAGAGTCACAGCTGTGTGCGGTATGCCAACACGAGGGAGATCGGACAGGATTGCGCGACGTTGTTGCGATGATGACAGATGCCTCGCCCAACAATTCATAGAGCTTTTGTTCACTGCTAGGTCTCCATAAACATTCTGCAACCGCCTTTTAATATCTGCGATGCTCTGGTTTTTTTCGCGAAAAGAAACTCAGTGACAGCTCTCTGCTTCGAACACTCCTCCGGTTAACGCCATTTTGAAGGCTTCGTATAGCACCTATCGGAGCTCCATGAAACTAAATGGGCTAAAGTGGGTATATTCCACAATGCCCCGCAACATATACCGCAATTTTTCAACCGAAATTAGCCGAGGAAAGAATGGGTTTCATTACTTATTGAATGTATCTTGTAAAATAGTAACGGAAACTGACACGGTTGAAAGTATACGATGACACTTGTAGTAGAAAAAACGTTCCAGTAAACAGAGGACTGCAAACGAGCAGTTTGCGATATAACTAACTGTGAATGTGTGGTTAAGAGCCACCGCTGACTTGAGCATGAAACATTGTGCAAGTTAGTGCAAATCAATTTGAAATGTAAATTTTTCTATCGTATCTCCATATGATTGGTCTCAGAAATCAACCAAGGTCTGCCGTACATCGTACATTACATGTTACAAATTACTGCGCACTCTTATCTCTTAAAAGTGTTTCACGCATTGTCCTCACATTCGGAGGCAATGCAGCACTTGTCTCTGCAACAAGCTAGGAATTTTTTCAAACGCCCCAGGATCGTCTCGTACATCTCGTAAATCTTGACAAGACCGTACCGTTTGTTGCTCCAGTTGTTCAATGAGAGTTCCGTACACTACACTTTTGAAATAACTCAAGACAGAATAATCCACAGGACCGAGTCAGTTAACCTTACAGACCAAAGTGCTACCTACTCTCTGCAGTTGTCCTGAAATTGTAATCATTTGCATGGCTAAGTATGTTTTGTGTCTGCCTGACGTTTGTTACACGCCGCCTTCATGGCGTTGCAGTTACAATGGCAGTGCGTTACATGCGTCAAGCAACTAGAGAACAGCAAAAAATGTTTTCACGTTACTTACCTAGTTTCTACAGTTATCAGTATCTCGAAAAATAGTAACAATCTTTGGTATATATGATAAAAGACACAGAGCTGTTTGCCCCCACGTGGTTTAGAAAACTAATTGCGCAGTAACGGTAAACCTTGATACGTGAGTATAATTACAGCTAACGAGTAATAAAAAAGAATAGAAAATCAGTGTTCCCGTTCTTGGTGTATGTTTGTAGGTGTAAGACACTGCTCGCGAGAAACTGCTTTAACACTCGTTACCACAGGAGGTGCAGTGGGCGTCATGAATAATAAGTGGAACGTGAGTGCCATTTTAGCCGTCTGTCTTTCTGAGGCCCCAGAAATGTTATACCGGCAGGCCTGTGCTGAGCTCTGCTGTGTTTATTTAGTCTGTAACACGAGGCGAATTAAAATATATCTGATAATTGACACAATATTTCATTCTATGTTTAAACAGAGGGTTGCATGAACGTTATTTCAGACTGCATAAAGCTTGACGGACACTGCAGATTTTTTTTAGTTTATGCAGATCCCAACAAAGGTAGGCTATATCTGCCTTCGATTGTTTCTGGATAGCAACTGCATAGTGAAGATTTTTGAATAGCAGCCAATGCTCGTGCACCGCTTGCAAGGAATTTTTTCCTGCTTCCACCGTAAAAAAAGTGGGCTGCAAGATGTGCGTGGTGGAGGGTATTTTAGTAGAAGCTGCGGTGCACAAGTTCTAAATGCGGAAAGCATCATTTTCAGAGGAAACCACACTGGAACTTGCATTAAGCGATTTATGGTAAGCAACGATGGCGATTTGAATCGCGCTTGCAGTACAGCGTTGTTTCAGCAAGAATGTATCAGTTTGTAAGACCATCTTTAGCAAATGTTATTTATTCTACATCTACATGACTACTCTGCATTTCATTTCACAATTAAGTGCCTGCCAGAAGGTTCACAGGAACACTTTCAAGCTCTTCTATGTGATCAAAGGTATCCGGACACCTTGCTGAAAATGACTTACAAGTTCGTGGTGCTCTCCATCGGTAATGCTGGAATTCAGTATGGTGTTGGCCCGCCCTTAGCATTGATGACAGCTTCCACTCTCGCAGGCATACGTTCAATCAGGTGCTGGAAGGTTTCTTGGGGAATGCCAGCCCGTTCTCCACGGAGTGCTGTACTGAGGAGAGGTATCGATGTCAGCCGGTGAAGCCTGGAATGAAGTCGGCGTTCCAAAACATCCCAAAGGTGTTCTCTGGTAGTCAGATCAGGACTCTGTGTAAGCCAGTTCATTACAGGGATGTTTTTGTCGCGTGACCACTCCCCCACAGGCCGTGCATTATGAAGAGGTACTCGATCGTGTTGAAAGATGCAATCGCCATCCCCCAATTGCTCTTCAACAATGGGAAGCAATAATGTGCTTAAAACATCAATGTCGTCCTATGCTGTGATAGTGCCACGCCAAACAATAAGGGGAGAAAGACCCCTCCATGAAAACCATCACCACACCGTAACACCACCGCCTCCGAATTTTACTGTTCGCACTATACACGCTGGCAGGTGACGTTCTCCGTGCATCCGTCATACCCACACCCTGACATCGGATCGCCACATTATGTACCGTGATTCGTCACTCCATACAACGTTTTTCCACTGTTCAATCGTCCAATGTTTACGATCCTTACATCAAGCGAAGCGTCGTTTGACATTTACCGGCGCGATGTGTGGCTTATTAGCAGCCGCTCGGCCGTGAAATCCAAGTTCTCTCTCCTCACGCCTAACTGTCATAGTACTTGCAGTGGATTGGATAAATGTCTGCCTATTACACATTACGACCCTCTTCAACTGTCGGCGGTCTCTGTCAGTCAACAAGCGAGGTCGGCCTGTACGCTTTTGTGCCGTGCGTGTCCGATCACATTTCCGCTTCACTAGCACATCGGAAACAGTGGAATAGGGATGTTTAGGAATGTGGAAATCTCGCGTACAGATGTATCACACAAGTGACACCCAATCACCTGACCACATTCGAAGTCCCGTGAGTTCCGCGGAGCGCCCCATTCTGCTCTCATGATGTCTAATGACTACTGAGGTCGCTGATATAGAGTACCTGGCCGTAGGTGGAAGTACATTGCATCTAATATGAAAAATGTATGTTTTTCGGGGTGTCCGGATACTTTTTATCACAGAGTGTATTTATCTACGGTGCGCGGGAAAAACGAGCACTTAAATCTTTCTGTGCGAGCTCATATTTCTCTTTCTTTTTCATCGTGATGATCATTTCTTCCTACGTAGGTGGACACCAACAGAATATTTTCGAAATCGGAGAAGAAAGTTGGTGTTTTGAAACTTCACGAGAAGATCCTGCCGCAACTAAAAACGACTTTGTATTAATGATTGCTACACCAAATCACGGATCAGGTCCGTAGCATTCTCTCCTCTATTTCGCGATAATAGAAAACTAGGTGCCCTTCTTTGATCTTTTTCCGTCTCCACCATCATTCCCGTCTGATGCGAATCCCACACCACTCAGCAATACTCCAGAAGAGGACGCACAAGTGTGGTGTAAGCAGTCTCTTTAGTAGATCTGTTGCACTTTCTAAGTGTTCTGACAATAAATCGCAGCCTTTGGTTTGCTTTCAAAAAATGGTTCAAATGGCTCTGACCACTATGGGACTTAACAGCTGTGGTCATCAGTCCCCTAGAACTTAGAACTACTTAAACCTAACTAACCTAAGGACATCACACACATCCATGCCCGAGGCAGGATTCGAACCTGCGACCGTAGCAGTCGCGCGGTTCCGGACTGCGCGCCTAGAACCGCGAGACCACCGCGGCCGGCTTGGTTTGCTTTCCCCACAACATTATCTACGTGGTCATTCAAATTTAAGTTATTCGTAAGTGTAATTATGAATGAAACACAATGGCTTTAACTGGAGGACAGCTGCTTCGGTTATAGATCGATCATCAGACCAATATCAAGTCGACAGTATAAGCCAGTATGCAGAGTCCATCATGTCTGATAATGGTCGTGCCACACCCTAATCGGAAAACAACAGTAAAATTAACATTTTTTTAAGTTTTGGGCCAATGCTTTTCCTTTATAAAAACATTGTTAACTAAATACCGATTTATGATTTAAAACAAGGACTCTGTGCGCCACGAAACAGAGTCAACGTTGTGTTTGGTATTATTTTAGTGTATAGCTGGATAGCCTGTTCAGATCCGAGATTACTGTTCACATATCATGAATTTCTAGGGGCAAATGGTTAACGTCGGTACCTCAAAAATGTCCATTTGATCACATGCATCCACGTATTGTCTCGAAGAAATGCCACAGGTGAAGTTACCACAAGAAGGGGTACCATTTTGGACGCTAAGGCCTGTTTGATATATTCTTTGCTGTACATGACGTCATCTATATGTGAAAGGTGAGATCACATCTTTTGAGCCACGCCTGTTCACCAATCTTCTCGCGTGAGCTGGCTCGCACTCATGTCTCAGCTGGGAGATGCTGGTCGGCTCACAGATTGGTGCAGGAAAGGAGCAGGAATCGGAGCAAGGCAACTCGGCACGAGAAACTGTTGACAAACAATCTGTTCTCTGGCTGCTAATGTTAGTCTTACGGGGATGTATCACTTCACGATGACTAATTAATGCCTTTCGTGGGAAATTTATTTCCTAAGATTGTTGCATTGATGAAAAATGACAATGAAATGAAACTTATATTTCTTTTAATTGATGAAGCAAAGAACATATGACATTTCTTATGATTGATGCAACCTTATTACGAATGTCGTTTCCAGACGAAGTTCAAATTTACTTCAACTTGTAGTTCGTGACTGTCTCACAGGCATAATAAACATAAAGTTACTGGATGTCAATGAATACAACTTATTTTGCTTTCCACTAAAGCTCTAAGGTCTGACAAGACTTTCACATCACTGCTAATTCGAAGATTATCTTTTAAGCCTGTCAGTGAACTTCCGAGGGAATATAAATTTCTCTTCGCTGTGGAAAAATTTAGGTCCCGGCATCTACATAATCGTATCTGTAAACTTGTGACGTCGTGGAAACTTACGTTGAAGAAAATTTTTATACAAGTCTGCGAGACTTATTCTATTATGAAACGTATTACCCAACTGCCTTTCATACTGCAGGTGCACAAATTTCGACTATGGATAGGCATCCCGCACTGACGTGTAAATTGGTGTTGGTTTGTCCGACCTTCGCTTTGAAGTTCCAAACCCGCCCATAATGTTACTTTTCCTCGATCTTGAAAGAGCTACTCTCCACTTTACGCATTGTGCCATTAAGTGTATTCGCTTGTGTCTACGGCTAGGGCGAACTTAACACATGGTCATTCCTCTCAAGACGGCGCCCAGTTTGTTCTTCCTCTTGTTACATAATGGCGTCGTGCAACATTTTACCGCGAGCGCTCACTACCCAGGCGGCGAGCGAGCGTGAACGCTCATACCACCTAGCCTCCTCCTGAACAGGTAGGTCTGTTCTAAATCGTCGTCACACTTTGCGTTCATCAAGTACGCCAAGAAGCTATGCAACCTGCCAGACTTTAACTATCACAGCACAGATTAGGTCGCACACGGAGACCACTTGTGACGTTATTAAGTAATGTTGGCACGTTTTTATATCGAAATGTGCCGGCTGACGTAATGTGTCTGGCAGACGTCACAATATCAATCACATTCACCTGCTCATTTATGAAAACACTTATGTCAATTTTTTCTTTCTTCGGTGCGTGGTAGCACAGCAGTCGTCGTAGTGGCGTATGTGTGACTGGACTATTCCGCAAGAGCGGCCGTCGAAGCTTCGGTAAATGTAGGTTATGAAGAGCTAGAAAATCGAATGAGAAAGAAAATTTGTGGCACAAGTTGATTAAAAGAATGCATCTGTTGAGAGAATGCATCTTGAGGCATCAAGAATCCGTCTATTTGGTAATGCAGGGAAGTGTGAGGGATAAACATTATTGGGTGAGACCACAGCTTGGCCACAGTAAGCATATTCAAATGGATGTAAGTTGCAGTAGTTATGCGGAGATTAAGATGCTTGAACACGATAGGCTAGCATGGGGAGCTGGCTGAAGATAGCAACAACAACAACGACGACGACGACGACGACGACGACTACAACGACAACACTGTATTCTTTACAGTACTACAACGTCGAGTCATCTCTATGGACAAAGGTGTACGGTCTGTTACGATAACACATACGAGATGGCAATCATCTTCTTCTGAGGTTACACTGCGTGAACCGATACTGAGTCATCCCTGCTTCCAGTACCTCACTGTCTGTATCCATACACTGCAGGAAAAAGAATTAGTAAATGGTTCAAATGGCTCTAAGCACTATGGGACTTAACATCTGAGGTCATCAGTCCCCTAGACTTAGAACTACTTAAACCAGCTAACCTAAGTCATCACACACATCCATGCCCGATGCAGGATTCGAACCTGCGACCGTAGCAGCAGCGCGGTTGCGGACTGAAGCGCCTAGAACCGCTCGGCCACAGCGGCCGGCAAAGAAGATGTAGATGTACTGATAATGGTTTCACCATCGACCGCCAACAGATAGCGTATGGGCGTAGCTACCAGAGCGTCATATGTGTGTACCCTTTAGTAGCGAATCCTCACAACCAGATGGCTCTATACAGTACAAGTGTGAAGCAAGCTAAAATCATACCAGTATGTGTGGACGTGCTGCGTCAGTTGTGCAACGATGCTGTTATGAGTGGTCACGTGAACATTCTCACATCCGTAAAGAAGACTCTGGACGCCCACGCAGCACAGACGCCCGCCAGGATCGCCTTATTGTAAGGGCACCAGAGGCAGCTCGTACAGCTCCCACAACAGTGATAAAAGGCTTGGGTACGCAGACGTGTCAACACGAACAGTGGTGACGTGCAAGATTCGACTGGTGCCTGAGGATCACATGGAAGATGGACCGACGCGCCGTGATCCTCAACAGTGAAAGTAGTCTATCTACATGCAAGTGACAAGCTGACCCCCCTCCTCCCCCCCTCCCCAGGCCTTATGGCTGGGGCGCGATAAGCTATAACTCTCGTTCACCTTTGGTGTTTCTGGAGGGGTCACTAACCAGCGCTCGGTACGTGTAGAGTGCTGTTAGGTCCGTTCTTTTGCCGTTCTTGCAATAAGATGTGTTGTTCCAACAGGATAATGCTTACCCACACACTGCCCGTGAAACTCAACGTGCTCTGCAAGACGTGCGTCAACTTCCCTGGCCAGCACGATCTCCGGACTTGTCTCCAATCTAGCAAGTGTAGGATATAATGAGACGAGAAGTGACTCGTGGGACTCAGTAACCATCAACCATAGTACTACATGAGGCGGTCGAGCAGGCGTGGCATAACGTGGCCCAGGACAGTATTCACTATCTGTACAATCGACTGCATACAAGAGTCAGCTAATGCATCGCCGCCCGTGGAGGCTACACCACTGGTGTTTCAGCATGTATCGCTACCTGGTATCACAGAACCGCTACTGCTGTTGATCTGTAATCTTCTCATGTACTCCATATGCACTGTTGCATCAATGAATCTTGAGTGAATTGGGGAGGGTTTATTATCTTTTTCTGGCAGTGTATGCTCCACACAGCTTTCACTGTGATAGCGCAAGGCCTTTACTAGTCGATATGACATAATATTGCTATTAATTAGCTTTCCCAGAGATTGACCGCTCTTTATTATGTCCCATTTGAAATCACTCACATATTCGTATTACCCATATTGGTATTCAGAGATTTGTCATCCACAAGATCTGCTAGTAGTAGCTTCGATATTTCCACTTCAGCTGACCGCTCTTCGCTTAATGAGACTGAATTAATACTGATCTTACCAGTCACACAAGTGGGTCCTGCTTGGCTCACATGCTTCAAATGGCTCTGAGCACTATGGGACTTAACATCTGAGTTCATCAGTCCCATAGAACATAGAACTACTTAAACCTAACTAACCTAAGGACACCACACACATCCTGCCCGAGGCAGGATTCGAACCTGCGACCGTAGCGGTTCAGACTGAAGCGCCTAGAACTGCTCGGCCACACCAGCCTGCTTGGCCTAAGTGTGTTCCATCTCTGTGCTCCTCAACTCGTAACCGCGTTCTCCATATACTCCGTGTTTGGAATCATTCAGGCTATATTTTTTTTTCTAAATGCATCAGCATAAATGTTAATGACTGTCGTTGTAACTTCATGTCTTACAGACTTGTCAATTTTGTGATTAAATCATGTAAATATACGGGGGTCGTTAAATAAGTAATGAAACGCCCGCTAAATCACGCAGGGCTAACAGGTAATTAGGGCCGTGGAAAGGGCCAAGGGAATTGCGGTCGGATTAATTTCACAATTGTAATTTATTATCATTTAGTTCACAAATACACCTTTGAAAGAATTAAATTTGCTTCGCGGCTGAGGGCCTCCAAACAGATGCTTTAGAGTAAGTTCAATTCTGAAAAGACATAACACACAGTTAAATTTACGAATAAGATAAATCGTATACGTATATGAGATCAGCATGCGAAGCGACTGAAGGCCGCCGGATTAAATCTTCAAAATTCCAAATATACTATAATCATTACTAAAGGCAGAAGGCAATGTTTCAAGAAGCTAAAAGGGCTGGTGGCCTGAAAGGTGCACAGAAAGAGATAAACAAACGCAATAAAATGGCTGATGGCCGCAAGGTTAAATTCTGAAAATTAAGGAAATATATATATTGCAACAATCGGTAAAACTGTACATTAAGTTTACAAATTTCCTTTTGCAAAACCAACGGCGGAAGGCCCACAATAACTTGTAAAATCTTTCAGAGGAAATTACAATAACCTTTCAAGAGCAGAAGGCGATAATGTTTGGACTTGAAGGAAACACTGAGAATATGTTTCTAGGGCTGAAGGCCCACAACCAACCTTGCCAAATTAAAAATATAAAATACAGTTAAATTACAACAACATAAACACTGCCAAAAGGATAATTAAGAGAACGGCACTCAGGAATGTCCAGTGGATCGGTCTGCCCTCGTTCACTCAGGCTAGACAGGTGGTGAGTCCAACTTCACTTAATGCGTGCGAACCCAACCAAGCGACAGTCATGAATCGACCGACCAACCGCTTGCTTGCCACAAGGGAGTACACGAGAATTCAGGTGCCGAAAAGGTTTCAAGTATCACTATCCCCAAACAAACATGTATGTGTACTGAGCTGCCAAAACTACACACCATGTTGGGCAGCAACAACCGGTTAGCGGCCAGGGCAGGTAACCAGAACACTACGTTAGCGGCCAGGGCAGGTAACCAGAACACTAACGGCCACAAGGCAGAAAATTCCACTGGTTCACTTAACTACGAAACAAGATAATACGGTTACCTTCACCCAAAATGAACACTGCCTGAATTTACGTTAGCGTCCAGTGCAGGTAACCAGAACACTAACTTTTTTTTTAATTTAGTGGTCCGCACCAACCGACAGACTGCCCGCTGGTTCGTCCGCAACTGCTGTTCCGTCGCCGCTGCACTGCTGGTGCGTCTCCCACTCACTTCCAGACACACGACGGCGGAAATACTGGCTCCGACCGAACCATGCAGAGGAAACACGCCTACTGGCTAAACGACATCCCTGCACCCTGAAAGTACCGGCCGAAGTTCCACAAGATGGTAACTGAAGGGGGCCAGAAGAGCTCGGCGAACCAGTTATATGTCGCCCGACGAGACGACCGACCTTTCATAGACAGTACTCCGACAACATTTAAAATAACTTGTCAAAGGAAATAACGCCAACTACTCACAGAACCTGACAAACACTTGCACGAAGACCAGAACGATACAATAGCAACTAAGCACTCACGAAGAGTCGATGCGCGCGCGCACACACACATACACACACACACACACACACACACACACACACACACACACACAGTCGACTCATGAACGATCGCCGAGCCAAAACGCCAACCGACGATTCACCAAGACGAGGCCCAGCTCAAGTGATGCGTGGCGGCAATAGTCGGGCGAGCCATGTCGACGCAGACGTCACTGCTGCTTCAACCCGACTGCACTAGTGCCGCATTGCAACTCCGCGACTGGCAGATCCGCACTGCGCTCCACACGCATTACAACTGACTGGCAGACCCGAACTCACTTTCCGAACTGCTTACGACAGACAAGACCGGGAAGGAATAGCAGTCAGCACAGATACTAAGAGAGGGTCAGGCAAAGCAGTAACTCAGTGACAGTAGTAACTTAAATTAACGTAGTGTGGTGGAAGTACGTTAAAAACAGGGTGTAAATTACATGACGGCTCAAGTAATGCAACTCTTTTTTTTCTGCTAACAGGTTGGTTTAATTTAGGATTCAATGCAACTCTTCCTTTTTCTGAAAGCAGGTTGGTTTTATTCAGGATTCCAATCACATTTTTATGGCTACGAAATCCTGTTTTTCAACATGATCTTCGTTTAGCGCAATTGCCTTCGCCATGTTACTAGGAGCGCCTCTATGCCCTTATAGTACCGCTTTATTGGTCGACGTCGGAGCCAACGTCTTGCTGCGTCAATAACCTCCACATCCTCCATGTACTGCTTGTCGCGGAGTGCACCCTTCATTGGGCCAGACGTATGGAAATCGGAAGACGTGAGATTCGGGCTTTAGGGGGGGATGGGGAAGAACAGTCCAATGAAGTTTTGTGAGCTCCTCTTGAGTACGCAGACTTGTGTGAGGCCTTGTCCTGTAACGGAGAAGGAGAAGGAGAAGTTAGTTTGCATTTTTGTAGCGACGAACTCGCTGTTCACTTTCCTGAGGGTAGCACAATACACTTTAAAGTTGATCCTAGCACCGTGAGGAGGGACATCAAACGCAATAGTCCCTTCACAGTCCCGGAAGGTCGACGTCATGACTTTATCGGCTGAAAGCATGGCTTCGAATATTTTCTTCGGAAGAGAGATGGTGTGGCGCCACTCCATGGACTGCCGTTTTGTTTCCGATCAAATGGTTCAAATGGCTCTGAGCACTATGGGACTTAACATCTGACGTCATCAGTTCCTAGAACTTAGAACTACTTAAACCTAACTAACCTAAGGACATCACACACATCCATGCCCGAGGCAGGATTCAAACTTGCGACTGTAGCGGTCGCGCGGTTCCATACTGAAGCGCCTAGAACCGCTCAGCCACACCGGCCTGCTTGTACGAGTACAAAATAAATTCGGTAACACCGGTCAAGTATCTGGGTGTGACAATTCGAAATGATCTCAAATGGAATGATCAGATTACACAAGTAACGGGCAAGGCGAACTCTAGATTGCGGTTTATTGGTAGAATCCTGAGGCGATGCAGTCCGTCAACAAAGAAAATTGATTACAATACGATAGTTTGTCCAGTCTTAGAGTATCGTTCGTCTGTATGGGGCCCCTACCAGTTGGGTCTCATTCAAGAGAAGGTCAAAGAAGAGCGGCAAGATTCGTGACTGGTACATTTAGCCATCGCGAGAGCGTTACAAATCTCATAGGAAGTTTGAAGTAGGATTCACTTGCAGATAGACGACGCGCTAAACGGAAAGGGCGGTTCACTAAATTCCTAAATCCGATCTTCGCCGAATATGCAGAGCATATATCATTACCACCATCCTTAAAATAGCGCAATGATCACCATTCAAAGATAAGGGAAATCAGAGTTCGTACTGAGGCGTCCAGACATCGTTTTCCCCTCATGCGATCCGCGAGTGGAACAGAGGGGGAGGGGGGGGGCGGGAAATATTACTTTGGCGCGAACTGTGCCCTCCACCACACACCACTTGGTGGCTAGCGGAGTATATATGTAGATGTAGATGTAGACAACAGAGACGATACTACACAGTCACGCAATTTAATTAGACGCAGCTAGTGACGTTCGGTTTTATAATCCATCTGTAGTTCCAAAAATACGGAATCAACTTGAGATCTCCTGTGGAAAGCACTCAGTACATTGTGTGAATACAGAGTCAGCTGTGTTTAAGAAGAGCGATATTTTCTGAATCCACGCTAGTACACTATTTGCTTTTGAAGCAATTCCCACTCGTTGAGAATGAAATGTCACTGTGTATGTGGAATGAAGTAATCTAAAAACACGTTGCCAAGTCTGAGCTTCTGTCTACAGCAATTTACAGCAAAACCGGAGGCAGTCCTAAGCTGTTATAAGAACAGAAGTTCGTGGAAGTCCATTAAGTCAGCTCTGTGTAAAGACAGTCAAAAAAAGCTTGTGGGTAGCAGCTTCTCCCGCCAGTATATAAGAACCGAAACTTCTGTCATTCAGCAGTTAGCAAAAACACCCCGATGAAGGCCATTTCAATAGTTACCGAAATGTAAGAGAACTTTACACACTGACAGTGTGGTCACATAACCAGAAGAATTTTATTTACTGTGACAACGGCCGCCGGCCAGAGTGGCCGTGCGTTTCTAGGCGCTGCAGTCTGGAGCCGAGCGACCGCTACGGTCTCAGGTTCGAATCCTGCCTCGGGCATGGATGTGTGTGATGTCCTTAGGTTAGTTAGGTTTAATTAGTTCTAAGTTCTAGGCGACTGATGACCTGACAAGTTAAGTCGCATAGTGCTCAGAGCCATTTGACAACGGCCGTGGAAGCCTACGCTTACGTCTATGTAAAGGGCTGCGGCTCTCTTTTTGTTTTGTTTATTGCCTTTTACGATCGTACTCCAAATACGAGCAGAAGAAAATTATACAATACCTTATGTACGCTCATTTCTCAGATCACGTCTGTATATGAGGATGATTTAAAGAGCCTAGGAAAGATAAAAATTGAAGAAAGTTTTGCCTTAGAAGTAATGCACAGCTGCTTTTGACAAGACGAAAACTTACACGCGGAGAAATGTTGACGATGTTGATGATGATATTTGGTTTGTGGGGCGCTCAACTGAGCAGTTATCAGCGCAAGTCCCGTAAAAATTTCCAATATTGACACAATCCAATCTCGCCACTTTCACGAAAGATGATTAAATAATGAGGGCCACACAAACACACAGTCCCCGGAATCGAACCAGGGACCGTGTGATTAAGAGACAGCAACGTCAGCCACTAGATCACGAGTTGCGGACCGAAGTTCTTTCTGAGTATAAATTGAATAACTGCTATTATTATTACATTGGTGTGCAACTAATTTTGGAACATAATCAAATAAATTGGTCCGTAACGCTATGGCCATATATTTATCAGTTACTTATTTTGGGTCTGTTACAAGTTAACTATAATCCAATTAAAATTACTTGATAGTTTATGTCTCTCGCTTGTCGCTACAGTTTTCACACCCGCTGCCGCCTACCGCTCGGTTATTGACGACGCCCAATCACGGCGGTTCACTTCACAAATGCTGTTAATGTATAACGCGGAGCAATGATGGAAACGGCAGCCATGAGGTATAACAGAAACAGAAGATCCTCTGTACGCAGCTGATTTTAAGTGGCCAGTGACTGAACTGAGGAAGAGGGCTGTTTTGTAGCCTTGACTTGGAACTCATGTCCTAACCTAATCACGACTTCGACTTGTGCAATGTATCCTAGGAAAGGGCGATCAACAGTCTACGGCAGAACTAAAATCATGGTCGCTTTGTTCACGTCGTTTAAGGCTAACCTCTACGAGCAAATGAAAGAATAAAAAATTTCAGTTTCTTCGGTAAAGAAAACTGTAATCTCTGGATGTCATTGGTTACCTGAAACCATCCTTACACTGGCTACACAGGCTGCTGCGTTACCAACCGATGAGCAGTCCCAGTCGGCAGTTTATTGCGATTTATAGGTGACACAGGCAGTTCCCAAACGAAGAAAGACTAGTAGGAAAAAAATAAGAGCGAATAAAAAAGCCAATACAATCATGAAAAAGAGGCCGAAAAGTATTACAAATAACAAAATACATTTAAACCAATTAATTGAATAAAATAATAATCGAAGTCTTCTGATTCGATTTAGAAAAATAAAAAATGTCGCTTCGTTTGATGAGACTCGAACCTACGAACTTTCACAAGCCAGGTTTATACGGTAATCACTGTGCTACACCATTGCAGGAGAACTGACCAGTTGTTGTGGCAGTTTGGTAATGGCGAACGATTCGGGTGTGACGTTGAGCGTTCCGACTGGAAGAAACCAGCTACAACGCATGTAGTGTGAACTATAAAGTAATTGTAATCGGAATATAGCGTGGTTCTGAACAGCTCACTAATGAAGACACCTACACCTAAATCTTTTCTGAATACTCACCACAATGGGAAAAAAATGTTTTAGCCACATTTCTATGTGGAAGGCAAATGTTCCCGCATAATTCATATGAATGAGAAAGTTGTTCGTGTAAGCTTCTTTGGGCGTACCGAACACCCCGTGAAATAGGTCTGAGCAGATGCAGAATGGTGGGCGCTGAATCAATATTAGCTTATGGATTCTGGGCTAAGTTCGCTCTCAGGGGGCTGTAATACGAAGCGAACTTCGGCGGCTGCAGATTAAGTTCGCAGTACCGCCTACCAATGACGTAAGGTAGCAGAAATTAGGAGAAGAACGATTAACATGGATATTTCGTGGTTCCACGAATGGTTATAAAGTTGAAACCGAATATTGCGATTGAGAATTTTACTATTCCAATGGAAAATTATCAGCTTTGTTCAGCTACTGAAGCTATTAATAAGTAGAACAATTTTTATCAACATGGACTTCAAACATTGATGCTCCTGTAGCAGACACGATAATGAGTCACAACCAGAAGGAGTATTCATAGGAGCAAACTGGAAGAGAGATAAAACAAGTTATACACTTCAGAGAGAGCGAGTGCAGAATCAAGACCACCTTAAACACTATTTATTTCATCATCTCATTCACTTCCCTTTTCAAAAGTCTTCCGTTTAATGATGTCCCCCATTCATTCCTATCTTACTCTAGTCTTTTCAACTCTGTCTATTGACTCTGCTGCTGACCACTAAAATTGCAACTCCAGGAATGTTTTAAATAACGAAATTTTACTTATCGTCCATATACGAGGTGTGGATATAAAATAACGAGACTACTGCTGTAAGACGTTTTATTTCGAAAATATAAATATTTAGTTATAGTCACCTTCAACATATTTCCTTTCTTAATGCCTACAGCGCGCCATGTGAATTGTCCATTGACGGAAACAGTGCTAGAAGTCATCTTTGAGTTCCTTGATGACGCATACGGCATTTTATTTCAATGCTTAACGGACGGAAATGTTGTCCTTTTTTGTGCAGATTTTACCTTGGGGAATAGACAAAAGTCACATGGTGCTAGGTCAAGTGAATAAGGTAGGTGGCCTACCACTTGCATGCTGTACTTTGCTAGAAACCTCGTAACAGACAATCGGTTTGAGCCGATGCGTTGTCTTGACGCAGAACCCATGACTTGTTCTTCACAATTCGGGTCGCTTTTCTTTTCTAAATTTCTCACGGAGTTGAACAAGAACCTGAAGGTAGTAATTTTGATTAATAGTTTAACCTTTAATACCCCATAGAAGATACAAAATTCCATGAATATCGAAAAAAAACAATCATCATCGCTTTGAATCTTGACGTGCTGTCTGTAAAGTTGGGCCATTCCAGTGCATGGACTAGCGATTGGTTTCTGGATCATAACTTAAAAATCAAGGTTCGTCACACGTTATCACTCTTTCCAAGAGATCAGGATCATTTTTAATGGTGTACGAAGTGTCAGTACAGACATTTTCATCAGCTTCTTGGCCGGCCGAAATGGCCGTGCGGTTAAAGGCGCTGCAGCCTGGAACCGCAACACCGTTACGGTCGCAGGTTCGAATCCTGCCTCGGGCATGGATGTTTGTGATGTCCTTAGGTTAGTTAGGTTTAACTAGTTCTAAGTTCTAGGGGACTAATGACCTCAGCAGTTGAGTCCCATAGTGCTCAGAGCCATTTGAACCATTTCATCAGCTTATTTTTGTTCGATCGTATTTTCAGCTCCAGTTTCGTACACATTTCTCATGTTAAATTAGCGATATAAAATTTGTCTTACGCATTCGTTATCATTTCCTACAGTTTCAGCAATCGATCGAATGCTCAACCGACGGTCAGATCGAATCATACTCCCTACTTCTGCGATATTTTCATACTTTTTTTTCTTATCTTGGAAACGCTTGAACCACTCAACAACTCACATTAGTGATAAATAGTCTTCGCCGTACACTTGTTTTAGTAAAAGGTAGGTCTCAGGTGCAGTTTTTCCAAATATCATGTGAAACTTCACGACAATTCGTTACTCTCTTATTACACGTATAATTTTTTCGCCAAAATAAAATAACAGTTTCGTGTAGGACTTCTCCAATGGTAAGGAAAGGTGGGCTACAGAGTGGTGTGGGAACTGTCGTCGCAGAGCAGCTGGACAAGAGCAGAAATGATTAACGAACTAGATACCACAACAAACACAAGATTTACTTAACTGATACACACATCAACAAACGTTTTGCATCACTCCGGTTCCCAGAACTCCTGAAGATAGTCGTTGACTGTGGATATCGTATCACAGACACACTCCCTTTGACTGTTCAGAGATGTCACTAAACCCGCCCAAAGATGTAAATAACCATGCATGAGCAACGCCTATTAGACGGAGGGGGTCCGATCAGTTCCAGTCGTTTCACCAGGAAGGAGGTACACAGCTCGTGTTGTCTGTAGTTCAACCATTCCTATACGGACAATACTGCGGTTTGATCGCGTCCGCATTGTTACTCTGTGCCAGGAAGGGCTCTCAACAAGGAAAGCGTCCAGGCGTCTCGGAGGGGACCAAAGCGATTTGTTCGGACATGGATGAGATAAAGAGAGACAGAAACTGTCGATGAAATGCTTCGCTCAGGCCTCCCAAGGGCTACTACTACAGTGGATGACCGCTACCTACAGATTATGGCTCGGAGAATCCCCGACAGCAACACCACCATGTTGAATAATGCTTTTCGCGCAGCCACAGGACGTCGTATTACGACTCAAACTGCGCAGTAGGCTGCGTGACGCGCAACTTCACCCTCGACGTCCTTGGCGAGGTCCATCTTTGTAACCACGACACCATGCAGCGCGATACAGAGGGACCCAACAACATGCCGAATGGACCGCTCAGGATTGGCATCACGTTCTCTTTACCGATGAGTGTCGCACATGCCTTCAGCCAGACAATCGTCGGAGATGTGTTTGGAGGCAACCCTGTCAGGCTGAACGCCTTGGACAAACTATCCAGCGAGTGCAGGAAGATGGAGGTTCCCTGATTTCTTGGGGTGACATTATGTGGGGCCGACGTATGCCGCTGGTGGTCAAGGAAGGAGCCGTAACGTATGTACGATACGTGAATTCCATCATCCGATCGATAGTGCAACCGTATCGGCAGCATATTGACGAGCCATTCGTCTTCATGGACGACAATTCGCGCCCCCATCGTGCACATCTTGTGAATGACTTGCTTCAGGATAACAACATCGCTCGATTAGAGTGACTAGCATTTTCTCCAGACGTAGAACCTATCGGATATGCCTGGGACACATTGAAAAGGGTTGTTTATGGACGACGTGACCCACCAATCACTCTGAGGGATCTACGCCGAATCGCGGTTGAGGAGTGGGGCAATCCGGACCAACAGTATCTTGATGAACTTGTGGATAGTATGCCACGACGAATACAGGCATGCATCAATGCAAGAGGACCTGCCACTGGGTATTAGAGGTACCGGTGCCTAGAGCAATCTGCACCACCACCTCTGAAGGTCTCCCTGTATGGTGATATAACATGCAATGTGTGGTTTCATGAGCAATAAAAGTGGCGGAAATGATGTTTATGTTGATCTCTATTCCAATTTTCTGTAAAGGTTCCGGAAGCAAGGTGATGCAAATCTTTTTTGTGTTTGTGAGTATTCCTCCGTAGGCACGAAGACTCATCACAAATGATACAATAAGTAACAGAGCCCAACTAATCAATAAGATGAGGTTAAAAGGGCGAGTAGGCAGAGTTGCTGCCCCGACCCTTCTATATTGTGGCCACAGAGGGCGCTCGAAGTACCGAGCTGCTAGAGGCATGGCCCAGCAGGCCTGCTCCATTGGGTCCATCAGATCCTGCACAAAAGCTAACAGAGTCTCGCGGAAACTTGCAGTTCCGATGCTATGACACCCGTGAGGTGGCATCGATATGTGATATCTTTAACAGCTCTCACACAAACGAAGCCATGGCTACAATGATTTGTCTATAGATACCAGAGACACCGTATTCGACTGATAAGGCTTCACATTTCACAGCTATTGGTCGTTAATCTTTGTTCCACGCATACTTCCTCTGTGACAGCATCACCCATACCTCGTACAGTAGAATAGGAAGAAAACATCCTTAATTTTGTAGGCGATATGTGGGTACAATGGGTGCGACATCTAGTACACAAAACTACCACCTCTGGTAGCACAAATGGCTGTGACTCAGATGCGTATCGAGTGAAAATGATACTGGATGAGAAATACAAGTACCGGATTCCATGCTGCAGCAACTCTCTAAGAAAGTGGCAGGCGAATGGCAGCATGCCACGCCCTCGGCAACCTATGACGTCTGCAATGGGTGATCCCTTCTATCATGATCGCCCATGCAATCTTGTTGATAGACAATGTCCTTGAAGATAGCAAGCTATAATGCTAATCTGTATATCCAAGCATCTGCCACACTTCATGGTTATTTGACGTTTGTTACGTGCTTTCTTAGTGCTGTAATTTTAATAACCGGCAGAACACATTTATTTGTATTAGCAATCACTTTTAGCTACTGCAATTTTTCATACGTAGTTTTCTGTTTTTCCTTTTGGTAGTTGGTTAGACACATACTGCTCTTGGCCAACTACACTCCTGGAAATGGAAAAAAGAACACATTGACACCGGTGTGTCAGACCCACCATACTTGCTCCGGACACTGCGAGAGGGCTGTACAAGCAATATTCACACGCACGGCACAGCGGACACACCAGGAACCGCGGTGTTGGCCGTCGAATGGCGCTAGCTGCGCAGCATTTGTGCACCGCCGCCGTCAGTGTCAGCCAGTTTGCCGTGGCATACGGAGCTCCATCGCAGTCTTTAACACTGGTAGCATGCCGCGACAGCGTGGACGTGAACCGTATGTGCAGTTGACGGACTTTGAGCGAGGGCGTAT
This sequence comes from Schistocerca piceifrons, assembly GCF_021461385.2. NCBI lineage: Eukaryota > Metazoa > Arthropoda > Insecta > Orthoptera > Acrididae > Schistocerca > Schistocerca piceifrons. The sequence continues at coordinate 306,008,946 of NC_060140.1, forward strand.
AGTGGGCATGCGGGAGGCCGGGTGGACGTACCGCCGAATTGCTCAACACGTGGGGCGTGAGGTCTCCACAGTACATCGATGTTGTCGCCAGTGGTCGGCGGAAGGTGCACGTGCCCGTCGACCTGGGACCGGACCGCAGCGACGCACGGATGCACGCCAAGACCGTAGGATCCTACGCAGTGCCGTAGGGGACCGCACCGCCACTTCCCAGCAAATTAGGGACACTGTTGCTCCTGGGGTATCGGCGAGGACCATTCGCAACCGTCTCCATGAAGCTGGGCTACGGTCCCGCACACCGTTAGGCCGTCTTCCGCTCACGCCCCAACATCGTGCAGCCCGCCTCCAGTGGTGTCGCGACAGGCGTGAATGGAGGGACGAATGGAGACGTGTTGTCTTCAGCGATGAGAGTCGCTTCTGCCTTGGTGCCAATGATGGTCGTATGCGTGTTTGGCACCGTGCAGGTGAGCGCCACAATCAGGACTGCATACGACCGAGGAACACAGGGCCAACACCCGGCATCATGGTGTGGGGAGCGATCTCCTACACTGGCCGTACACCACTGGTGATCGTCGAGGGGACACTGAATAGTGCACGGTACATCCAAACCGTCATCGAACCCATCGTTCTACCATTCCTAGACCGGCAAGGGAACTTGCTGTTCCAACAGGACAATGCACGTCCGCATGTATCCCGTGCCACCCAACGTGCTCTAGAAGGTGTAAGTCAACTACCCTGGCCAGCAAGATCTCCGGATCTGTCCCCCATTGAGCATGTTTGGGACTGGATGAAGCGTCGTCTCACGCGGTCTGCACGTCCAGCACGAACGCTGGTCCAACTGAGGCGCCAGGTGGAAATGGCATGGCAAGCCGTTCCACAGGACTACATCCAGCATCTCTACGATCGTCTCCATGGGAGAATAGCAGCCTGCATTGCTGCGAAAGGTGGATATACACTGTACTAGTGCCGACATTGTGCATGCTCTGTTGCCTGTGTCTATGTGCCTGTGGTTCTGTCAGTGTGATCATGTGATGTATCTGACCCCAGGAATGTGTCAATAAAGTTTCCCCTTCCTGGGACAATGAATTCACGGTGTTCTTATTTCAATTTCCAGGAGTGTATTTGTTCCGTTCTTCATACATTTGATCTTCATCTAATCTTTCCAGAAGCATTTCATTTCGTATATTACCCACTTAATTTCCAGCACCGTTAGGGAGCATTCAATTTCAAGACTGTAACTTTAGAGAAACTTATGTAGATGATAGACGATTCTAAAATGATAACATTAAAATACAGAACCAATGTTTGGAATTTTTTTTAATTTGTTAGTTTAACCATGTTGGATCCTGTGAACTCCGCGGCCATTAATGATAGCTGGTGAACGACGCAACCAGCCGCAAACACATTTTAAATGTTTTATTGTAGTGCTATAACTAGTTTCGGTCTACCATGCCTATCTTCAGATGGATAATATTTTCGATTACATAGATGTTTTGATCAACAGCATTTCGTCTGCTCCTGCACTGCATAAGAATATTTGAATATTTAGTGCCACTTTATAAGCCATTTCGTTACTAGAAACACACTAACGTGCTTGCATTTATTTACATATAATAAGAAATAATTGTATTAATTTATGTAACTTCCAGTAGGTTCTACTGGAACTTACGCACGTGAATACAATTGTTTCACATTATATCCAAATAAATCCAAGCACGATAGTGTGTTTTTACTAACGAAACAGCTTATAAAGTGACACTAAATATTCAAATATGCTTGTGCAGTGTAGGAGCAGACGACATGCTGTTGATCATTTCGTCATGTAACTGAACATAATAGCCATCTGAAAATTGGTATGGTAGAGCGAAACTGGTTATGGCACTAAAAAAAAACATTTAAAATATGTTTGCGGCTGGTTGCCCCATTCATCAACTACAATTAATTATTTATTTATTTCATTCTAAAAACCTGTACGTCCGTGTCTTTACAGCAGGTCGTTAAAGATATTCATAACATTGCAAACTTTCTACGTCTTTTAATTCTTAACTCTAATAAAGCGATAATAAATATATTGATTTATACAAGATAATTTACCCTTTCATAAAGTAATTAAAGAGAAGGAGTATCAACTGAAAATGAATAATGAAACAACGAGTGTATTAACGTTCTTACAGTGTAGATTTTTCTTGCTGCTCTTCAGTTTGAGGGTATTTCATTATTTCTACGCATTTGCTGCAAATAATATCCAGAAACAGACAATTTGTATTCGATATTATGATCTGTATGTAATGGCGTCCCAAGAACTTCCAGGATAAGTAATCATCTTCTTTCTGCCAACGGCCTTGTCGAAGAGGCACAGGTGCGGAAAGAGGTTCGGGGCGCCAATTTGCAATTGTGGTGCGAAACTGTACAGTAAAGCAAAAAATGTACAGCCTTTACTAGTAGCCAGCAGGTGTCACAGGTATTAGTCGGTACTATACGGCAGCTCCGTGTACTCACTCTTCAACATATCTAGGTAACACAGTATTTTATATTGTAACTAATGTTACTTTTATGTTAGTATATTAAGCTGAATAGATGTGTGTCACACGTGACCTATTATAACCGTTAAATACTCTGAAGTGACAAAAGAGATATGCACGTATTCAGATGGCAGCAGTATCGCGTATACAACGTACAAAAGGGCAGTGCATTGGCGGAGCTGTCATTTATACTCAGGTGATTCATGTGAAAAGGTTTTCCACGCCATTATGGGCGAGAATTAGCAGACTTTGAACGCGGAATGTTACTTGAAACTAGACGCACGGGACATTCCATTTCGGAAATCTTTAGGGAATTCAATATTCCGAGATTCACAGTTTCAAGAATTCACCGAGAATACCAAATTTCAGACATTACCTCTCATCACGCACACTTCAGTGGCCGACGGCCTTCACTTAACGACCGAGAGCAGCGGCGTTTGGGTAGAATTTTCAGTGCTAACAGACAAGCAGCACTGCCTGAAATAACTGCAGAAATCAATGTGGGACGTACGAACCATTATCACAATGCGGCTAATTTGGCCTTAATGGGGCTATGGCAGCAGACGGCGGACGAGAGTGTTTTTGCTAACAGCACGACAGCGCCAATAGCGCCTCTCCTGGGCTCGTGACCATATCTGTTGCACCCTAGACCGCTGAAAAATCGTGGCCTGGCCCGATGAGTCCAGATTTCGGTTGATAAGAGCTGATGGTAGGGTTCGAGTGTGACGCAGACCCCACGAAGCCATGGACCCAAGTTGTTAACGCGGCAATCTGCAAGTTGGTGTTGGCTCCATAATGGTTTGGACTGTGTTTACATGGAATTAACGGATCAATGACTGAAAATGGTTATGTTCGGCTACTCGCAAAATCATTTTCAGCCATTCGTGGACCTCATGTTCCCGAACAATGATTGTATTTATATGGATGAAAATGCGCCATGTCACAGGGCCACGACTGGACGCCATGGATTAGAAACATTCTGAATCCATCCGAGCAAACGATTTGGTCACTCAAATCAACCGACATGAATCCCATCGAACATTTATGTAACAAAATCGAGAGGTCAGTTCGTGCACAATCTCCTACACCAGCAACACTTTCGTAATTAGGGATAGGTATGAGGTAGCATGGTTCAGTATTTCTGCAGCGGACTCCCGACATGTTGAGTCTATGCCACGTCGAGTTGATGCACTACGCCGGGCAAACTGAGGTCCGACATCGCATCAGGAGGTATTCCTTGCCAATTGTTACCTCAGTGTACACTGCCCTCCATAAGTATGGAAACACCATGCTGCGTATTACAACGGAGCAAGATGGAAGTGATCTATGTGATTTATTGGTTAGAATACGGAATAGCAAGCTCAAATATCGGTTAATAATGATACGTACAATATTGTACACTTAATTATTCTACATATACATACATATTGGAAAGTAGGAGATGAGATACTGGCAGAAGTAAAGCTGTGAGTACCGGGCGTGAGTCGTGCTTCGGTAGGTCAGATGGTAGAGCACTTGCCCGCGAAAGGCAAAGGTCCCGAGTTCGAGTCTCGGTCGGGCACACAGTTTTAATCTGCCAGGAAGTTTCATACTAGTATTGCTCTGTTATATGTAAACCGACGTTACACGTCCAAGCAGTTCTACTAAACACGCCAGGTGGCGCGAATAGACCGCATGGCTACGTAGAGGTACGATGTTTACATTTCTGTTCACTTGTAGTTGCGTTTTCATAAAGGTATAACATGCCGCGAAAGTAATTGAAAATGGCCCCAAAGTGCCAGATTCCTAATGAATCACGGGTAATGATGATCACTTTGCACCAAGAGGGCAATACTGTCCGACAAATAGCGACGAAACTTATGATTTCCATCAGTAGAGTTGTCAAAACCATATACCGGCATCGAGAAACAGGCAACTATGGAGGTAGTCCTCGCTCAGGAGCACCCAGGAAAATATCAGAACGCCAGTAAAAGTATTTGGCAGTGACCAGTAAACGTGACAGATTAAAAACTGTCCGTGAATTGACTGCTGAACTAAACGCAACGAGGATTACACCGGTGAGTGAGTCAACTGTGAGACGACGCCTGGCAGACAACAACCTCCGAGGTTATTTGCCAACAAGGAAACCACTGTTGCGCCAACAAGGAGAAAAGGCTTCGGCGGGCTAAGACAAACCAACATTGGACAGCGGGGAAATGGGAAAGACTCTTATTCACTGATGAATCCCAGTGGAAGTAAACGCCGCCAATTTATATGCCGTTAACCCCATGAACGCTTGAATCTCCAATGCGTAATTCCAACTGTAAAGCATGGAGTGGGTTCTGTGATGGGATCCTTCGGAGGGAATAGAGTCGGAGATTCGGTGAAAATAGATGGAAAACTGAACCAAAAGGACTATCATGCCATTCTCCAGCGACATGCTAAGACATCTGTCTTGCTTCTGATTGGGAAAGGTTTTGGTTCAAAATAGTTCAAATGGCTCTGAGCACTTCTGAGGTCATCAGTCCCCTAGAACTTAGAACTACTTAAACCTAACTAACCTAAGGACATCACACACATCTATGCCCGATGCAAGATTCGAACCTGCGACCGTAGCGGTCGCGCGGTTCCAGACTGAAGCGCCTAGAACCGCTCGGCCACTCCTGCCGTTGGAAAGGATTTGTCTTGCAGCAAGACAACGACCCGAAACGTACGTCTCGCTTGTGTCAGAACTATGTGAAGTCCCTAGAGGTTAGTAAAATATTGAAAAACATGGAATGGCCGCCCCAATCCCCTGATTGTAACCCAATCGAGCTGCTATGGGACGAGTTGGACAGGAGGATCCGAAAACGGGAAATCACGAGTGGGTCACAATTTTGAGAGGTCCTGCAGCAAGAATGGAGATTTATTCCAACTGAAACCTTGGCAAAAACTGACGCAGCGCATGCCGAGAGTGAGCAAGGCAGTGATGAAAGCAAAGGGTGGCTATTTTGAGGAATCGAAAATTTAATTGTTGCATCTTCCTGTGCTTTTTTTAAGCTTAATAAACATTTGGAAAACAACAAAATGCATTTTTATAGTGTATTTCCTTTCTATTGTCTATAATTACTAGGTGTTTCCAAACTTATGGAGAGTAGTGTATTTCAGAGCGTTGGTCTGAGATTGATCTAACACACCGAAACCGGTAACCAGAATTAAAAATAAAAAATTATTGCGATCTTGATTGCTTGTTATTAAAGAAAAAGTAAAAAGAGTAAGAACCAGAGGGAGAATTAGGCAACGAATGACTGAAACGCGGAAGAGGAATGCATTGGAAGATGAATGGGTATCTTTGAGATGAAGTATGACGTGAAGGAATCAGAGAATAGGCAAATAACAAGACTTAGTAAAAATCCTTGGATAAAGCAGGAGATAATAAGTTTAATAGATGATAGGCGAAAATATGAACATGCATCAAATAAACTAGGTGAATGGGGATGCACGCGTCTAGAAAAACCAGACTGACAAAAAATGCAAAATGAATACGCAGGAATAGTTACAGGACAAATGCGAGGTTGTAGAAGCAAGCATGACTATGGGAATTCCCCTAGCTATGGGAAAGCAGGAAAGTTACAGAGGGCTTTGAAGAAAACAGGAGCAGCTGTACGAATATTAAGAGCTTAGCTAGCAAGCCATTTCTGACGCGGCAAGCACCGCAAGTGCGATAACCCGATTTCCCAGAAACTTCTCGCGGCGGAAAAGGGGTTAAAATAAGCGAACACGTGTCTCGGCTTACCCGTAGATACTCGACCGTTTCTGGGGAAGCGACGGCCAAATTTTTTGACGTACTTTATGTGCTTTTTAGCGAGAACATAGTTCATCCAAATAGGTGAAACAGTGGCTAGCACTGCGGCGTTACAGCATTACAGTTTTGAGCCTCGTGTTCGAATCCCGATTATTATTTTTTAGCTACTGACGTTCGTAAAAGATTACTACACGAATGTTTCCAGTGTATATTGAAATAACGTTGTCTGTATTAGTCTAATAATCTTATGTAAGTCTGGTGAATTAATTAAAAATTAAAAATAAATAAAAATGAGAAAATGATTTGAAATTTTTTTCGGTGGAATTCTTGTAGTGTATCTTGATTCATAATTAACTGTAAGATCCGTTTTCCTGTAAAATGATCCGTCATGCGCGGTTTGAGCTAAATTATTGCCAAAGCGTGAAATCATCAGTAATTTCAACAGCGTTTCTTTTGCGAGTGCGATTCGTACGGAGAAATATCACTGTGGCAAACCTGTGTTCGCGCAATGCGCGTGGTGTTCGGAATTTCTATGTTTCGAAGGTTTCTACGATCGGAATCATCCAGGGGAATATAGGAAATCTTTCTGAAGAATAAAATATATTGAATTAATATAAGAGCTCATTTACGAATAAAATATAAAAATATGATAATATAAAATACTGTGAAACGTGGTAATTAACGAAGGCAGGATTGGGTTACTATTGTGGACGGGGCCCGAATCAATTACTATTGGTTTGCTTTGCAATTTCACTCCTTTATTTTAATAAATTATTTTTTTAAAACGAGCCAATGAGGTTGCAATCAGAACTTTAAGGCACGTAACCACAATCACAGCAGAAGGCCTTTAACGCGAAAAATTGCAATTATTAAAAAATTTAACAAACATACATAAAATACAGACAGCAAATAATTTTTTAAAACAAGCTAATGTGGTCGCAACCAGAATTATAAGGCAAGTAAGCACAATCACCGCTGAAGGCGTTTTAACGCCAAAATGGTAATTACAAAAAATTTAACAAATATACTGTCAAACGGTGAATGGCATAGCAAATATTAATCAAAAGAAAAAAACAAACAACAGATCACCAAACATGTGAGACAAATGATGGTGACTTAATAAAACAATAATAAAATAAAACATAAGGGCCAATGACAGACAGTGCTGCGGGAATCGACCTCTTAGTAGGTCGCACCAAAAACACTTTCGCGAGTGAAAAGAAAGGCAGCCAAGAATTGTATTCAGATCACAAGATGTAACTCGGACTAGTGGCAGTCTAACGAGTAACTAATGATAAGCTTGGTGTGGCTACCTGACCCAGCAAAGCAAATGCAAGATGTAAAAAAAAATGTGTGTGAAATCTTATGGGACTTAACTGCTAAGGTCATCAGCCCCTAAGCTTACACACTACTTAACCTAAATTATCCTAAGGACCAACACACACACCCATGCCCGAGGGAGGACTCAAACCTCCGCCGGGATCAGCCGCACAGTCCATGACTGCAGCGCCCTAGACCGCTCGGCTAATCCCGCGCGGCTACAAGATGTAAAATTACGCCCAAAGCCGGAACCAGCAGTCTGAGCTCAGCCTGCAGATTCCTGTGCTTAGAGCGCAAGGAACAAGAAGGAATGACTACCACTAAGGTAGAAGAACGCCACCCAACCTACAATCAAGAAGCTGTCAAACTTACAAGCCTCACCGGACAGCGGCGACAAGGCAAGGAAATGTACACTGCCGCTACATACTCTCACCCCAAGGGCAGGTGAATGGGACGCTAGTGGCCACAAGACAGAAAAATTTAACAATGTAAGAAGCTGAAATTAGAAGTTCAGGAAGGCTAATCAGATGCACCTTCCCCAGGTACTCCACTCGCTGCTTTTCGCCTCAGCGACACTACGAGCAGCAATGCACTCAAACATGCAGGATCCGGTTTCGACGAGGTCGTACACCCTCATGACCACTGCCCTTCGATCCGGCAGTCCATACACGCCGCCAGCGGTCCTGGCGTGTTGTCGCTCTGCCCCGACCTCGCTGCTCCTGCGTCCCCAACCGAACTCTCCACTCACACCACACAGAAAAAAAAAAAACGACGTCGCCCCAAATATCAGCAGAACTACATATCGATAAGCACCGCTGCTGCCACTATCGGAAAGGCAACGCTTACGAAACTGAGTGGCGCCAGTAAACACGAGAAGAAGACAAACATCGCAATGCCAACCAAACGATACGGCCTGGCAGAAACCTACACACGGCACCAACGCGAGCCGCAGCATGGCTCAGACTGTAATCCTTGAAAATATCATACACTTACACATCGTTGTTGTTGTTGTGGTCTTCAGTCCTGAGACTGGTTTGATGCAGCTCTCCATGCTACTCTATCCTGTAGAAGCCTCTTCATCTCCCAGTACCTACCACAACCTACATCCTTCTGAATCTGCTTCGTGTATTCATCTCTTGGTCTCCCTCTACGATTTTTACCCTCCACGCTGCCCTCCAATACTAAATTGGTAACCGCGCGACTACTACGGTCGCAGGTTCGACTCCTGCCTCGGGCATGGATGTGTGTGATGTCCTTAGGTTAGTTAGGTTTAAGTAGTTCTAAGTTTTAGGGGACTGATGACCACAGATGTTTAGTCCCATAGTGCTCAGGGCCATTTGAACCAACTAAATTGGTGATCCCTTGATGCCTCAGAACGTGTCCTACCAACCGATCCCTTCTTCTAGTCAAGGTGTGCCACAAATTTCTCTTCTCTCCAATTCTATTCAATACCTCCTCATTAGTTATGTGATCTACCCATCTAATCTTCAGCATTCTTATGTAGCACCACATTTCAAAAGCTTCTATTCTCTTCTTGTCCAAACTATTTATCGTCCATATATGGGTACGCTCCATACAATACTTTCAGAAATGACTTCCTGACATTTAAATCTATACTCGATGTTAACAAATTTCTCTTCTTCCCTTTCATGCCCCTCGATTCTTATAACTGCATCAGTACACATAGTATAATCGTATATAATAAATGTTTGACATCTATTGTGAAACCCAGTTGTAATTTTACAATTAATATAACGCCCTTGTATCCCCTAACTTGATAAGAAGCATTAGTATTGCAAACCATCTGCGGCAGATAAACGAAGAAAAATAAGTAAAATAAATAAGTTTCGAACACGGGTCGCAAAGATGAGAGGTCGTGATACAAACTCCTGAGCCACCATTCTAGCTGACAGTATGGCGCGCTAAATAGCACATAAAGTACCTCGAAAAATGTTACCTTTTTTCTCTCAGAAAAGGTCCAGTGGCTACGGATAAGCTGAAACACGCGTTCGCTTACGTTGAATCCTATTTCACCGAGCAAAGTTAGTGCGAAATCGGGTATGGTACTTGCCGTATTCTGCTTGTAAGCAGAGAAGGGAGAGCTGTACTGTGGAACGAAATGAAATTGAAGCCATTTCTCTACAAAGGGGAAAGAAGTAGACAACACTCCGTCATGATTATTTGGTTCCTTTGCGACATGAACAAAACTATTCCACCCGATGTGCATGGTACATGTAACATGTGAAATATCTCTGACTTCGGGAAGACTATAATTTTTCTAATTAGTGCTATGAGAATGGAGAAACTGGTACAAGCCGACCTCGAGAATTGTCAGTTCAGGCCCCGGAGAAATGTGGAACACGCGAAGCTATAGTGACTTTCCACTTATCTTAGAAAAACCTTTAACAAGGACAACACTCCACGTTCAGCATTGTAGATTTAGAAAAGATTTGAAATTCTGAAGGCAACAGTGAAAAAAGACAGGTAGCGAAAAATTATTTACAACTTGTACAGAAGTCAGCCTTTAGTTACAAGATAGGGAAGCCTCAGCTGCTAAGAGCTGAAATAGGGTCGTAGGCTATCCCCAATGTTATTCAACCTACACTAACCAAGAAGTAAATGAAACCAAGGAGAAATTAGGAAAGAGAATTGAAGTTCGCGGAGGAAAGTTAAAAACTTCAATGTTGCCGATAACATTTGAATCCTGTCAGAGGTAGGAAAGGACTCGGTAGAGCATTTGAACGGGTGGATAGTTTTTTAAAAATAAGTTATAACATGAACATCAACAAAAATAAAATAAAGGATGTAGTCGGATTAAATGAAGTGATGCTGAGGGAATTTGATTAGGAACTGGAATACTAAAAGCAGTAGACGAGTTCTGCTATTTGGACTGTAAATTAATGTTAATGATGATGGCCGAAGCAGAGAGAATCTAAAATACAGACTTCCAATGGCAACAAAAACCTTTCTGAAGAAGAGAAATTTTGTTAACATCGCGGTCGCAGGTTCGGATCCTGCCTCGGGCAGCCGGTCGGAGTGGCCGAGCGGTTAAAGGCGCTACAGTCTGGAACCGCACGACCGCGACGGTCGCAGGTACGAATCCTGCCTCGGGCATGGATGTGTGTGATGTCCTTGGGTTGATTAGGTTTAAGTAGGTCTAAGTTCTAGGGGACTTATGACCACAGCAGTTGAGTCCCATAGTGCTCAGAGCCATTTGAACCATTTTTGAACCTGCCTCGGGCATGGATGTGCGTGATGTCCTTAGGTTAGTTAGGTTTAAGTAGTTCTGAGTTCTATGGGGACTGATGACCTCAGATGTTAAGTCCCATAGTGCTCAGAGCCATTTGAACCATTTTTTTGTTAACATCGAACTAAATTTCTATGTTAGGAAGTCATTTCTGAAGATATATGTCTCGAGTGTACCCTCGTATAGGTGTGAAACGTGGACAACAGACGGTTCTGACAACAATAGAATAGAAGCTTTTGAAACGTGGTGCTACAGAAGAAAGCTGAAGATTAGATGGGTAAAGCGCGAAACTAATGAGGGAGTACTGAACAGAATTGGGGGAAAAATTACGCCACAACTTTACTAAAAGAAAGGACCGGCTGATAAGACACATCCCGAGGTACCAAGGAATAGTCAAATTGGTAATGGAGGGCGGTGTGGAAGTACAACTTATAGAAGGAGACCTATACACGAATACAGTTAGCAGGATCAAATGATTGTACGTTGCAGCAACTGTTCCGAGATTAAGGAACTTGCGCAGAATAGAGTAGCGTGGAGAACCGCATCAAAGGGTTGAAGAGCACAAACAACAACAGTGTCATACTGGTGATTCTTCTTCTCCAATTACTAGCTTCCAGTATGCCGCCGGTGTGGCCGAGCGGTTCTAGGCGCTTTGGTCTGGAACCGCACGACCGCTACGGTCGCAGGTTCGAATCCTGCATCGGTCATGGATATGTGTGGATGCGTGTGATGACCTTAGGTTAGTTAGGTTTAAGTAGTTCTAAGTCCTAGAGGACCGATGACCTCAGAAGTTAAGTCCCATAGTGCTCAGAGCCATTTGAACCATTTGTTTTCTGAAATATTTTGATAACAAAAAAATGGCTCTGAGCACTATGGGACTTGACATCTTAGGTCATCAGTCCCCTAGAACTTAGAACTACTTAAACCTAACCAACCGAAGGACATCACACACATCCATGCCCGAGGCAGGATTCGAACCTGCGACCGTAGTAGCCCCGCGGTTCCGGACGGCAGCGCTAGAACCGCACGGCCACCGCGGCCGGCTTTTGATAACACATTGTTACGTGAAACGCAAAATAAATGCACTCATACTTCCTGCAGAATATCACACGTATATTCTCGTATTAAACAGACGTTCTTGACAGAACAGTTGATGTTCATTTGTGCTTTTGTTGCACTTTAATAATTACTATTGCGTATTCCGGCCAGATTAACGAAGTCTACCGACGCAATTTCGAGGTATCAGCGGAAGCGGTTTCATTTCGTTAGTGCTCAGGTAAATGTTAATGGGACGTTAATTCAATCCATCACGATTTTACGCAGTATTTTCATAGTTTTCATCACATTGTGGGCAAATTACTCATACACCACGCACCCGTATCGTGGGGGGTTCATTATTTAATACTCCACTCGTCACCCGTACCGTAGGACGTTCAATTCACTCGCTATTCACACAATATCTACACGTAATTGACGCTACGCCAACGCTCGTAAGTTATCTCAACCATTCATATAACTCGGCCGTTTAACTTCGTGCACCGATTTGTGGCCTCGTGTCTAGTATATACGACCGAATCAGAGATTCGCCAGTCATTGTGCTGCTGTCGTACGCCGTAATAACTGGAAAACGTCGAGTATCCACAGTAGAAACCGCTTCAAACTGGAATTAATCTTTTTTTGTGATGAGCATCAACATCATTTATATGTGGCTATAATGTAACCTACTATTGGAATAATTATGATAAATACACATTAGATCATGTTCTTTAGATGAAAGGTAATAATTTTGTACAGGATGTCACAAAAAGAATTATTCGATTTGGCACTTTTATATTTCTGAACCTAATAAAGATATACAATAAATTTTGTTTTTTGATGAACGGGAAAATCAATTTTTTTTCATACGGTATTCAGATTGTTCCCACAATGCAGCGAGCATGTCTTGAGTTACAGATTCCACAGCTGCTGTTCTACATCTACATCTACATTTATACTCCGCAAGCCACCAACGGTGTGTGGCGGAGGGCACTTTACGTGCCACTGTCATTACCTCCCTTTCCTGTTCCAGTCGCGTATGGTTCGCGGGAAGAACGACTGTCTGAAAGCCTCCGTGCGCGCTCTAATCTCTCTAATTTTACATTCATGATCTCCTCGGGAGGTATAAGTAGAGGGAAGCAATATATTCGATACCTCATCCAGAAACGCACCCTCTCGAAACCTGGCGAGCAAGCTACACCGTGATGCAGAGCGCCTCTCTTGCAGAGTCTGCCACTTGAGTTTGTTAAACATCTCCGAATCGCTATCACGGTTACCAAATAACCCTGTGACAAAACGCGCCGCTCTTCTTTGAATCTTCTCTATCTCCTCCGTCAACCCGATCTGGTACGGATCCCACACTGATGAGCAATACTCAAGTATAGGTCGAACGAGTGTTTTGTAAGCCACCTCCTTTGTTGATGGACTACATTTTCTAAGCACTCTCCCAATGAATCTCAACCTGGTACCCGCCTTACCAACAATTAATTTTATGTGATCATTCCACTTCAAATCGTTCCGCACGCATACTCCCAGATATTTTACAGAAGTAACTGCTACCAGTGTTTGTTCCGCTATCATATAACCATACAATGAAGGATCCTTCTTTCTATGTATTCGCAATACATTACATTTGTCTATGTTAAGGGTCAGTTGCCACTCCCTGCACCAAGTGCCTATCCGCTACAGATCTTCCTGCATTTCGCTACAATTTTCTAATGCTGCAACTTCTCTGTATACTACAGCATCATCCACGAAAAGCCGCATGGAACTTCCGACACTATCTACTACGTCATTTATAAATATTGTGAAAAGCAATGGTCCCATAACACTCCCCTGTGGCACGCCAGAGGTTACTTTAACGTCTGTAGGCGTCTCTCCATTGATAACAACATGCTGTGTTCTGTTTGCTAAAAACTCTTCAATCCAGCCATACAGCTGGTCTGATATTTCGTAGGCTCTTACTTTGTTTATCAGGCGACAGTGCGGAACTGTATCGAACGCCTTCCGGAAGTCAAGGAAAATAGCATCTACCTGGGAGCCTGTATCTAATATTTTCTGGGTCTCATGAACAAATAAAGCGTGTTGGGTCTCACACGATCGCTGTGTCCGCAATCCATGTTGATTCCTACAGAGTAGATTCTGGGTTTCCAAAAACGACATGATACGCGAGCAAAAAACATGTTCTAAAATTCTAAAAAGGATCGACGTCAGAGATATAGGTCTATAGTTTTGCGCATCTGCTCGACGACCCTTCTTGAATACTGGGACTACCTGTGCTCTTTTCCAATCATTTGGAACCTTCCGTTCCTCCAGAGACTTGCGGTATACGGCTGTTAGAAGGGGGGCAAGTTCTTTCGCGTACTCTGTGTAGAATCGAACTGGTATCCCGTCGGGTCCAGCGGACTTTCCTCTGTTGAGTGATTCCAGTTGCTTTTCTATTCCTTGGACACTTATTTCGATGTCAGCCATTTTTTCGTTTGTGCGAGGATTTAGAGAAGGAACTGCAGTGCGCTCTTTCTCTGTGAAACAGGTTTGGAAAAAGGTGTTTAGTATTTCAGCTTTACGCGTGTCATCCTCTGTTTCAATGCCATCATCATCCCCGAGTGTCTGGATATGCTGTTTCGAGCCACTTACTGATTTAACGTAAGACCAGAACTTCCGAGGATTTTCTGTCAAGTCGGTATATAGAATTTTACTTTCGAATTCACTGAACGCTTCACGCATAGCCCTCCTTACGCTAACTTTGACATCGTTTAGCTTCTGTTTGTCTGAGAGGTTCTGGCTGCGTTTAAACTTGGAGTGAAGCTCTCTTTGCTTTCGCAGAAGTTTCCTAACTTTGTTGTTGTACCACGGTGGGTTTTTCCCGTCCCTCACAGTTTTACTCGGCACGTACCTGTCTAAAACGCATTTTACGATTGCCTTGAACTTTTTCCATAAACACTCAACATTGTCAATGTCGGAACAGAAATTTTCGTTTTGATCTGTTAAGTAGTCTGAAATCTGCCTTCTATTACTCTTGCTAAACAGATAAACCTTCCTCCCTTTTTTTATATTCCTAATAACTTCCATATTCAGGGATGCTGCAACGGCCTTATGATCACTGATTCCCTGTTCTGCACACACAGAGTCGAAAAGTTCGGGTCTGTTTGTTATCAGTAGGTCCAAGATGTTATCTCCACGAGTCGGTTCTCTGTTTAATTGCTCGACGTAATTTTCGGATAGTGCACTCAGTATAATGTCACTCGATGCTCTGTCCCCACCACCCGTCCCAAACATCTGATTGTCCCAGTCTATATCTGGTAAATTGACATCTCCACCTAAGACTATAACATGGTGAGAAAATTTATGTGAAATGTATTCCAAATTTTCTCTCAGTTGTTCTGCCACTAATGCTGCTGAGTCGGGAGGTCGGTAAAAGGAGCCAATTATTAACCTAGCTCGGTTGTTGAGTGTAACCTCCACCCATAATAATTCACAGGAACTATCCACTTCTACTTCACTACAGGATAAACTACTACTAACAGCGCCGAACACTCCACCACCGGTTGCATGCAATCTATCCTTTCTAAACACCGTCTGTACCTTTGTAAAAATTTCGGCAGAATTTATCTCTGGTTTCAGCCAGCTTTCCGTACCTATAACGATTTCAGCTTCGGTGCTTTCTATCAGCGCTTGAAGTTCCGGTACTTTACCAACGCAGCTTCGACAGTTTACAATTACAATACCGATTGCTGCTTGGTCCCCGCATGTCCTGACTTTGCCCCGCACCCGTTGAGACTGTTGCCCTTTCTGTACTTGCCCAAGGCCATCTAACATAAAAAAACCGCCCAGCCCACGCCACACAACCCCTGCTACCCGTGTAGACGCCTGCTGTGTGTAGTGGACTCCTGACCTATCCAGCGAAACCCGAAACCCCACCACCCTATGGCGCAAGACGAGGAATCTGCAGCCCACACGGTCGCAGAACCGTCTCATCCTCTGATTCAGACCCTCCACTCGGCTCTGTACCAAACGTCCGCAGTCAGTCCTGTCGACGATGCTGCAGATGGTGAGCTCTGCTTTCATCCCGCTAGCGAGACTGGCAGTCTTCACCAAATCAGATAGCCGCCGGAAGCCAGAGAGGATTTCCTCCGATTCACTGCGACACACATCATTGGTGCCGACATGAGCGACCACCTGCAGATGGGTGCACCCTGTACCCTTCATGGCATCCGGAAGGACCCTTTCCACATCTGGAATGACTCCCCCCGGTATGCACACGGAGTGCACATTGGTTTTCTTCCCCTCTCTTGCTGCCATATCCCAAAGGGGCCCCATTACGCGCCTGACGTTGGAGCTCCCAACTACCAGTAAGCCCACCCTCTGCGACCGCCCGGATCTTGCAGACTGAGGGGCAACCTCTGGAACAGGACAAGCAGCCATGTCAGGCCGAAGATCAGTATCAGCCTGAGACAGAGCCTGAAACCGGTTCGTCAGACAAACTGGAGAGGCCTTCCGTTCAGCCCTCCGGAATGTCTTTCGCCCCCTGCCACACCTTGAGACGACCTCCCACTCTACCACAGGTGAGGGATCAGCCTCAATGCGGGCAGTATCCCGGGCAACCACAGTCGTAGTCCGATCGGGGGATGCGTGGGACGAGCTGGCCGTCCCCGACAAACCCCCATCCGGACCCCCACAGTGATTCCCATTGGCAACAGCCTCAAGCTGTGACCGAAACCAACACTGCCTGAAGCTGGGCGCGAAGGGATGCCAACTCAGCCTGCATCCGAACACAGCAGTTGCAGTCCCTATCCATGCTAAAAACTGTTGTGCAAAGAACGTCTGAACTAATCTACAGAGAGCGCAAACAAATCGACACAAAATTTAAACGGTTATTAAAATACAAGATTGCCTAGTAAATGCAGTAATGCTGCTACTTGCGCACTGCTGACACACTGCTCGGCTGCGGAAGGAGACTACGCGATTTTACACTATTCAGGTACTAAAACGCGATGCTACAACTCTCAAATACTATAATACGCCCGAAATTTATGAATTAAACAATGCAAGTACCAAAAACACGCAAATAAATTAAGAATTAAACTATGTAACAAATGAGTGAGCTAGGAGTGTACGACTTGCTGCTGCAGCTGCTTATCCAACGGCGGCAGGGAGCACACTTCATTCATTGTTGTTGATAAAGGAGGCACATAAACTGAGTCTTTTATAAGTCCCCACAAGAAATAATCACATACAGTCAGGTCCGATGACCTTCGAGGCCAGTAATGTAAGGCTGAATCACTTGGTCCAGTGCAACCGATCCATCGTTCAGTAATCATTTGATTTAAAAATTCCTACACTTTCAGATACTACTGTGGCGGTGCCCAATCCTGTTGATAAATAAAGTCGTCCCATTAAGTCTCCAACTATGCGAAAAGAGAGTTCTCAATCATATCGAGATTTGTGCTCCCTGTGACAGTGTTCTTGGCAAAGAAAAATGGACCATACACCTTTTCCCGTGAGAGTTCACGAAACACATTAAATTTTGGAGAGTGATTCTCATGTACAACTTCATGTGGTTGTTTCTTTCCCCATACTCTCATGCTATGACGGTTCGCCTTTCCATTTAAATGGAATGTTGCCTCGTCGCTAAACACTGAGCCTGGAAAAAAAAAACTGTTTCCTCCATCTTGCCAGGAACGAAATTACAGAACTCCATACGTTATTGTTTATCACCTTCACGAAGAGCTTGAAGTACCTGAATTTTGCATGGTTTTGTGTGTAAACGTCGACGCAACACACGCTAGACTGATATCGGTAGCATATTGTGCTGTCGATCTGCACGGTGAACGGATTTCTGCGGACGTCTGTGTCAGACACTCGGGGACAGCCTGACGATTTTATTTTAGTTTATTTTATTTATTTATTTTGCCTTTACACAAACAACCCGTTTCTCGGAATTATTCATGCCATCGTCTAATGATCTGTGCTGCAGGAGGATCCAAATCATACATAGTACGAAAGTCACTCTGAACCAAAAATGGCTCTGAGCACTACGGGACTTAACTTCTGAGGTCATGAGCCCCTAGAACTTAGACCTACTTAAACCTAACTAACCTAAGGACATCACACACATCCATGCCCGAAGCAGGATTCGAACCTGCGACCGTAACAGTCTCGCGGTTCCAGACTGAAGCGCCTAGAATCGCTCGGCCACATCGGCCGGCAACTCTGAACAGTTATTACTGACCGCACTGCGCAAATTCGTTGAAACTAAACGCTTTCTGTTGTTTCGAGACCATTTTTACTAGAAGTGAAGTGGGTGCACCCTGCTGCTACCTGGCGGGAACCTTGTAAAACTCTAGAGCTTGCTCTTCCAACACTACATTGTTCACGCACGTATCTCAAATAACATAATAGTTATAGATTGTTTAAAATCGGATAATTATTTTTGATACACCTTTTATAATTTCACGAATTAACTGATAATGGCTTGGAGTTTTTGTGCACTTCAATTTTGTCATTCGTTTCAGATATCTATAGTTGAGCTTCATTCATTTTACTAGACTTTCTTACTAAAATGGCATTTACTTCCCAAAGATTTCTAAATATTTGATTTGCTCTTCCATTGCACTTCTGTTGTTATTAATTTAGATTTTAAACGGTACAAACAATCGTGCTTCAGATAGTACACTGTCCAGTCACATCAATGTGATCACCTAGCAAAAGCCTGAGTTAACCTTTCGCATCGCGGAACGCTGCGAGGTGTGAAGGAAGTGGTCGGTGACGTTCTAGAAGGTGTCGACATGGGTGTGGATCCATGTCGGCCCCAGTGCGGTGCCCAACTGCAGTCTTGAGTGAGGTTCCATGGAGCGAACAGCCCGATCGAGCAGTCCCGTAGATTCTCCACTGGGCTTAAATCGGTGCAGTTTGGTAGCCAGGGGAGTACGATAAATACTGGTGCTCTTCGAATCATGCACGTGTACAACAAATTGCATGTAGCGGTGAACCGGTCCCCGAGGATAGATGCATACTTGTGTCAATCTATTGTGCCTTCCAGAATGACGAGACGGCGCAGGAAACGCTCTCCGGCCTGGCCCTACCGGCAATTGTTGCAGGGCGTTTGCTTTCACACGATTCTCGCCGTACGCGCTACCGGCCATCTGTCCTATGAAGCATAAAACGTGATTCATCTGAAAAGGCCACCTATCATCATTGAGTGGACATCCAGTTGCGGTATTGGCGTGCAAATTCCAGCTAATGTCGCCGGTGAACAGCAGTCAGCATAAGTGCATGAACCACGTGCCTGCTGCGGAGGCCCATATGTAGCAACGATCGCTGAACGGTCGTTGAGGTGACACTGTTGGTGACCGCTTGGTTAATCCGAGCGGTCAGTTGCTTAAATGTATTCGCCCGCACACATCTCCGCAGCCGTCGTTCACGGAATCACAGTTGCTTTGGATAGCGCCATTTTGCCATGCACGTGTACCACGGTGACAGGCGAACAATTTACAAACTTAGCCGCGTTGGAAATGTTTCCACTCTTGGCACGGAAGCCTATGATCGCCCCGTTTTGGACGTCAGATCACAATGACAACGGCTGTACTGTTTTCCTCGTCTCTCCGACACGCTTTATAGACACTGAAGAGCCAGACAAAATGGTGCACCTGCATAATATCGCGTAGGAACCCCGAGAGCACACTGAAGTGCCGCAACGCGACGTGGCGAGGACTCAGTTTCTGAAGTAGTGCTGGAGGGAACTAACACCATGAAACCTGCAGGGCTGTCCGTAGATCCGTAAGGGCACGACGGGGTGGAGATCTCTTCTGAACAGCACGTTCCAAGTTATCATAGATATGCTCAATAATTTTGGTGATTTTGGTGGCCAGCGAAGGTTTTAAACACAGAAGAGTATTCCTGGAGCCACTCTGTACCAATTTCGGACGTGTGGGATGTCGCATTGTCCTGCTGGAAATGCCCAAGTCCGTCGGAATGCACAATGGTCATGAATGGATGCAGGTGATCAGACAGAATGCTTACGTACGTGTCAGCTGTCAGAGTCGTATCTACATGTATCAGGGGTCCAACTGCACACGCCCAACACTGTTACACAGCGTCCACCAGCTTTAACAGTCCCTTGCCGACATGCAGGGTCCGTGGATTCATGAGGTTTGTCTCCATACCCGCACACGTCCATCCACTCGATAAAATTTGAAAACAAGACTCGTACGACCATTCATCAACAGTCCAATGTCGGTGTTGGCGGTTCCAGGCAAGGCGTAAAGCTTTGTGTCGTGCAATCATCATTGGTACACGAGTGGGCCTTCGGCTCCGAAATCCCATATCGATGAAGTTTCATTGAATGGTTCGCACGTTGACACTTGTTGTTGGCCCAGCACTGAAATCTGCAGCGATATAGGGAAGGATTGCACTTATGTCACGTTTAGCTATTCTCTTCAGTTGTCGTTGGTCCCGTTCTTGCAAGATATTTTTTCGACAGCAGTGATGTCAGTGATTTGATGTTTTACCGGATTCCTGATAACCACCGTACACTCGTGAAATGGTCGTGTGGGAAAATCTCCACTTCATCGTTACCTCGGAGATGCTCTGTCCCATAGCTTTGTGCACGGACTGTAACAGTACATCCAAACTCACTTAAATCTTGACAACCTACCATTGTAGCAGCAGTAATCGATCTAACAACAGCGTCTGACACTTGTTATGTTATACAGGCGTTGCCGACCGCAGCGCCGTATTCTGCCTGTTTACATATCTCTGTATTTGAATACGCATGCCTATACCAGCTTCTTTGGCTATTCAGTGTACTCTCCACAACTAATGCTGTCATCTGCCATCTATGAGTGGTTATTGGACGCTGATGTCGAAAATAGCCTGCGGTCACATTAATTTGACTGAATCGTGTCTGTCGTCCTTTGTGACCATGACTACATTACAAACGAGTGAATGACGTATACTTCTACCGATGTTAATGGTTTTTTTTCCACAGTAATTATTGGCTTGCGTACGTTGACGAGTCAAAGTTTGTGACCACTGCCGAAACCGCGAGTTTGAAGGCCACATGGTGACTTTTTGGGCACGTGACGTGATAAAGAATGTATAAAACGGTACATGCGACGATTAGGGAATCATATTAGGGACTATGTGGGTCGCAGATAGGGAAATACACTGACATAAGCGATTTTGACAGGGGGTGGATTGTTATTGCAGGTGCCTGAATACTAGCATCTCGGAAATGGCGAACCTGGTAGGTTTTTCACGCGCTGCAGTCGCAAGGAACTGTGGAAAATGGTTGAAGGACGGTGAAACCATAAGCAGGCACAAGTATTTTGTAGCACAATGTTCAGTACACATTTTTGAGTCTCTGCAGCAGACAACCCCTACGTGTTATCATGTTGGGCCGGCCAGAGTGGCCTAGCGGCTCTAGGCGCTTCAGTCTGGAACCGCTCGACCGCTACGGTCGCAGGTTCGAATCCTGCCTCGGGCATGGATGAGTGTGCTGTCCTTAGGTTAGTTCTAGGGACTGATGACCTCAGATGTCAAGTCCCATAGTGCTCAGAGCCATTTGAACCATTGTTGTCCGAATGACATCGTCACGTACGACTACAGTGAGCTAGCTCTCATCGAATTGGACCCCAGATCAATGGGGAAAGTGTCGCATCGTCGGTTGAACCATGTTTCTTGTTGCGGCAAGTCGATGTTGGTGTCCAGATACCCCGTCATCCAAGGAAACTGCCGTTCGAAACCTGCACCACGTCACGAACGCAGGCTGGTGGCGGGAGTATTACGTTATTAGGGACACACACCTGAGCTTCCATGGGTCATGTGTAGTAACCTAAGGCACCACGAAAGGTGTAAACTACGTGAAAATTGCTACGGACCATCTGTACCCCTCCATGGTTGATTTCATCCCCAACGGCGATGGCACATTCTAGTAGAATATCTGCACGTGTCACGGAACCAGAATCATACCACATTTTTTTCGAGGAGCAAGACAGTGAACTGATATCGATTTATTGGCCACAAAATTATCCTGATCCGTACATCTTTGGCGCTATCCGGCGCCAGTTCAGGGTTCACCAACCACCGGTTCGTTACGTGATCTATGCGTAGACATGTGGCACCACGTACCCGCTGAGACCTACAAGGGCTTATCGACTAAGTGCCACGCAGAATTGCTGCTGTATTGCGTTCTGAAGGTCGATCAACGCGCTGTCAGGAAGGCGGCCATCGCGTTTTGGCTCATCATCAGTGCACAGGTGTATACTGAGTTGACAGAAGTCATTAGATAGCGATATGCACATATACAGATGGCGGTAGTAACGTGTACACAATGTATAAAAGGGCAGTGCATTGGCGAAGCTGTTATTTCTACTCAGATGATTGGATGTGAAAAGGTTTCCGGCGTGATTATGGCTGCGCGATGGGAATTAACAGACTTTGAACGCGGAGATGCATGGGACATTCCATTTCAGAATTTGTTAGGGAATTCGGTATTCACAGATCCACAGTGTCAAGACTGTGCCGAGAATACCAAATTTACCTCTCACCACGGATCCACGGATTACCCGACTGCCTTCACTTAACGACCGAGAGCAGCGGCGTTTGGATACAGTGCTAATAGACAAGCAACATTGCGTGAAAAATCACAGAATTCAATATGGGACGTATGACGAACTTATTCGTTAGAACAGTGCGGCGAAATTTGGCCTTAATGGGCTATGGCGCCGAACGACCGAGGCGAGTGCCTTTGCTAACAGCACATCGCCTGCAGCGCCTGTCCTGGGCTCGACACCACAGCAGTTGGATCCCAGACGACTGCAAAACCGTAGCTTGGTGAGATTAGATCCGATTTCAGTTAGTGAGAGTTGATGGTAGGCTTCGAGTGTGGTACACACCCCATACAACGTGGAGCCAATTTAACAAAGTACTGTTCAAGCCGGTGGTGGCTCCATAATGCTGTGGGCTGTGTTTACATGGAATGGAATGGGTCCTCCGGTCCAAATGAACCGATCATTAATTGGAAGTTGTTACCTTCATCTATCTGGAGACCATTTACAGCCATTCACGGACTTCATGTTCCCACACAACGACGGAACTTTTATGGATGACAATGCGTCATGTCGTCGAGCCACAGTAGGTCGCGATTCGTATGAAGAACGTTCTGGACAGTTCGAGCGAATCATTTGGCTACTCAGATCACTCGCCGTAAATTCCATCGAACATTTATGAGATTTAATCGATAGGTTAGATCGTACACAAAATCCTGCAGCGGCAGCACTTTCGGACGGCTTTACAGGCATCACGGCTCAATATATCTGCAAAGGACTTCCTACGACTTGTTGAGTCTACGCCACGTCGAGTTGCTGAACAACTCTGGGAAAAAGGAGGTCCGTCACGATATTAGGAGGCTTCACACGACTTTTGTCACCTCATTGTTTGTTACAATACACAGAATAAAAATCTGTGGTGTAAAACACTCTTCGCTATGTTGCCTACTGCGTCGTATGTGTGAGATGTATCCTCGACAGCACAATCGTGCGCCACCCCTGAATCCCAATTTGTAGGCCGGATCTGACTGTATGCAAAAAACATAAAATATTTGTGTCGCAGATCCCCTAAACCCTCCGGAGTAGAGTTGTTTGACTATACACCCACAAGAGACTACTAGAAAATGCTGTTCTTTATGGAAGTCAGTCCAGGTGTAAATCAATACCGTCATATGTCCCGTCAGTTACTGCGAAGTGTGACAATTATGAAGAATGATATCGCAAGCCTTTGTGGAACTCTATAAATACGGAATCAATTTGAGAGCCCCTGTATGCAGTACATCGTGCGAATAAAGTTCCAGCTGTGTCTCACAAGAGTAATGCTTCCCAAACCCATGCTGATTTGATGTCAACAGGTAATATATTTCGGTGTATTTCATAACGTTGAACAGAGTATTTGTTCACGCGTCCTGTTATATGTCGATATCAATGAAATGGATCTATAACTCAGTGAATTACGTTTATTTTCTTTCGTATGTACTGCGGTGGTCTGCGCAACTTTCCGTTCGTCTCCCTCATTATAAATACCAGAATACTTCTCATGACGTTGTAGGAAAAGTAATTAACACGCTGCATCGTTGATGCGCAAGATACGATCTTAAAATTGTTAACGCACTCAAGAAAGACACTGTCTGTAGCTACATAATCGCCCTGCTACGACTCTGATATGGTCATGACAACACAGTGGAACAAATCTGGTGATAGTTCTCTTATTTCCTGGAATGACAGA
The DNA here is from genome assembly GCF_021461385.2 of Schistocerca piceifrons. Lineage (NCBI taxonomy): Eukaryota > Metazoa > Arthropoda > Insecta > Orthoptera > Acrididae > Schistocerca > Schistocerca piceifrons. The sequence goes on from NC_060140.1 coordinate 306,033,109, forward strand.
ACTATCCTGCAAGATTCACTTTGCATGTTCGTGGTATACTAAACAAAGATTCAGAATGAATTCCATCTTGGTGTGTTATCGAAGTATCAAATATATGTTTACAGACAGGGAAGATTACTTTGGTGCAGCAGCTGCAAGTAATCTCGTTGTGTAAATTGACAATTATCTGTATGCAGCGATTTCTGATTCTGAGTTATGCAACGTTTCAAGCGCAATATCAAGAACAAAACAAGCAAAAGAAAACAATACCTAGCTTTCTTCATGGTTAATCGATAAGAGGCGCGAAAGGTAAGCACATGCGGGTGGCAGATTAGAAGACGTGCGGTGGGCTATTTGCCAACGAAGCTCCTTGGTGCTGTCTTCCAGGTCGCATCTGTTACTCTGGGAATGCAAGATATCTCATTTGTTAGCAACAAATATCAACTGCGAGGGACACATGTCTGTGAAGCTGTTCGCAACGTAAACGCCTTCTTAGTGCTTCCAGATGTACATCAATAAAAATACATTTTGTGAATTATACAGGCCATATTTGAGATGTTTGTTATGGCTTACCCGATATTTTCTCCTGATGAAGTAAACGCCACCGAGCGCGCTGAAACACAGTATGATATCATAAACAGTGTTACATAATGTTATGATTTGCTAGTTCGACCGCAGAATAGTCCGCTGGAGATCATAGGTTCTATGCCCGAGGCGTCGCGATCACTTGGGCAGACGCCGATCTGTATCAAGCGACTGCTGGCTGATGTGAAATTGGTCTTACCATGACAGACACCCACGAACCCTTTCACAGACATGTTTCCTCATGATTTTCTATTACTGGCTGATTAGAAAATGAAAGAAACTGTCTCTGATCTACTGTCGGACTGATACTATTTGCAGGCAGACGCAATACAGCTTAAAAAAGAAAGGAAAAGGATGGGTTTGATATCACAGCTTTGCATTCGCACTGCATGACGTTGTCTATTAGACTACGAATAGGTTATTCACAACAACAGCTCAAGTGGAAGTCAACAAATCTTGTGCTGTGTGCTGCATACCCTATTATGACATAAACATGCTAACACATGTGAAATTCAGTGGTTGGTTGGGCTGAGGCTAGTTGTATTGGCTAAGGTGTGTGTTCGATTTGGGGCACCAGTTTTTAACATCCACAAACATACCCCCCTTCACCTCCAGTAACTCCAAGTAAAGACTGCAGCACTCTGCCGTGGTTCCAGATCGACAGTCAACATTTTCATTCGCTACTGACTGGAACAGAGTTGGATTAGTTTTGGCTGTTAGAGGCGGAAGTTGCTGCTTGCAGAAACTCTGTCTCTAGTAAGGTTTCTTACACTAGTAATGTTACTTTTGTTCAGAACCCAACTTCATGTAAGGTCATAGGACTTTCATTTCTTATTTTAAGTAACCTTGAGATTTTAAAAATATTGGTGCTGGACTGGAATTCTCTGGATTCCAACCCTTCGAGATGACACTTTCCCATCATTTCATTGTTTCCTCACGATGCCAAACTCCTCCAGGTCCCTATCAACTACTGGTGAAAGGGAATCCGATAGTTGGCACCTCTTTGTGTGGAGTTAACAACGACGATGCGTGGAGTTGGTGTCCCAGACAGCACAGGACTATTCGTTGCGTTACCTCTAGCCGAGCATGTGTACATCTCGCTGCTCGTAAAGAAACTAATATTTTCGGATCCCTGCCAGGCAAAAGTCACCGGTATCGCCGTTTCATGTTCCAATAGCACGCTATTGGTCAACAAAATTTAATAAGTGATATCTGATTCTGCTTCGTTATCAATTCACATAGGTGTTTGGTTCTACTCCCTGTCCATCACAACAGCTGTACCTCATGGTGTTTCACATTTGTGCGTTACACTTTATTACATACCTTTTATAGTTGGTTACTTCTCAGGAGCAACAAAAGCCTCACGGGGTTCCCAGTGCAGTGCTAAACGTAACGTCATATATTTCAAGGTTCGGACTGGTGAATACTTCGATATTTTACGTCTCCTTATTCCTAGTAGAGTCTCGATCAGACAAGCAAGCTTTGGTTAACGGTGGGTCAGTTCACATCACAAACAAAATGTTATTTAAAGGGTGTGATACGGCTTCTGCAGGTTCGCTTATTGTAATGAAGTTTAATTTACAAGCATTAGGGACCGTCTCACCCCTAATTAAGTGTTTTCTAATATTTGTTATATCACAATATTAGTTTACGTTTGGACTGAGTACCATAATGGGCAGTATTCTCTAGTGGTCTCTTGGGGTAGCCATTGTGTACAGTCAAACGACTGTACTCCATAGGGTTACGGCGTTTAGAGGACCTGCGACGCAGCTAAGTTATTTGGTTTCAATCAGCAGTGGACTACTTTTTTTCAAATGGTTGGTTCAGATGTCTCTAAACATTATGGGACTTAACATCTGAGGTCATTAGTCCCCTTAGAAACTACTTAAACCTAACTAATCTAAGGACATCACACATATCCATGCCCGAGGTTGGATTCGAACTTGCGACCATAGCAGCAGCGCGGTTCCAGGCAGAAGCGCCTAGAACCGCTCCGCCACAACGGCCGGCCCATTTTTATTGTTTATGTCAAGTGTACCTGCAGACAAGGCAAATATGTCAGAACAGCAGAGCCTTATTCGTATTCCCATCTAGACATTCTGATTTAAACTTTTCGCGATTTCCTTAATAGCGCAGGAGGAGCGATTTCCAAAATTTTCTCTGTCACTCTGATTCACATATTCGGTGAAATAATTTCGTGCCTGCTCCACGTTGTGCTGCTCCAGCTATTAAAACAAAGATACATGTACACTACTGGCCATTAAAATTGCTACACCACGAAGATGACGTGCTACAGACGCGAAATTTAACCGACAGGAAGAAGATGCTGTGATATGCAAATGATTAGCTTTCCAGAGCATTCACACAAGGTTGGCGCTGGTGGTGACACCTACAACGTGCGGACATGAGGAAAGTTTCCAACCGATTTCTCATAAACAACAGTTGACCAGCGTTGCCTGGTGAAACGTTGTTGTGGTGCCTCGTGTAAGGAGGAGAAATGCATACCATCACGTTTCCGACTTTGATAAAGGTCGGATTGTAGCCTATCGCGATTGCGGTTTATCGTATCGCGACATTGCTGCTCGCGGTGGTCGAGATCCAATGACTGTTAGCAGAATATGGAATCGGTGGGGTCAGGAGGGTAATACGGAACGCCCTGCTGGATCCCAACGGCCTCGTATCACTAGCAGTCGAGATGACAGGCATCTTATCCGCATGGCTGTAACGGATCGTGCAGCCACGTCTCGATCCCTGAGTCAACAGAGGGGGACGTTAGTAAAAGACAACAACCATCTGCACCAACAGTTCGACGACGATTGTAGCAGCATGGACTATCAGCTAGGAGATCATGGCTGCCGTTACCCTTGACGCTGCATCACAGACAGGAGCGCCTGCCATGGTGTACTCAACGACGAACCTGGGTACACGAATGGCAAAACGTCATTTTTTTCGGATGAATCTAGGTTCTGTTTACAGCATCATGATGGTCGCATCCGTGTTAGGCGACATCGCGGTGAACGCACATTGTAAGTGTGTATTCGTCATCGCCATACTGGCGTATCACCCGGCGTGATGGTATGGGGTGCCAATGGTTACACGTCTCGGTCACCTCTTGTTCGCACTGACGGCACTTTGAACAGTGGACGTTACATTTCAGATGTGTTTCGACCCGTGGCTCTACCCTTCATTCGATCCCTGCGAAACCCTATATTTCAGCAGGATAATGCACGACCGCATGTTGCAGGTCCTTTATGGGCCTTTCTGGATACAGAAAATGTTCGACTGCTGCCCTGGCCAGCACATTCTCCAGATCTCTGACCAACTGAAAACGTCTGGTCAATGGTGGCCGAGCAACTGGCTCGTCACTATACGCCAGTCATTACTCATGATGAACTGTGGTATCGTGTTGAAGCTGCAAGGGGCAGCTGTACCTGTACATGCCATCCAAGCTCTGTTTGACTCAATGCCCAGGCGTATGAAGGTCGATATTACGGCCAGAGGTGGTTGTTCTGGGTACTGATTTCTCAGGATCTGTGCACCCAAATTGCGTGAAAATGTAATCACATGTCAGTTCTAGTATAATATATTTGTCCAATGAATACCCCTTTATCATCTGCATTTCTTCTTGGTGTAGCAATTTTAATGGCCAGTTGTGTATAACACTACCTTAGCTGTTGTTAAAAATGTTTGTTGCTAGATGATGATGTGGCATTCTACTTCTGCGTTAGCATATTCAGTGGTTGACCTGAAGCTCTTTAGAGTATTCCAAGACGGTATTTCCAAGAAATTCACGGCCTTACCTGACGTGGATGCCTCTTCTTCCATTAGAGCTAGCGAACTCGAGACAAACTCTCTTGGTGCAATGTGAAGAGTTACTCTTTGATCACCACAGTAGGACTCTATTTCTCTTTCTGCATGTTTTTGAAGGATGTAGTCACTGACACCTGAATTTTTTAAGACTGGTGATTCTCATTTGCAACTGTTATTGCGCTACACGTTGTTTGCATTTCTTATGATGTGAAAGTACGCCGTATATTTATTGTTTTATTTTTGTTGTGATATTATCAAAATGGTTCAAATGGCTCTGAGCACTATTGGACTTAACAGCTGTGGTCATCAGTCCCCTAGAACTTAGAACTACTTAAACCTAACTAACCTAAGGACACCACACACATTCATGCCCGAGGCAGGATTCGAACCTGCGACCGTAGTAGTCGCACGGTTCCGGACTGCGCGCCTAGAACCGCGAGACCACAGCGGCCGGCCTGTGATATTATCGTTGTACCTTTGCGTGAGGGTTGTTTGATGAAACTGTTAGACTGACCTTGGTTAACTCTTTGTTAATTGGATGGTTAGTGAAATTGCACAATTGATGGAAAGAGATAGATGCTTCGGAGGGTGGGGAAGGAGGAAGGGAGTTGCCTCGGGGGTTGAAGGAGGGGAGGGAGGGGTCATGCTTTCATTGTAAATTTTGTTTTAGAAACTTAGCGTATTGGACATTTGATTTGAATCAAACTGTAGGGTATCGGACAGTACCCAAGTAATTTCCACAAGAAGCCGTTGCACTACGTTACGTCAAAAAGACTTCTTAGCTATGCTGCCACGTTCAGTGATGCCTAATGGCAGGTTGTTTAAATACAGTGGGAAGAAGTGTAGCAAGCGCAGAAGGAAAGCATGTCATGAAGCGACACCGGATAGTTAACAACGCTTCCAACTCGTCCATTACAAATGTCGAAGTATCACCGTAACAAGATGTTAGGCGGCAGTTCTTCTGCTTTACGGTCAGCAGTAGAGTGGAAGGAAAATTCAGCGCAAAACCGTCAAACGCAGCCCACTTAACAGGGAACGGAACTAGAGCGGGGGAAGGGCCGGGCCGAGGTGGGACCGCTCTTAATGACTGACGTCTGAAATTACTCGTAATAACGAACTCAGAAGTCGTTTGCCGCGAGGAATATTCATAAAATTCAAAATATGCTACGTAATGTTCACGACAACGGCTAAAAACAAAGCGCTAGTAACACTGGGACTTACATTTCATTTTTATGTTCGTATTTGTTCTCGCAAAAGCGGGCTTCGCTTTTTATGTCCTCGTGTTTTATTACCACCGCGAAGCGGGAATGTAATTACGCTGGGAAGCGTAACGTACTGAAAATCTCATTACGGGACTCTTCAAGAGGAGGTGTCACGGAGACGGCCGGCTCTGGCGCTCAGGAAGAGGAGGAAACTGCTGCGAACGCTCAGCCTCACGTGACCGACCCTAACGACAGTCCCAACTGGAGCCTGTGTAGGGTCTCATTCCTAAGTAGGCCGAGTCTCCCAGAAGGCGATAACTGTTGTTTTAACGCCAGGGACACTTATTTAGACATTTTCATCACATTCGCGATGGTGGACATGTCAAACACGTGCACTACCTACAGCAGTCAACTGCGAGAGATCTTCATAATACACACACCATAAAAGTTTTACATCACCCCGGTTCCCAGAACTCCTGAAGATAGACGTTGACTGAGGATATTGTATCACAGACACACTCCCTTTGACTGTCCAGAGATGTCACTAAACCCGCCCAAAGATGTAAACAACCATGCGTGAGCAGCGCCTATTAGACGGAGGTATCCGACAGCCGATTATTTCCAGTCATTCCACCAAGAAGGAGGTCCACGGCTCGTGTTGTCTGTAGTTCAGCCATGCCTAGACTGTCAATACCGCGGTTTGATTGCGTTCGCATTGTTACTTTGTGCCAGGAAGGGCTCTCAATAAGGGTAGTGTCCAGGCGTCTTGGAGTGAACCAAAGCGATATTGTTCGGACATGGAGGAGATACAGAGGGACAAGAACTGTCGCTGACATGCCTCGCTCAGGCAGCCCAAAGGCTACTACTGCAGTGTATGACCGCTATCTTCGGATTATGGCTCGGAGAAATCCTGAAAGCAACGCCACCATTTTGAATAATGCATTTCGTGCAATCACAGGACGTCATGATACGACTCAAACTGTGCGCAATAGGCTGCATGATGCGCAACTTCACTCCCGACGTCCGTGGCGAGGTCCATCTTTGCAACCACGACACCATGCAGCGTGCTACAGGTGGGACCAACAAGGTGCCGATTGGACCGCTCAGTTTTGGCATCAAGTTCTCTTTACCGATGAGTGTCGCATACACCTTCAACCAGACAATCGCCGGAGACGGGTTTGGAGGCAACCTGGTCAGGCTGACCGCCTTAGACACACTGTCCAGCGAGTGCAGCAAGGTGGAGGTTCCCTGCTGTTTTGGGGTGGCATTATGTGGGGTCTACGTACGCCGCTGGTGGACATGGAAGACGACGTAACGGCTGTACGATACGTGAATGCCGTCCTCCGACCGATAGTGCAACCATATCGGCAGCCCACTGGCGAGGCATTCGTGCTCATGGACGACAGTTCGCGCCCCCATCGTGGACGTCTTGTGAATGACTTCCTTCAGGATAACATCGCTCGACTAGAGTGGCCAGCATGTTCTCCAGACATGAACTTTATCGAAAATGCCTGGGATAGATTCAGAAGGGCTGTTTATGGACGACGTGACCCACCAACCACTCTGAGGGATCTACGCCGAATCGCCGTTGAGGAGTGGGACAATCTGGACCAACAGTGCCTTGATGAACTTATGGATAGTATGCCACGACGAATACAGGCATGCGTCAATGCAAGAGAACGTGCTACTGGGTATTAGAGGTACCGGTGTTTACAGCAATCTGGACCACCAACTCTGAAGGTCTCGCTGTATGCTGGTACACCATGTGTGGTTTTCATGAGCAATAAAAAGGGCGGAAATGATTTTTACGTTGATCTCTATTCCAATTTTCTGTACAGGTTCCGGAACTCTCCGAACCGAGGTGATGGCAAACTTCTTTTGATGTATGTAGTACAGCGTGTTTCAAAGAGGTTCATCCGATTTCACATGACGGTCTCTTTTATGCAAATCAGGACAGACACCTGCGTTGGATTTTAACTTACACATAGGACAACAAACTTGCAACATGACTAGTAGAGATCGCTTCACTATTCTGTATCAGTACAGTTACATTTGTTTCTTAAAGTATCGGGTATTCATTCTGCCACTTTTCAATTAGAAACAGAAAAAATCTGATTTCCATGTATTCGTGAAAATACCTTCGAAATGGTGAAACAATCGAACAAAGATACATGCATAACGCACGAATGTATATGTGCAGAATCCAAATTAAGAAACACGGTCTCTGACAGTTTCCGCTCGTTGGGCCCGACTGCTTCGCGTGTCTACAAGGCGATATTGTAAAGGTCTCTATGGCAAAGTCTCTTCATATCTCTATAGACAGCAACTGCATTGGCCTACAACCGTTCGTGTTCGCAGTTGAAAGCTGTCAAAACCGCTATCAGTTGTCAGGGATTTCCTTAAGTTGACTCGACTGCAGGAGTGTGTTAGTTTTATAACGCATTAAAACTTCAAGTATGATGCATTTTTTCACGTATCTCACCATCAACGTTTATGACGTCATATCTCTTGAACTGTGTGTCGTAGAACGACGTACTTATGTAGGCACATAAACCGGCATGTGTGGATACCGTCGGCGAAATATGTTGCGAATAAGAGTTAGCAGCAATGAAGTAATAAATTTAAACGTCATACCTGATGCGGCAGTTTTCATGCGTCTCCGTGTTTCTGACATTGTATCCCATGATCTGTGTGTCATACAATGGTATAGTTTTGTCGTGACATTCAGTGATTTTTGTGGATACTGTCTGCAAAAAGTGTTGCTAATAAAGTTAGTAGAAAAGAAGTAATAAATTTAAATCTCATGCTCAATACGGCAGTTTTTCACGAATGTCAGTGTTTATGACGTCATATCTCCTTACTATGTGTGTTACCATGATGTACTTTTATAAGTGCACTTAGCGGCGTATCAGGACACTGCCTACAAAATTTATTGCGGACACAGTTTATAGCACAGAAGTATATATTTAAACGTCAAGCATGATGCGTCAGTTTTCATGCATTTCGTTGTTTATGACGTCATATCTCATGAACTAAGATAGGAAGTTCGTTCTTACGCGCACAGAGATTGTTCCAAGACAGTAAGGGGTATGTGTACCAATTTTGGTTGAAATCGGTCCAGTGAGTTAGGAGGAGATATGTAACACATTCACTCTCATATATATATATATGTGTGTGTGTGTGTGTGTGTGTGTGTGTGTGTGTGTGTGTGTGTGTGTGTGTATATACAGGCTATTACAAATGATTGAAGCGATTTCATAAATTCACTGTAGCTCCATTCATTGAAATATGGTCACGACACACTACAGATACGTAGAAAAACTCATAAAGTTTTCTTCGGCTGAAGCCGCACTTCAGGTTTCTGCCGCCAGAGCGCTCGAGAGCGCAGTGAGACAAAATGGCGACAGGAGCCGAGAAAGCGTATGTTGTGCTTGAAATGCACTCACATCAGTCAGTCATAACAGTGCAACGACACTTCAAGACGAAGTTCAACAAAGATCCACCAACTGCTAACTCCATTCGGCGATGGTATGCACAGTTTAAAGCTTCTGGATGCCTCTGTAAGGGGAAATCAACGGGTCGGCCTGCAGTGAGCGAAGAAACGGTTGAACGCGTGCGGGCAAGTTTCACGCGTAGCCTGCGGAAGTCGACGAATAATGCAAGCAGGGAGCTAAACGTACCACAACCGACGGTTTGGAAAATCTTACGGAAAAGGCTAAAGCAGAAGCCTTACCGTTTACAATTGCTACAAGCACTGACACCCGATGACAAAGTCAAACGCTTTGAATTTTCGGCGCGGTTGCAACAGCTAATGGAAGAGGATGCGTTCAGTGCGAAATTTGTTTTCAGTGATTAAGCAACATTTTTTTCTTAATGATGAAGTGAACAGACACAATGTGCGAATCTGGGCGGTAGAGAATCCTCACGCATTCGTGCAGCAAATTCGCAATTCACCAAAAGTTAACGTGTTTTGTGCAATCTCACAGTTTAAAGTTTACGGCCCCTTTTTCTTCTGCGAAAAAAACGTTACAGGACACGTGTATCTGGACATGCTGGAAAATTGGCTCATGCCACAACTGGAGACCGACAGCGCCGACTTCATCTTTCAACAGGATGGTGCTCCACCGCACTTCCATCATGATGTTCGGCATTTCTTAAACAGGAGATTGGAAAACCGATGGATCGGTCGTGGTGGAGATCATGATCAGCAATTCATGTCATGGCCTCTACGCTCTCCCGACTTAACCCCATGCGATTTCTTTCTGTGGGGTTATGTGAAAGATTCAGTGTTTAAACCTCCTCTACCAAGAAACGTGCCAGAACTGCGAGCTCGCATCAACGATGCTTTCGAACTCATTGATGATGGGGACATGCTGCGGCGAGTGTGGGAGGAACTTGATTATCGGCTTGATGTCTGCCGAATCACTAAAGGGGCACATATCGAACATTTGAGAATGCCTAAAAAAACTTTGAGTTTTTGTATGTGCGTGCAAAGCATTGTGAAAATATCTCAAATAATAAAGTTATTGTAGAGCTGTGAAATCGCTTCAATCATTTGTAATAACCCTGCATATATATCCATTTTTATAATATGTACGGATGAAGGTGAGCGATCCAGACTGTTGAGTGGTGGCTAAAAGTTTCTCATACGAGAGGCGAATTCCGGGAATCCCCGTCGTCACTCTCATGTACGGCAGAAAAGCTTTGCTCAAGATTAGTGATACTCTAGAGTGGATTCCAGGGCCCGCTAAGCATATTCTGAGGTTCCTGTTCCTGGGAGGTAATCCCCGATGCGTGGCCATAACAGTACCTTAACCCTCATGTCAAATGCACACATGGTACAGCACCAGAAGGGAGTGTCCACTGGAGCGGACTGTGTAACATCCACAAGATAAATTTTAGCTACAATGCGACGAGAGGAAATTATGCCTCTAACAGTTATAAACATTATCTATTCGACATATGAAAAAGATGACAAATATTAATTATTATATAATATTTTATGATGTAATTGGACATATCGATGTGTATCATACAAAGACAATGAAAAATTGTAAATTCGTTTTATGATCTGCGTTTGTCGTCCTTTGTTTTTACCTTTTGTTGGTTGGCTTTTGTAGGTTGCGAACACAAGACGCATATCAAACTGAGGTCTGTTAAGAAATTGTAATTATTTATTATTACTTGAGAATAGAGTGCGTTATTAGCATAAATATGAGTGAATAATTATTTGTAACTTTAATTCCTCTCCCAATAAGCATCATCTGTGTTAATTATTTCTTTCCTCTGCAAGGAGCGCAGCCATTGATGATAGCGATTTGTATCGCGTTTCTACCTGTTTTCCTCACGAAAAAATCAAAGGTTTGCATGATGATAATTATTCTAAATAGTGCACAATACGAAAGTAAAGTTTAATAAGCATTTCAAGTACGTATCCTATTTGCTCTAACAACAGAAAGTCTCTATCAATTGTCTGCCGCCATCTTAACAATTATCTCAGCGGCAAATTCAAATTACACAACTCTGCACACATAAATGCCGAAAGTAATAAAAATGTGTAAAAATAAATGTGCACCGGTGGTCCCGAGCCGGCCGCGGTGGTCTCGCGGTTCTAGGCGCGCAGTCCGGAACCGTGCGACTGCTACGGTCGCAGGTTCGAATCCTGCCTCGGCCATGGATGTGTGTGATGTCCTTAGGTTAGTTAGGTTTAAGTAGTTCTAAGTTCTAGGGGACTAACGACCACAGCTGTTAAGTCCCATAGTGCTCAGAGCCATTTGAACCGTTTGGTCCCGAACTCATTTTAATGAAAATAATTCGAATCAGATAGGTTCTTTAAAAAACAGTGCTCATAGCACGATCCATATAACAAACTTTTCTTGCTGATGTGTGGAGCCGAAATTAATTACGCACGAGTTGCGAAGAATATTGTTTCAGGTAACATACATCAGTGTTGTGCGCGGCTAATATTCGGTGGTTTTAATGATCATTTTTCTGAAGATAACTGTTTCCATCATAATCAATAGTTGTATAGAATCTGTTGTATGATCTGTGATTTAGTGACACTTACACAACTTACAGACAACACTTTAACACAACGTTAACTTGGAGTTGTTTAGCAACTTGACCAAATCTTTAGCCGGGAGAAGAAATTATTTTGTAATTAGTCACTGTAATGAAATAACGTTATCGTTTTCCTTTACGAATTAGTTAAATGCCAAACCACTGAATAACCAGCGAACGCCACAACTGTATACATTTCCAGCCTCAGTACTGATTAAAAACACCAATGAGGCGATATTAACAGCTGTCCACTGCAGTGTACAACTGCACCTCAGGGTTAATGTTTTCCTAGCTTTATATTTTTAATTAATATTTTTTCTGGGGAGTAGAAAAAAACGTAGAATCCTGCCTTTCCGTCCCCATGAAACGCGAAAAACTTAGCACCATCACATAATTTGCAGTTTGGCCAATACTAAAAGTATCGCCTCACCTTCTAGATACTTTGTATGCTTCGTCAACCGATAGATGAAGAGCGTTCAGACTCAGTACCAAATTATTTACGCGTATTGGTATGCCGTGTCGCGGAATCTTTCACACCGTTCCCCTTTATTTTCATATTTAGAGGCACATTTATGTTCGTCGCATCGTCTACAAGCTTTAAATAATGGAAGGCTGCAGCAGTTAGTTATTTTTTCATGCTCGGCACACCGCGTTTCGAGAATTTATTCTCATTTTCAAGTGCATTTGTTGAAATGAATATTTTTTGCTATGTTTGCATCCGTGATTTTCGGCCTCTATTGGACTGTAGTTGTCTTTTCCAGCTTGTAAAATGTGGTGCTTGCTCCATCACACAAACGCAAATCATCATTTGGATTGAAACTTAATGGCAGATTAAAACTGTGAGACGGACCGAGACTCGGACTCGAGACCTTTGTCCTTCGGGGGCAAGTGCAGTTTTAATCTGCAAGGGAAGTTTCATACCAGCGCACACTCCGCTACAGAGTGAAAATCTCACTCTGGAATTATTTAGATTGTTTGTTTTTGTAATCAAAATATGCTTCTGTTGCATATTTTGATTCAAAAAACAGACAGTGTAAGTGAAGATACTGTAGTATGTTTTGATTACAAAAACAAACGGTGTAAGTGATGATTTGCGTGTCTATCATGTTCTGTGTAATGGAGTAAGCACAATATTTTACAATCTCAAAAAGACAACCACAGTGCAAGACACGCAGAAAATCACACATGCAAACATCCCAAAAATATTTTATGAAAACAAACTCACAAGAAATGAAATGAGAATGAATTCTCGAAACGGGTTATGCTAAGCTTAAAAAAATAAGTAACTGGTGAAATTATTATTATTTTGTATTCTTATCATTCTTTTCCCGTGTATTCTTTCTTACCATCTAGCATTCGCTTTCTGGCTGTCGTTCCGTGCTGACTGTGCACATAAGCGTAGTTTTTTTGCTATGGCAGAAGGTGTTGGTTTTGCACGTTACAGTCCGTACTCTGAGCCAATTGCACATAGCAGGTTGTCTGTGCAACTTATATATCGATTTCACTGGGTTATTTGTTTGTTTGATAATGCGACTTAGGCATATGAGGAACTCTGACTTGTTCTTCTTTTAGTTTTTGTAACGATGTAGAAGTCCCGTTATTATTAGCTTCATTTTTTTCATGTTAATTTTCTGTGTTTTGTTTGCCAAGAGTAACATTGGAATAAGGTTCCATGTGGTTTTTAAATCTAAACAAAAGTTTGGTAATCAGTTATGAACCCTATTTCTCACAATTTCCCCCATAATCAGTCGACCCTTACTGAACAAATACAATCAGGAATACATCCAGGTGTTGCTCCAAGATGATGGTGCAGTGATCAAATTATTAATGGAGTATTGCAAAAGTTGTTTATTGTGGTGAGGGATGGATGGCGCTCGCAGGTTTTAATTCTGGAGCTCAAAGAGTTATGGATGCAGATTAGTTTCAAAGTTTTCATTTTGGTATCCTGGTTCTGCAAGGCCACATGTTTTCTACATGCATGCGTACAACCTTGTGGTACTTTTTACAGTTACGTTTAGGATCAAAGTTTTCCATTATCTTCCGTAAGTGTTCAATGTGACTTCCAACGGACGCGTAGTAAATATCCTGTAGATAGTGAAAGTCGTCTCACACTTTTGCAAGCATGTCTGTGATTGCATTCAGTGCTGTTGCGATGGGTCGTTTGCAGTTTACTCCGAGTTGTTGGGAGGAGACGCACGTAGACGTAGTCACATACCACCACAAAAAAAAATAAATCGCATGGCGTGAGATCGTGTCACCTTGGAGATCAAAGGTGTAATGCGAGTTCCGAATACCGCTATCGGCCGATCCATCATTGAGGCAACTCACTGTTCAGAAATGCTCTTACATGCAGTTGCCAGAATAGTGCTGCTCCAGCTTACTGAAAAATGAACATTTCGGCATATTCTCTGAATTATAGAAACGGTCAGATGGGCGACATATCCTTATATGTGATTCCTTTAAGCGTCCTTTCCGTAAAAAAGGACCAGCCCTTTTTGTGGGTAACATTACAAATCACATGATGCTTTGCAAAGTCTCGGGTACTCGACTACAGTACGTGATTGCTTTGTTCCCACATCATTACGATGTGGTGACACACTTTTCCAGTTAAGTGGAACGTAGCCTCGCAAATGAACACTGAACGTGAAAGCTAAATTTTATCTTCCATCCCAACGACCAGAATGAATTTGCACAGCTTGTAACGCCTCAGTTACATACGTCTTTTTCTACTCGCCAGAAAAGTATTGATTTCAAATAAAAAGCTAGGAAAATACTAATCGTGTGGTGCAGTTGTCCGTTGCAGTGGACAGCTGTTAATGTCGCCTCATTGGTGTTTCTAATCATTCCTGAGGCTGCAGATGCACACAGTCCACTCAAGTGGACATTCCCTTCTGGTACTGTCCCATGCATGCACCTGCTGTCTCAGAACTGAATAAAAAAACCCAAAGAAATGACATTAACAACTGTCCACCGCATTGGACAACTGCACCAGAAGGTTAATTTGAAATCGTTGCAGTGTGGTTGGAGGAAGGTGACATGTGCGGAAAATTCGTTTTATTAAGGATTTTTGGGAACATTTGTTCCATTTAATTGGCAAACCGAGTACCAGGGAAGCTGCACCGTGAAGACTGATATACGGGCGGCGGAGGAGCAGAGCACTGGCTCAAAAGGGACCACAATTCGCTGTGGCCGTACAGAAACCAGAAAATCTTTTAACTCTTCCAGTCAGTTATTGCTTTGCATCCATTTTGGACTGACGTGTTTCTAGTTCTGTCAGGCAAGGGCTAATGAAGTTAATACTCATACTCTAAAAGGTTGTTAGGAAGTTGAATTCTATGGCGCGCTGTGCCTGCAATATTATTTAAATAGTTGTGCTATACTCTGATTTGTTCTCAGTAGTCAGACCTTTCTAACACAAATTGAATTAAAGCGAAGTGAGATTATTTTATTTTCAGTCAGATTCTGCAGCATTTTTTCATTGGTTCTTGGAACGGACACAGTCATTTATCCCTAGTTTTTTTTTCATTTAATATGGGACAGTATAATACTTTGGAACACATTTCGGACTTTCATCTCTAGTTTGCAATAGAAGTTTAATACGTTTTCCCCTTCCATTATAAAATGACAGTCTTGACTTTGTGTGTGCTTCAGTCCTTTTCTGACATTACATAAATACTCCGGAAAAGTAAGGTTTCTTCAAACATGAAAAACTACTCCAAGGTGCAACATGGTCGTTTACCTATGGACAGAAATTTTATTCCAATTTAGAGCTGTTTAAATTAATGAAACATTGTCATCACTGTATTTAATATTCTAAGTGTTACATTATTTATCTACTACACACCAATAGTAAGAAAAATCAAATTAAGAAAAAGTGTTACCAAGAACCAGTAACAAGCTAAAATAGTTTCAAATTGAAGCTATTAGCAACTACAACCAACATCCATTCTGAAGGCAGGTAAACTTTTTAAAACACTAAAGGAACCCAGATCATTTGTAAACAGCATGTGCTCCATGATAAAAGATCTTTCGTTTCGAGGTACAAGATGGTGGACAACTGAAGAAGTGTAACTTAGCTATCCACACGTTAAGAAATTAATTTTAAAAATGTACTAATTTTTTCTCACCACAACGCTCTGTTACTCAACAATTAATAATATCCAGCAAATATCTTTAATATACTTATATAGCACTTAAATATGTATAAGTGCACAGGTCACAACATTATGACTCACAACAACAGAAACATTACAAAATGCTTGTTTTTTTCTAAACCAGGAAACATCTTGTGTTGCTAGGTATATACTATCCTCCAGATAAAACACTCCACGCTACTCATCGGAGTTTAGCGGAGCCCGGAGCGGCGGAAAACTGTTATCAGCAGACAACTACGTTTCTTACGCAGGTAAATTAATTTTTCTAGGGGACTTTCATTTTAGATCCATTATAGCGGTGGTTCACTCTAGACAAACTATAATAACTCCCATTATATGAATTTTGGCGCTCAGATAATCACCCATTATTTTCCTCGGGAAAGGGAGCTGCCACAAACTCTACACGTTTTAATTTCATCTCCATTTTGAAGAGCCTGTAGCAGTAGAATTCTCTTTGGTTTGAATATAAACGTCGTTTCAGAACACGCCTGGGTGGCACATGAGGAATGACTCATCCTCTGCCGGATGTACGATTAGGCTTCTATACACCTCGTGCAGATTCTGCGTAGCGTGCTTCACGACAGAAAGCGAACTGTGGGTCTCTGCTTATATAGCCAGTGTCTTCATACTGCTCATGCCATCGCCGAGTGCTACGATCCACAGAACGTGCTGTGCCTTGCTCTCTGCGAAAATCACACTGCACTGCAGTAACTGAATTACACTTGCGGCAACGAAGGACGAAAAACGACTTTTGTTGCTGTGATGTTGCCATTTGGATTCGACGCACGTGGCGACTGACCGCCCGAAATGAAATAGCTACCTGCGCCGAGGAGACTGCTATTGGCAACCACATGAACTTAGAAAAGACGCCAACGTAAAGATTCAAATTCAATGTGTAAGTAAAAACACACTTCAATTTTTTTTTTCAGTCATTTAGAAGATACAGTCTTGTGAAATCTGTAAATTTCTTTGACGCACTCTGTATTCTTTTCATTGACTTCTGTTGCGTCACCACTATCAGTCACCAAAGTAAAAAAATGTCTTCTCTAGACCTTTCCATGCATTATGCGCATCCATTTTGCTCCTGGGTTTTTTCTTCTGTCGTCTACCCACCGCCCCCGTCTTTTTGGTAAAATATCTGAGCGGACCGAAAACAAAACTCCATAGAAATTATATGGTGCATATTTGGCCAAATTTTCATAGCCGAATGGATAGCGGGAAATGGACAAATGGTGTACCAAATTGAGCAGTGCTAGGTCTAGGTTCGCATATAAATGTTTAATTTCATTAAGGTAATCAGGGTAATTAAGAAAGACTTAATATATGATTTGAGGCAAAATTTAAATATTTCATGGACAGCTGCTGCAAGTTATGTATGTAAATAAAGTATAAAAAATGTTAAATCACAGTATTACTCGAATGTATGTTTTCTCATGATCTACATACTCTTAATAATAAAAAAGAACCTATGAATATTAAAATGTACGAAGGCGTGCTGAAAAGTAATGCCTCCGAATTTTTATGCGAAAACTCTTAAAGCATTTTAAATAAAACAAAAGCTATTAATATTCTACACCCTTATTCTTCATTTCATCATATTTGAAGCCCTCTGCCGCTGGGGGGGCTCCTAATTGTAGCTTGTAACACGGCGGTGCGTAACGTAATAATGTCGGTGCGAGAGACACAGTGATGAAATCCAGTTTACAACTGGAGTAGTTGTTCCACACATTTTCAGCGTGAAAATGCCATACCACGCACGAGTGCTACGAGCTCTGTGACAATCCGATGCCTTGGGTTCGCTGTCGTCGATCACCCTCCGTACTGTCCCGGCTTGGCCCCATCCAATTTTCACCTGTTTCCAAAACTCAAAGAACACCTTGGAGGACTTTGCGTTGATAGTGATAAAGCGGTGCAAGCATAGGTGGTGTGAGTCCGTCAACAAAGTCAGACATTGCTATCAACAAACTGGTCTCACGTTGGGAGAAATGTGTTCATCGCCTGGGTGACTATGTTGAGAAATAAGTATGTAGATAAGAAGAATGAAGATGTAGCATGTAAATAACGTTTGTTTTATTTAAAAAGCTTTAAGATTTTTCACATAAAAATTGGGAGGCATCAGTTTTCGGCATTCCATCGTATTTTATTTCATGCTTTCTGAGCAAAACTTGAAATAAAATAAGATTTTGAAAAAATATTGTTAAATATTTTGTGAAATGATTTGACTAACAGTAAGAAATTAAATTAGACAAACATTGGACGCACCTTTGAATGAAACTCGAATTCAAGTACAGAATATTAGGTGCGAATTTAAAGTTCAATGCTTTAGCTGGAATTTTAGAGAGTACTAGAGGATATTTGTCTGGTGCAATTCCACTCACTGGACTCCTTACTCCACTAAGGTACGAGCATCTCTGCTCCTGTACGTGATTTCGAGGATCATATATAATCTATTTTACTTCTTACTTTTAGACAAAACATTATACGAAACATTTGACCGGTTTTCTATTCAATCTTCTTTCATTTTACCTCTTGATACTCATCGATCGAGATGGAACACTGGTCAGGACAGCGGCCCAAATCCCCTGCCGACCATCGAGGTTTAGAAATTCTAGTGATCTTCCAGAGCTATAATGTAAATGCCGGGATGGTTCCTTTCCAAAGGACACGGTCCTTGTTCCTTCCCCACTCCGAGTTGAGCTCTGTCTCCAGTGACCTCTTTGCTAACGCGATGTTAATCGCTTATCTTCCCTCCCTCCGTCTTTCTAGGTACTCAGCAACGAATTTCTTACAAGGGAACCTCCCCATCGCACCCCCCTCAGATTTAGTTATAAGTTGGCACAGTGGATAGGCCTTGAAAAACTGAACACAGATCAATTGAGAAAACAGGAAGAAGTTGTGTAGAACTGTGAAAAAAGAAGCAAAATATACAAACTGAGTAGTTCATGGGAAGATAAGCAACATCAAGGACACTGGGAACGCGGGAGCGCCGTGGTCTCGTGGTAACGTGAGTAGCTACGGAACGAAAGGTCCTAGGTTCAAATCTTCCAACAAGTGTGAGTTTTAATTTTTTATTTTCAGTTTATGTGACAAACTCTTATGTTTTCATCACTTTTTTGGGAGTGATTATCACATCCACAAGAAAACCTAAATCGGGCAAGGTAGAAGAATATTTTTACCCATTCGCCAAGTGTATAAGTTAGGTGGGTCGACAACATATTCCTGTCATGTGACGCACATGCCGTCACCAGTGTCGTATAGAATATATCAGATGTGTTTTCCTGTGGAGGAATCGGTTGACCTATGACCTTACGATCAAATGTTTTCTGTTCCCATTGGAGAGGCACGTCCTTTCGTCTACTAATCGCACGGTTTTGCAGTGCGGTCGCAAAATACAGACACTAAACTTATTACAGTGAACAGAGATGTCAATGAACTAACGGACAGATAATAACTCTGCAAAAATAAAGAAAGTAAAATTTTCAGGCGAGAGAAGGCTTGACCAAGGATCTTTCATTCAGCAGCTGCTCACGCTACCACGGGACCACGGCGCTTCTAAGTACATTTCCTCCATGATGTTGCTTATGTGGCCCATGGACTACTCAGTTTGTATATTTTGCTTATTTTTTCACAGTTCCACACAACTTCTTCCTGTTTTCTCAATTGATCTGTGTTCAGTTTATCAAGGCCTATCCACTGTGCCAACTTATAACTAAATCTGAGGGGGGGTGCGATGGGGAGGTTCCCTTGTTAGTCCAGCTTCAACACATTCACCTCAGTTAAAATTCGGAGACGAGGTACTGGCAGAAGTAAAGCTGTGAGTAGAGGGCGTGAGTCGTGCTTCGGTAGCTCAGTTGGTAGAGCACTTGCTCGCGAAAGGCAAAGGTCCCGAGTTCGAATCTCGGTCGGGCACACAGTTTTAATCTGTCAGGAAGTTTCGAAATGTAATGTTATTTATAGACTCTTCCGTTACTTCTCGATATAATAATTCTATATTTAAGGCTGAATAACAGATACACTTTTGTTGAATTAATGAAGTTGTTATTCAGCCTTAAATAAAACGTAAATTTTTGCAGAATGTTACTATATTACGCCCCGAGTCTCAGTGATGTAAAAGATATACATGCGAAATTTCAAGAAGATAGGATAATACTTAGGGGCTGTACACATTGGTCAGATTTGTAAAAACAGGAAAAATTACGATGTTTTGATGTTAATTACTTATATTGGTAAAACTAGAAACTAAAAAACTTAAAATAATATTCAAACTAGACGCTAAGTTTAATAGGTGATATGACGGGCAAAAGAGATGTTATATTAATCAGATTTGAACGATGCAGTACCTTATGCTGTTCACTTGTTGACGACTTTTCTGTTATGACTGACTATCCTCTACAAGAATTGTTTTTGTTGTTCGTACCCAAACGATTCATTAAACATTTTTATCAGAGAAATTCCCCTTTCTGCGGTACCAATGACCACCTCAAGGATGTTCACGTGGCTTCTTAGAGAAGCACTGCAGTATTCTGTCACATCGTGGATCCCTAACAAGTCAGCGGAACGGGTCAGGTCTTTTCCTCCAAAAATTAGGATTTTACCATATAAACGTTACATTTCCTATTTCTTTGCAGGTATGGGTTTAAATATTTAATCATATTTTTCTTAAGAGCCTGAGTAATACATTCCTCCAAAAAAGCCAATCCTGGGTTTGTTTCTAGCAAATACCGAAGGTGTCTCTACGCATCTGTGAGAGCACTTTTTTGATGTGTATGTCTGGGCAAGTGCTCGGAAGTTACAAAATATTCAAATTATTCTTTGGATCCCATTGTCATACAGTTCCATCGTGCCAAAAGCGAAATTATATGTGACTGCGCAACCCGCTTCATTTATTTCAGTTCTCGTTGAGGAATACTTAACTGTTCAGTGAAGAGGACAGTTTCAGGTGCATATTTTACATTGCCATCCACACTGCTTGATGCAGAGCCCCTGCTATCCTGAAACTAAAGTCGTTTCTAGACAAACCTCCTAGGTACAGGAATAAGAGTTGTAATAACTCTTTTTAGTCTTCTCTTGAAAGACTTTCGTCTTTACGGGCATTCTGGATGTAATTAACCATTTTCGCTCACTGCTGTTCTAGAAAGCCTTGAACGGGACTTTCTTCATCCATCATTGTCGCATATGACTACTTATCAGCTGAAGCTCACACACTTTGGAACTTCCAAAAAATCTGGATGTCACGACCATTTGATGGTGTGCCACAACACTCCCGTAACACTTCTTCCAATATTAGTTCCTGGGTATGACGACGGTAAGCGAATCACGGCAATGTTCGTAGGAATTCCCTTTCGATTCCCGCAACTTGCCTCAGGGATCAGTCCTATATTAGATGCTGCAGTATCAAAAGATATACCAATGATATTGTTGCATAGCCCAAATCGATCCACTTTGCAAATAACTGCTTCAGCCTTTTGCCTATTCACCAGTGCCTTTCGTGGCAACAGGTACGCTAAGTAAATGCTCAGAATATTTGCCACTCACTAGAGCTGCAACTCTTTATCTTCCGAAGTTTTGACACTCCCATGGGCAACTAACGGCAAGTCCAAATGACAGAACTTTCAAATTTACTATTTTATTTCTATTGATCACCCGATCTCGGTATTCGGTAACTGGAGATACGGAAGTTTTTGAAACATCGTGCCCAAAGCTCTTTGCATTTGCTATGAATGAAGTATTTGCGTCTCGAATAGAATGTTGTTCTCGATGCCAAACAGAAGTGAGTGTCTGACCAAGGGGTACTAATCTAGTACTTGAACGTAATTTTGTCGTTGATGGAGGCGAAAACTCTGCCTATTCGTCACTAGGTGCTGATGATCTTAAAAATGAGTCTTCCAGTAGAACTGTCCTATTGATTTCAGCAATAGCTTTGTAATGATCATTCTTATATCTTCTAATTTTCTTCTTTTGTACACTTAGTTCTTATTTTCGAGGCGTAAACCTTGTCAATTCCATTCATTGACAAACTAATACGATCTTCTCTTTGTAATCTAAGAAATTGTTTATCTTCCTGTGATGCGCTAGTCATGTCCAACACATTTTACCGGAAAATGTCACATCACCTCTCCAAATATGCCGTTTCGTTTATGCTTCATTCGCCTTTCTCGATTTCTCTTGCCCAGATTTTAGTACTATTTGTACAGCATCTGTATACCAGTATGGATGTTCTCCTCTATCTTATCAGGAATAATTGCTTTCCTCCACTCTTCCTATACTTTTGTAAGCATAGATTTAGCTGCATCCGATAGTGTTTCATTTCCCTGTGATGGTAAACAAAAATTAAAACTACTTGTTTCTTTGAAGGGAGCCGAGCTCCTAAAAACTCACCACTAAGCACATTTTCTAGCAGCTGGATCTCTCTTTTGGTTCCAAGTTTTAGTTACCTGCAAAAGATAAAAGATATAGATGAGAAGTTCACGCGTGCAAAGCACTTCAACGTTAGAATTTTAACTAGTTTGAGATAAAAGTGATCAATGTATGCAATCCCTAAAGGTTGTCCAGTGTTCCTGAAATTTGGCATATGTATCTTTTACATCACTGGGTCTCGAGTCGTAAGCGAAGTCACACGAAAATAACATTTGTGAAAAAATGAAACATGTTACATACCACATTTCCAAGAATCAAAATATCTCTTTCTGAAAGTAAATATGAGAATTTTCTGAACATTCATTCTGTATTTTATACATTTTAATACAAAGCAAAAATAACTTCGTTGTTAACGGATATAGCATACCACAGCAGTGATAAATGTACTTAGCCCTCTTTAGAGGTACCTCCGGAGCTGATAAGCAGCTAACCTCTTGGTAGCGTTTCTGTTCAGTCGAGTGTGCAGCATATCACAGTTATGCGAGCACAGAAGCGTACAGCTACCGCTAGTCGGTTGAAGTGGCTTCAGGTTAACGTGGTGGAAAACAAACAGCTTATGGAAAGGACGCACACTAATGTGTGAGTTGTGATGGGACTGGCATAGGGGACAGAAATGGACAGTTGTAGAGTATAACGAGGTCTTTTTACAACACATTTTCTATTATGATGGCTGCAAAATGTGTTTTGATATACTGCTCGCAGTTGGAAGTGAGACATCATGAAGACGTCATGCAGCAAACATCCAATAGATGTGAAGTGCACTACATGCTGTGATATATATATATATATATATATATATATATATATATATATATATATATATATATATATAATTTCAGCATAACTGCACGAAGTGGAAAGATTATTCAGCGGGTTCCTCATTCAGAAGAAGATTTTGAATGAATCATCCGCTGTGTTCAACAGATTGTCCCAGTCCTTTATCCATCTTTGACATTATGATTGTCATCGACAATCCTCAAACTTTATTAATTTCTCCTTGCTGAAATTTAATTCCTTTTCCAGATTTATCCTTTGTTTCCTTTGCTGCTTGCTCTATGTAAAGATCTAATAACTTGTGGGCCAGATTACAACTTTATCTCAATCCCTTCTCATTTACTGCCGCTCATTCGCGACTTTATACTGTTGTAAGAGCAGTTTGGTTTCTGTACGAGGACATATACATCGTCCGATCAGAAGTCAGAACACGTATTAGTGAAGATTAATATGAGGTGTTGTAGCGTCGCAGCTATTACGCCACTGCTGATTTTTGTAGTAAGTTTGTTAAGTTATGGCAAGCTGTTTTGGAAGCCTGCAGTATAGTAGCGTTCGGTGGCGGTCGGCCTGTGGCCTGCCGTATGTGTCGCTACAGCGGAGCGTGAGAATGCTCACTGTGGCGTGTACTAAAATCACTTATTCACCTCACCTAAGAAACTAAATAACTACGTTTAATATTAGCTGTTTTATTCCAAATTTTGTACATGAGCTTTTGTTATTCAGACGAGCTTTGTGTCGAAATTTGATACCGCTACCTATAATAGTTTCAGAGATATAAAAAACCTATTAAAAATACTTAACGGACACATAGTAAAGCAAATTCAGATATGAATCGTGACAGTTTAAGTTTCTTTGTCATTTGAAAAATACTAACAGCACTCTCAGTGATCACAAGTTTTTTTTAAAAAAATTAATTCTAAACTTTTAATAATTTAAATTTAATAATTTAAACTTTCGTAAGGAAAATAATAGTTTAAAAGTTGATATTTATATTTTGTGTTAGGGTGGGAGTAGATGAGAGTGAATGTGAGTGTGTATGTGGGGACGTACGTCAAATTTCAATTTTATAATGTATTGCACTATCCGTAACTAGCAAGTGTTACATATCAAGGATGTCCTGAAAACGGTGAATCCGCCTACCTGGTGGATGACTTATGTCTAGGAGCGTTTGCTTTTGTAATAAGGCAGCCAGAAAGATAGTAAAAGGATACTTAGTTCTAAAGTATATTTCAAGCGTTGTTTTCTTTTGATTTTCGTTTCGTTTGGGTTTGTGGAACATTTTCTGAATTTTTGCAATATGAAATGACGTAGATGCATCTGCGAATGCTGATTGGAGTATAGCGGTTTGTGCGCGAAATTGATCATGAAAGGTTAATCTGATTGGATGATCGTTTTGATCGACCAATGAGAGAAAAAGTCTTTCCCGCGTAATTGAATGAGTTATATGCCCTGTAAGCAACGGCATTCAGTCAGTCGTGGGCTAGCTGCCGGACGAGAAAGTCATGTTAGACGAGTCCGAAAAAATTATTTGCAAAATGAAGAAATGACTGCTATATCGCGTTCGGTTTTTTATCGCTGAGCTAGCAGATGCAATTACGGACATTTCGGTGAAGTTTTGAGAGGTTTTGGAATGTTGGTTGCAGAATAAACCGCGTGTGAAACTATCGGCCTTTGTGAATATTCTGCGTGGCGTGTTCCGTATGCATGTACAGAACATTTTGGCGAGCATCTTCTTTCGAAGTGTAACAGTGTATTGGCTGTGTGAATCGCGTAATATTTCGGGTTGGACATTGCTGGCTGTCTTACGTGTGATATAAGATGCACGAACTAGTAGTAGATGTACTACCAACGTAAATGTGGACTTGGTGACACCATATAGGAAAAGGACCGTAATAAAACATCAGTATCTACAAACAAACATTTTCAATGAAGGGAGGAAGCACCCACTTTGCTCGTTATTAATAGAGATGTACAGGTTTATCTTGTTACTGGAGTTACGCGGACTTTGTAATGGTAAGTCTGGGTGGTGGTTTTCTTCAACGCTGCTTTTCTCATAATCTACATAGTGCCTACGAATGCAGAACAACGGGTGGTGAATGGACACTATACTGAGGTAGGTGGACATCAAATAAATCGCAAAACGAGACCCACCAACCCCGCCCCACTGCAGTGTGTCGAAACTTCGCCCTTACGACGGCTTAAATTCTGCTGTCTGTCTGAATGTTTGTGCGAGAATGCCTGCCCATTCTTCCTCAAGAGCCGAAACACCCGCGTGTCACCGAGCGAGGTGGCGCAGTGGTTAGACACTGGACTCGCATTCGGGAGGACGACGGTTCAATCCCGCATCCGGCCATCCTGATTTAGGTTTTCCGTGATTTCCCTAAATCGCTCCAGGCAAATGCCGGGATGGTTCCTTTCAAAGGGCACGGCCGACTTCCTTCCCCGTCCTTCCCTAATCCGATGAGACCGATGACCTCGCTGTCTGGTCTCCTTCCCCGAAACAACCAACCAACCAACCAACCCGCGTGTCCTAGCACCACCTCCTCCGTACATCACTACTGCCAACCCACATGATAGCAAGCATTTACTAAACCCACACCCTTCGTACTGCCACAAGGTATAGCGAGATTCATCACTCCAGATTATTCGTTTACAGATATTCACTGTCCAGTGGCGTCACTCTTTAAACACCTGAACTGTCGCTTAGCACTGACTATGGAAATCAGCCCTGAGTTCCAAAGCATTACCAGGAATTCAGCAAGCACAGTGACTGACTATGGAGTTAAAAAGAATAAGATACCGTGGCCGAGTAGCTCCTCGTAAGCGCACTTTCCTCGACCACTGTATCTTATTCTTTTTAACTCCCTAGTAAGTCACTGTGCTTGCTGAATTCCTGGTAATGCTTTGGAACTCAGGGCTGATTTCATGGGATTTTTTGCAACCGCCCTCCGCAATGCTACACGGTCGCTGTCCATAAAACCATGAGATCAGTCTGGGCTTAGCTGGAGTTGTTCCATCTCTTTTCCACTCTACAATTGCATCACCAACAGTCGACTTGGACAGCTTTAAGAATGTTGCAATGATGGTGGATTTGTTACTCAGATGACATTTAGTGTCTCGATCACGTTCGAAGTCACTGTCTTACCCATTCTGCTGTTATTGCTTCTCTGTTGATGGCAAAATATTCCGCGCCTCCTTTTACATTGGTGGGTGCCTTCTCGTGACTTCTAGCGGTTAATTCCTGGTGTCCGGCTATTCTTTATGAGATTGTTTACCGTACCCAGGGATTTCTACCAATATGGACAGTTTTTCTGATGATTAATACTGTGTACTGGATCGAAACCGCCTGGCCGATTAGAACTATGAACCGAAGCGAGACTCGAATCCGGAACATCACCTTTCGCGAGCCACACTCCTGCTATCCAGGCACGATTTGCTGACCAGGTGTACCTCTGTCCTATTTTCCAAATTCGCGGTACGACACCCAGTTTCAATGTGCCAGGAGGTTTCAAAACAGAGCCCACTTAGAAGAAGAGTGAAAAACTCATCCTGGAATCTTGAGGACTTCTGCCTGGTGGAGCAGCTACACATCACTGCAACAAATTTCTGGGTCTGGTTCAGTTTCATCGAAAGAGTCGCGCAACTGTTCTGTTGAAGTACTACCGGTAATGTTCGACAATATTCCGCTATGATTACGGTCCACGCATTACGATTCCCCATCACGCTTTGCCGTTGACGTCAGCGTACACCTACAAAATCTTTTCCCTAATTGTTGAATTGGGAGAGATGGGCGAATACCGTGGTCACCACATTCTCCAGACTTCACTCCTAAGGATTCCTTTTTGTCGCAGAGGGAGGAAGGGTGGGAAGGGAGATGAAGCGTTCGGCATACGATACACCAGTAGACGCTCAAGAAGAAATGGTCGTGCTTGCGAATGAAGCAGCAGCCAGCAGAGAAGGTTGATAAGACCAGCCTTGCGCACCGAGCTTCAACCGAGCTCACAGTTTGCAGCATTGTCCCCAGAACTGATCTTATTTCTGAGTCGAGTGGAAGAACCGAACCAGAGAGTCAGAAAGCCCTGTGATAAGCTAGGCTGCGACTTAATGGACCTGCGCCATAGAGAACTGAAGGTTGCCCCTAAATGGATCAGGTGTGCACTATACATTAGAGGCTACTACACAGAAAACTGGCTGTATGTGAGGGGCATACGAGATTTTTCAGATTAGGTGGCTCTCCATCTAGCGCAGTGTACGAACGATTAGTGCAACATGCCTCTCGCAGGTAAGATTATTAAAATCATAGCGGTTAACTGTCAGAGCATTCGCGTCACCGTGCCAGAGATAGAAATGCTCCTGAAAAGCAACGAAGCTCACATAATTCTAGGTACAGAGTGCTGGTGAAAATCCGAATGTGATAGTAGTCAGATTTTTGGAGAAAATTTAAGTGTTTATCGAAAGAATAAGCTAATGGGAAATGGAGGTGGTGTGTTTGTCGCAGCAGACATGAAACGCATATCCAGCGAAACTGAAGCTGCGTGCGAGAGTGTTTGGGTAGACATAGTATCAGGAGTGGGCGTAATACGGTAATTGGATCCTTCTATCGCCCACCGGACTCATCCCCTGATGTAACAAAAAACTTTAGAGAAAATCTCAGTTCACTTGTAAGTTCCTCAGTCATAATGTAGTCATTAAAGGAGACTTTGATCATCTAACAATCAGTTGGCAAAATTACAGTTTTGCTAGTGGCGAGCGTGATAAGACAGCCCGTGAAAAATTACTAAATGCCTTCTCTAAAAACTATCTAAAACAGATAGTTTGGGACCCTCCCTCATGGTGGAAATATATTGGATCTCATGGTAATAAACAGTCCTGACGTCTTTGACGATGTCAACATCAAAACTGGTATCAGTGATCACGAAGCGGTTGTAGAACAATTATTACTAAAATGCAAAGGACAACTAAAACAAGTAGAAGTACACACACACTATATATATATATACAGGGCTATTACAAATGATTGAAGCGATTTCATAAATTCACTGTAGCTCCATTCATTGACATATGGTCACGACACACTACAGATACGTAGAAAAACTAATAAAGTTTTGTTCGGCTGAAGCCGCACTTCAGGTTTTTTCTGCCGTCAGAGCGCTCGAGAGCGCAGTGAGACAAAATGGCGACAGGAGCCGAGAAAGCGTATGTCGTGCTTGAAATGCACTCACATCAGTCAGTCATAACAGTGCAACGACACTTCAGGACGAAGTTCAACAAAGATCCACCAACTGCTAACTCCATTCGGCGATGGTATGCGCAGTTTAAAGCTTCTGGATGCCTCTGTAAGGGGAAATCAACGAGTCGGCCTGCAGTGAGCGAAGAAACGGTTGAACGCGTGCGGGCAAGTTTCACGCGTAGCCCGCGGAAAATTGGCTCATGCCACAACTGGAGACCGACAGCGCCGCCTTCATCTTTCAACAGGATGGTGCGCCACCGCACTTCCATCATGATGTTCGGCATTTCTTAAACAGGAGATTGGAAAACCGACAGATAGGTCGTGGTGGAGATCACGATCAGCAATTCATGTCATGGCCTCCACGCTCTCCCAAACCCCATGCGATTTCTTTCTGTGGGGTTATGTGAAAGATTCAGTGTTTAAACCTCCTCTACCAAGAAACGTGCCAGAACTGCGAGCTCGCATCAACGATGCTTTCGAACTCATTGATGGGGACATGCTGCGCCGAGTGTGGGACGAACTTGATTATCGGCTTGATGTCTGCCGAATCACTAAAGGGGCACATATCGAACATTTGTGAATGCCTAAAAAAACTTTTTGAGTTTTTGTATGTGTGTGCAAAGCATTGTGAAAATATCTCAAATAATAAAGTTATTGTAGAGCTGTGTAATCGCTTCAATCATTTGTAATAACCCTGTATATTCAGTAAACGGGATAAAAATCAGTAGTTCCGTAACTCAAAGAGAAACTTGAAACTTTCAGCACAGGACAGGAGCGAGTAAAGGAACTGTGGCCCACGTTCAAAAGAATAGTTGGCAATGCGCTGGATAGATATGTAGCAGGTAAACCGTTTCTAATAGGAGGGACCATCGGTGGCGTACAGTCACTGTAAAGGAACTTCTGCAGAAACAGAGACTACTGCATATTAGATGTAAAACAAAGCATAGACAGAGAGATGATGCGTTTCATTCATTTGGCTCTCAAGAGAGCAACGAGTAAAGCCTTCACTGACTACCGTAGCAAAATATTGTCGACCTTTCTTTCACAAAACCCAAAGAAATTCTGGTCGTGTGTAAAGGCTGTTAGTGGCACCAAAGTTAAGTGTCCAGTCCCTAGCGAGTGAGACAGGACCTGAAATTGAGGGTATCAAATTAAAGCTGATGCGCTTAACTCTGTTTTCAATGTTTCTTTACAAAGTAAAACCCAAAAGAACAACCCAATTTAATCTTCGTACCACTGAAAAGATGAGAAATCAGTATTAGTGCAATGGTGTTGAGAAACAACTGAAATCGTTAAAATTGTACAAAGCTCCACGGCCCTATGAAATCACTGTGAGATTCTATATTGAATTTGTGACTTAGTTAACCCATCTTCTAACTATAAACTATCATAGATCCCTCGAACAAGAAACCATGCCCAGTAGTCGTAAAAAAGCACAGGTAACACCCTTCTACAAGAAAGGTAGTAGAAGTAATCAACAAAGCTACCGTACAAACTCTTTGATACCGATTTGTTGCAGAAACTTAGGACATATTCTAACATCAAACAGAAGGAAGTATCTTGAACAGAATAACCTCCTCCACGCCAATCACCATAGATTCGGTAAACATCAATCATGTGAAACCCAACTCGCAATTTTCTCACATGACATGCTGGAAGTCTTAGATCACGGCAGTCAGGTAGATGCAGTATTTATTGATTTCCGAAAAGCTTTCGACTCAATACCACACTATGCTTATAGTAAAAAGTACGATCATATGGGGTATCAAATGGAATTCGTGACTAAATTGATGACTGTTTGGTAGGGAAGAAGAAACGTGTTATCTTGGACAGAGAGTCATCGTCAGATGTAGAACTAACTTCGTGTGTGCCCTAGGGAAGTGTGTTGGGATCCTTGCCGTTCATACTGTATATTAATGACCTAGCAGACAATATTAATAGGAAAATTAGGCTTTCTGCAGATGATGCAGTTATCTATAATGAACTACTATCTGAAAGAAGCTGCATAAATATTCAGTCAGATCTTGATAAGATTTCAAAGTGGTGCAAAAATTGACAACTTGCTTTAAATGTTCGGAAATGTAAAATTGTGCACTTCTCAAAACGAAAATCATATAACTAGAATATCAATGAATCACTGTTGGACTCTGTTAACTCATACTGTTTGTAATACTTTGTAAGGATGTGAAATGGAGTGATCACTTGGGCTCAGTCGTCAGTAAAGCAGGTAACAGACTTCGGTTTATTGGAAGACTAACGGGGGAAGTACAATCGGTCTACAAAAGAGAATGCCTAAAAAACAGTCGTGCAACCTATGTTAGAATATTGCTCAAGTGTGTGGTACTAACAGGGGATATTGAACTACTGAGATGGGCAGAATTTTATTGTGATACTGAAGAAACTAAACTGGCCGACTATTGAAGATAGACGAAAACTATCCCCAGATAGTCTGCTAGCAAAGTTTCAAGAACCGGGTTTAAAAGATGACTCTAAAAATTTACCACAACCCTCTACGCACCGCCCACGCAAGGATCGCGAGGACAAGATTAGAATAGTTACTGCACGCATACAGGGATTCAATCATTCTTCCCGCACTCCATAAGTGAATGGAACGGAAAGAAACGCTAAAAAACTGGTACAATGGGACGTTCCATCTAGCATGCACTTCACGGTAGTTTGCGCAGTATGGATGTAGATGTAGCTGTAGATTATTCGTTAAACACCTGGTTGATTTCAGCGTGTTTAGACAATCATAAACACGTAGATGCAAGTTGTGCATAAACATAAAAGGACGACGTTTTCAGCAACATCTTCACAACGATATTAATCGCATGGCAGTTTGAACACCATCTTTGGATATCACTAGCGTCAAAACGTTCATGGACACCATCGAGTAAACGGTACGCCGGTGACATTTTTGTCAAATGAAAAAAGTGTTCCTTTTTATTGGCATTAAACACACTAAAATTTCGTATACGTATTTATTGACACCCTATGTATTAATGTAAAGTTGCTTGATAACGCCGAAGTATAACAAAGTATCTGTTTCAAATCAAAATATCCTTATACAGAACAAATGTCTTTAAACAACAATTTTAAAGCGACTGAGAACCAAACCATAAAAAGCAGTTTGGAACGTTAGTAGAACACTTAAAAATTGCCATTAGTCATTTTAAAACATTTTAAATGTGCTGGTTCGGTTTAAATGACAGCAATCTATATTGTCTTACTCATCTTCATACCACAATATTTATGGTGTTTAACTTTACACGTTTAAAATCACATTTTGTGGCTGCGCTCAATCACAGCCACACGGCGTTAATTTCCAGCGAAACACTGAAATAACTGCTGCTCTCGAATTTACTGCGGCGTTTAACTGCAGTGTTGGCTAGGTACTCAACTGTTAATGTCGCCTTAGTCCTTTCATGGAGTTGTCGCCCTCTATTGGTACAATGGTGGATTCGTATAGAAAGGGGCCGCCAAATAAATCTGTTGCAAATTAAAATACAATTACACTTTACGGAGTTTAAAGGGAACATAGAACTACTAAGGTCTAATGCCCTGTTGATGACGACGTCATCGTCATTAGACAGGGTGCGTGCTCGAAAAGGACAAAGATGGGGTTTGACATTGATTGCAGGAACATAAGAAAAATCGCAACGATCGCCCGGTTCACAGACGACCAACAAAAAAGAATTGGAAAACTACACTCTTCACCGTATCGTTTGCGTCAATATCTACAGCCGTCACAAATCGTCTAAACTATATCACACTGATTGTCATTGAATAATGTACGACTTCCCTTTATTTTTCTACCATTACTGTACAGTTTCGGCTGCCAAGCTTGATTCCTACATGCTGCTATCTGGCCGACCAAAGATCCTCGTATTTCTTTTCTGCAACATGGCGGCCACGAAGTGACGGTAGGACTCAAAGAAAATATCTATTTCCCTATTCCGCAGCCACGTGGTTCTAATGTATCAGATGTCCCAGATTTTTGGAGAAAAACAAAACCAATTGTTTAAAAACTAATACACGAACAATGACAGTTCTGCTATATCATTTCTAACCTCTAGTGTTTTCCAAACATTTATTTATTCTGGCAAGATTGGAGCCATCGTGCACTCTCTTACATCTAACCAGACGTTCTCTACATTTTACATTAACTTCATTACGACTTATCAGTAATAAGAAATCTTATATTTCACTTGAAATACACCACAATAACAAATAGTGGAAACAACAGTAGCTATAGCAACAAAAAAAATCAGTCACTGAAAGTAAAGTAGCGACAGTTCACAGGCCGGCAGATTTAAAGTGAGGGCTCTGTCAGCAATGGAGGTCAGAGAAGAGGTATGTGATAGAAGACTGGAGAAGACAGGGGGAAAGAAAGACGGGTGACTGACTGAGAACGAAAAGAGAAAGAAGGGTAATTGGGAAACAAGAGCATTTGCTTTAGTCTTTTCTTTTTTTTTCCAGAGCGAAATTGACCACACATGTATTACTCTTTAAGAAACAGTTGTGAGGTTGACAACATGAAATACTGCAGAATGAGTATTCATAGCATAGACTGTATAATTTTATCAGATTCACAGTCGGTCTTGAAGCTAGTTAAATATCATTACATTATCAACAGAAATAATTAATTTTATCCTGCACTATGTCTTCCGTTGAAACAGAAGTTACGAGACCAAACAAACAGCTATCTCATTCTGGGTCAAGGCAGACAGCGGAATACTGGGTAGCGAAGAGTACGACATCTTTACCAAGGAAGCAGTGCGTATGAGAATAGAGCAGTACGATAAATACCACCCAACGACTTCCTCCACTCCATCAGAAGACAAAGGAGCTATGGGGCAGAGCGCTGAAATTTGCATATGCAACTAAGAACAAAAGAAATGCCGAAATTTTACCATCACTTCTAGGAAAAGAGTGGTGTGAAATTTCATTGTCACCAGAGCTCGCCTCAGATCATTCTGTTGAATCAATATGGCACCCCCCCCCCCCCCCCCCCCCCCCGTGAAGGTGTGGAACAATGAGTTACCCATATCATCCTCCGTTACTCACGGAGGTATAAAATAACAACGCGACTACTAGCACCGCTGGTCAGAGCCAATATCACTTCGCCCACATTTGTGAAAATCGTGTCACTACTCTGGTTTGTCAACTTGATAAAAATAATTGGTCTCATTCTGTATTACATGTTGCAGTGTTAGGTACTAATAATCAATTATTCAAGATACTTCAGAATGAATCCATACATATTATAAAATATTACATGTTACAGTGTTAGGTACTATAATCATTTATATAAGGTGCTTCAGAATGAATCCGTATATATTATAAAAGTGTAAATGGGTTTGTTTCCGCCGCTCGCGTTCTCACTTCCCGAGCACGGGGACCCGGGTTCGATTCCCAGCGATGTCAGGGATTTTCATATGCACCGAGATGACTGCATGATGATGTGTCATCATCATCATCATCATCATCATCATCACCACCACCATCATCTTCATTCATCCCCATTACGGTAGGCGGAAGGCAACGGCAAACCACCTCCATCAGGACCGTGCCTAACACGGCGGTGCGGGTGTCTCGCATCATTCCCCTACTCTCTGTCAAGAAGCATGGGACTTCCATGTAGGTTTGTATGTAAGTATGTATGTTCCACATCTCCTCCTAAAAACTGGATCGATTGCAACCAAACTTGGTACACGAATCACTTACTGTCTAGAAAGAATCCCTGTGAAGGTAAGAACCATGTAACCATCAAAGAGATGGGGATGAAAAGATAGTGTACTCCACAAAGCGCGAATTCTCAAACTTTACAGATCCAGTGTTTGGGAATAAGATCACTTCGTGACTTGAACAATCTTTTACGGACAAACCTTTACGAATCTTATTCTCGCTGACAGCCCCCACAAAACGACGAAAGGGAAAAAGGTTATCGTTTACCACATTTTTCACTGTTCGTGCAGTAAAACTGCCTCATCAGGCATGAGATTTTATTTACTACTTTTGTACTACTAACTGTATTCGCGAAAGATTTTGCAGGCAGTAGTCACTGAGCCGTGCACAGCTTGTGTTCGTGCCTTTATTGCTTGACATCTTGTCTTGGCAGTATCCCCGTCTCGTTTCTTATTCGATTTACTGGCGTCATTAAGTTGCTGGCTTGCCTGCCCGTGAAAGGCAGCAGCAGTGCTTATCGATAAGAGCACTGTCGTACTATCTTTGGACCGATCGCTAGTATTTCTGGGTCGTCGTGTGTCGGGAGTCCAGTGGGAAGGGAGCAGAAGTGAGGTCCAGACCGCCATGACTCGCCCGACCGTTGCCAGCACACATGGCTTCAGTGGGGCTTGGTTGGTCATTCGGTCAGTCATCTCATCAGACGACATGTAACTGGTCAGCGACCGCTTCCGGATTCTCTGTGTGTGTCGAAGAATTCCTCCTAGTTGTTCCACAGTGACCGGTTTTAGTACTGTTCGAGTTGTTTGTAGAAGTGTTTCGAGGAACCGTGTGTAGCTTGTGTGGTTTTGACTGAGCAGTTATTTTAATGCTGCCTGCTTGCTTGTTTGAGTTGGTCAGTTGGGACAGAGCATCGAGGAAGTTTCCGCAGTGTGAGGTCAGGCTGGGACCGCTGGCAACGAGCACGCGCAGTCGGATTGTGAGGCGCTAGCTGCGAGAGCTACAAAGTTCGTGGACCACAGACCCCTGGACACTGAAGCTGAGTGATCAGTTAACCTGTTATGAAACCTTAACTGCTGTGACATCTCTTCATTCATTGCTGGTTGTGGCTTCCTGGGCCGTTCTAGCTAGCAGCAACATGTGTGTGTTGGAAAAATTTTGCAGCTGTCTTCCTGTATGGTCTTTAACCATCAAATTGGTTGTTACTTATCAGTGAAGTGCACCAGTGGTATTTTCTGCCTTGTGGCCGTTAAAGCCCCAGTTACCTGCCATAGTCGTTAGCATAGTTTTCCGGCAGTGCGTTTTTTCTCGCCATGTTGATGCTGTCCGGCACGGCGTGTAGTTCAACAGCCTTTTAGTTGTTTGTTTATTTTTTTTCTTAGAGTGGTTATTGTGCCTTGGCTGTTTTTAGACGCCAATTTTGAAGACATAGTGCTGCTGATATCTTCGTCCTCGGCTGATACTTTCCATTGTCGTGCCGTTTGTCGGGGAGAAGGGAATGGATTAGGTTGTTAGTCCGTCCTTCAGCTGTCTCTGGGTCGGGTTGCCATTCGATTATTTATCCTCACTCTTGGCTGCCTGTCTCACTTCACCTTACGTTAGAGCTACTTCCTCAGGTTGACCCCTGGAACACTTCTGAGCACCACTGTTCTGTTGGTTTTAGGTTGTGATTTTCATTTTAGTCTTATATACTGTGTGAGGCCTTCAGACATCTATTAATTTAGTTTGTTTTAATTTTAAAATAAGGCCTTGAGGCCTTATTTTGAAGGTTGATTTGTTGATTTGAAGGTTAATTTCTTAGAAACCAAATTTTAAAGTTTTGTTCTATCTGAAATTCTTGTTATCCAGGCCTTAAGCCCTGAGTTGTTCAAGGTCCAGTGTGTGGTTTTCAGCCGAGCTTTTACATAAAATATTTTTTAGATAAGGCCTTCAGCTGACTTAGATTAAAGTTTGAAGATCGATTTGTTTAACAACTAAAATTTAAAAATTCGCTCTGTCTGAAATTCTTGTTTTCCAGGCTCTAAGCCCTGAGTGGTTTAATGTCTTATGTGTGGCCTTCAGCCGAGTATTTACGTGAAAGATTCATTTTTAAATGAGGTCTTCAGCCACGTGTATTCTTTAAAGCAATTTTATAACTTGTGTTAAGGCCTTCAGCCGTTCTTATTTTTGGGGTGGTTTTGGGCTTTCAGCCCAGGAGGTATCGCAACTTTTCTTTACCAGGCCTTCAGTTGTATTGTTTTAATTTGATCCTTTTAAGGAAATGTGTAATTAAGTGGTTCTTAGGAAAATAAAGGTTCGTGTGTTTTGTGCAACTAACAGTAACTGATTAAGACCCCCTCCACAACCATAACCTGATCCACTCTGTCCTGCGAAACCAGATCTCACTCACATATGCCACTGAATGTATGTGCCAGATTACATAGTTGTACGACACGCAGTTCAGGAGATATGACGTCATAGATACCGAGCTGCATGAAAACGAAACTGCAGGGCCAAATTCACAAGAGATACAGGTGAAATATGCATACAAATATGTGTGAAATATGTTACATATATGTGAAATATATGTGAAATACGGACGTGCGAGCAGAGCCTAGGGTGAAAATGTACTCCTTAAGCCCTAGAACTATTTCAGCAAAACTTGCTACTGTCTGCAAAGAAATGCTCTTGTAAGAAACAGCAATCTCCTACGTGTCGATGTGATAGAGTAGAGGGAGAACGAGGGGACAAAGCGATGGATAAACACACAGGGGAAGCGAGCAAAGCGTCACAGATATAGGGGAAGAGGAGATGGACAGAGAGGGGAGGGGGAGAAATGGACATAGAAACGGAAGAAAAGGGTTGGACGGAGAGAGGGGGGGGGATGAGGAGACGGAGTCGAGAAGTGGAAGTAGAAGATGGACTAATGGAATAAATACAAGTACATACACATGGAACGCCGGGTACTCAGCTAGTAGGAGACATTTTAGGAGGTGGCAGTACAGCGTGATACGAATAAAACATTCCATATAACATTTTTCTCGTTTTTTTGCTACAGAGATACAGCAGTTAGAATGTAACTCAAACATATACTTAAAAGAAATGTACCGATTTCCCGTCGTCGTTTTCACTGGCGTAAGGGGTCGCTGATAACCCTCGTGGAGAGAAGGCGTGCATACGTATTCAAATACAGAGATAGGCAGAATACGCCGCAGCAGTTGGCAGCGCCTATATACAGTCCTGGAAATGGAAAAAAGAACACATTGACACCGGTGTGTCAGACCCACCATACTTGCTCCGGACACTGCGAGAGGGCTGTACAAGCAATGATCACACGCACGGCACAGCGGACACACCAGGAACCGCGGTGTTGGCCGTCGAATGGCGCTAGCTGCGCAGCATTTGTGCACCGCCGCCGTCAGTGTCAGCCAGTTTGCCGTGGCATACGGAGCTCCATCGCAGTCTTTAACACTGGTAGCATGCCTCGACAGCGTGGACGTGAACCGTATGTGCAGTTGACGGACTTTGAGCGAGGGCGTATAGTGGGCATGCGGGAGGCCGGGTGGACGTACCGCCGAATTGCTCAACACGTGGGGCGTGAGGTCTCCACAGTACATCGATGTTGTCGCCAGTGGTCGGCGGAAGGTGCACGTGCCCGTCGACCTGGGACCGGACCGCAGCGACGCACGGATGCACACCAAAACCGTAGGATCCTACGCAGTGCCGTAGGGGACCGCACCGCCACTTCCCAGCAAATTAGGGACACTGTTGCTCCTGGGGTATCGGCGAGGACCATTCGCAACCGTCTCCATGAAGCTGGGCTACGGTCCCGCACACCGTTAGGCCGTCTTCCGCTCACGCCCCAACATCGTGCAGCCCACCTCCAGTGGTGTCGCGACAGGCGTGAATGGAGGGACGAATGGAGACGTGTCGTCTTCAGCGATGAGAGTCGCTTCTGCCTTGGTGCCAATGATGGTCGTATGCGTGTTTGGCGCCGTGCAGGTGAGCGCCACAATCAGGACTGCATACGACCGAGGCACACAGGGCCAACACCCGGCATCATGGTGTGGGGAGCGATCTCCTACACTGGCCGTACACCGCTGGTGATCGTCGAGGGGACACTGAATAGTGCACGGTACATCCAAACCGTCATCGAACCCATCGTTCTACCATTCCTAGACCGGCAAGGGAACTTGCTGTTCCAACAGGACAATGCACGTCCGCATGTATCCTGTGCCACCCAACGTGCTCTAGAAGGTGTAAGTCAACTACCCTGGCCAGCAAGATCTCCTGATCTGTCCCCCATTGAGCATGTTTGGGACTGGATGAAGCGTCGTCTCACGCGGTCTGCACGTCCAGCACGAACGCTGGTCCAACTGAGGCGCCAGGTGGAAATGGCATGGCAAGCCGTTCCACAGGACTACATCCAGCATCTCTACGATCGTCTCCATGGGAGAATAGCAGCCTGCATTGCTGCGAAAGGTGGATATACACTGTACTAGTGCCAACATTGTGCATGCTCTGTTGCCTGTGTCTATGTGCCTGTGGTTCTGTCAGTGTGATCATGTGATGTATCTGACCCCAGGAATGTGTCAATAAAGTTTCCCCTTCCTGGGACAATGAATTCACGGTGTTCTTATTTCAATTTCCAGGAATGTAAGACGAGTGTCTGGCCCAGTCGTTAGATCGATTACTGCTGCAACAATGTCAGATTATCAAGATATAAGTGAGTTTGAAGGTGGCATTATAGTCGACGCACGAGCGATGGGACACAGCATCTCCGAGGTAGCGATAAAGTGGGGATTTTCCGGCACAACCATTTCACCAGTGTAGCGTGAATATCAGGAATCCGGTAAAACATCAAATCTCCGACAACGCTGCGGCCGGAAAAAGATCCTGCAAGAACGGGACCAACGACGACCTATGAGATTCGTTCAACGCCACAGAAGTGCAAACATTTCGTAAATTGCTGAATATTTCAATGCTGGGCAATCAACAAGTGTCAGCATGCAAACCATTCAACGAAACATCATCGATATGGGATTTCAGAGCCGAAAGTCCACTCGTCTACTGTTGATGACTGCGTGACACAAAAGTTTAGCCTCGTCTGGGCCCGTCAATACTGACATTGTACAGTTGATGACTGGAAACGTGTTGCCTGGTCGGACGTGTCTCGTTTCAAATTGTATCTAGCCGATGGACAAGTACGGGAATGGAGACAGCCTCATGAATCCATGGAACCTGCATGTCATCAGGGGACTGTTCAATCTGGTGGAGGCTCAGTAATGGTGTGGGGCGCGTGCAGTTGGAGTCATACGGGACTCCTGCTACGTCTAGATACGAGTCTGACATGTGACACGTACGTAACCATCCAGGCGTGTCCATTGTGCATTCCGACGGACTTGGGAAATTCCAGCAGGACAATGCGACATCACACGTCCAGAATTACTACAGTGCAGCTCCAGGAACACTCTTATGTCTCTAAACACTTCAGCTGGCCATCAAATCTCCTGACATGAATGTTATTGAGCTTATCTGGAATGCCTTACGACGTGCTGTTCGGTAGAGATCTCCACCGCCATGTACTCCTACGGATTTATGGACAACCCTGAAGATTTCGTAGTGTCAGTTGCCTCCAGCACTACTTCAGACATTAGTCGAGTCCCGGCCACGCAGTGTTGCGGCACTTCTCCGTGGTCGCGGGGCCCCTGCACGATATTAGGCAGGTGCACCAGTATCTTTGGCTCTTCAGTGTAACTGGACCTTGCCTGCAGACAGTGAGCAGACCGTACGTTGCACGCAAAGAGGAAATTGGATCGGCTCTAGTTGTCACTTGCTATTGTCCACGCCCGAGACCGACGGGAAGGCGGATCGGCAGTTTCATATTTGCAGCAGTCGCGGAAGATACACGAGAGAGAGAGAGAGAGAGAGAGAGAGAGAGAGAGAGCAGCAAGTTGTCGCTGGGCGAACCGTCCGTGATATGAGCAGGCCCAGGTGCGGGATGTGCAAGCCACACTGGACTGAAAGCTGAAGTTTCGCTCTCGTCCTCGACCTCTAATCAGCAGGAGTAGTTTGCTGGACACGACAAAACAGGTTCAAATGGCTCTGAGCACTATGGGACTTAACATCTGAGGTCATCAGTCGCCTAGAACTTAGAACTACTTAAACCTAACTAACCTAAGTACATCACACACACCCATGCCCGAGGCAGGAACCTGCGACCGTAGCGTTCGCGCGGTTCCAGACCGAAGCGCCTAGAACCGCTCGGCCACACTGGCCGGCTGAACACTACAGTTAAGGTCTTCAAGTACTGAACTCTTAAGTGGATCTCGACGTCACGAGGTCCCAAAAATGTATTTTTTATTGAATAGAATTCTGTCATTCTTTCTAAATCTAAAAATTTATACTTCGTGTGTAGCACCTCATCGTTTTCGTGTTCAAATGCCTAACTGTCACACTACTGTCAAACACAAAATATTACCTATCATGTCTCGTCATTTGATTTTGGCGTCGCTATTTCCGTAGCAACTCGCTTGTATCCTTGAAGAATGTATCGACTGCACTATGAGCAGGAGTTTATTGCAAACGATGCTTCTGTCGATACAAGTAGATAACCTGCCAAAAGCCTTGCCAAAAGCTGTTTCTATTGGCATGTCAGCTTCTCAGATTGATCTGACGGACGCCACAATACGTTTTGATTGTGGAATTACAAGCAGATTAAAAACCACGAGCAGACGTGACATCAAAACTGAGAGCAACATGAAAAAAGGGCAGCTACGTGTGGTCAGACAACGCGTCACTGAAGCTGAAAAAACTGCTGAAAACATGACAAAGCAGGCCAGAATAACAAAGAAAAGAAAGAACACTAAAGAAGATGAAAAGGGCAGTCAGGAACAAGAAGATTATAGAATGAGATTTTCACTCTGCGGCGGAGTGTGCGCTGATATGAAACTTCCTGGCAGATTAAAACTGTGTGCCGGACCGAAACTCGAGCTCA
The DNA here is from genome assembly GCF_021461385.2 of Schistocerca piceifrons. Taxonomy (NCBI): domain Eukaryota; kingdom Metazoa; phylum Arthropoda; class Insecta; order Orthoptera; family Acrididae; genus Schistocerca; species Schistocerca piceifrons. The sequence continues at coordinate 306,073,981 of NC_060140.1, forward strand.
AGACCTTTGCCTTTCGCGGGCAAGTGCTCTACCATCTGAGCTACCCAAGCACGATTCCCGCCCCGTCCTCACAGCTTTACTTCTGCCAGTATTTCGTCTCCTACCTTCCAGACTTTACAGAAGCTCTCCTGAGAACCCTGCAGAACTAGCACTCCTGAAAGAAAGGATATTTCGGAGACATGGCTTAGCCACAGCCTGGGGGATGTTTCCAGAATGAGATTTTCACTCTGAAGCGGAGTGTGCGCTGATATGAAACTTACTGGCAGATTAAAATTGTGTGCCGGACCGAGACTCGAACTCGGGACCTTTGCCTTTTGCGAAAGGCAAACGTCTCGAGTTCGAGTCTCGATCCGGCACACAGTTTTAATGTTCCAGGAAGATTCATAACAGGATTATAGAGCTGAAATGTTTTGACACGCTATCATTGAGAGAAAGATGACATGGAAATCTTTAGTTTCAATTGACAGTAATCAAAGTTTTTGCATTCTTAGGTGATGATTATATCATCCAGTACTAACGCAACAAAAACAAAATTTTGCATGAATAATAAATCAGTGCTTGCCTACATAGTAAATTACATTATTCAACACTATATTAAATATTTTCAATTGGAGCATGTCATAAGTACTTAAATTATTAGGAGAAAAATTTACTGCCAAAGACCATTTTCTTTTAAAAATACACAAAACGACGAACTAGTTAATATTCCTGGTTTACATGTTCAAAAGTTAATAATTAAAAGAATAATATTTGTTTTGACCTTTTATTTAGAAGTAGTATGGAAGTATAGTGTACCTAAAGTAAAAATTACATGTCATTCAGTAAATAAGATAAAAATCAGTATTAACTCCACTATGTTTTCCATAATTTTTAAATTGTTTTACACGTAGAGCTCACGCTGTATTATCTGGTTAAAGTTTTATTCAAATATCTAATAAAGTTTTTGAGTTAATAAATTTCAAAATACTAGTAAAACTATAGGCCCCACGCGCAGGTCTCCTTAATTTCATATGCTGATTATTACGTCGGGTATCAGCAACGGTCGACAGACTTTGAACCTCTTATTAAAAGTCGGTCTTGCACGTTGTACTCGGCGAAGACATAGGTTCCAACGTGCACTAAACTGTTTTTTATTTTCATTGTCAAACTGTTGACCAGTGTGGTTGTGATTTAACTTCTTTTTTTTTTTTGCTTTGTCAATTGCAGCTATTTGCTCGGCTGGGAGGGGCGATAGTGTTAATCCTTGTGTAATTAACTTGCTTTACTGTATGTGAATTAATTATGCTCTCTCTCTGTTGTAGAAGTCCCCTAGTATTTGTGAAGCATTTAATTAATTTGGTATGGGGCGTGACACACTGCCGGACGACACAAGTGGTTGTCGAAAATTGTACTTCGGCCAGATGCGTCAGAGCAGACGCCAGTTTACTGAACATCTGCCCCCCCCCCCCCCAATGATTATTTGCACAGCTGGGGTATAGCACTGTGATGGAGATCAAGTCAGCTAGGGACTGATAAATATTGTTATTATCTTGTATACTGGTTTTTTAATTAATTCTGTCTAATACCAGAACTTTGGATCGATAATTAATCCGATAACTGGCAAAACTTACTCCAGTAGCAGAAAGTAATGTTTGGCTGTGTGCCGTATTATGCTGCTCTAGGTTTGACCTTATCAATTGCTTGAGGGCCTTAAGGCAGTTACCCTGTTGGAGGGTTTGTTTTGAACGTCCAGTGGTATGATTGTTCAAGTACCAATGTATGCAAAGGAAAATTTTAACATTGGCAAACACACAAAATAAACGAAACTTCCTGGTAGATTAAAACTGTGCACCGGACCGACACTCGAACTCGGGACCTATGGTGGAGCACTTGCCCCGGAAGGCAAAGGTCTCGAGTTGTAATCTCGGTCCGGCTCACAGTTTTAATCTGTCAGTAAGTTTCATTTCAGCCCACACTCCGCTGCAGAGTGAAAATTTTATTCTGGAAACAGCTCCCAGACTGTGGCTAAGCCATGTATCCGCAATATTCATTCTTCCAGGAATGCAAGTTCTGCAAGGTTCGCAGGAGAGCTTCTGTGAAGTTTGGAAGGTAGGAGAAGAGGTACTGGTGGAAATATAGCTGTGAGGATAGGTCATCAGTTGTGCTTGGGTAGCTCAGTTGGTAGAGCACTTGCCCGCGAAAGGGAAAGGTCCTGAGTTCGCGTCTCGATCTGGCACGCAGTTTTAATCTGCCAGGAAGTTTCATATCAGCGCACACTCGGCAGCAGAGAGAAAATTTCATCCTGGACATAAAATAAATGATTAATAAAAGGGTTCAGTGGCTTTCTGTTCAAGGATTCCTGTGTACAAGCCGACCTGCTCCATCATTAACAGATGCCTAGCATTAACCTACGGTTTCACGTTTTAAGAAGGTGTTGAGAACAGGCAAATGATTAAGTTCTAAGCGTACTTTCATGAAGTCCACAGCTAATTCCAATGACTTTCACGGTCTCTTGACAACATCGCGTGTAACTCTCGAGGTCCTCCTGGCATTATTTTATGAGCGTGGTCCTATTCATAATCTGAGCAATCAAATCGTCACTTGGGTTTACTTTTTCTTCGAAGCCTTCACCTTTCACTCATCCCCAGAGGCAACAACCTAAAGGGGTAAGGCATGGTGACCTTTGCGGACGTGAAGCGTGACCTTTCTGCCGAGTCATCTTGCGGGGAATGTTACATTGTGTGTGTCACCTAATGACTAGAATGTAGTGGGGCTCCGTCACGCTGGAAAAACTTTCCCGTCCTTGCAGGAATCCCTTCCATAAGGCGGCAAGCACGTTTTATAGATAACGGGTCTTGCGAGACGATGTGGTAAAACAATAACCCAGCTCTCTATCATACCACACAACACGTTTACAGAGAAGTGGTCTTGAAAATGTGTCTCCACAAATGCATATAGGTTTTCGCCGGTGTTATTGATACCATCAAGAGTGACAGTGGCCTCAGCAACTAACAGTAGTAACAGTACTCCTCGGCGATTTACAATTATACGACGACAGAATGTCAATGGACTTGTTTGTAAATAACTTTTCTGCTACCAGACACGGTTTTCTTTTATTTCCATTTTACACGACGCGTTGCACGAAATGATTCCCATTGTCAAGAGCGTTTCCCTCTGTGTACTACGCAACTTTCCGTACTGTTTCTAAAGTATGAGGTTCTGCTTTGTTCTGTTGACTTCACCGCAATATGTAAGAAAACGCACAAGTTGGTTATCGATCTTTATACGAGGGTTGTCCAAAAAGTATGTATCGCATTTTTTTCATAAACAATTCCTTATTGAACATAATGAGAATTACACTCACGAAACAATAGTGTTTATCTACACACCGTATTTTTCCACGTAATCTCCATCCCGTTTTATGGCCTTCCTTCAGCATGAACCAAGTGCGTGTATGTTCTGTAGGTACCAATCCTTGTGCTGGTGGTGGAGCCAGTGCTTCACTGTGCGAATCACCTTCTCATCATCCTCAAAATGTCTTCCACGAATGACATCCTTTAATGGCCCAAACAAGTGGATGCTCGCTGCAACATATCAGGTGTGACAGCCTGGATGGTGTCCCCGACCGCTGCAAATCGTGGAGCTCCGCCAAACCGCCTTCTGACGACCTCACCCTCCGTGCCCAGCGACTAACTGTACTTCTGTCGAAAGCAGATGCTCCATAGTCATTGCACAAGCGTTTGTGAATACTCTCCAAAGTTTCTTTCTCTGCCATGACAAATTCAATGACGGCACGTTGCTTGTAACGTACATCACCTACAGACGCCATTTTGAAACTGTCCTGCAGCTACGCTATCTGGCGGAACTCTGAGAAACTTGGCGCGTTCATTCAGGACACTTCAAATAATACATACGTGATGTTTCGCACTCGTAGCATTGTTTTCGCCTGAGAAAAAAAATGCGGTGCATTACTTTCTGGGCAACCCTCGTATGTAGATAGTGGCGAAATGTGGAAGTACTTGTACTTATCTGTGGTGCAGTTTGTGTCTGGGTCTTTCTCCACTTTGTCTAGAACTGTGTCAAGCAGTATAATCGTTGGCAACTCCAATCTGTTTCACTATGTTTATTTCTTGTTGCAAGTTTTCTTGGTTCAAAGGTATTTTAGCTGCTCTGTGTTGCACTTACCTGTATGCTACTTGTTTAAGGATGTTTGCCTGACGTGAGGTTGCAGGGATTGTGGTGTCCGTCAGCGTATTTTTCCTGTAAATTTTGAATGTGCATGCGTTGTTGTGTCTTGTAATATTTAGGTAGAGGTAACTGACGCTTTTGTCTTGTTCATGTTCTATTGTAAATGTGATTTTCTCATGTAAAAGGTCAATCGTCTACCTTAATTTCCTTCTTGAAGGCGATGAATCCGCTGTAACTGTTAGGAGTAAAGTTCGTGCATACGTTAAGTCCGCCATATTCTCGTATGTGGAACACCGATAAGTTTAGACTGGTCTGATGCGGCCCGCCATGAATTCCTCTCCCGTGCTAACCTCTTCATCTCAGAGTATCATTTGCAACCTACGTCCTCAATTACTTGCTGGATGTATTCCAATCTCTGTCTTCCTCTACAGTTTTTGCCCTCTACAGCTCCCTCTAGTACCATAGAAGTTATTCCCTAATGTCTTAACAGATGCCGATGTCCTATCATCCTGTCCCTTCTCGTTATCAGTGTTTTCCACACGTTCTTTTACTCTCCGATTCTGTGCAGAACGTCCTCATTTCTTACCTTATCAGTCCACCTAATTTTCAACAATCGTATATAGCAACACATCTCAAATGCTTCGATTCTCTTCTGTTCCGGTTTTCCCACAGTCCATGATTCACTACCATCCAATGCAGTACTCCAAGTACTCCACACGTACATTCTTAGAAATTTCTTCCTCAAATTAAGACAGGTATTTGATGTTAGCAGACTTCTCTTGGCCAGGAATGCCCTTTTTGCCATTGCTAGTCTGCTTTCGAGGTCCTCCTTGCTCCGTCCGTCATTTGTTATTTTACTGCCTAAGTAGCAGAATTCCTTAATTTCATCTACTTTATGACCATCAATCCTGATATTAAGTTTCTCGTTGTTCTCATTTCTGCTACTTTTCATTATCGTCCTCTTTCTTCGATTTACTCTCAGTCCATACTCTGTACTCATTAGACTCTTCATTCTGTTCAGCAAATCATGTAACTCTTCTTCAGCTTCACTCAAGATAGCAATGTCAGCAGCGAATCGTATCACTGATGTCCTTTCACCTTGAATTTTAATCCTATACCTGAACCTTTCTTTTATTTCCGTCATTGCTTCCTTGATGTACAGATCGAACAGTAGGGGTGAAAGGCTACATCCTTGTCTTACATTCTTTTTAATACGAGCACTTCGTTCTTGGTCGTCCACTCATACTATTCCCTCTTGGTTGTTGTACATATTGTATATGCTTCGTCTCTCCCTATAGCTTACCCCTACTTTTTTCATGATTTCGAAAAACTTGCACCATTTTACATTATCGATAACTTTTCCAGGTCGACAAATCCTATGAACGTGTCTTGATTTTTCTTTAGTCTTCCTTCCATTATCAACCGCAACGTCAGAATTGCCTCTTTCGTGCCTTTACTTTTCCTAAACCCAAGCTGATCGTCATCTAGCGCATCCTCAATTTCCTTTTCCATTCTTCTGTATATTATTCTTGTCAGAAACTTGCATGCATGAGTTGTTAAGCTGATTGTGCGATGATTCTCGCGCGTATCAGTTCTTGCAGTCTTCGGAATTGTGTGAATGATTTTCTTCCGAAAGTCAGATGGTATGTCACCAGACTCGTACTTTCTGCACACCAACGTGAATAGTCAAATTGTTTTGCCACTTCCCCCAATGATTTCAGAAATTCTGATGGAATATTTTCTATCCCTTCTGCCTTATATGACCTTAAGTCCTCCAAAGCTTTTTAAATTCTGATTCTAATACTGGATCCCCCATCACTTCTAAATCGACTCCTGTTCCTTCTTCTATCTCATCAGACAAATCTTCCCCTTCATAGACGCTTTTAATGTATTATTTCTACTTATCCGTTCTCTCCTCTGCATTGAACAGTGGAATTCCCGTTGCACTCTTAATGTTATCACCCCTGCTTTTAATGTCACCGAAGGTTGTTTTTACTTTCCTGTATGCTGAGTCTGTCCTTCCGACAATCATTACTTTTTCGATGTCTTCACATTTTTCCTGCAGGCATTACGTCTTAGCTTCCCTGCACTTCGTATTTATTTCATTCCTCAGTGACTTTTATTTCTCTATTCCTGAGTTTCCCAGAACATTGTTGTACTTCCTCCTTTCATCTATCAATTGAACTATTTCTTCTGTTACCCATGGTTTCTTCGTAGTTACCTTCTTTGTACCTACGTTTTCCTTCCCAACTTCTGTGATGGCCCTTTTTAGAGATGTCCATTCCTCTTCAACTTTACTGCTTACTGAACTATTCCTTAGTGCTGTGTCTATAGCCTAGATAACTTCAACCGTATCTCGTCATTCCTTAGGACTTCCGTACTTCTTTGCGTACTGATTCTTCCTGACTAATGTTTAAACTTCTACCTACTCTTCTTCACTACTATATCGTGATCTGAGTCTGTATCTGCTTCTGGGTATACCTTACCATCCAGTATCTGATTTCGTAATCTCTGTCTGACCATGATGTAATCTAAGTGAGATGTTCACGTATCGCCTGGCCTTTTCCATGTATTCCTCCTCCTCTTGTGATTCTTGAACAGAGTATTCGCTATTACTAGCTGAAACTTGTTACAGAACTCAATTAGTCTTTCTCCTCTCTCATTCCTTGTCCCAAGCCCATATTCCCCTGTAACCTTCTCTTCCACTCCTTCCCCCACAACTGCATTCCAGTCCCCATGACTATTAGATTTTCATCCCCCTTTACATACAGTATTACCCTTTCAGCATCCTCATACACATTCTCTATCTCTTCATCTTCAGTTTCAGCTTGCGACGTCTCGGTGCTGGTTTGCAGTCGATTCTGATAAGAACAATTAGTCAATGAATAATCTTTTTCTCGTTATACAGACTCTGTTCATTTGCACATTCAGGTGAGATATGGCTACTGCGAACTGCACCAGTACCAAGGAGATTAGTGAAAACATGAGTAAGCAAACACTCTTGACTCTTGTAGTCTGCGATTAGAAAATCGTCCGTATCCCCTACATGTATCAGCAGCAATAGCATGTCCATGGCAAACCCTGTGCGACATACTTAAACGATACAGTAGAATTTTAAACATGAAAGGTAGGAAGGGGCAAGAGAAGGAAAGAGAAAGGTTCGGTAGGAAATCGTGACGGTTAGCCGCACGGGGCATCGTGATAATGCAATGGCGGAAGTTGAAAATTTGTGCCGGACTGGGAATCAAAAATGGTTCATATGGCTCTGAGCACTATGAGACTCAACTGCTGAGGTCATTAGTCCCCTAGAACTTAGAACTAGTTAAACCTAACTAACACAAGGACATCACACAACACTCTAACGGCAAATCCTGATCACCGCAGGAGTTCAGAGGATATTTTGTACATTCGCACTGAAATAAACGTCGAGAAGCCGTTACCATCTTTTTCAGAAATGTAGAACTCTGAGTGGTGTCCGCTCCGTCGGATATGTCCCACACGACAGACACTAGTCAAATATATACAGTGTAACTGATCAACAAATCGCCATCACTATCAAGGTCATAGTTGAAAAACTCAGTTGAAAACCTGAAGCGGAACTTCACAATTTCAACTTAAAAATTACAACCGTTAAATAAACACATAGCAGCTAGAGTACTAACACGAGAAATGAAAACTTCCCTCTGTAACCAAATGTAGCTCTGTAACCAATAAAAACCGGTCATATGTTATATGGAGCGTTTTATTCGAATTATTCTACGATGGCCTGCTGAAGACTAATCCCTCCGCTCCCACCCCCCCCCCCCCCCAAAAAAAATATGAACAGTCCACATCTTTATTCTTCATGCCTACATATTTATTTTTCAACATAGGCATCCTGGCGACGCAAACATTACTCCCAACGAGAAACCAGTTTGTTGACACCACCACTGTAGAATGTTTGACATTCTTGACGGAGCCACAACCTCAGCTTTGCTTGCCCCGCTTCATCACCGTAAAAGTGAAGTCCTTGAAGGTGATCTTAGCCGGCCGCTGTGGCCGAGCGCTTCTAGCCACTTCAGTCCTGAACCGCGCTGCTGCTACGGTCGTAGGTTCGAATACTGCCTGGGGCATGGATGTGTGTGATGTCCTTAGGTTAGTTAGGTTTCAGTAGTTCTAAGCCTAGGGGACTGATGGCCTCAGATGTTAAGTCCCATAGTGCTTAGAACCATTTGAAAGTGATCTTAAGTTTTGGAAACAGAAGAAGATTGGTTTACCAAGAGGGGAATGTATGCAGGGTGATCGATGACAGTGAGCGCAAGGCGTCGTATGACGCAGCACTCGTGTGTGATCTGGCATTGTCATACTGAAGCAGAGGGTCCGCCGTGTGTGGACGAACTGTTCGAATGCGAATCTCGATTACAGCACGCTGTTTCTCACGCCCCGATATACTTACGTTACACACCAGCATGTTACCCGTTACAATTCGGAGCCTCTAGTGGCAGAGATCTACAAATATGTACACATGAAGAATAAAAAGTATAATATTCATAACGTTTGTTTTATTTAAAAAGCTTTATGAATTTTCACATAAAAAATTCGGTGGCATTACTTTTCAGCAAGCCCTCGTACAATGTCATAAAATACACTAACACAAAAAAAATACGATGCTCTACGAAGGAATTATCCAAATGGAACGGAAGTTGGTAGATATGAAGTACGTAAGTACTATGTAAGGTCTCCTATTTTTTTAATAAGTACAGAACTCTGTCTGTGTGGCAGTTGGTCAGCCTGTTATGAAGAGTGCTTCACGCGCTGTGTGTAAACATGCGAACCCCGCGCTGAGGCGCTCGATCTTGGCTTTGCAGCCGTTGAGAATGGAGCTGCCGTTGGATGTTACCGCCAAGTGCGAATTGCGCGCATTTATTAGGATTTTGAACGCAAAGGGCACTGTGCCAATTGAAATCCATCGCCAATTGTCGGAAGTGTATGTTGAATTGTGCATGGATGTCAAAAATGTTCTTAAGTGGTGTAGAGAGTTTGCAGCTGGTCGGACCGAATTTCACGACGAACAAAGGAGCGGGAGACCATCAGTTTCTGAGGAGACAGTGTTGAATGTTGAGCAAAGCATGAGTGAAGATCGGCGGATCACCCTGGATGATCTCTGCACGTTGCTTCCTGAGGTTTCCCGAAGCACCGCTCACAGAATTTTAACGGAAACATTGAACTACCGGAAGGTGTGCGGAAGATGGGTGGCACGCATGCTGACTGAGGACCACATGCGGCAACGAGTTGACATCGCTTCCCGCGCATTTCTTCACCGACTTGCAGCCGATCAGGACAACTTTCTGGACTCAGTTGTCACGGGTGACGAAACCTGGGCATACCACTTTACACCTGAGACCAAGCAACAATCACGCCATTGGCGGCATCCTTCTTCGCCAAAGCCGCGGAGCTGGCGGCGACCTGGTATGACACGCGCATACAAAAACTGCCACAGCGTCTACAAAAATCCATCGACAGAAATGGTGATTATCTCGAAAAGCAGCTAAATGTTCAAGCTGTAAACTTGTGTAAACCATTGTAGAAATAAACAGGTCTATGTACTTATAAAAAAATAGAGGACCTTACTTTTGGGACTACCCTCTTACATGTACAGACAAACAAATGATTACGATTTCAGAAAAATTATATGATTTATTCAAAAGAAAGGGCATCACAAATTGAACAAGTCAGTAACGCTTTGGTCCACCTCTGGCCCTTAAGCAAGCAGTTATTCGGCTTGCCATTGATTGATAGTGTTGCTGGATGTCCTCCAAAGGGATATCGTGCCATATTCTGTCCAGTTGGCGCGTTAGATTGCCAAAATACGGAGATCGTTGAAGTGCCCTGCCCATAATGTACCAATCGTTCTCAGTTTGGGAGAGATCAGGCGAACTTGCTGGCACAGGTAGGGCTAGGCAAGCGCGAAGACAATCGGTAGAAATTCTCACCGTGTGCGGCCGGACATTATCTTGCTGAAATTAAGCATTCAGGGCAACAAAGCGGCGCGTAGAATATGATCGTCTACGTACAACTGGTCTGTAACCATGTCGTAGATGACAAGCAAAGGGGCCTTGGTATGAAAAAAAATGAGACTTCAGCCATCACTTCTGGTGGTCTGACCGTACGGCGGGCAACTGTCTGGGGCGTCTCCAGACAGGTCTTCGATGGTCTTCGGGGCTCAGTTCGAGGCGGGACTCATCACTGAAGATAATTCTCTTCCAGTCAACGATGTTCCCGGCCGAATGTGATCGGCACCATCGTAAACGGGCGTGTTGATGTACAGAGGTCAATGGTAGTCTGAGCAAGCGGCACCACGAGCTCAGCCGCCTTTCTGTGAGCCGCCTACGAACTGTCCTTGTGATCATTGAAGTACCAGGTGTACGTCGTATCAATGATAGCGACGAATCTGGGCTCGGAGTGCATCTCTGACGATCGCTCGGTCCTCACGTTCTGTCTTCTCTCTAGGTCGACAGCATCCTTCTTGACGCTGTGTTCGGCCATAGTCCACCCAGTCCTGCCAACATCGTCGAACAGTGGCTTCGCTCCTATTCAAATGTCAAGTGATTCGCCGATCACTACAACCGGCTTTGCTCTACATCTGCATCTACATATATACTCCACTAGCCACCAAGCGGTGTGTGGCGGAGGGCACAATTCGCGCCAAAGTCATATTTCCCTCCCTCTGATTCACTTGTGGATCGCGCGAGGGAAAAACAACTGTCTGAACGCCTCAGTACGAGCTCTAATTTCACTTATCTTTGAATGGTGATCATTGCGCGATTTGAAAGTTGGTGGTATTAACATATGCTCTACATCCTCGATGAAGATCGAATTTCGGAATTTAGTGAACAGCCCCTTCCGTTTAGCGCTCCGTCTATCTGCAAGTGCGTTCCGCTTAAAACTTTCTATGAGATTTGTAACGCTCTCGCGATGGCTAAATGTAGCAGTCACGAATCTTGCCGCTCTTATTTGGACCTTCTCAATCTCTTGAAACAGACGCAACTGGTAAGGGTCCCATACAGACGAACAATACTCTAAGACTGGACGAATTAACGTATTGTAAGCAATTTTTTGAAGGACTGCATCGCTTCAGGATTCTACCAATAAACCGCAATCTAGAGTTCGCCTTGCCCGTTACTTGTGTAATCTGATCATTCCATTTGAGATTATTTCGTATAGTCACACCCAGATACTTGACGGACGTTACCGCTTCCAAAGACTGGGTATTTATTTTGTACTCTTACATTAATATGGATTTTCACCTTTTTATACTCAGTAGGTTACACTTACTAATATTGAGAGATAACTGCCAGTCATTACACCACGCATTTATTTTCTGCAAATCCTCACTGATTTGTTCACAACTTTCGTGTGATACTACTTTCCTGTAGACTACAGGATCATCGGCAAACAGTCTAATGCCGCTGTCAATACCATCAACCAGATCGTTTATGTAAATCGTAAAAAGCAGAGGACCTATTACGCTGCCCTGGGGCACACCTGAAGTTACTCTTGTTTCTGTTGAAGTCACCCTGTCTGTTAGAAAACTTTCTATACAACCGCATATGTCATCGGAAAGACCGTAAGCGCGCACTTTTTGGAGCAAGCGACAGTGCGGAACTGAGTCGAACGCCTTTCGAAAGTCGAGAAATATGGCCTCAACCTGGGAGCCAGTATCTACAGCCTGTTGTATATCATGCACAAAGAGGGCCAGCTGTGTCTCGCATGACCACTGTTTCCTAAAACCGTGCTGGTTTCTGCAGATGAGCTTCTCAGAGTATAGAAAGGTCATTATGTCTGAACAAAAAATATGTTCCATGATTCTACAACAAATCGATGTCAGTGAAATTGGCCGGTAATTATGTGCATCCGATTTTCTACCCTTTTCATAGATTGCTATGAACTGGGCCATGTTCCTGTCCCGTGGAACTATCCGCTGTTCCACTGTTCCAATGATCTCTGATAGATGATGGATAAGAATGGTACTATATTTGTAGCATAGTGAACATATAATCTTACGGGGATATCGTCTGGGCCAGATGTCTTTCTGGCGTCTAAGGATTTTAACTGTTTTACAATCCCAGATACACTAAACACTATGTTGTTTGAGCCCAACAACATGCCCTCTCTCAAATGACGACACCTTCGTATATTGTTCACTCGACTGTCTGCGAGGCATAGTTGCTGCGGAATGAAATTCGCAAACACTTTATGCCTCGTTTGCTATCCTTCCCAGTTGCGCGGTGAAATTCATCCACCGGCCGCCAAGGTTTACAGCTTTGTATTTTCCGTCGATACCTGTATAAACATCAGTTTGTGACCAATTTCCATAACTCCTTCGTGGTGTATCCTTTTTTGCGTCTTAGGATGTATTTAGAGTTCCTCCTGAAACACGTTACGTAACTGTTAAATTTGAATCATCACATTGAGTTCTTCTCAGTTGTAGACTGTGTAATACCCGAAGACTAATTCCAATAAACAAATCATGAACAACAATTTTGAAAAGGAATCGCTAGAAAATGGGCTTGGAATCCGAAACCTATGTCACTGAAACAGAAACTGCATCACAGACAAAAAAAGAACATAATAATAAGGGTCAACTGAATTAAAATAAAAAAATAAGGGTCTATTCTGTTAAAATAAAAAAAATATTTAATCTATCTTCTAATTTGCTCATATTTACTACAAGCCAAAAAATAAATCGTCACAGTTCATTGCAATTATTTATAACGAGTCTTTACAGTAGGCTCAATATTTGGTGAGACTGCTCTTGCAGATTCTCCATTACTGTCGACCAACTACAGTCTGCGTCCAGTCAGGATTTACAGTTTCATTTTAAACCAAGATAAGCTGCAGTGCAATGCTGCGTCCATTTTATTTCCAGAGAGAACCGCGAAAATACTACCGACTTTCAGAAGTGGTGGTGAAAAATAGGTCTCAGAATATTAAAGAATGATATACGGCAAGCTTAAGCTACAGAATACCTTGAAAGCAAAAGACACGTTGCGCCTGTGCGCTTCAAACTCTGTCGTGGAAAGTACGAAAATGTGTTACACGTGCAGTCGGTTACGCAATTAAGGGGAATTAGCAAACACAGTAAACTCACGTTCAAAAAAGAAGATTGCAACTCGTTTTGTGCGGACAGAATGGTTACACATATGATTATCCAGCAGGCCACGCCTCAGTTGGTGCTGGCACTGGAGAATCTAAACTCTCTTCCTTCTGTGTTTGTACTCTGGAGTCATTTCACGTATATAACCGAGTACTTTTTGCTTACCGCACAGACATTATTTGTTCCCTTTGCCAGTCAGTCCGCGAACAAAACGGAAGAAAAAGAGTTTCCAATGCACTTCGCCGTTTCCGCGAACTCTCTTCTCTTATCGTTATGATCTTCTCACAAATGATATATTGAACGTGAGGAATCGTTCTAGGGGCCGTCTTTAACACTGCAAGAAGGCTTCGTGAGGACTTAATGTATTATTCCCAGCTAAGCTGTAGACGCATCTGTTTACTGACCTGTAAAACACTACAAAATAAAGGAATGAATGAGTAGTTTTACGGCACAATGTCGACAGATAATGGCTGATAGATGTATTCCTTACGCCATGAGTATAAGCATCAGCATTTAAAAATTTAAAGTTAACCGGCAGCTGTTGCATTTTGTGCACGTTTTAGTGCAGCGTTTCACAACCGCCATGCCATCACATCACTTGTGTGTCACGATTATATGTCAGATATGTTGCGAGATTATTAATGTCTTCTAGTCTTCCGCAGACGAAATATCCACAGCATAAAAAAATATCCACAGCATAAAAATCTTTTCTTGAAGTAGCCAAGTTTGCAAGAAATTGCCGATCTTTATATGTGATTATACGCATTTAAACATGTATCGTATCATAATAATCACATATCTGTTTTTGCAATCAGCTCTAAAACAAACGATCCCTCCTGCCATGAATAATCGTCAACAAAGAAGTCCCTTTTTTGCGGTGTGTGGTATCTTGTGATTCTTTGTCGGGGCGGCTGACGTTTTCTTTGACTTTTTGTCGCTACTGTCTGCTGCGTCAGTAAGAAATGTCGGTGAGTACTCAAAAAGGACTTTATGAGATTTGTATCTTAAAGTCATCTCACAAAACAAAATATGCGTTGTATGCTCGTTATGTGTTTGCTGCTTTTAGGATTCCGAACATCAGTCGGTAAAAACCGAACCCTTATAGCATCACTTTGTTGTCCGTCTGTCTGTCTGATTGTCAAAAACCATTTTTCCCACGAACGGGTAGATGCATCAAGTTCAAATTTATGTCCCATACTAAATTCTACGGTCTCTTGGCTGTGTAAGAGAAATGAAGCTTCTAAGTCAATGAAATCAAAAGATACGGCTACTCATGTCGCATATTTTAATCTCGCAAACTCACTCGTCAAACAGTTTTCAGTTGTGGACAGCAGCAGTTGAAGTAATCCATGTTTCTGAAAAAACTGCTTTTGGCTATATATGGACTTTTATGGGAACGTCGGCCGCAATGGCCGCGCGGTCCTAGGCGCTTCAGTCTGGAACCGCGCTGCTGCTACGGTCGCAGGTTCGAATCCTGCCTCGGGCATAGATGTATGTGATGTCCTTAGGTTAGTTAGGTTTAAGTAGTTCTAAGTCTAGGACACTGATGACTTCAGATGTTAAGTCCCATAGTGCTTGGAGCCATTTTTTTTACAGGAACACGACGGGTTTCGTGATGTCAAATCACGTCTTCATGTGTACATTTGTCAGTGAAACATTAAACCCCCTCATACAGGAAGGAGAGGGACTCAACCTTTTTAAAGTACAGTACTGTTTGTTACCCGCAACAAGCAGGGTGTCATAGTCCAAAGTCACCAGTTGAAAAACTGACATGTTGAAAGCGCGTTTACCAGGAAGCGGTGGACAGCAACCCTCCAAATGTCTTACCATGCAGAAGCATGGTCCTGCAAGGCGATGGAGGTTGGACGGTTGCTGTCCACCGCCTCTGGTAAAAGCGCTTTCAACATGTCCGTTTCTCAGCTGGCACTTTGGACTATGACACCCTACTTGTTGCTGGTAACAGTATTTTATTTTGACCAGGTTGAGTCCCCTTCCTTCCCGTATCAAGGCTTCACGTATACACACCTGAAGACGTGATTTGATGTCATGAAATCTGTCACGTTACCGTAAAAGTTGTATAGCTCAAGGATGTTTATTTCAGGAAAAAAAATATCAAAAGCTGTAGAGTACTTCGTTTCCGCTGCAATCATGAGAATTGGTCAGAACCAAGGTTTCACTGTACAAATAAAACAAGTAACAAGAAAATTGTTAATCTGTAATCCGCTCACAGGACAAAAATTTTTTGGTTATTTGTTACCTGATTGTATGTCCGTCAGCCTACAAAGACCCTTTTCTCTCAGGAACGAGTAGATGTCTCGAGTTGATATTTACGTCACATATTAATGTCTAAGGTCTCTTGGCAGTGTAATAAAGGTAAGCTTCTAAGTCATTCCAATCAAAAAATATGACCATTTATGTCAGCTAATTTGATACTTGCTAACTCATTCATTAAAACCTACAGGGACTTCCCGTGGCCCTAGAATCATGAAATAAATAAACCGTCACATTATAGGAGAATGAAAAAATACGACACCTGTTAATTTTTAATAATATGACACAAAAAAATTCTTTTGCCATTTGATATCCGACTTCAAACTTAAAATTAAAACAGCCTCGAAAGCTTTGGAATTCTAGGGACCTATATCTTGCCAGTATCAATGTCGATAACAAGCAAAAATAGTCGAGATACTCGATTCCCCGATCGGTCCACTATCAATACACATAATTAAGTTTGTACGGAACCAGTAGAGCGCGAATCCTACTGGCACCTGGCAATTATTTTGTGTGTGTGTGTGTGTGTGTGTGTGTGTGTGTGTGTGTGTGTGTGTGTGTAATAATTTCCTAGTATTGCTTGTTTTATGTTTACGTTCATATGTTCCTATTCAAGAGTCTTACGTCTTACGTCTTGTGCCTCAATGTCGTTCTGCAACAACGAAATATGTATCGTGTGTACTTCAGGTGTTTGCTTTTTTGCATCTAGGAAAAAAAATCACGTGTAGGGGTGTCGCAAAAGTTTGAAATGTACTTTGGTGTGGCGCAAATAAAAAAAAGGTTGAGAAACACGGCTCTAGTGAATACAGTAACAAGAAGAGTTTATAATTTCATAGTTTTATCCAAGAAAGGCTCCCTAGTGGTACTGTTCTCACCATAGGACAATAAGGGTGTTCCATAGCGTAGGAGACGCATACAGTGTGCATTTGCACATCTGTGCTGCGTTCTGTATTCACGGAGGTCGTCTAGTCAAGATCAAAACCTATATCTGCAACTACATTCATACACTGTACACCATTGTTAATCGTATGGCAGAGGGCACTTCTCACAGTACCTTGTAATAATGTTTCTTCCCGCTCCACTGGCGTGTGAAGCACGCGAAAGATGCGTACTCCTTTCGTTCTTTTAGTTTTTTAACAACGGTCCATCACAAAGGATGACGCCTTAAACAGCTCTTTTCTCGCAGTAATTAGTCTAATCTTCGAAATCCCTATGGAAACGACTGTATATTTCTAGATTTTTCACATGAGACTGTTACGCGAAACTTTGTAAATACACCATCCGTCCAGAAAGTCCAGAGAATGACTTACTCCTGGCGTATCAGCCACGAGGAATGCACTCGTGGTCTAGAGGTAGCGTCTTTGCATTAAAGATACGTAACTTCTATCCACAGGATGTGTTGCCTGGGACTGAAAAAGTGTCATGATGTTCTCGCCATTGGCAAGAGATTCCGGAATAGCCCCCATTCGGATCTCAGTGAGGGCACTGACAAAAGGGGAGATGTCAATGAGAAAAAGGTTGAGTAATCCGTTTGCTCATAAAACTGTTCATTCCACTTGAAGTATGTGGTCGTCAAACAACACTTTTTACCATGGTTCCACTTAATGATTGGAAGAGCTGGATCGAATTTTTCCTGCCGATATTTCAGAGCTGTTTAAGTGTTGTTTGACGACCACATACTTCAAGTGGAATGAACAGTTTTATGAGCAAACGGATGGCGTGGCTATGGGAAGCCCCCCAAGTCCCGTAATTGCAAACTTCTTTATGGAGAAATTCGAAGAACAGGCCTTAGGTACTGCCAGCAAAAAACCAAATGTATGATTCCGATACGTGGATGACACTTTTGTGCTGTGGAGACATGGTAGGGAGGAACTAAGCCGGTTCCACGAACATCTGAACAGTATAAACTCGAGAATTGCTTGCTTTTAGAAACGAAAATGGTAGTTTGGGACACTCAGTATACCGCAAACCCACGTACACGGACCGTTATTTGCACCGGGATTCGAACCACCACCCACAACAGAAGCGGAGTGTTATCAAGACGTTAGCGGACAGAGCTAGAAATATTTGCGAACCTGAGTTGCTCGACGCTGAGATGGAACATCTCCACAATGCACTAACGAAGAACGGATATTCGTCCGCCGAAATAAACGTGTGTTGAGGCAGCCACGCAGAAATCATACTGACGTACAGGCTACTGCAAAATCTAAGGTTTTCCTGACGTTTGTTAAAAATGTAACGGAAAGAATAGGGAGGATCTTGACGAAGCGGAATATTACCGTAATTTACAAGCCCACCAGGAAGATACAGGAATACCTTAAGCCTGCCAAGGACGCTCGCAAACCTTTGGAAAAAGCTGGAGCGTATAGGATCTCATGCAGCTGTGGTGATGTTTATGTGGGTACCACTAAAAGAACTGTTTCTAAACGTTTGGAAGAGCACAAGGGAAATTGTAGAAGAGGAGAAACGGAACGACCAGCTGTTGCGGAGCATGCTTTCCAACCAGGGAACCACAATATTCGTTTCGAGGAGACGGAAGTACTAGCGGCCACAAGCGGATACTACGAAAGGCTCTACAGGGAGGCAATCGAAATCGCTAAACACCGAAATAATTTCAGCCGAAAGGAGGAGGGCGTGAAATTAAACGGTATATAGATGCCGGTGTTAAAGAAGATGTGTACCACCCATCCACTGCTGGGTGATTGCAACGGCGATCGACGGCGACGGACAGAGGCCAATTGCACTGACGTTTTCAAAACACGTGACTTCACACCGCGGCGCGGGAGCGCGGGGACACGGAATTTAGCGGCAGTCAGTAGCGAGCCAGTGGGCGTGTTGGACCTTCCATCGACCTACGGACCCCCTTGAAGATGTCTCCCGCAATCGGAGACGAAACGTTGCGAATTGAGACAAAATTCATCAACCGACCACGGCATAAAAGCTCGGATAATTATAATGGACATGATATTTCCGGCCGTGAAAGTCTACATTTTAGTATCAATCTAATAATCATCGGTGACTGGAATGCAGTTGTAGTGGAAGGAGTAGAAGAGCTTGGGGCGAGGAATGAGGGAGCAGAAATACTAATTGAGTTCTGCAATAAATTTCAGCTAATAATAGGGAACACGATGTGCAAGAATCGCAAGAGGGTCAGGTGTACCTGGAAAAGGCCAGGTAATGCGAGAATATATCACTTAGATTACATCATGGTCAGACAGAGATTCAGAAATCAGATACTGGATTGTAAGGCGTACTCAAGAGCACATATAGAGTCAGATCCTAATGTAGTAGTCATGACTAAGGGGCTGAAGTTTAAGAGATTAGCCAGAAAGAATCAACACGCAAATAAGTGGGATCAGAAATACTAAGGAATGACGAGGTTCACTTAAAGTTCTATAAGGCTACAGAAACAGCAATAACGAATTGCTCAATAGGCAGTACAACTGAAGAGAAATGGGCATCTCTGAAAAGGGTAATCACAAAATTTGGAAAGAAAAACATAGGTACAAAGATGATAATTGCGAAAAAACCATGGGCAACATAAGAAATTCTTCATTTAATCGATGAAAGAAAGAAGTACAGGCCGGCCGAAGTGGCCGTGCGGTTAAAGGCGCTGCAGTCTGGAACCGCAAGACCGCTACGGTCGCAGGTTCGAATCCTGCCTCGGGCATGGATGTTTGTGATGTCCTTAGGTTAGTTAGGTTTAATTAGTTCTAAGTTCTAGGGGACTAATGACCTCAGCAATTGAGTCCCATAGTGCTCAGAGCCAAAGAAGTACAAAAATGTTCAGGGAAATTCAGAAATAGAAACCGCTGAGAAATGAAATAAATAGGAAGTGCAGGGAAGCTAAGACGAAATGGCTGCATGAAAAATGTAAAGAAATCGAAAAAGAAATGATTGTCAGAAGGACTGAGTCGGCACATAGGAAAGTCAAAACAACCTTCGGTGAAATCAAAAGCAAAAAGTGGTAACATTAGGAGTGCAACGGCAATTCCACTGTTAAATGCAGAGGAGATAGCGGGTAGGTAGAAAGAGTACACTGATGGGGAAGATTTGCCTGATGTGATAGAAGAAGAAGAAACAGGAGTCGATTTAGAAGAGATAAGGAATCCAGTATTAGAATCCGAATTGAAAAGAACTTTGGAGGACTTAAAATCAAACAAGGCAGAAGGGATAGATAACATTCCATCAGAATTTTTAAAATGACTGGGAAAAGTGGCAACAAAACGATTATTCACGTTGGTGTGTAGAATGTATGAGTCTGGCGAAATACCACCTGACTTTCGGAAAAATATCATCTACACAATTCCGAAGACTGCAAGAGGTGACAAGTGCTAGAATTATCGCACAATCAGCTTAACAGCTCGGGCATATAAGTTGCTAACAAGAATAATATACAGGCACGTGAGAGGCAATTCTGAGGTTTCGGTTGATAATGGAGGCAAGACTGAAGAAAAATCAAGACACGTTCTTTTGTTTTATCGACCTGGAAAAAGCCTTCGACAATGTAAAATGGTGCAAGATGTTCGAAATTCTGAGAAAAATGAGGTTAAACTATAGGGAGAGACAGGTAATATACAATATGTACAAGAGCCAAGACGGAATAGTAAGAGTGGACAACCAAGAACGAAGTGCTCGGATTATAAAAAGTGGAATACAGGGATGTAGTCTTTCACCCCTAGTGTTCAATCTGTACATCGAAGAAGCCATGATGGAAATAACAAAGGTTCAGGAGCAGGATTAAAATTCAAGGTGAAAGGATATCAATGATACGACTCGCTGATAACATTGCAATCCTGAGTGAAAGTGAAGAAGAATTACACGATCTGCTGAATGGAATGAACCGTATAATGGGTATAGAATACAGACTGAGTGTAAATCGAAGAAATACGAAAGTAATGAGTAGCAGAAATGAGAACAGCGAGAAATTTAACATCAGGAGTGACGGTCACGAAGCAGATGAAGTGAAGAAATTATACTACCAGGGCAGACAAGTAACCAGTGACGGACAGAGGAAGAAAGACATCAAAAGCAGACTAGCACTAGCAAAAAGAGCATTCCTGGCGAAGAGAAGTCTGCTAGCACCAAATATACGCGTTAATTTGAGGAAGGAAGTTCTGAGAATGTACATTTGGAGCCCAGCATTATATGGTAGTGAAACATCGACCGTGGTGGGAAAACCGGAAGAGAAGAGAATCGAATCATTTGAGATGTGGTGGACTGATAATGTAAGAAATGAGGAGGATCTGCGCAAAATTGAAGAGGAAAGGAATATGCGGAAAACACGGACAAGAAGAAGGGACAGGGTGATAGGACGCCCGTTAATACATCAGGGAATGACTTCCGTGGTTCTAGAGGGAGCTGTAGAGGGTAAAAACTATAGGGGGAGACAGAAATTGGAATACATCCAGGAAACAGTTAACAGTGATTGTGAAGTAGAAACGCGATGGATCAACTACAGCCCAATCAAGGGTAGGGAAACCTCATCGTATATCGTCGTTAAGAGGTGGCCCCTTTACTGCGCTTGAGGAAGACCTGCTACCCTATCGTGGTCAGGATGTGGCCCCCTTATTGCGCTAAATGGGTCCACTTTAGCGATGTCCTTAATTAGCAGCATCAGGTTTGATATATCTGTTAAGACATCAGTGAGCTATAGAGGGCAAAAACTGTAGAGGGAGACAGAGATTGGAATACATCCAGCAAATAATTGAGGTCGTAGGTTGCAACTGCTACTCTGAAATGAAAAGGTTGGCGCAGGAGAGGAATTCGTGGTTGGTCGCATCAAACCAGTCAGAAGATTGATGATTCAAGAAAACAAAGGTATAATATTTTCTACTGGTCATTCTACACTGAACAGCCAAAGAAAATGGTATGTCTCCCTAATACCGTGTAGGGTCCCCGCGAGCACGTAGTGCCACAGCACGACGTGGCATGGACTCGACGAATGTCTGAAGTAGTATTGGAGGGAACTGACTCCATAAATCCGCAGAGATTAAATCCGTAAGAGATCGTGGGGTTGGAGATCTCTTCTGAACAGCATGATGCAAGACATCCAAGATATGCTCAATAATGTTTATGTCAAGGGAGTTTGGTGGCCAGCGGAACTGCTTAAACTCAAAAGAGTATTCCTGGAGCCACTCTGTATCAATTCTGGACGTGTGGGGCGTCGCATTGCCCTACTGAAATTGCCAAGTCCATCGGAATGCACAATGGATATGAATGCATGCAAGTGGATCAGACAGGTTGCTTAGGTACGTGTCACTCCAACTGCACACGCCCCACACCATTACAGAGCTCCACTAGCTTGGACAGTCCCCTGCTGACTTGCAGGGTCCGTGCATTCATGAGGTTGTCTCCAAACCCATACACTTCCACTCGATACAATTTGAAACGAGACTCGTCCGACCAGGCAGCCTGCTTCCAGTCATCAACAGTCCAATGTCGGTGTTGACGGGACCAGGCGACTCGTAAAGCTTTGTGTCATGCAGGCATCAGGGGTACACGAGTGGGCCTTCGGCTGCGAACGCCCATATTGATGATGTTTCGTTGAATGGTTCGCTTGTTGAGACTTGCTGATAGCCGTCATTGAAATTTTCAGCAGTTTGCCAAAGGGTTGCAGTTGTATCATATTGAACGATTCTCTTCAGTCGTCGTTGGCCCCTTTCTTGCAGCATCTTTTTCCGGCAGTAGCGATGTCGGAGATTTGATGTTTTACCAGATTCCTGATATTCACGGTACACTCGTGAAATAGTCGTACGGGAAAATCCCCACTTCATCGCTACCTCAGAGATGCTGTGTCCCATCGCTCGTGCGCCGACTATAACAGCACGTTCAAACTGAACTTAAATCTTGATAACCAGCCATTGTAGCAGCAGTAACCGATTTAACAACTGCGACAGGCATTTGTTGTATCATTTAAATGTCATGCAGAGTGCTTAACGAGCCATCAGACAGTTATGAGCTTGAAAAGCACTCACTAAAACGTCATTATAAGGCCAACCAGAAAGATGGTACGATGCACTTGTCTTGTGACGAAAGACAATGAATTCTGGCTGAAGGTGGCGATTAGGGAAAAACTGAGTTAATGGTAAGTAGAGTGGTGACAAATCAATTATGGCCGACATTACCCATTATTTAAATTCATTAAGTGTCGTTATGCAAGGGAAGACTCACTTGGTAACAGATGCGACAAACAACACTGATGCCATCAAACAAAAAGTGATCCCATGGAAAAATCAGCTCCGGTTTCACGAAGTGGAACATCTCCCATAACTAAATGCAGTCATTTGTGGTCGAGAAATGACTGACTACTTTTTAATAACTGAATCATTCCATCATGGGTTCCTAAAGAGATTCAGAGACATTGCAGGAATGAAAACGTGTTTCGATTTATCTGTCAGTCTGTTCTCGCTTTTCGATGCTAGTGTACCTCGTTACTTCCAACTTGATCTGATAGGCGTACCCAGCTCAACAGCCTGTTTGTCAAATCCAAGGATGTAAAAGACTTTTAAAAAATGTTAAACGAAGAGCAATATCCTCGACTGCATAGATAAGCTGCTAAAGTTATTTGAGTATGTTTTTGTTCAACACATGTGTGAGAATGTTTTTCCTCTCTTGTGAGCCGGCCGGAGTGGCCGAGTGGTTCTAGGCGCTACAGTTTGGAACCGCGAGACCGCTACGGTCGCAGGTTCGAATCCTGCCTCGGGCATGGATGTGTGTGAGGTCCTTAGGTTAGTTAGGTTTAAGTAGTTCTAAGTTATAGGGGACTCATGACCACAGCAGTTAAGTCCCATAGTCCTCAGAGCCATTTGAAGCAATCCTCTCTTGTGAAACTAACGATGTCCAACAACTTTTTAGTTTAACAGATTTTAATCTGCATAACGCCATGTGTCTATGTCACGAAACATAGGACCAGATATATTACGTATTCTAAAATCGAAATATGAATAAATGTGTAAAAATCGCGATTTACTGCTGAAAACCTGTATCTAAAGTATTGTGAGGTTCTGCTTACCGTGTCCGGAGCTCGTGGTCGTGCGGTAGCGTTCTCGCTTCCCGCGCCCGGGTTCCCGGATTCGATTCCCGACGGGGTGAGGGATTTTCTCTGCCTCGTGATGACTGGGTGTTGTGTGATGTCCTTAGGTTAGTCAGGTTTAAGTAGTTCTAAGTCCTAGGGGACTGATGACCACAGATGTTAAGTCCCATTGTGCTCAGAGCCATTTGAACCATTTTTTCTGCTTACCGTCTTAGCAATGACTAATGCCCTTCTTTACTAAAGTAATAAGTTATACCTTTGACCAAAAAAATGAAAACCTAAAAAGTTTATAAAAGTATGCTGCAGTTATCACCTCTTAGAAGCAGTTGCACTGTCCTGAAAGCAAGTTTCCCGCGCCCACCCTTGGCATATTGCTGTGTCATTCACACCACTTCTCGGAATAGCGATCCGGCCCTGTGACCGAGCGGTTCTAGGCGCTTCGGTCGGGAACCGCGCTACTGCTACGGTCGCAGGCTGGAATCCTGCCTCGGGCAAGGATGTGTGTGATGTCTTTAGGTTAGTTAGGTTTAAGTAGTTCTAAGTCCAGGGGACTGATGACCTCAGATGTTAAGTCCAATAGTGCTCAGAGCCTTTGAACCATTTTTTCGGAATAGCGCTGAGTAGAGTGGCCGGAGCTTGCCGAGCGCTCTCTGGGAGCATAAATCTTGACCAGGCATGTTTTACATGAATCCACACATTGCGACATAGATGTAGTACTGGTTTTTAGAATTTGCTAGGACTTGACATATAACGTTCAAAGGTTTTACAATAGGCAGTAGCTGCTGGCTGTGGCATTTACATTATAGGATATACAGTACTATGTTTGATAGGCTAATGTGTAAGGTGGTCATATCATTTTGATTTTTGTATGTTGTGGATGTGCTCGTCAGAGAGAGAGAGAGAGAGAGAGAGCAAGTTACGTTACTGTTAAACAATCTTCAGTCTTGTCGTGGCGCAGCATCGCCCCTGCGCAGTTTGATACATTCTTAGTGGGTGATGGACGTATTCTGCAGTGCTGTGTTGACTTGTGATTGCATCTGTTAGATTAATAAAATTTATTGTAAGGGACAGCGAGGATGAATGAGATGTGTGTCTTAGGAAGCGAAGAGAATATAAATTCTGAATAATATTTTTTTAAAAAAATAAGAAGTTTCAGGTGGTAAGGCTTCAGCACTGCACACCTAAAAATGATTATTGGTAGCTAGTTAACTTTTTCACTTGCTCAGAGCTCAGAGAAGGACCACTCACTTCCTTGAGTTATGCACTGACATATTAATTGATTAAACTGTTCGATTTTAATAGAAATTCTCTTTTAATATTGTGACGTCTTTAATCATTGTTCACTTTGTTAAGCATATTATTGTTCCGACCTGTGTTATGTGTGAACATCACTCGAAATTTTAGTCTGTCTTTTTGGATACATATTTCATTCTAAAATCGTTGTCTTGGAATATCATTTCATAAGAATATTTACTCTCCCCACCCCACTGTTTATCATTACACATTACCACATGTGGTCTGTAACAGTTGTAAATTTTATTTAGAAATAGAAATCTAGCCGCTGCCTGCTTGCTTTTTGCTGTTGCGCTTTCGAGAAATCTGCAAAAATGTTGTCAAGACGCGAGGTAAGGGGAAATTTTGCTAGCGCCAGATAATTGTTTTACTTCAGTTGCGCCTTTAATATAAAGATTAGTTATAGTTCAGTTGAAATCAGGTTCTGTTTAGTCAAACGTTAGCACACGTGTTTCACTTGGAAACCAGTTTGTGGGGACATAGTTTTAGTAAAACGTAGACTTTCATAGAGTGGGAGGTAAAGTTGGGCTAAATTTCATACAGAAACAAATATAGTGGGGAGGTTACAAATAGCATAGAAGCACTGAGATGTGTTATACTACAGGAAGATATCAATACTAGAGGAAGAAATAAATTTTTGCTCAGTTGTCAGCATATGCAGTATTGAGATGTACTGATTTGTTTCCTTGTATTGTAGCACTTGATAATGGGATAACACAGCCCTGAAATACGTTGGGGAAACAAACGTTTGCCAACTGGTGCGTACCATTCTCAGCGCCAAAGAAGCACATTATCTGGGTCACATGCTAAATTTCATTTGGATTGCACGTGGATTTGAAGATGAATTGTATTACAGGTCCAAACCGGTTCGCCAACTATATCGTAATAGACCAAAACTTCGCGTTTTTCCGTTATACATATCGGTATGATTGAAAACCGTGTTTGTTGCTACACAGAGGTTGTAGGGTACTCGCTGTTGACTGATCAGAAATTGAACGGCCGACCCGATAGCACCGAACACACCAGTGCGTCTCTAAGATCATTCGTGGATGGCTATCAGGAGGGCAAGTCAAAGCGTATCTTCGCTGAGTTCAGCCATCAAAAACTCCAGTTCTCAGGCATAACAGTGCCGAACTACATACACGTGCACAAAGAACATCTGAGACTGCGAAACTTGAATGGGAAGCTTTGCCTCACCCGCCGTACAGCCCGAACTTGGAACCATCGGAAAGCAGTTTGTTGAGGTCCCTCAGAGGATGATTATCACAGCTGCCGCCTTGAGGACGATGAGACTCTGCGATATTCCGTGTGCCCATGGAATGGAGGCAATGATTTTTTACCGTGCGGGAGTAAATGTCCTTTTATGAAGGTGGATTCAAATATTTCAGAAGGACGAAGAATATATCGAAAACTGAACCAGTACTATCAAGGCTTGAGACTGCGTCTTCGATAAAATTCCCTTGGCTGTTTTTCGAATTGAAACAGAAATCAATTAAAAGACATACTTACGGACCGATAATACGAACATTTTTAATTGTTCGTATTGTAATAACTAAAGCATATTTGTTTACAAAGAAGTTAGAGCGTTCGTGGTGACGTCTTAACTAACATTCTTGATAACGGTGTCAGTTCTTCGTCGGAAAGGCAATGTTTTCTGACATCAGTATATCTGTTAATGACATCTTCTTTACCCAGAAGCACATAAAGTCGGCTTGCATAGCATTTTCTCTACGTGTACGCTATTTGATTTGGTCCCTGTGTTTCATAGCCGACTGAAAAGACAGTACCATTTCTGTTTGTGTATAGCGTTATACTAATACCGCTAAGGCTGGTAGACTGTCTTATTTCAGGTATATATTTCTCCAGATAGTAGGTATACAAAGTGAATCACTCATAAGGGGAGGAAGAAACAAACTGAAATTTCACGGCTTAAGACGATATCTGATCATATTTCATTGATTACAAAATAGAGTCAAATTTACAGAGAACTACTTAGCAGTATGACGTTGCGCCCACTCTGTCCTGTATACAGACACTGATTCGGTGGGAAAGATTGTCATAAAGCCGTTGTATCATCTACTGAGGCAAGCTGGCGCACAACTGTTGTACCTGGTCGTTGACATGCTGGAACGATGTTCGAGTTGGTTCTACACATGTTCTATCGGCGGAAAGTCTGGATATCTTGCTGGACTCGGAAGTACCTCAACTTCGAACAAGCAGTTCTTAGAAACATGGGTGACGTATGGAGGAGCATTGTCCTGTTGAAAACTGGCACCACAATATTGAGCGGTAATACTCGAGAACACAGGATGACCATGACGTACCGTCCCGCCTTCAGGGTTGCGTCAACCAATTACCAATCGAGACAAACTATCACCCAATGGCTCCACGCGCCATGACGACAGGTGTAACACTGCTGTGCCTCTCCAAAACATTGGAAGAACGGGATCTTTCTCCAGATTGCCGCCACATTCGCCGTCGATGGTCATCCGTGAAAATGCAGAAACGCTTCTCATCGCTGAACACAACGTTACGCCATTTATCAGTAGTCCAAGATTCCCAGTAATGGCGCGACTCCAAATGAAGCCGTTTGTGTTACGGTGATAACGGCAGCCTATGCGTGAGACAGTAATTTTCTAGTTAGGCTGCTGCTAGTCTCCGACAAATGGAACTGGATGACACAGCATGTTGCAGCGAGTCCATTATTTGTTATCGGATGGTAGGTGCAGTTGCGAGGTTCCTGGTACGTAATACGGCGATCCTCCCTTTTGTTGGTCAGACGTGGTCGTTCGGGACCCTGTTGACGAGTATACCTGCTCTCACGGTCCCACGCAGTCCAGCATCGCGCCACTGACACATCCGAATGCCCCACAAGTACTGGATTTGCACGATTCGACCAGCCGGCTAACTGGAGACCAACAATCAGACTACTTTCAAACTCTGCCAAGTGCGTATAAAACTGTCTCGCACGCGTAAGTGACATCTCCGTGTCATTCAATTTCGACATCGGGTGTTGTTCAGACCTGAGAACAACACCAAACGCGGACAACACCATTGCACACTGGTGGCCGTTCTCCCGGAAAGCGATTCTAATCATTAATATACCCGGAGATGGTGTCGGTGTGTTTGTGTGTGTGTGTGTGTGTGTGTGTGTGTGTGTGTGTGTGTGTGTGTGTGTACACACACATGAAGTAATTGCAACCAAATTTGGCATATATATAATTTGGTCTGTTGTTGTTGTTGTGGTCATCAGTCCTGAGACTGGTTTGATGCAGCTCTCCATGCTACTCTATCCTGTGCAAGCTTCTTCATCTCCCAGTACCTACTGCAACCTACATCCTTCTGAATCTGCTTAGTGTATTGATCTCTTGGTCTCCCTTTACGATTTTTACCCTCCACGCTGCCCTCCAATGCTAAATTTGTGATCCCTTGATGCCTCAAAACATGTCCTACCAACCGATCCCTTCTTCTAGTCAAGTTGTGCCACAAACTCCTCTTCTCCCCAATCCTATTCAATACCTCCTCATTAGTTACGTGATCTACCCACCTTATCTTCAGCATTCTTCTGTAGCACCACATTTCGAAAGCTTCTATTCTCTTCCTGTCCAAACTGGTTATCGTCCATGTTTCACTTCCATACATGGCTACACTCCATACAAATACTTTCAGAAACGACTTCCTGACACTTAAATCTATACTCGATGTTAACAAATTTCTCTTCTTCAGAAACGATTTCCTTGCCATTGCCAGTCTACATTTTATATCCTCTCTACTTCGACCATCATGATTTAGTCTACGTTATGGAAAAATATACAACTGGAATAATACAGTCATACCGTCCTTAGGGGTCAGGTGGAGCCGTCAAAGTGGTCTCTTGTAAATACACTATTGGCCATTAAAATTGCTACACCAAGAAGAAATGCAGATGATAAACGGGTATTAATTGGAAAAATATATTATACTAGAACTGATATGTGATTACATTTTCACGCAGTTTGGGTGCATTGATCCTGAGAAATCAGTACCCGGAACAACCACCTCTGGCCATAATAATGGCCTTATACGCCTGGGCATTGAGCCAAACAGAGCTTGGATGGCGTGTACAGGTACAGCTGCCCATGCAGCTTCAACACGATACAACAGTTCATCAAGAGTAGTGACTGGCGTATTGTGACGAGCCAGTTGCTCGGCCACCATTGACCAGACGTTTTCAGTTGGTGAGAGACATGGAGGATGTGCTGGCCAGGGCAGCAGTCGAACATTTTCTGTATCCAGAAAGGCCCGTACAGGACCTACAACATGCGGTCGTGCATTATCCTGCTGAAATGTAGGGTTTCGCAGGGATCGAATGAAGGGTAGAGCCACGTGTCGTAACATCTGAAATGTAACGTCCATTCTTCAAAGTGCCGTCAATGCGAACAAGAGGTGACCGAGGCGTGTAACCAATGGCACCCCACACCATCAGGCCGGGTGATATGCCAGTGTGGCGATGACGAATACACGCTTACAATGTGCGTTCACCGCGATGTCGCCAAACACGGATGCGACCATCATGATGCTGTAAACAGAACCTGGATTCATCTGAAAAAATGTCGTTTTGCCATTCGTGCACCCAGGTTCGTCGTTGAGTACACCATCGCAGGCGCTCCTGTCTGTGATGCAGCGTCAAGGGTAACCGCAGCCATGGTCTCCGAGCTGATAGTCCATGCTGCTGCAAACGTCGTCGAACTGTCCGTGCAGATGGTTGTTGTCTTGCAAATGTCCCCATCTGTTGACTCAGGGATCGAGACGTGGCTGCACGATCCGCTACAGCCATGCGGACAAGATGCCAGTCATCTCGACTGGTAGTGATACGAGGCCTTTGGGATCCAGCATGGCGTTCCGTATTACCGTCCAGAATTCACCGATTCCATATTCTGCTAACAGTCATTGGATCTCGACCAACGCGAGCATCAGTGTCGCGATACGATAAACCGCAATCGCGATAGGCTACAATCCGACCTTTATCAAAGTCGGAAACGTGATGGTATGCATTTCTCCTCCTTACACGAGGCATCACAACAACGTTTCATCAGGCAACGCCGGTCAACTGCTGTTTGTGTATGAGAAATCGGTTGGAAACTTCCCTCATGTCAGCACGTTGTAGGTGTCGCCACCGGCGCCAACCTTGTGTGAATGCTCTGAAAAGCTAACCATTTGCATATCACAGCATCTTCTTCCTGTCGGTTAAATTTCGCGTCTGTAGCACGTCATCTTCGTGGTGTAGCAATTTTAATGGCCAGTAGTGTATAATCGAAAATGAATTATATAACTGTTGAATCCATAATTATAGAGGTTTCTGGACCGGCCGCTGACGGTCCTGTTGACATTTAGCTCTTAGGAGGGGTTGGGGAGGGGTTTGGTGGCCGTGGGATGGGGTGAAATGTGCAGCATAAAGCTTGGCGTAATTTCTGACAGACGTGGTACACGCATATTCTGGTACCTGAAGAAAAAATATTTGGATCTAGCGCATCCCATGCGGTGCTGGGAATGGAAATAGGAGGGATCGGGTTACAGCTAAACATAACGTTGGTATATGAAACACATAAGTAAAAGCTACAAAAACCGATTTCATTACTTATAATTTTATTTATGATGACCTTGCAAACGGCCTTGCTGCAGTGGGAACACCGGTTCCCGTCAGATCATCGAAGTTAAGCGTTGTCGGGCTGGGCTAGCACCTATGTGGGTGACCATCCGGTATGTCGAGCGCTGTTGACAAACGGGGTGCACTCAGCCCTTGTGAGGCAAACTGAGGAGGTACTTGATTGAGAAGTAGCGGCTCTGTTCTCGTAAAATAACATACGGCCGGGAGAGCGGTGTGCTGACCACATGCCCCTCCATATCCGCATCCTGTGACGCCTATGGTCTGAGGACGACACGGCGGTCGGTCGGTACCGTTTGGGCCTTAATGGCCTGTTCGGGAGAAGTTTAGTTTAGTTTTTTTTTATGATGACCATTGGGGTACATATTTTCACAGATTGGATTACAGGATGATCAGAAACAGTCTAAAAAGCTTTAGAGGGTTGCAGGATTGGTTGTGCTGGGAAATAATTGTTAAGAAAGAAATTCGGTACGTTGGGCCGTTTCTGAAGTAATTAGAATCGAAGATAGCCAATTAGCTTGTTGCGCCCATCTGTTTTCAAGCAGCATGCGAGAGACAATGTCGCTAAACATGTTCTTCGTTTGGTTTCTTGCGACCGAACTAGCATAGCTTTTGCTCACCTCCGAGAAATTCGTCACTTTCGGAAAAGGCACATTTTAACTGGTAATGGGCATTTGAACACGCGTAACTCACCGGCCCACAGATTTCCGTAACTGCCGCATTTCAGCTCATTAGCTCATGCAAATGATTGAATCTGCGCTCACAACGACCTGATTGGCTAACGTCATTACCAGTTAAATCAGAAATGGTTCAAAATATTGAATTTGTTTCATAACAATTGTTTCTCAGCACAACACTCTTTCAGGTTTTTCAGACTGTCTCTGACCACCTTGCATACAACACACCTTATGCAAATACATCTCAATACATCTCTATCGTACGTACAATATATAGTGTCAAGTCTCAACACATCATTCCAGGAATGCCGAAACCAATCATCATAAAAAAGTATAATAAGCCATCTTGGCTGTTGAAATTTTTACATCTGTATTTCAGATCGTCGCCATACTTGAGTGATGTCAGGCATACACAACAACGTTGAAATGCCTTGTCTAGGAACAAACACTGTGATTAAGGTATCAAGCCACAGCTTGGCTTGACGGTAGGAATGGAAAGGAGGTGACGTGTAAAAATAATCGAAAACGAATGAAATTAGTGCGTAATCCGTTTGTTTCAACGTTTACAAGCGTTAATGAACTGTGTCCTACGTGCGGGGGAAGGAAGTTTTCGGGTTTAACGCCCGCCGATGACAGGTCATTAGACACCGAGCAAAAGCTGAAACTGAACAGGATTTTCATTGTGCTCGTTTCGAACAAATCATTCTGGCTTTGAACATTTCTGGGAATTGATAAAAAACCTACATCTGCATGAAGGTTTCGGGTTTAGCGGCTGTCGATGACAGGTCATTAGAAACACAAGCACAAGCTGAAACTGAACAGGATTTTCACTATGCTGTTTTCGAACAAATCATTCTAGCTTTGAACATTTCTAGGAATTTATAGAAAGCCTACATCTGCATCGGTTCATGAGGATTTAATATCCGCTGTTACTGAATATCAATCCAGTGTTATCACCACTGCGCCTGCTCGGCCGTTTGTATTTACAGTCGTTTTAAGATACGTATACATCGGCGACCAAGACCGAGTATTTCGCTTTACTAGAAACAGCATAATGTCGTTACCAGCAATTTTTCTGTTCGCTGACTCATGATACGAAACTAGAGTTACCAGGTAATCCTATTTAGGAGTGGAAATCCCAATTTTCCTATTGAGAACCTTGCTCCCGATTAAAACTAGTTAGGATACATAAAAATTCCGCCAACACCGAAACGTATAATGTTTTCATAATATAGTATGTTCATTACGCAAATCTTTAAATAACGAGTCAGCCTTGTAAACGTAACTGAAATTAAAAATTCAGCTGTTAGACTGAAAAGAGATAAGTTGTCTATCTCGTACTCAGTAGCTGTTACCTCCAACTTACTCGTATTCAATAGCGCCTCAGAAGTCGATGAAAACAATTCTATGTCGTCGCTGTGAATCTTAAGGTTCGTGAAGCTTTACTACAAAAATAGACGTCGAAAGGTAACGGAACATTTTCATGAAGAAAAAGAAGTGCTCAACAAGAGAATTCTTAAAAGTAATTTTTCGGTGGGAATTTAGTGTTAAGGATTTCATGTTCGAAGAATGTGTCTAATTAAGGATTTTTCTCAAGAAAGAAGGTATCTTCCCTTGAAGCGAAGTCAGATGAGAACTGAATAAGGAATTTTCACTA
The DNA here is from genome assembly GCF_021461385.2 of Schistocerca piceifrons. Classification (NCBI taxonomy): domain Eukaryota; kingdom Metazoa; phylum Arthropoda; class Insecta; order Orthoptera; family Acrididae; genus Schistocerca; species Schistocerca piceifrons. Next base: position 306,106,861 of record NC_060140.1, read on the forward strand.
TCGTCCAGACTGTGACAACCAGTTTAAAGTTCTCCGTTTCATGCTGTCTGCACCTCATTCTAATGCTACTCAGAAAACAAGTCCTGATGTATACCAATTAATATTACTCTAACTTGGGTTCGACCGATGATACCCGGAACACTGTTCCGGATGATCTACCAGATTACTCTGAAGATGATCAATACGAGCGCTAACCAACTGAAATTACGAATAACGTGTCTGAGAACACTGCGTGAAAAATATATTACAGTATTTTAAAGTATAATTAAGTCGCAGCTGTTAGCTTCTGTTAATGTTATTAGACTTGCTAGAAGTAAGCAGTATCAAGAATAATATGAAATGTATTTGTTTCCAAGCAATACTGTGAAATGCCAGTACGTTATATGAACTCTTTAAATCTAGCAGTAGTGAAGCCCAGAAACAGTACACTCTTTCCAACAAAGCAACCCGAAGTGTAAAATTAAAGCTTTACGATCTTTACCAAAATTTAGCACAGAGTCAACCCAATACATAAAAATGACAGCTGACGGAACACCCTTCTTAAAATTCTATATGCACGCCTACACCTTATAAGTTCTAGGAGGTGAATGGCGTGCTAAGCAGTGGGAATAGGTTTTATCGGGCAGAAAAAATTAAAAACCTGGCGCCACAATACTATCGGGCGACACTTGATTACGTTCTTTGCTTCCGAGAGGATAGCATGGTTGGATGTTTTTGCTTGGTTCGTCTTGCTGTTATTAGGTATAGCTTCTCCTTCCCTCCCTCCCTCCCTCCCTCCCTCCCTCCCCACCAGGTCACTTGAAATTCATATTTCCATGATCTGTCAGCACCTTCAGATTCTACCGTAATTTCTCATTCTCCATTTACCTGTACACTGTTCTATTAGCAAAGATTCTGCTAGCTTGCTCTGTAATATACTACCTACAGGCACACTCCCAGACGGTACAGTCTGAGCTGTCAATTTCTCGAAATTCACAGCTGCATCTGGTGCTTTGTTGCATTTATAGTAAACAAGTGGGGCACTCCAATATTCATGCAAACAGTATATAGGGCTATTGGTCTTTCCTGTGTATTATGGACGAATTTGTACGACCTCCTTGTTTCTGAAATGTCCCAGGTATCTTGCCGTCCCCTATCGACGCTCTCGTTTTATTATTGTATGCGGCGCTTGTGACCACTACGTCATCCTCCTTTTCAGGTACACAACTTCCCACAGCCGGCGTCAACGGTAGTCGAGGAGCATGCCCACAGCTTATTCTCATACAAGGGGTAATCATTGACTGTAACATCGAAAAACTAAACTTACGTAATTAATTTTTTTTCTATTTTGTCTAAAACTGACATGGTGAGACCGTGGCTGTGTACAATTAATATAGGTTAATTCTTACAAAGAAGAAAACAGCAACCAGCCACTATTAATACTGCTATTTATGTAGGTAAATAGCGCCATTACCGGTTTCTAACTGGCAAGTTCATCATCAGACGGCTGTTCACATGATTTTCAAGGTACACTTTGGAATAATAAAAATCGAAAACGGACGATAATGTAAAGTGTATCTAGAAAATCATGTGAACAGCCGTCTGATGATGAACTTGCGAGTTCGAAACCGGTAACGGCGCTATTTACCTAAATAAATAGCAGTATTAATAGTGGCTGGTTGCTGTTTTCTTCTTTGTAAGAATTAACCTACTTTTTTTTTTGTTTTGAAGGTACGTATCTGCGCTTCCACGCCCCTAGCACGCGGCTGTAGTAGAGTAAACCGAAATGTCGCAGCTGGTCTCCAGATTAGCAACGGATTGCGCAATTTTGCTTTGGATCCTAGATGTGCTACGCTATCATAAAACAGGAGTTTCACAGTGTACCACGATTGTAGACATTTACATTCAAAGAAAGAAAAAGTTAACTACGTAACATTACTTTTCGAGGTGACACTTAAAACTTTATGGCCACCCCTCGTATAAGACTGGGAACGTTAAAGAGTCCCACGAACGAGACCCATACCCTGCCAAAGCTTGCCGAGGTCCCACACGTTCTCGACATTTGGCACTTTCCTGGAAACATGTATGGCTTATCGAACGCTACGAGCACAGCGAGCATTACAACCTCCGAACACTCCCCCTTCCCCTCCCCCCCACCCCCCCACCGCCGTAGTCCCGATTCGTACACCGAACTGTACTTAGTCCCGAGTTGTGCTGCACGGCCTTGCGTCCGTTGGCTGAGTCAAAGAGTCGCTCCCTCACACAACAACCGCTGCCGCCATTTGACTCTTTCACTGCCTGTCCATTGTAAAATTTTAAAACTTTTAATGAACTATATTGCTCAACGGCTGATCAACGGCGAGATCACTCAGTCCCTAATGCAGGTTACCTATCTGACGGCTTCCAGCAGCGACAGAAATTTAATTTTCAGTGTTTCATTAATTATTCACTAAATTTAAAAGTTTTAAATGCTATCATAATGCACTCTTTTAGAGGCATAATCTTTTGTTAAAGATTTAACAAAGCACGACAAGTATTAACAGTTACAAAATGGTTCAAATGGCTCTGAGCACTACGGGACTTAACATCTGAGGTCATCAGTCCCCTAGAACGTAGTACTACTTAAACCTAACTAACCTAAGGACATCGCACACATCCATACCCGAGGCAGGATTCGAATCTGCGACCGTAGCGGTCGCGCGGGTCCAGACCGCAGCTCCTAGAACCGCTCGACCACTTCGGCCGGCTAACAGTTACAAACTGTGTGTAAGTTTTGAGGTAGTGTAGTTCACGACGCACAAATTACCCAGACTATAATCGTCCACTATTTGAAAATCACAGCACTTAGCGACTTCCAACAAACTTGACTCATTACTTCAAACCTTTGCCAAACTGTTTCTCGCCGGCACTACCCATCAAATAACTAAAGGAGAAACGTTTGTCGCTGACTACATTTTTGCTGTTCACGTAATAAAACCTCACGTATGGCGTTTCAATTTATTACTTCTTTGCAACTACCTCTATACGCAGCGCACTTTCCAGACAGTATCCACATACATTAATGAATGCACTTCAGAATTTACTACTGTAAGACACATACTTCACGAAACATGCATGTGTAACATTTTTCTGAACCTTTATGGGCTGCTTGTTACTAAGGAGGAACAGGTTATCCTAAGAGTCAGAGCGTTACTAGTTCAATTTGCGGTTTCAAATACAATGAAGCGCCAAACAAACTGGTACACCTGTTAATGTCGTACAGGCACGCAGAAGTGCCGCAATACGAAGTGGCATGGACTCTACTAATGTATGAAGTAGTGCTGGAGGGAACTGACACCATGAATTCTGCAGGGCTGTCCATAAATCCATAAGAGTGTGTGGGGTGTCGCATTCTCCTGCTGGAATTTCTGAAGGCCGTCGAACTGCACAATGGACATGAATGGATGCAAATGATCGGACATGCTTACGTACGTGTCACCTGCCCAAATCGTATCTAGACGTACCAGGGGTCCCATATCACTCCAATTGCACACGCCTCACACTATTACAGAGCCTCCACCAGCATGCTGACATGCAGGTTCCATGGATTTATGAGGTTGTTTCCGTACTCGTACAGGTCCACCAACTCGATACAATTTGAAACGAGAATCGTCCGACCAGGCAACATTCTTCCAGTCATCAACTGTCCCAAGTAAGAGCTGACGGGCCAAGGCGAGGTGTAAAGCCTTATGCCGTGCAGTCATTAAGAGTACACGAGTGGGCCTTCAGCTCCGAAAGCAAATATCGATGATGTTTTGTTTAATCATTCGAATGTTGACACTTGTTGATGGCCCAGCATTGAAATCTGCACCAATTTGCGGGAGGGTTGCACTTCTGTCACGTTGAAAGATTCTCTTCAGTCGTCGTTGGTCTCGTTCTTGCAAGCTCTTTTTACGGCTGCAGCGATGTCGGAAATTTGATGTTTTACCGCATTCCTCATGTTCATGGTACACTCGCAAAATAGTCGTACGGGAAAAACCCCGCTCATCGCTACTTCCGAGATGCTGTGTTCCATCGCTCGTGCGCCGACTATGACACCACGTTCAAACTCACTTTAAACTAGATAACTAGCCATTGTAGCAGCAGTAACTGATCTAACAACTGCTCCAGACACTAGTCTTATATAGGCGTTGCCGACCGCAGCGCCGTTCCAATGGTTCAAATGGCTCTGAGCACTACGGGACTATCTGAGGTCATCAGTCCCCTAGAACTTGGAACTACTTAAACCTAACTAACCTAAGGACATCACACACATCCATTCCCAGGGCAGGATTCGAACCTGCGACCGTAGCGGTCGCGCGGTTCTAGACTGTAGCGCCTAAAACCGCAGCGCCGTATTCTGCCTGTTTTCATACTTCTGTAATTGAATACGCTTGCCTATACCAGTTCCTTTGACGCTTCATTGTAATTTATGAATGTCACAATGAATCTTCATCGGAAGAAGGTGGCGTGACCTTAGCACCAAGTAGGGCTGCCCCCGCATCACGAGGCAGTTGAAGGTACGGGAAAAGACAGTGTGTCAATCAGCGAGCAGTTACGGTGCACTGTGCTGATGCTCTTCGTTACAACATGTCCACGAGACATTATTTGGATGACATCATACGGAGAAGAATCATCGGGAAATTAGAAGAAGGAAAGAGAGTGATGAGTGTAGCCTGGAGTTTGGTACTGCTCGCAGAACTGTTTCATGCCTATGAGGAGCGTTTCGAAACACAGGCACTGCTGTCCAAAGGAGAGGAGGTGGTCTACCACGGTCAACTAGAGCAGCAGATGGCCGCTACTTTGTGCAACAAGCAAGAAGAGACGCACTGCAGACAGCGCGTACAATTGCAACCACTGCAAGGCAGGCAGACTCCCGCTATACAGTGGCCGGTGACTCCGTGTTGGTGGTCTCTTCGACCGACGACCAGTGCGTTGTGTTCCGTTGGTGCCTGCACATCGGCGACACCGTTAGGATGTTCCCAAGACCTTAGGGACTGGGTCAACGAGGAGTGGGGTTGCTTGCTCTTATCGCATGAGACCAGTAGTGATTCTCGACGTGTCGTCGTATGGCGAGAGCTTCGAGCACGTAATGCACCCACTAACATTGTGGGATGAGATGTTTTCGTGATCGAGGTATTATGGTATGGAGATGAAAAATGTGGCATGGGCGTACCCATCATCAAACCTCTGAACAGGGTACACTTACCGATCAACGAAATTGGGACGTTGTACTCCTTCTCCATGTGCGTCTTTTCAGGGACGCATTCAGCCCTGACTTCATTTTTATGGATAACAATGCGCGACCGCGTCGAGGAACGCAGGTGGATGAGCTCTTAGGACGACAGTATGGATTTTCCTCCCTGTTCCCCCGCCTTAAATCGCATGGAACACGTGTGGCACACATGCGCCGACGAACATGCAGCACTGCCCTGGTGGACCGATGGAATGTCTTATTACAACTCCTTACCGATCTTGTAGCAAGCATGGCAGCTCATTACAGAGCACGTATTGCTGACCGTGGTAACCACACACCAATTTAACAACTATGTCCCACCTTTTTGTAACGTCCAGGGTACAATCTTAAATAGCGGCGACTTCAGTGTAATTATTGTCTTTGAATAAAAGTGCCATTTCTATTTGTCTCACTGCGTATCTCTTTCGATTCGGTACTATACTGTAGCAGTTCTTTGTAAGTATAATCAATCGAGCTGTGCTACTTGGCAGGGAGACATCATTGGAAAGCTACTGTCCTCCTTATGTTTTGAAAGCTTAAAGCAGAGAGCAAATTATCCAGAATATACCCATGCAGTGTTTTAATAGAGCACTTAACTACGACCTAGAAATTTTAAAGATAATTTCAAACCTTTTCTAAACACTTTCTCGCTGATATGGTTGTTGTTGTGGTCTTCAGTCCTGAGACTGGTTTGATGCAGCTCTCAATGCTACTCTATCCTGTGCAAGCTTCTTCATCTCCCAGTACTTACTGCAACCTACATTCTTCTCAATCTGCTTAGTGTATTCATCTCTTGGTCCCCCTCTACGATTTGTACCCTGCACGCTGCCCTCCAATGCTAAATTTGTGATCCCTTGATGCCTCAAAACATGTCCTACCAACCAGTCCCTTATTTTTGTCACGTTGTGCCACAAACTCCTCTTCTCCCCAATTCTATTCAATACCTCCTCATTAGTTATGTGATCTACCCATCTAATCTTCAGCATTCTTCTGTAGCACCACATTTCGAAAGCTTCTATTCTCTTCTTGTCCAAACTATTTATCGTCCATGTTTCACTTCCATACATGGCTACACTCCATACAAATACTTTCAGAAACGACTTCCTGACACTTAAATCTATACTGGATGTTAACAAATTTCTCTTCTTCAGATACGATTTCCTTGCCATTGCCAGTCTACATTTTATATCCTCTCTACTTCGACCATCATCAGTTATTTTACTCCCCAAATAGCAAAACTCCTTTACTACTTGAAGTGTCTCATTTCCTAATCTAATTCCCTCAGCATCACCCGATTTAATTTGACTACATTCCATTATCCTCGTTTTGCTTTTGTTGATGTTCATCTTATATCCCACTTTCAAGACGCTATCCATTCAGTTCAACTGCCCTTCCAAGTCCTTTGCTGTCTCTGACAGAATTACAATGTCATCGGCGAACCTCAAAGTTTTTATTTCTTCTCCGTGGACTTTAATACCTACTCCGAATTTTTCTTTTGTTTCCTCTACTGCTTGCTCAATATACAGATTGAATAACGTCGGGGAGAGGCTACAACCCTGTCTCACTCCCTTCCCAACCACTGCTTCCCTTTCATGTCCCTCGACTCTTATAACTGCCATCTGGTTTCTGTACAAATTGTAAATAGCCTTACGCTCCCTGTATTTTACCCCTGCCACCTTCAGAATTTGAAAGAGTATTCCAGTTAACATTGTCAAAAGCTTTCTCTAAGTCTACAAATGCTAGAAACGTAGGTTTGCCTTTTCTTAATCTTTCTTCTAAGGTAAGTCGTAAGGTCAGTATTGCCTCACGTGTTCCAACATTTCTACGGAATCCAAACTGATCTTCCCCGAGGTCCGCTTCTACTAATTTTTCCATTCGTCTGTAAAGAATTCGCGTTAGTATTTTGCAGCTGTGACTTATTAGACTGATAGTTCGGTAATTTTCGCATCTGTCAACACCTGCTTTCTTTGGGATTGGAATTATTATTTTCTTCTTGAAGTCTGAGGATATTTCGCCTGTCTCATACATCTTGCTCACCAGATGGTAGAGTTTTGTCATGACTGGCTCTCCCAAGTTCGTCAGTAGTTCTAATGGAATGTTGTCTACTCCCGGGGCCTTGTTTCGACTCAGGTCTTTCAGTGGTCTGTCAAGCTCTTCACGCAGTATCATATCTCCCATTTCGTCTTCATCTACATCCTCTTCCATTTCCATACTATTGTCCTCAAGTACATCGCCCTTGTATGAACTCTCTATATACTCATTCCACCTTTCCGCCTTCCCTTCTTTGCTTAGAACTGGGTTTCCATCTGACCTCTTGATATTCATACAAGTGGTTCTCTTCTCTCCAAAGGTCTCCTTAATTTTCCTGTAGGCAGTATCTATCTTACCCCTAGTGAGATAAGCATCTACATCCTTACGTTTGTCCTCTTAGCCATCCCTGCTTAGCCATTTTGCACTTCCTGTCGATCTCATTTTTGAGACGTTTGTATTCGTTTTTGCCTGCTTCATTTACGGCATTTTTATATTTTCTCCTTTCATCAATTAAATTCAATATTTCTTCTGTTACCCAAGGATTTCTATTAGCCTTCGTCTTTTTGCCTACTTGATCGTCTGCTGCCTTTACTACTTCATCCCTCAGAGCTACCCATTCTTCTTCTACTGTATTTCTTTCCCCCATTCCTGTCAATTGTTCCCTTATGCTCTCCCTGATACTCTGTACAACCTCTGGTTTAGTCAGTTTATCCAGATCCCATCTCCTTAAATTAGCACCTTTTTGTAGTTTCTTCAGGTTTAATCTACAGTTCATAACCTATAGATTGTGGTCAGAGTACACATCTGCCCCTGGAAATGTCTTACAATTTAAAACCTGGTTCCTAAATCTCTGTCTTACCATTATATAATCTATCTGATACCTTTTGGTATCTCCAGGATTCTTCCATGTATACAACCTTCTTTTATGATTCTTGAACCAAGTTTTAGCTATGATTAAGTTATGCTCTGTGCAAAATTCTACCAGACGGCTTCTTCTTTCATTTCTTCCCCCCAATCCATATTCACCTACTATGTTTCCTTCTTTCCCTTTTCCTACTGACGAATTCCAGTCACCCATGACTATTAAATTTTCGTCTCCCTTCACTACCTGAATAATTTCTTTTATGTCATCATACATTTCATCAATTTCTTCATCATCTGCAGAACTAGTTGGCATATAAACTTGTACTACTGTACTAGGCTTGGGCTTCGTGTCTATCTTGGCCACAATATTGCGTTCACTATGCTGTTTGTAGTAGCTTACCCGCACTCCTATTTTTTTATTCATTATTAAACCTACTCCTGCATTACCCCTATTTGATTTTGTATTTATAACGACGTCCTCTTGAGTAGTCGCCGCCCGGAGATCCGAATGGGGGACTATTTTACCTCCGGAATATTTTACCCAAGAGGACGCCATCATCGTTTAATCATACAGTAAAGCTGCATGCCCTCGGGAAAAATTACGGCCGTAGTTTCCCCTTGCTTTCAGCCGTTCGCAGTACCAGCACAGCAAGGCCGTTTTGGTTCATGTTACAAGGCCAGATCAGTCAATCATCCAGACTGTTGCCCCTGCAACTACTGAAAAGGCTGCTGCCCCTTTTCAGGAACCACACGTTTGTCTGGCCTCTCAACGGATACCCCTCCGTTGTGGTTGCACCTACGGTACGGCCGTCAGTATCTCTGAGGCACGCAAGCCTCCCCACCAATGGCAAGGTCCATGGTTCATGGGTGGGGGTGGGGGTGGGGGTGGGGGGGGGGGAGGATATGGTTAGTGTCGAATATTTAAAACATAACTCATGTTTGCTAGAACGATTTTGTTTCTTTTATCATATACTCTTACTGGCGTCAGTTTTCGCTGTTAATCTTCATAAACTTCGTACATGACGCAGAAATATGCACGTTACGCTCAACTTAAGAGGGGTATTCGGAAACTAAGGAACGATCTCTTGCGAAATGTAAACCACACTGAAAATCAAAGCCGTTTTATTTTCAACAGTTAGCTACACTTTCCAACTACTTCTCTACGTAGTCGCCGCTCCGACTTCAACATTTGTCGCAGCGTTGTACTAACTTTCCAATATCCTCGTCACAGTAAGCAGCCTCCTGTGTTTTCCAACCATCTTCTACGATGGATTTCAGAAGTCTGTTCCAAAATGTTGTCTTCAAAGCCAGCGGTTCATTTGAGCAGAGACAAAAATCAGAGGGAGACACTTCCGGGCTGTATGGTGGGTGATCAAACACTTCCCATCTAAAATGCTGCGTGAACATCCTCATTGCCCCTGCAGTGTGCTGCCGAGAAATGTCATGAAGGCGGAAACGCGTGACACCTACGTTATATGGATTACATGAAATCTAGCGAAACCTTTCGGCAGGCACCTATACTTGGCGTCAGACACTATTTTCCACCCTTCTTTACGCGCTCACTGTACGCTCAGAATTGAGAAGAGCGACGTGACACTATCTATGAGCATATTAGAGACACTGTCCAACACATCTGGGCAGAACTTCATCGAATTTTCACTGTGTTTTCCAATTCGCGACCAACCGTTCGTTACTTTCCGAACAGTTCTCGTATGTAGACATCAACTGCAGGCGCTATAGATTAGGAAGATATACGGGTTGAATCCGTGATGAAATTACTAACCTTCAGGACTGATGGAGAAGTCTAAAAGTCATCAGGTTATCTTCCATTCAGAAGGCTGTTGCACTCAGCGACTGTTATATTGACTTGTAAATAATAGATTCCAGCTATCAGTCGTCCTTTTTAGATTTCATTTTCAGATCTAGATTTCAGCTAGAAACTAGCCACTCTCACTGCACTATCATTTTTATCAATGCATGTAACGCCTGCTGGTCGGGTTTCCTCCACAGTTCATTGAATATAATCTAAAAAGGACGACTGATAGTTGAAATCTTTTATTTAGAAGTCTAAAAGTATCAATTTGAGGGAAGCGACCCTAGTCATGAAACGACTGACTCGAAATTTATATGCAAAAATCATTCTGATACCTCTGACTGTGGAATTTACGTATCGGTATTGTTGTTGCTAGGATTGTGCGGTAGGCAACTTTCAGATGTGATACTATGACCAAAACAAGGAAGGAAGTCTTCTAAACATGCTAGTGTGAAACACATTTCTTCTACTGAACCAGTGACCATAGCTTTTAAGGTATTTATAGCCCGTACATACTGGATATGATTTTCTTCTTTTGGTCCGTACTACTACCTCTTGAAAGTAGCCTATCCTACAATCTTAGCAACAACAGAAACCGGCACATGTATTACGCAATCAAAGTATTTAGAACAACTTTTGCTTGTAACATTTGATTCGGTTGTTCCCGGAACAGGGCCCTTACCTCATTTTAATACATTTACCTTTCTCCATTACCGACAAAACATTTTAACATCGGCACGGAATTACCCTGTATAAACATAATTGTCATCATTAATTTACCGTAAATGAAACATCGTCACGGAATCATCCTGTATGGACATCAGTTGCGATCACTATGATTTACTGTACATGAACATACCACACTATGAAATTAATTTCTCAATAAACAGCGTATTTTCGTACTCATTCGCTTAATCATATAGATACTGGATAGACAGCGTTCAAATAGCCACTGAGCCAGATGCTATGAGACAGTCAAAAATCGATTACATATGTGTAACTGGAGATGCACGTATACACCTCTCAGTTGTGACCGTTGTTGTTGTGGCCTTCAGACGGAGGACTGATGTACCTCTCCTCAGTAGTCTTTCCTGTGCAAGCCTCTTCAAATCTGCGTAACTACTACCTCCCACGTCAACTGACCCTGCTTACTGTAGTCAACAAGTCTCCCTCTATAACTTTTATCCTTCACACATCTTTCCATTACCAAATCGACGACTTATTGGCACCTCAAAATGTGTTCTGTAAACCAGTCCCATCTTTTACTCAATTTGTGCCACAAATTTCTTCCCCCTCCTCTCCTCCGTTTCGATAATTCTCTTCTTGTCTGAAGTGTTCATCATCCACCTGTCTCTTCTGTACAAGGTTACACTCCACGTAACTATCTTCAAAATTCACTTCCCAAAAGTTAAATATATATTTGATGCGAAAAGTTTTTTCCTCTTTCAGAAACTTTTCTCCTGCTCTTGCCGGTCTCTATTTCCGCTATCGACAGTTATTTTGCTGCAAAGATAGTCAAACTCTTCTAGTACTTTCAGTGTTTCATTTTCGGTCAAATATTTGAGTGGAACGAAAACACCAATCAATATAAATTACGCAAAATGTTTTCGTCCAAATTTTGTTGCCAAATGAAGAGCGAGAAATTGACATATGAGATATCAAGTTGAGCAGGGTGAGGTCTGGTTTTGCAAAGAAAGACTGAATTGTTTGGAAGTATTTTGAGTAATTAAGAAATACTTAATGAGTAATTTGAGAAAAAAATTTGGTTCGAATTTTCAAAGCCAAACGATAAGTTGGAATTTTGGAAATTAGACCGTGAACTGGAAAAGTTGGAAATCGACAAATGGTGTACCAATTTGACCAGCGTGAGGTCTAATTTTGCGAAACAGTGGGAGGTTGACAAATGGGGTGTCAAAATGACCAGCATTAATTCTAATTTTGCAAAAGCAGATGTAAATGCTTGAAAGCAATCAGGGAAATTATTGACTTGAGGAAAAAATGAAGTATTTCGCAAACTGCTGCTGCCATCTATCTAAATGAAGTGTCAAAAAGTTCATCTGTTCAATGTATACCTGTTTTACCATAAAAAGTGTGGTGTCACCGCCAGACACCACACTTGCTAGGTGGTAGCCTTTAAATCGGCCGCGGTCCGTTAGTATACGTCGGACCCGCGTGTCGCCACTATCAGTGATTGCAGACCGAGCGCCGCCACACGGCAGGTCTAGAGAGACTTCCTAGCACTCGCCCCAGTTGTACAGCCGACTTTGCTAGCGATGGTTCACTGACAAATTACGCTCTCATTTGCCGAGACGATAGTTAGCATAGCTTTCAGCTACGTCAATTGCTACGACCTAGCAAGGCGCCATTATCAGTTGCTATTGATATTGTAAAGAATGTACAGACAAGAGCTACGTTCAACATTAAGGGATTAAAGTCGAGTATTCCACCAGTTACATCCTTTTTTTCTAGCCTAACTACCTTGTCCTGTTCCAGACCTCACGCCAGCCTGCATGAGCTTAAACGCGTGCCTTTCGGCTTCCTCCAAACCCCGTGGGTTGGCTCCTACCAATCCACAATAAAAAGTTAATTGGTGCAGTATTTAAAGGTCCATAGCAAAAAATTTTAATTAAAAAGCTTTGAAAAGAAATATGGTCAAATGTTTTGTCGAATACTTGTCTAAAATTAAATAGATTAAAAAAACATTTGATACACCTCTGGATGATGCTCGAAATCATGTACAGTAAATGAGCTGCTGATTGAAAATATAAAGTTGAGTGATTAACTTAGAATCTTAGAAATTTGATGAGTAGCAGAGGATATTTGTCTGGTAGATTATGTACACTATGAAGCCTCATGTGCTGTACATGACTTAGAGCATCATTCAAAGGTGGCAGCGAATGTTTTTCTAATCTGCTTCATTTCTTGACTAAACAAATCATTCCAAAAATGTTCAAATGTGTGTGAAATCTTATGAGACTTAACTGCTAAGGTCATCAGTCCCTACGCTTACATAGCACTTAACCTAGATTATTCTAAGGGCAAACACACACACAGCCATGCCCGAGGGAGGACTCGAACCTCCGCCGGGACCAGCACCACAGTCCATGACTGCAGCGACTTAGACCGCTCGGCTAATCCCGCGCGGCAAATCGTTCCAAAAAGCATTGGATCTATTTTTCTTTTCAGTTTCCTATCTAATCTAATTCCCTTAGCTTTTGCTTATTTAAATTGACTACATTCCATCACTCTTGTTTTACTTTTCTGTCATTCATCTTCGGTGCCAGAATTTCATGGGAAATGTAGCGTGAAGTGACGATAGTACAACGTAAGTATGTCACAGACATAGGTGCCAGTTTGTAACTCTACGGTGGCTAAATGGGAGAGAGCTATTCTAGGCAGTGCTATTCAGGAGCGCTGTGAAAATAATGGCACCCAGTGACTGCGCCGGTCTGCGAAAGAGCGCTATCTCTCTTCGCTACAAACACCTAGCTGGAGATGAAACGGCAAGCGGCGTCCGGAGTTGGTGGAGGCGGCCGTAACTCGTGGCGATACGTGATAAGAGCGCATTTGGCGACCCCTCTGCGCTGCTCTCCGCCGGCGGAAAAACGTGGCATTAAGATCAGCGCGGCCCGGCATCTGGCGAGGGCCATTACCGGGCAGCACGCGACGCGACGCGGGGCGAGCCGAAGAGAGCCGGGCCGCGCGAAAACGGGAGCGGCGCACCAGCGCGCTGGCGCCAGCAGGCGGCACGGCCGCTCTTAATCTGCGCCCGCCGCGCCAGCGCCTGAGTGATCCCGGCACGCGACGCGCCAGTCGCTCGCCAGTAGCGGCAACGGGAGGCGCCGAGCGGCGCAGCCCCGCGGGCCGCCAACACCGGCGCGAAATCAATAGCCCCGGCCCACGGCCGCCCACTACCCCAAATATTACTGACCCGATGCGCCGGGCGTGCGAGGGGCCCGTCCCCCCACCACGTGGCTCCTCGCCGCTACGCGCTATGCCCTCCAACTCGCAAGACTCCAGTTTCACACGGAATTTGCAGTCTCCCCACCACATAAGCCACAGGCTTGTCACGTGATTCCACCTCTACACGGACAGGAGACGTGGTGTAACTGCCAGCGCTCCACAGTTTGCTGAGGACGAGTGTATGGAAAATATTGACAATTCAATAATTATTGTATCCTATTTGAGCAGCAAATGGACAAAATATTGAAAACTCATTCTTGAGCCGACTGTAAAACTCTGAAAAGTCATATCCCATGTATTGCCAAACTATGCATTAAATGTTATATCAGCCTAAGACACGGATATATTATGAACATAATGCTTGAAGTATGTGGAATAAAATCTCACAAGAACACCAGCAGACAGCAACTTTAATAAAGAAACGAGACGAACAATGAACTGTTTGCATCTGCTAAATGTTTACGTGCAAAGAAATAGCCAACTCGTTACAGCACGTTAAAGTGGAAATTTCACGAACTTAAGCATTTTTAATTGCCGTACACGAAATTAAAGCTGACTCCTTCGGCAATTTTGTCACAGACATTTTATTTTGAGCAATAAAAACATCACAGTAGAAACTCATGTTCGCTACACACGAAAGTTAATAAGAAAACTATCTATTTTGAGAAACAAAACGGAAAAAGAGTGCAAACTTTTGTGAAGTCACTTAATCTTCTAGGCTCTTTTTGGGCTGTACGTTTTTAAACAACTCGTAGTAAAAACCTGAAAAGAATTTGTGCAATCTGGCTGTAGTGGACTTTGCTGGTTTTGCTTACAGACACAAAGCAGGCGAGTGTGTGTTTGTTTTCTGGCGGGGTAAGGCAACATAGTACACTCAAGCAAAACCAGGAGCGCTGGTAGTCACGCCCCGCCGCCTGTCCGTGTGGAGGTGGAATCACGTGACCGGCCTTTGGCCGTTGTGGAAGGGAGACTGCAAATTCCGTGTGAAACATGAGTCTTTGCTCTCCCAACTCTCACAACGGGCACCGCGATTGTGTGTGGGAATTTCCCGAGTAACATACAGGGTTCCTAAGGGAACACGCTTCTAGACTAGCTAATACACCGTAATCGGTGGTGGAGGGAGACGGCTACATTGTGTAACATCCACGAGATAAATATTAGCTACAGTGCGACGAGAGGAAATTATGCCTCTAACAGTTATAAACATTATCTATCCGACATGTGAAAAATCAGTGAAAACGAAATAAATATTAATTATTTATATAATATTTTATGATGTAATTGGACATATCGACGTTTATCATACAAAGACAATGATAATTGTAAATTCCTTTTATGATCTTCCTTTGTTTTTAACTTTTGTTGGTTAGCTTTTGTAGGTTGCGGACGCAAGACGCATATCAAACTGAGGTCTGTTAAGAAATTGTAATTATTTATTAATTATTACTTGAGAATAGAGTTCATTATTATTATAAATATGAGTGAATAATTATTTGTAACTTTAATTTCTCTCTCAATAAGCATTATCTGTGTTAAATATTGCCAGCCGAAGTGGCCAAGTGGTTCTAGGAGCTACAGTCTGGAACCACGCGACCGCTACGGTAGCAGGTTCGAATCCTGCCTCGGGCATGGATGTGTGTGATGTTCTTAGGTTAGTTAGGTTTGAGTAGTTCTAAGTTCTAGGGGACTGACGACCTGAGAAGTTTAGTCCCATAGTGCTCAGAGCCATTTGAACCATTTGTTAATTATTTCTTTCCGCTGCAAGGAGCGCAGCGACTGATGATGGCGATTTGTATCGCGTTTTTATCTGTGTTTTTTAGGAAAAATCAAAAGTTTGCTTGATGAAAATTAGTCTAAATAGTGCACAATATGAAAGTAAAGTTTAATAAGCATTTCAAATGCTTATCCTATTGTAGTGTTACCTTTTTATTTTATTTATCTCTTCTTCTCATTAGCTATTGAAACAACATCGCTTTGTAATGTAAATTTTAATTTTCACCAAAAGCACATTCAACGTCGCCGAAAAATACACGTCTTTCGTATCAAGACAAGAGAGAGAGAGTCCTCCTTTAGTTCTTAAAAACAAAAAAACTACGCAAAAGTAAAAAAAAGAACAAAATTATTTATAAAATCGGTCGCTGGCGCAGCGGTCTCCTGCGTGCGCGATCGTAAATTATAACTTTGTATTGGCGGAGGCGCGGCAGTCAAAGTACCATTACAATGCCTCCTCTACTGACACACTCCGCAAGCGAGCGTGGCAGTATAGAAAATTTACATAGATACATACATATATGAGAAAATAAGAAATTTACATATTACAAAAAATATTTCTGAGCACAATGCGCTTTGCATATCAGTCTTTGTATACAGTCTTTTTGGTGTGTATCTTCTTTAGGAGTCGTAACATTAATGTCTTTGAATTGCAGCGTAGTATCGTTGCTTAGCACAGCTTTTGAATTCAGTCCACATGATTCATGTTTACAATGGAATTAATTCGAACAATAAATGTTTCTATTATATTGCTTCAATGTCTTTAAACGTAGTATCGGATTCTGAGTGTGTGTGTACTGCCTGGATCTCTTACGTGTGACTTGAAGAAAATCCAAAGTTTGTTCAATGTGTCAACACGAAATTGTGATCTCCAGCAGTCGAATTTTGGTGGCGTCTACCAGGGTATAAATGGTCAATGAGGGCACAGGAAACACCTCACTGCCTACGACAGGTGATGAGCTTGTCTTTTACACCAACCTGAACACCTGCCGGCTTCCACAACACCATACACTTCAAAGCATATTGACACTACGTAAATATTTCTTGACCAGTGTTCCATCACGTTGGTTTCTTCTTTGCATTTTCAGTTCCATTTATATGAATCATGTACAACATGCACAAGTCCTTTGCAGTTCATTAACATCTCCTTAAAATACATTTCTCGATACAATAAGTACATGAATATACAAATATTTACAATTAATCATTACATGAGATACATTGTTGTCATATAGTACATATACAGAATTAAATGAAAAATATAGTCAATTTTTTTTATGTTACATTCAAGATCATTGTGCTGACATGTGAATTACATTACATTTAGATTGAAATATACATTTTATTTGTTAGCTCATTCTTTTTTTTATTTTATTTATTTATTTATTTATTATTTTTTTTTCGTTACACTTGCAACATTTGAAGATAATTGTGGCAACTCGCTAGAATATTCAACTTAAAATTCATCTTGCCTCCTGGAATGAAATTTACACATATTTCAAGCTTCAAGACAGCCCTCTGTAGGAGGATAGGTTCATGGGATGGTTGCTAAATATTTCATAAATACTAGTAAAGTCATCTCCGACAGTGGACTACACAAAATAAAATACATGTTAACTTGATATAATGTAAAAGTTCCTATACCTAATACCGTTTCTAAGTGTGGTGTCCCCACTATTGCTGTTTCTAAGAGTGGTACCCCTCTATTACCATTTCTAAGAGTGGTGCCCCTCTAAATATCTTAGGATCCTACAAGTATGTACATCAGTGTGGTAAGTGTATATATATATATATATATATATATATATATATATATATATATATATATATATATATATATATATAGTTCAAGTCAATCATGTTCCTATAAAGTTTGTGTAGTTCATCTCCTTCCCTTCATGAGTATTAAGCAATATAAATAAATGTTTTACTTAATAAATAAATAAATCTTCTTAGATAATTGCTGCTGCGTTCCATGCTGTATATCCATTCCGTATTTACCTTGTGGTACCTGTAAAATTCTATTCGTAAATAAATATTTGTGTATGTCTCTCCATACTGTCAGATAATCACGAATTATATAATGTCCAATATTTCATCAACATGTATAAATTTTTCTAAGGGAGGGATGAGAGTATGAGCGACAACAGAGGACTGACGTTTTGTTTTCTCCTTTCTATTTAACGGTGCATCAGTTCAGTTCAGTAGATGAGCCTTAATTATGTCATTAGATGACTGCTAAATATGTTCTCTTAAATAATTCTTCCAATCTGAAGTGTCAAGCCTACATAACTCCAAAAATTTCATTACAAGTTCCCATTAGATTAGTGTTAAAGTGTTATAGATTTAAATCTTCTGGTATATTTCCAACAGTGGCTTCTGTAAATAATTCTTTCCATATAAATCTATACTTTCACCTTTAGTTATAAGAATATATAAGACACCACATAAGTTATCATCTCAGGCATACCAATCTTTCAATAAATAATATTCTTTCCACTACTTTCATTGTGTATTCCATGAGTACATGTGATATAGCGTTCAAATCTAGTTTCTCTCCTCTCAACATATTCTCAATTACTCATAACATTCTCACCTACCCATTATTCATTCTTCACAAAATAACATATACTTATTCCTCAACATTATATATATATATTTTCCTCTTATTCATCACCACTTACTTTTTACTTCAACAACAACAACAACAACAACAACAACAACAATACCATTTTCGCATCTTATATACCATTTACCTCTCTCCGTATTACTATTTGTCCTCTTATTAAACTAAAATTACATTCACTCATCTCATTCAGTCACTCACCTCACTCATATCAACATTACTATTATCACATGCCTCCTAAAGAAAATAATTCTG
Organism: Schistocerca piceifrons; assembly: GCF_021461385.2. Lineage (NCBI taxonomy): Eukaryota > Metazoa > Arthropoda > Insecta > Orthoptera > Acrididae > Schistocerca > Schistocerca piceifrons. The sequence continues at coordinate 306,125,416 of NC_060140.1, forward strand.
TTTAGTTCTCTGCCTCCTCTAATGTGTATATGCCTCCTCTAATGTGTATATGCCTCAATAGCAACTCCTCTTATAACCAAATATCTTATTAGCTATTGGATGGTTCACATTGCTTTCTAGACTTACCTGCATTCATTAGATTGTAAGTATCTGTATAACTTAAATGTAGGCTCATCATAACTATATATCATATTAATTATCTTCTCCTCAGTAGCTAACATTTTACTGTATGTATTTTTTCAAATGTCTGTGTGGATGTAGACCTCTGGGTTTATGTGTTAATGGATATTCTAATGAATAACAGCCAGGGTGTGGAATATTTGCAATTCGGTATGGTCCAGAGTATAAGATCTGCCATTTCCTGTTTAAATGTTTCAGTTTTGTGGGTTTAGGATGTGTTCTTAGTAAAACTAACTCATCAACTTGAAATGTTTGTGCTTTCTTGACACCTCTGTCATATTTCTGCTTTCTTTCCTTAGCTTTGTCACATAATGTTGTGTAAGCTTGTCTTACCTTTTCTTCTAAACTAACATGATTTGTTGTTGGTGTAAATTTAGGTAGAGGGTCTGTCCATTCATTTCTTTCTGTTTTATCCATAATTAATTCAGTTGGTGTGTATCCAGTAGAAATGTGAGTTAAATTGTTCACTATTTGTTCAAATGGTGCTAGGTATTCTATCCATTTTGTGTGCTTCTCTGGTGTGTGTGTTCTCATAAACTGTCCAAATTCTCGAAATGTTCTTTCTACTGGGTTTCCTGCTGCGTGAAATCTTGAAATTAAAATATGTTTAACATTCTGTTCTTCAATAAATGTCTTCCATTTTAAACTGGTAAAATATGCTGCATTATCTGTGATCATAACTCACGTTATAGCCTGAATAATCTTCTTTGTTTTACTGGTACTATTAAGATCTACATCCTGATATAATTCTTTTTCTATTTTATTACTGTCATCATATCGGAGAAAACAAATCGTTGGTTCCGTTGCGCTCTGCTCCCTACTGACCGTAACTCGAGCGCTTAGCTCGGTCGTCGTTCGTTTTCCGGCAAATTCGGTTGTTGCTGCGGGTTGGGTTCATTGCCCAACTCAATAATATTTACATTTCTGTCGTGCGTCACCCAAGTATCAGCTGTTTGGTTGTTGACATTACCCCGCGTCACATTGGGAGTTCCGTTAGGTACAAATTGAGGGTTGCTGTATTGCATGTGTCGTGGCGGTTGTCCATTGTGATTTCCCCATACATTATTTCGCCCATGACTGTAACTGGTATTGTCATTACTGTTATTCCTGTAATACATGTTTGGATGTTGTTGGATGTTGTTTCTCTGAAAATATCCTGGATGGTACCTGTTATCCTCTCTTCTTTGATCTCTATAATTTCGGTTCCTTCTACTGTTGTTGTTATTTTGAATATAACTGTTATTGTTCTGATTGTAATTACTGTTTGGATAACCATTATAGTAATAATTACTGCTTCCTTGCCAATGCTGCGAGTTGTTTCTCCTAATATTGAATGGATTTGTCCCAGTGTAGTGTGAATTGTTTCTTTGAGTGTTTTGCTGTGGTGTCGGAGGCGGATTCCAATAGCCTCTGTCATTTCTGTTGTGCGTACGCGAATTGCTTGGATGGATCGGATACAATTGATTGAAATTCCTGATCTCATCTCTGTAAACAACATCTATCTCATCAACATAACCAAAAAAATTCTTTATGTTGTCCTCGGATACTCCTATTAATTTATCACGGTAAGGAAATGGTAAGTGGCTTTTAAGTGTTCTAATTACGTCTGGTAAATCTGCTGGTTTTGTCCAATATAATGTTTTATCTAGGTAGCGTTCAAAGTATTGTCGTAAAGTCTCTTTCTTCGGGTTGTAAATTTCTGGATTGTATACTTCTCGTTTTAAACTTTGCTGTTCTGTGATCGACCAGAATTCCTCAAGAAATGCTTGTTCAAACTGTTCAAATGTTAAACATCGTCTTTTAATTGCTGCTCCCCACTTAGCTGCTCTTCCACGTAACAAATTTGTAACATATCGAATTTTGTCGGCTTCTAACCAATGTCTCGGAAAAATACCATCAAAAGAGCGGATAAAAACAATCGGATGCACTTTGTCTTTCTCATCACATGAAAATGTCTGAAAGTATCCATGTCGTACTAATGTTTCATCAGCTACTCCCGATGGTATTATGGGTCCTACATTTTGTGTCAAACTGTGCATAGTATGTGGTGATGTCTGATAGTAATTTTGATCTTGTGGTAGCATTGAAAATGGTTCATTGGGATTTGTATCACTCATTGGTAATTCTATTTTCGGCTTTGTGCTGGGTCTAGCATTATTATGATTCTCATTTATGTTTTGGTTGTCTGTTATGGGTTTTGGTATCACTGACGAACTTGGTATTACATTCTCTTTAAGTTTACGTACCTCTTTCTGAATATTATCTGTTTCTCCCTTTACTTGTTCCTTTGTTTTATCTAAAATGATCTGTGTCATTGTCTCAAACATCTCATTTAAATAATCATCACATAATTTGCATTCATGTACAAGTTTTTCTGCTAGAGTTGTGTCATTCTTTAAAGATGCTACATCTGCTCTGTCTTCAAGCTTTTCTAACTTTTCCTGTAAGGATTTCTGCTCCAATGTTACATCATTTAATCTGTCTGAAAGGTCTGTAATCGTCAGGTCTAAGTGTTCTTGGTTTGTTTTTACGGAATTGTGTGACTGTCGTAATTCGTCAACTTGGGTACTGGTTTTCTGTTGTTCAAAAACTACTGTTAACAATTTCTCATTACATCGTTGTAAGTCAGTTTTTGTCTCGTCACTGAATTCCACAAATACCTTTTCTTGTCTCGTAACCTTGTCTGATAAGTCAGTAAATTTCCTTCCAAGACTACTGGTGGTTTCTGTCAAGTCGGCAATTTGTCTCGATTGTTTTTCAAAATTTTGTTTTATGTCCCGTGTCAGTTCATCGAATTTAGTGTCAAATTTCCCAATGTCACGTTTTAAATTGTCGTCTAAAGCATCAAATCTTTTGTCTAAAGTGTCAAATTTTCTGTTTTGGTCACCAAGTAACTTCAGAATCTGGTTGAGCATGTCAGAGTCCTGTGTCTTAGTTTCGTCATTTTTTCGTGTCTGATTGATGTCTGGTTCTGAAGTTGACGTTGTCAATGTCACGTTTTGTCGCGTAGTACTCACTCTCCATTCGCCTGTATATCTGTTTAAATATAGGGGTTGTTGTCTTAATCGATCCGGTAAAATTATGTCTTGAACATCCTCCCTATTAAGTTCAATATTCATTTGACTGTCGGACATGTTTTGCAATGTGTCACTTTCACTAAGCTCGTCCGCGGAAACAATTTCTACGCGTCTAGCGTCCATCTTGCGATTTTCATAATTAATTGCAAATAAAATTTTCCAATGGTAAAAAAAAAATATTTTTTTTTAAATGATATGTTGAAATCTGAAATTTCTCTTGTGGAAATGGATATTTCTAAATGATTTCTAATTAGAAATTGAATTATTAAATTGGCACTGAAATTTCCCTCTCAAAAACAAATGACTGAATATGCTCTTCACTTATCATTTGCAATAATAGTAGTAAATCAATTTTAACTACAAATTGCAAAAAATAATTTCGAAATAAATGGATCGGAATAAAGGAAGTACAGATGGCTGCTTGAAACTGGAAAAAATGTAAATTACTGTACTCACCATTTTTTTTCAGTCTTATGTTGCAAATGTAGCGTCAAATATATAGTTTTCAATCCCAAATTTTTCTTTCACGTCCGTGCAAATTATTTTATGGAACGTTATCCTTTTCCCTTTTTTTAACCAAATTAATTTCCTCAACATGAAAATGAAAATTAACACAAATTAATAACAGGGAAAACAATATTGTTGTAAATTTCATGCACGTAACATTACAATTGAAATGAATGAGACTTAGTCCAAATTCATCTTCTGATGCTATTAAGTGGTTAAAATTAGATAAAATGTCCAAAATTTATAATAACTGCACTTGTATCAAATCCAAACTACACTTGTATCAAATCCTAACTGCACTTGTATCAAATCCGAAGATTGCACGTCCTGTCACCAGGACGCCAATTGTAGTGTTACCTTTTTATTTTATTTATCTCTTCTTCTCATTAGCTATTGAAACAACATCGCTTTGTAATGTAAATTTTAATTTTCACCAAAAGCACATTCAACGTCGCCGAAAAATACACGTCTTTCGTATCAAGACAAGAGAGAGAGAGTCCTCCTTTAGTTCTTAAAAACAAAAAAACTACGCAAAAGTAAAAAAAAAGAACAAAATTATTCATAAAATCGGTCGCTGGCGCAGCGCTCTCCTGCGTGCGCGATCGTAAATTATAACTTTGTATTGGCGGAGGCGCGGAAGTCAAAGTACCATTACACTATTTGCTCTATCAATTGTCTGCCACCATCTTAACAATTATCTCAGCGGCAAATTCACATTACTAAACTCTGCAGACATAAATGCCGAAGGTACTAAAAATGTGTAAAAATAAATGTGCACCCGTGGTCCCGAACTCATTTTAATGAAAATAGTTCGAATCAGATTGGTTCTTTGAAAACAGTGCTCGTAGCACGATCCATATAACAAACTTTTTCTTGCTGATGTATGGAGCTGAAATTAATTACGGACGAGTTGCGAAGAATAGTGTTTGAGCTAACATACGTCAGTGTTGCGCGCGGCTGATATTCGGCGGTTTTAATGATCATTTTGCTGAAGAGAACTGTTTCCATCATAATCAATAGTTGTATAGAATCTGTTGTATGAACTGTGATTTAGTGACACTTACACAGCTTGCAGACAACACTTTAACACAACGTTATCTTGGATTTCTTTAGCAACTTGACCAAATCTTTAGCCGGGAGAAAAAATTATTTAGTAATTACTCAATGTAATGAAATAAGATTATCATTTTCATTTACAAATTAGTTAGATACTAAACCACTGAATAACACAGCGAACGCCACAACTGCCAGACAAAAAAAGAAGAACGAAGTACCTAGAAAGGAAGGAGTAAAAAAGATAAAACTTCACGTGTCGAGAAGCTATGTGATATTGTTTCACGTATTCCCTTCATACTGTCAGTTGAAACAGTGGGCAACACAATCAAAAAAAGTAGATGCGTTAGTCTAAAGTAGCAATAGGCAAAATAAAAAAGAATTGTGATTATACACTACAACATACACTGACGGAAAAAGGTGTCAACACCAAGAAGGAGCTGTGCAACAAACGAAAGTTGGTGGGCGTGTTTTTACATCTGAAAGATGTCTGTTCAGATTTCGCGCTAGTCGCGTAAGAGTGGTGCTAATAGCGCCACCATGAGGATAAATATGAGGTTTGCTTTAAATACACGCTGCGACTGCCACGAGCTTGAGTTACCTGTGAGATTGGACCTGCTGAGTTGGTGTTAGTAAAGAACGCCTTTAAGGCGAACCCTTAACGCACACTTTCGTCAGCTTTGTGACATGACGGATGATGTTTTCCCGCTTTCCCTGTATGCGATCTAAATCTTCGATAGAGCTCGCTTGGTTACGGTAGCACCCACAATACGAACACCAACACTTGTCCACATTCGAATTCACTTAGCCCCGAAATTATGTATTCACAACTGCACAGAACATTGTTCTGGCTATGATTGACACTTTCATCGTACAGAGGGCCTTCCACAGATGGCATTCGTGGTCAAATACAATAACGCAATCTGTCGGCTTGTCTACCTCTGAGAAATGTTGCTTGAACGTAACTGCAAAGTGTTTGCCCAGTCACAGTATATCTTTACTTGCAATAGTTTACTCTGGATTATACTGTGGTTTGTAATGCGCCGAATATGGACAAGCCTGATACAGGTACCGAAATCATCGTGTGGTAACGTATTCGCTGTGCTGAGCTCGTTACCTTAGAATCTTCTCACGATCATATCCATGAGCCCACGATCTTAGGAACATATCCTTTTAGTATGATATTAATCAAATGAAACAATCATAAATAAGATAATACTGTACGATAGGGAGAGATCGATGATGAGCTATGAACAGCTACCAATTTTCATTATGTAAGTCTGAAAATTTTCGTGACCATCCTTGTCAATGAAGGAATATTAGGTGGCGCCACGTTCCTCTTCAGTTTCTTCTTATACAATCGATTTCTCTGCTGTGATCTTTTTCAGGATCTTCTCGTGTTCTCGGTTCGATGACCACCACTAGCTGCTTCAGCTAACCGGGAAGACCAGAAGATCCCGAAGGAGGCCACAAGAGGGGCTTGGAGATACTACCTAAACTAAAAACATAAGATTTGTAGTAGCTATAATTATTAGTCTGCAAATGACATAAATAGTGATGTAATATTGTTCAGTACACCGTCCTCAGTTACCAGCAGAGATATATGCACTTATACTTATTACATTCTGCATATTCTGTATATACTGGTATAATATACCAAATGTGTTTCTTGGTTTACAGAGTTATTAGAGGAGATAATGACAAACACGTTTTTTTTAGCAAAAAATGGCACAAGGACGCCGATTCCCTGATAGGGTTCCCTCAAGAGTTAAAGACTGGACTTCCCGTTGACCAACGTTCCCAGTTGTTCTGACTGCTTCGTATGCAACACGTAGACAGTGTAAACTGATTTCCAACACAATTAAATCTTACTGCTAGGGAGGGTAAGCTTTCATAACTGCTAGCATTGATCAAGTCCTTGGCTAAACAATTTCATTATCATTGTAGATTTTATGTTGCGTTTACATGAAATATTCTACAGGTGTTTACACATTCTTGATTGGTTAGCTGACACGCCTCTCATTTATAGGGAGGCAGGATGTATAACAGTCGAGCAACAAGGAGTCTGCGGTCATCTTCGTGAAACAGGATCCCTTGAAGCATACCGACAGGAAACTGATATATTCCGCAATGTGGAAACTGTTCAGTTTGAGGAAGCTGTGTTACCACGAACTGAGGCAACCCCAGCATCAGCACAAGACACATTGCTAAGGAACTATATGCGTCCAATGCAAATGTGTGGAGGGTCTTGCACGAGACAAGCATGTATCCATTCAAGTATCACAAGATACAATACCTATCAGACGACGATTTTTCCAGTGAGTAAAATTCTGCCAGTCTCATATACACCAAACTGTAAATATCCCTGGCCAACAAAAGTGTGTTTTCTTTACTGAAGAGACTGTCTTCACAAGGACAAGAGTATTCAACGCCACAATACTCATATCTTGGAGCTGAAAAACCCTAAAGCAACTCGTGTGTTCCATCATCAACAAAGATTTCACGTAAATGTGTGGGCAGGTATTGTTCATGAGCATCTAATTGGGATCTAACTTCTACCTAACGCTCTTCCTCCGCGAAGTACTATCATAGATGCTGCGGAATGTCCCACCAATCGTCAGCCAATGATTATGGTTCCAGCTTGGGGCTCATCACAGTTGATGTTAGAGAACGTTATGGGACTTAACATCTGAGGTCATCAGTCCCCTAGACTTAGAACTACTTAAACCTAACTAACCTATCACACTCATCCATGCCCGAGGCAGGATTCGAACCCTCGACCGTAGCAGCAGCGCGGTTCCGGACTAAAGCGCCTAGAACCGCGCGGCCACTCCGGCCAGCTGTGGCAACTCATTCTCTTATACAGACTATCCGCTCTTAAGCTAACTTAAATCTTCTGAGCTCAGATGCATAAACTAAGGGACGAGGCAATGCAGCAGCACAAAACAATTAACACAAACAGCAATGACAAAAAAATGCAAATTGGCAAAGCTAGCAGTAGTAAAACTAAATTAACAGAGCAAATGCAATATTACAATTAATATGAGCCAATGTGCAGCAACAAGAAAAATAAATCAGTAGTAAAACTGGCTTAACAGAGTAATACAAAGTGAAATTCAGTAGCATTATGCCTGGCAAACAGCAGCAGCAATTGCAATAACTCATATCTAAACATGACAAACCCACAAGCAAAAAAATAGTGCACTAAAGACAACAATGCAGATAAGGGAAATGTGTATGCACATATTAATGTCTGTGTCATTAAAGTGGTGCACCACAACAACTTATTCTACAAAGAAAATTACCAAGTACTTGAAAAGAAAATTATGTATGCAGTTACTGTTATTAGTACCTTCTTATTGTTCTTTCCTTTCCAAGTGCTCCTTTTTCGAAGAATGTGGATCATAAAATTATTATTTAATAGATCTGTTGACAGAAAGTGTTCACATTAGCAAATGCATTTAATTTTATTTTACAAAACCAATGCTGCAACACAGCTGGAAACCAGATATCAAATGAAATAAGAAACTATGTACAAAGCAAAGCATAAAAACATCATTCAATAGTCGTGTGGCATTTCATATGTCAGTAGAAATTCTCTAAACTCTCGTAGAAAGACACTTGTCATAGTCAGGTGTGCAGATGTAAAAATATTTCCCATCAATTCATAACCATTTCAGTAAGTAGCACAAAGTACGAGCTCCACATTATAATCATATGTTTCCAAGTAATAGTGTGTCATATTTGCGAGGCTTTCTACAAAGCAATGTCAATAGCGAGGTTATTGCCCTCTTTTTTCTCCACCTAATGGCTTTTTCTCCAGGCAAATGGAACAGCTGTGCGTCCACAACGCATTAGGTCAAGGTCACTTAGCTTTCTTACCGAAATATTTACGACAGCAGTTTGCACAACAGTGACAGTCTCATATAAAAAAATTTCACAGGTCGTGAATTTGCGTTACAAATTTGTAGAAACAAAATCCTATAAATATAACAGTGTCCAAAAAATTTGCGCCGGCATTGTGATACATTTATGCATGTACATACATTTCATAACTCATAAAGTACGATTCTTGGTTTCCAACATCCTTTTTCACAAATCAGAGTCCCTAACCACAACTCATTATTCACATACATATAAACAAGTAATCACATACCTCATATACGATAGCATCAGTTTATTGATCATGAACATACCTCAACAGCATAATACACATCTTCATCGTAATAATAACATCATAACAGATCAATCACATCTCAAAATCGTCGCAGCTTCTTTCACTAATTTCAAAACATTCAATAAAGTCATCTACCTCAAACGCACTTCAGAAATCATGATCCCTTACTAAATACATCATTCAAAGCTCTCATAGTATCACAATGGTTCCGAAAATATATGGTTCACAAAGTACAGACAAAATACAATTTCATAAGTGTGAAGTTATCCAACTGTGTAATTATGAAAAAACATCTGTCACTGACGTAGTAAAAAAATGTTTGTCTCTCTCTCAGTTAAATGATCAGATAGCTTTGTAATTCTGTGTTAGAGAAATATGGTACCGATGTGTTAAGTTGTATAAACAAATACCATATTAGCTAGGGCTCCTAGCACTCGCCACACACGTGGTACACAAGTAGGCGTGTACACCCTGAGGATTAATGTAATTATACCCTCAGGTGTTACCGATTACAGCAACGGAATGAAATGTATCACAGAAAACCTGTGTATCTTTGTATTTCAAAAATCTTTAAAAATAAATGTTTTAAGTACAAAGTTAATCCCTCAAATACGTGTACTGTAGCGCTAAACTTGTTGTGATAATCTCTGTCATTACTTAAGGGCAAAAAATGCGCCAAGTATCGTAATTATCGTCGTCCGTAAGCAAAGTTCTGTAGAAGTCGATGTACTTACCTCGTAATAAACAAAATTGAAATGCTTTGCGTATAGATATCGTAGTTATTACGCTTATTACCGTGATGAAGTACTGTACTGTAACGTATTGGTGTGCTACGGAAAAGGCTGTCTGATTGTAGCTATATCACAAAGTTACTACCAAAACATGTTTTACTTTCCAGAATAATGCAGAAAAAGTGTGCAGATATAAAACAGATACACCGCAAAAGCAACACTGTAAATTGTGTCACACATTAGTAGCGTCGTGATATAATCGTGTAGCTGTCAAAGAAACCAAACGCTAAGTCATCTTTAATCTCACAGAATGTACTTCAAATAAAGAATGTCTTTTCAAGTAAACCAAAATGTTGCATTAAAATCTCATTAGCAGTATATGTTCTAAGTATGTAAGCCGTATATTCGTTGCGTAATCGTACAACTAACAAGCAAGAATGTACAAATAACAACACTGTGTCGTCTGTTCACTATAACAATGCACTAGTAATTTCTGTTTAAATAAGTTCTTTTGGTTCTTGCCTGGATATTTAACTTCAATCATTGTTGCATGTTAACAGTTTCGAAGTCTGACAAAGCATACTAGTAACGTGAAGTGAAAAGTTTTATGGCAAAGACTGAGTTAAAAAGCAGATTATCTTTCAATAAACGGTTTTACATGTGAAATGTGGTGTAAACCTTTACTCTTCCTAGTACACAGACTTTCAACTTCAACGCAATTATCATGTGGTGTACGTCGGTAAGGAATGCTAAAATTTTTCCCAAGGTAGGCGTCTATGTTATTTTTCTCTGAGCCAGCCGGCGCACGTGGCTGCCTGTGGTGCGAGTCATTGTCTCTTTGTTGGCGCGCGTCGTTATTAGGATTAGGAGACCTAACTTCTACAAATTCAACTTGTCGAGAGGGCCCTGCCCTGTTTGAACCCCGCCAGTTCTGATTGAATTCTGGTCTGTCGTTACGATTATATCGTCTGTCGTCATGTCGGTAGATTCCATAGTTACGTGGTGGAGAATTTCTCCCTGAATCGTAATTGCGCGCTGAAATGTTGCGTCTGAAGTTATTCTGTCTCCCTTGATAATAATTGTTTTGGTTCCCATTTGTCTGTTTCTATGGTTATCTCTGTCATATTCATTACTACGGAAATGCGATCTTTCTCTGTAACTATTATTCTGCCAACGGTTGTCATACAGGTGCTGTCTGTTTTGGTCACGATTTACGTTGTAAGAATAGCCTTGTCGTGTCCAGTTATTATTTCTCTCATAGTGGAATTGTGACGGATGTGACCTGTAATTGTTGTGTTCCTGTTTTCGCGTCCCGCGATTGTCAGTGTCAATTTCCAATTTTTGTAAGAGTCCCTGAAAAGCTTCAATGTCATCTTTGCAACGTCCTACCAAAATAATATGTCGTAAATGTTCAGGCAATTTGATTAAGCAAATGCGAATAAGTTCTGAGGGGCTGTATGGGTTTGAAAGATATTGATTCTTATGCAACATGTCTTCAAAATATTTGACAAGACTGGAAAATTCAGATAGCTCAAAGTGTTTCATTATCATGATGCTATGTTTTACGCGATCTTGAGTAGCATGTGACCAATATGCTGAGAGGAAGGCATGATAAAATTCTCCTTCACTATGACAATCGTGAATGACCGGTCGCATTCTTACAGCTGGTTCATTCTCTAAGTAGCCACACATAAATTCTAATCTGTGCTCCAATGACCAGTTGGGAGGAAAATAATGAGAGAATTGCTGAAGCCATGCTTGTGGATGAATGTCGTTGCCAGAATTCTTAAATGTTTTGAATTTACGTGTAGTAATGAACAGCTTATAGTCAAAATTATCATGTCGGCGAGTCGCATATCGGTCATTGTTATTTCGTTTCGGCGGTTCCATCTCAAAATTCAGTGTACCTTGCCAATTTCTTTCATGATTTCCGAAGTGCCCTGTGTTATTATTTTGTGGCTGTTCCGTATTTCTATGTCCCTCTTCCCGTAATGGAGCGCGAGTGTCCTCTGAAATATGTAATTCTTGTATTACCTGTGTGAACTGATCTTGTTCTTCCCGAATTTCTCTTTTGTACTGTGTATTGATTTGATTTTGATTTTGTTTGAATTTTCTAATTTGTTCATACTTTTCTGTGTCAGTGAAGGCTACGGGTTTTGTGTCATTCAGATCATCATCTACCTTTGTAGATAAGTTCGCGAACTGATCCGAAAGTTCGGCTACTTTCTCCAATAGTGAACTGATTTCCTCAGAGTGTTTTTCTGAACCAAGTTTCAGAGTGTCCATTTGTGTTGAAATCGTATCTACTGTGTCCTTTAAGTTTTCCTGAGTTTTTGCAAGTTGCGTAACCGAATCGGTAGATCCAACTGAGTCAATTTTAGCTTGCAAGGTGTCGTGATTTTCATGAACAATAGTTTGCAGATCTTTTATGGCTGCTTCGTGATTCTGTAAAGCATTTTCATGACGCGAAAAAATAGGTTGGAAATGCTCACAAATTTGTGTTTTTACGTCATTACAGACTTTTTGACATTTCGATTCGATTTTAAGTACCTCAGCAGTTAAAACTTCACGTATTTGTTCAAGCGTTTGTTCCAATGAGTCTAACTTTTGAAGCTGTTGCTGTGTTTGTCTCTGATTTTGTTCCATTGTGTCTAACTTTTGAAACTTTTGTCCCATTTGTTGCAATAATTGAAATAACAATGCACTGGTGTCTGAAACTCGTTCCTCTGTACTTTTCGACAGTGCATTTGCACCGGCAACATTCGCAAGCAGAAAATGTGTCTTGACTTGATTGAGAAACGGGTAATGACGCAAAACCTGAATCTACCGTATTTGCAAAATTGTGTCCTGTCATTTCGGATCCCTGTGGCAAGCTGTTGCCGACCGACCGATCGACAATACTACCCTCTTCACTAGCTGTTTCACTGTCTACACGGTTATTTATTGCCTGGTCCATTCCCCTATGCACAGTTACCAAATTACTATGTTGAACATTAGTTAATTCATTACACGGTGGCGCTAACACATTGCTTTCGTCTTCACTATCATTTCTTAGTTTACTTTGGAGCCTAGTACTACGTTTTTCACACGCCATTATTGTCACAATATTTCACTCGATAACACAGAAAAGCACAATTTGAAGAACAAAGTAAGAAAACGCATTAACATAGCATTGAAAATAGTATCTAATTAATTGCAAGCACAGCTGCGAAATACTTGGTGCAAATCTACGTGCATGCCACATCTGTTTTACTGTACAACAATGAAAAACTACGACTACAAAGAAGATCCTCTCTACAATTACGCGCTAGCAATAAACAATAGCTAGACTAATTACACAAACTACAAGAAAAAAATCAGAAGATTCCAGTGAGGTATCCTCGGCTAAGGGTCGACATATGCAACGTACCCTTTGGAAAATTATGAATTACTGTGCTGGTAAACCTCTTACGTTATTTGATTTTCAAACATGAGCAAAACTGAACGTACTCAAGACAGTTCTCTCTTTACTTATTGTAATCAATAGTAAACTGACACACAATTTTTTATTTTTTTTTTTAGCGCAACGCAATTTGACTTATGATAATCCCTATATATATATATATATATATATATATATATATATATATATATATATATATATATATATATCAGTTCATCATATGCAGTCTTACAAATTTACTCTCTCTGATGGACACACGTCCAGATCATCCGCTCTCAAAACTCCGCTATCTCACTCCCCAAATCCACCACTGCTGGCGGCTCACCTCCAACTGCGCAACACTACGCGCTGTTCACATCCAACTGCCCAACACTACAATAGCGAATACTCCAACAATGCCAACCAGCCACAGACTTCACACAGCACAGCCAGTGATTTTCATACAGAGCGCTACATGGCGTTACCAACATACAAACCTAAACAGCCTACTTACAAAAGATCTGGCAGAGAACCCGGGAAAATTCTGGTCCTCTGTAACACCGCCATGCGGGTCTAAGGCTTCCATACAGTCACTTGTTGACCAGTCTGGCGTGACAGTTGAAAATGGCAAAGCGAAAGCAGAAGTTTTAAATTTCACATTCAAAAAACCGTTCCAGGAGAAATGTACAAACATGCCGTCATTTGACCACCGCACAGACTCCCTTATGGGCGATATAATAATAAGAATCTCTTGAGTAGAGAAACAACTGAAAGTGTTGAAAACAAGTTGCCAGGTCCGGAAGGAATCCCAATTCGTTTTTTTACAAAGAGTCCTCTATGGCATTGGTTCCTTACTTAGCTTGCATTTATTGCGAATTTCTAGCCCAGCGCAAAGTCCCGAGAGACTGGAGAAAAGTGCACACGTTTCCTGTTTATAAGAAAGGTAAAAGAAACGACCCCTAAAATTACAGACCAACATCCTTAAAATTGTTGAACATATCCTCAGTTCAAATATAACAAATTTCCTTGAGACCGAAAAGCTTGTGTCCGCGAATCAGTACTGTTTTAGAAAGCATCGCTCGTGCGAAACACAGCTTGCCCTTTTCTCACATGATAAACTTCGAACTGTAGATGAAGGGCAACAGTCCGATTCCATATTTCTAGAATTCCGAATTCATTTGACATGGTGTCCTACTGTGGGTACGATCACGTGGAATAGAATCCCAGATATGTGAGTGGCTCGAAGACTTCGTAAGTAAAAGAGCCCAGTACGTTGTCCTCATCAGATGTAAGGTTACTATCAGTAGCGCCCCAGGGAAATGTGATAGGAGCGCTATTATTTTCTGTATACGTAAATGGTCAGGCGGACAGGGAGGACAGCAGTCTGCAGTCGTTTGTTGATGACGCTGTGACATACGGAAAGGTGTCAAAGTTGAATAACTGAAGGAGGACAGAAGATGACTTAGACACAATTTCTAGTTGTTGGTATGAATGGCAGCTAGCTCTAAATGTAGAAAAAATTATGTTAATGGGGATGAGTAGTAAAAACAAACCCTAATGTTCGAATACAGCATTAGCAGTGTCCTGCTTGACACAGTGACGTCGTCTAAAAATCTGGGTGTAAGCTTATAAAGCAATATGAAATGGAACAAGCATGCGAGGATTGTGGTAGGAAAGACTAATGGACGGCTTCGGGCTATTGGGGAAATTTAGGGAAAGTGTGGTTCATCTGTAAAGGAGATCGCATATAGGATGCTATTGAGACCTATTTTTAAGTACTGCTCTAATATATGGGATCCGCAACATGTCGGGTCGAAGGAAGACATCGAAACAATTCACAGCCGGGCGCTAGATTTCTTACTGGTAGGTTCGAACAACATGCAAGTATTACGGAGATGCTTCAGGATCTCAAATGGGAGTCTCACGGAAAAAGGCGACGTTCTTTCGAGGAACACTCTTGAGAAAAACAGAGAACCAACATCTGAAGCCGACTGCAGAACGATTCTACTGCCGCCAGCATGCATTTCCCGTAAGAACCACGAAGAGATGAGAAATTAGGGCTCATATGGCGACATAGAAATATTCGTTCTCCCTCACTGTATCTGCGTCCGCCCCCGGTAGCTGAGTGGTCTGCGCGACAGAATATCAATCCTAAGGGTCCGGGTTCGATTCCCGGCTGGGTCGAAGATTTTCTCCGCTCAGGGACTGGGTGTTGTGTTGTCCTAACCGTAATCATTTCATCCCCATCGACGCCCAAGTCGCCGAAGTGGCGTCAAATCGAAAGACTTGCACCCGGCGAACGGTCTATCCGACGGGAGGCCCTAGTCACACGACATTTACTGTATCTGCGAATAGAACAAGAAAGGATTGGTGGTGGTACTGCCACGCACCGTACGGTGGCTTGGGCAGTATCTATGTAAATGTAGATGGGCATGCCATACTCATCTGCAACAAAAGCAGCCGAACTGAACACCTGAGCTACTGCTCCTCATAGCTGATTTGGGTTAAATAGACCATAGAACACAGTCTCTCCTAATATATTGATTCCTTTAATAAAGCCACCACTGAACTTCTTGATTACGAAAATGTTTTACTAGAATACCACAACCTTACCCAAACAAAAAGTTCAGATGTAATATCGAGTTGTATTTGTGATTAAACAGAAGATTTCTTTGCAGCCAGTATGGAGATGGTTAAACTAGAAAGAGAGCCGTCATGAGACAAAGACCGCAAAACGTGTGCTGGAACACTTACTGCTCGTATCACGTAACATGACATGTGCTACGACCTCACACATCTTGAAGATGTAGTTACGCAACAAAAAGCTTTACGCAAAGAAAAATGCATTGTTCTTAACGTTCCGTAACGGGACTTCGGTCCGATCGAACACATAACCTTCGTCTAAATGTAGAAAAATATAAAGTTTTGCAGCTTAGTGATTTCAAAAAAATGGCAGTAGCCACTGAATCGATGGTTAAAAAATATCTCGTTTTCAACAACTGATACTAGACAAATAAGCATGCACGTACTACACGAGGTACTCTGTTAAACTTACCGTTTTACGATATTCTTGTACGACCTAATCGTAATTATAGCGTGAGCGTTTGGGAGCGTACGGTGCCAGACTATCAAAAGATATTAAATGTATACAGAGAAATGCTGAGAGGCTCAGTCAGTACTATAGGGATATGACAGAGATAATAACGTCGCCCGCAAAAATTATTCATAAAATTTAAGAAACGTGTTTTAGAGAATAAACTGATAACACCCTGCATGGTACGCGGCCAGTATTTGGGTATAGAAATCGCCTATGTAGGACTGATTTCTATACAGTTAGAAGCTGGAAACCAACTTGAGCCCTCTAAATGGTAAAATGATTCAATAAAAAGTAATGAAACTAAGTGGTACAATGTCAGAGAGCATAATATGCAGATGAAAGCGAGTTGCAGTGAACTGTAATTAGTATTAGCAGCTCTGAATATAAAGCACGTTGGTGCATAACGCTCTCGACTGTTATGAAAAGCCGCAAAGTGTTTGTCACGTTCTTCTTCTGCTGTACAGAGGCTCGCAGGTTAAAATGTGAAGCAGTTGAAAGTACGCAGGTGTATGCAAAATATCAGTCAGAATCAGAAATAACGTATATCGAAACCAATAAAGAATACTTCGAATAAGTTTTTACGAGTGGTATTTCAAAACTGAGCATTCTGTACAATGTAACATCCCTTCGACTTCTTGACCTCACTGTGTATACGTTGAGGGAAATTATTTCAACTTGCGTACTTATTTTTCGTTACTACCGATTTTAACAGCAAATTAAAACATTGCTGACCTTTAAAACTGCAACACTATGAAGGCGGAATTGAATAAATGTCATTTATGGAGCAACGCCATCTACTTTCTGTATTTAAAGAAAGATTACGCAGAGGGTTCCTCATTCAGAAACCGCATTTGAATTTGTTTATTTGAGAGAAGATTGTGTTATGACTCGTGTAAGAAACAGAGGTGTTTACCATAAAATTTCGGATATCGGCAGCGGCAGGATCGTAGCCTATCGAGATAGAGATTTATCGTTCTTTGAATTAAAACAGTCTTGCTTGTAACTTATTCTTTTATTAACAACGCGTTTCGCCTTTGTGAGGCATCTTCAAATTACTTTAAAAATTTTGCTATTAGACGTGTTTAGACTAGCACAGCCGCGCGGAGTAGCCGCGCGGTCTCTGGCGTCTAGTCACGATCCGCGCGGCTCCCCCCGTCGGAGGTTCGAGTCCTCCCTCGGGCTTGGGTGTGTGTGTGTGTGTGTGTGTGTTGTCCATAGCGTAAGTTAGATTAAGTAGAGTGTAAACTTAGGGGCCGATGATTCAAGCAGTTTGGTCCCATAAGATCTTACCACAAATTTACAAATTCTTTTTACTCGCACAGAGCGGTATCAGATTTTTAATATGTTGTGAGAAGAAAATTTTAAGATATTCTGAAGATGCCCTATGAAGGCGAAACGCGTTGTTAATAAAAGAATAAGTTGCAACGAAGACTTCTTTGATTCAATTATTCTACATACAGTTGCTATCCCATATGGTCTAACGGAGTGGAAGAAATTTTACCATTTTTTCGTTCCTCGATATTGTAGCTCACGTTGGTTGGGATCCCAAGTCCGTATATGCGGATACGAAATCGACTGGTTCAGGAGCGCCGTATTCAATGCCATTAAGGATCTCAACGGCCCCACACGAATAGCGCCCGAGAGGACTGACATATTATCTGCCCAGGCGTGCAGTATGGTATAGCCACGTCACGTACTTTTAGAAAGTACATGGGCTTGTTTGCAGCAAGACATGTATCCACTTGGACATTGTGACGACGTCTGGAGCTCCACAGACTGCCAACAAGACGAGCGTTGCTGCGGCTTCCCCTGATGTTGCACGCCGACTGTTGTGTGCCATCGACAACACTGGACACAAGAGTGCCAGAGGTAGCAGCTCTTTGTAATAAATTTCGCACCCTGTATACTCTCCATATCACCCACAAATTTAATCATATATCTTCCTACTGTACTGCGTATGCACAGTAAGTAGGATTTCGTTATTTCCGGTCCTTCCTGGTGCAGCAATTTTAATGGCCCATTGTGAATTCCAGGAGAACATAATTGCGTAGCTATATTAAGAACGTGGTTGTTTTTATGTGGCAAGACCTCAGAAAACTGATGGTGGGGTGTCCGGACATTTGCCACGCCGGACATTTGCAACGGTTTTACCTGCTCCGAGGGGTTCCGTCCCTTGTCTCCCCCGCCCCCTCCTCCTCCTCGTCCTCATCCACCCGCCCAGTTTGCTTTCGAAGTTCCTAACGTGACCATCAGTATGAAAGTTATTTTTGCGTTCGTCTAAATTATATGTGCCTTTTGCGGTGCTCCTGCAACAGCTTTCTGTCATGTTTTGTGTACCATGGGGGATCAGTTCCATCTCTTATTAGTTTATTTGGTATGAACATCTCGAGTTCTGTTGATACTATTTATTTCAACTTAAGTCACATATGGTCTTCATTTACATAGTTTGGAAGGATTGGAGACTCTCTTAGAAAGACTTCATCCGAATTTTGAGCTGCTTTTATAAATAGATATAATTCGCGTTTAGTTTTGGTGAATTCATTTGTTACGGAAGTGAGTCTCTCTACGACTGCGTATTCACTAATCCCCTGTATCCGTCCTGATGCTCAGGATTATTTGTGGCTAAGAGGTGAAGTGTGTTTTCGTAACCATTTACAATTTGAATGGCCTCGTAAACTAATTGTTAAAAATAATTTTAAAAAAGCATTTAGAACAATTACGGAAGTTGTTTTCTATTTACAATAGGGTATGAAAATGTATTTTTGTCAACATGCGGAAGGTAGATTGAAGTAACTGCCAACTATAATTGTATGAGTAGGGTACCTATTTGTGATGAGATTCAAGTTTTCTTTTCTTTGAACTGTTCAGCAACTGTTTCATCTGAGACAGGGGGTCGGTAAAAGGAGCCAGTTATTAATTTATTCCGGTTGTCGAATATAACCTCTGCCCATACTGAGTCACAGGAGCTATCTGCTTCAAAGTCGATTGTGAGCTTACATTATTTTTCCTTCGATTGTCCTTCTTGTTTCTGTTGTAGTGCAGATAATTACAATTACGGCTTTTCCCTCCAGAACCTAAGATGCTTTCCCTGTGACACTCTGTAAATACCAGAGCTAAACAATGTAGAACAACAACGTACGTTACAAGCGTAGCATTCTGTATTACTTCATTTCCATTTTTTGTAACATTTTAAAATTGTAGATCGACTTTAGATGATATGTCAATCATAGATGTTCTTATCTCTATTTAGTGAACGTGTTTTCAGTTTTGAACATTGTCCCGCTACACTTTATTAACGAATGTTTTTAGAGAGTAAATTAATACGGAGTATGTCGTTCTTCTTTTCAAACATTCACAAACCTATTTACTCTTTCCCTATTGTCTTTTGGGTATGCAGTTGTAGTAATTGAAGTAGGCACAAATGCAGTGATAAAAAAGAAATGATTAGCGTACATTTGCATTCTCGTTTCATCGTTCCTTTCTTGTTGCTTCCATGCCGATGGACTGTTTCTATCGCAATCAGTAAGCGTGAAAGGAAGCTACCGTACAGACAGAGGAATCTATATTTATACTTGGCAGAACTAATTACATATTGACATAATCGTCGGTATTGCTTTCGTTTCCCAAAAGTTATAAATATTTCGATTTCGGAAAAGAAGCTCTGTATTTGGCCAAAATGTCGAAGAAGAAGGTCCCTTACGTACTTGTTGTATCTAGTAAGATGTGGAGACGGTGGTTTGAAAGCGGACAGAGGTAGTGCGGGGAAGGGCGTCCCTTACCTGAGGGACCGCTACCTGGCGAAGGGGCAAGTGTGGCAAATGTCCGGCGTGGCAAATGTCCGGCGTGGCAAATGTTCGGCATTCGATGGTGGGTGTATGGAGGCAAAATGATAGTTCTTGTCTAAGTAATTTCAAACTTCAGTAACTAGGGTCAAAATAAGCATTGCGGCACCAACTTGGTTTCGTTTCAAAGGAAGAACAAAGGTCTGTGATGGAATCACTCGTGGTGGTGTGACACCAGGAAATACACACGTGCAAAAGAAGTTTAATTGTAATACATTTACCTTCTTACAGATTTAGGTGAGCTGATAATGGAAGACTGAGGAAGCAGATTTCATTTGCTCGCTGTTGTATAGCCTTTGTCCCTGTACTTTTTCTTCAAACTTGGCATTTTTTAAAGGTCTTGCCCGCCTTCATATTTACACAGCACACACGAACACTACACATTTACTTTGCCTCCAGGACACAGTCTCTAATCACACAATGTATGTAGTGGTCGCTAATTGCCAATATTGGTATCAAGTACAGTTCACACAAGGGGGCTGTGAGCAAACTTAAACACGAAAACATTGAGACCCGATCACAAGCAGTCTTAAAGTGAAAGTCACCACAAGCCACTAGTTTTATGTATGTTGTACGTTAACCAGGGTGCTAGAAACGACGGAGGGGCTCCGTCCCCGCCGCAGCCTCAGTAGTCCACAACCCCACGACGACTACTGCAGTCCACTTCACCCTTCCGCCGCCCCACACCGAACCCAGGGTTACTGTGCTGTTCGGTCCCCGGTGGGCCCCCCTCCCGCCCCCCCCCCCCCCCCCAGGGAACGTCTCACACCAGACGAGTTTAAACCCTATGTTTGCGTGGTAGAGTAATGGTGGTGTACGCGTGCGTGGAGAACTTGTTTGTGCAGCAATCGCCGACATAGTGTAGCTGAGGCGGAATAAGGGGAACCAGCCCGCAGTCGACGAGGAAAATGGAAAACCGCCAAAAAACATTCACAAACTGGCCGGCTCACCGGACCACGACACAAGTCCGCCGGGCGGATTCGTGCCAGGGACTAGGCGCTCCTTCCCGCTCCGGAAAGCCTTGCGTTAGACCGCTTTTTTTTATCTCATTCTGTTCGCTTTTGTTCGTTCTATCTGCTCGGGGTGGACGTAGTAAGACATCCGATTAAGTTCGTTGATGATCGATTAACTCAGTTTTTTTTTATTACAGAGGGTACGTAACCCGCTGACCGAACACGCTGAGCTACCGTGACGGTGAGACCGCTCCCCTAACCGGACGGGCCACAAGTCACTTACAAAAAGTCTGACTGTAAACAAGAAAATATCTGTCGTAGATATCGACAGTAGAACGCTGCAGCAGCATAGCCCATCAGAGTGGTCTGCAAGCGGTTGAGGTGAGCGCGTGAGAGCGCGAATGAACTTCACGTAGCTTGGCGGAAGTTGCCGAAGATGACCGATGTTGGCTCGCCTGATGTCACAGCCGAGTGCGCGCTGTCCATGGTCACGCGGATGTCAATCGCTCCCACTTACTTGCACACCGGATGGGAATTCACAGTCTGCGCATGCGTAATTCGCTTCACACACCACTACATCTTGCGCTTCTTTCCTGCTTCTAGTCAGTGTAGTTAACATTGTGAACTGTAACGAATCCTACCAATTAATTCGTTCCGTTTTTCTCATGGGAGCCTACAATGTAAGCAGATTGACGCTTTTTGTTAATAATCACAGTTTTGATCACATAGCTGTAAGCAGCAATACGATCTTACAATGCACTGCAGGTTTCAAAACAGGAAACCTCAGAAGCCACAAAGTAAATTTGGAAATTTGTGGTAAAGTCTCATGGGACCAAACTGCTGAGGTCATCGGTCCCTGAGCTTAGCCACTACTTAATCTAACTTAAACTAACTTAACACTAAGGACAAAACACACACCCATGCCCGAGGGAGGACTCGGACCTCCGACAGGGGGAGCCGCGCGGCCCGTGACAAGACGCCTTGTACAGCGTGGCTACCCCGCGTAGTTGTTAGTGTATTTGTTAGCAAAAAGTTGAATTGATTTATATTTCAGACAATGTCCAAACGTAAAAGAGGAGGAGATCTTGCCAGTTCTGAAGCAAAACGGCGAAAACGAAAAGAACAGAGATGAAACGAAACAGAAGCAGTTCGCGAAACACGTTTAAGTTCCCAACGAACGAGAATAAGCAACGTGAGAAGCAGAGAAACTGAAGAACAACGAAATGAACGGGCTGGAGAAGCGAGAGTTGCGAAAAAGTAGTGCAGAGAGCGAATAAAAAGAAACAGTGGAGTGTGAATAGTCGAAGTGACACGGTAGCTCAGCGTGCTCGGTCAGAGGGTTAGCTGCCCTCTCCAATAAAAAAACTAAGTAAATGGATCAACGAAGAACTTAAACGGACGTCATAGGACATCCGCACCGAACAAATAGAACAAACTATAACGAACAAAATGAGATTTAAAAAATAAAAAATAAAAAAAGCTGACTGGTAACGTGCTTGCCTCCCATGCAGCGGGCCAAGGTTCGATTCCAGGCCGGGTTGGAGATTTTCTCCGCTCGTGGATTGGGTATTGTGTTGTCCTCAACATCATTTCATCCTCATCGCCGGCACGCGAGTCGCTCAGTGTGGCGTCGACTGCAATAAGACTCGCACTCGGCGGCCGAACTCTCCGGATGGGGCCTCCCAGCCAGCAATGCCATACGATCATTTCATTTCATTGCAACATAGCCACAACTGTGCCAGTTCGGCGTGCTATCTGAAAAGGTAATTTTGGAAACTAAAAATAATATTGTCGACGATATCTACTTTAATACTGAAAAATAAATTCCTGATGAAGAGAGTTTATACAGATCGATCGATAAGATGGAGAAAGTTGAAGGAAGTTGTAACTTCCCTCCGCAATTTCTAAATTCTTAGCAAGCATCAGGAATGCCATTACACAGCCTAAGAGTGAAAAATTCGATCTCCGATCATACTACTCAGAAACCTCAACTCAGCAAAACTATGTAATGGAACAAATGTTCAAATGTGTGTGAAATCTTATGGGACTTGACTGCTAAGGTCATCAGTCCCTAAGCTTACACACTACTTAACCTAAATTATCCTAAGGACAAACACACACACCCATGCCCGAGGGAGGACTCGAACCCCCGCCGGGGCCAGCCGCACAGTCCATGACTGCAGCGCCTTAGACCGCTCGGCTAATGTAATGGAAGAAGGATGATCGTCAAAGGGCTGTCGAATAATACGATCGAAGCCAAACTTATGACTGGAAAGTACAAAGACACACACTATTTATACCCAGAACATCTCTGACCTCTACTGAATTGCCATTCCAATTTAAAGAGTGCAATTTACAATCAAATTAACTTCCAGTTTTACAATTAACGAAGCACAAGGACATACTTTAAAATACTGCGGCATCAACCTCAAAGACAACTGCTTCTCTCACGATCAGCTATACGTAGTTTGCTCTCGAGTAGCAAAATTCGAAAAAATTTACAGGTATAGATAGACCCCAGATAGCAAAATGGAAAATGTTGTGTACAAACAAGTACTGTAAGTAGTCAGAAAATGTTTTCAATGAAACATTTTTACTCTTATACTTTAATAAGTATTGTACATTGTTAGAATGTGTTTTTGCAATATTCTTTTTTTACCTCTTATACTTTAAAGTTTATCCTTTTATTTCATCTACCTCACAGTCTCATATCAATTCCCTGAGCAAAGCCGGGTACCGCAGTTAGCTGTAAATACGAGGACTATTCATAAAGTAGGGAACGTTTCCGTCTGACGCCGCTAGGCGCGCGCCGATCGCGTATATTTTGGTATGTGCGTGCTCGGAAGCTCAGTCATAACCACCTATGGCAAGCTAACATGCACCAACAAGCTACAAACGTCGGCAAGCCCCTGCATATCAGTAACGTTGACTGGATATACCAGCTGCTATTAAAGCTGACCAACAGGCTACAGCAGGGAAACCGACGAGCTCACCCACTTACACGCAAACAAATCGCCACCATCACCCTACACTGTGCATCTGATATATGACCTATCGGACACAAAACGATGATGAACCTAACTGTTACAGGTTCTCTGACACTAACCAAGAGATCAACACCACACCCAGCGACAGCAGCCGAGTAACAGCACCGCACAATGTCAAAGGTATCGACATGCATGATACCCACTACTAATAAAACCTACCCTTTCATGACCTGCCACAGGCAGCAATACATCCGCTACTGCTCTTACTACCCGACCTTACTACCACAGAGGTTTCTTTTCCCTTGGCTCTTTTTTTCCTCTGACCTTCAAACCGCTGCCCTTCGTTCGACTTCCGGCCCACTCTATCTCCAGATGAGCGCGTATTAATAGTTAACCTTAACCAGACGTACGCAAACATCGCAGTACCCACATCCTGTGACACCTCACTTCAGTGAAAACTAACCCTTATGCAGAGATGGCAGTAGACCTTTTGAGTTGGTCATCATGCCGGTGTGGGCTTCGAGGGGCTCCCTCTCCTGAAAAAAAAAAAAAAAAAAAAAAAAAAAAAAAAAAAAAATCGGCAGCTCAGTCGGCATCCATCCGTGACAGCGGGAACGTCTCTGCGCGTCTGGTTTTCTCGATATTCGAATTTGAAATATGTGTTGCAATCGAAATTCCCCCAGTTGTGAGGTGCTGTCTGTGATACGGTTTTTGTTGGCAAAAAACCTGAAAACCCATAGATATTTATCGTGAACTGTGCTACGTGTACGGAAACAACGTAATGAGTGAATGTACCGTCCGGAAATGGTGTATTCTGTTTAAAAATGGCGGAACCAACGTTCATGATGAAGAGAAAAGTGGATGCCCGAGCATTGTGACTGAAGATCTTGTCGCTAAAGTTGATGAAACGATTCGTGAAAACTGTCGCTTCACAATAACGGAGCTTTCGGTTTCTTTTCCACAAGTTTCACGGAATTTTTTTGTTTGAAATTGTCACCCAAAAGCTAGGCTACCACCTATTTTGTGCACGATAGGTGCCCAAAATGCTTACAGAGCACCACAGAGAACACCGAAAGGGGGCAACGTTGACATTTCTGGAGGCCTACCACAAACATGTTGATTCATTACTGGATCGAATCGTAACCGGTGACGAGACTTGGGTGAAACACGTCAATTGCGAGACAAAATTAGAGTCCATGGAGTGGGGCACACAAGGTCTCACCAAAAACCAAGGAAATTTTTGCAAACCTTGTCAGCAAGGAAGTTGATGGCAACAGTGTTTTGGGATAGGCAAGGTGTGCTTCTTATTGATTTTCTCGAACATGGAGCAACCATAAATTCTGTCCGGTACTGTCAAACTCTGCACAGCCTGAGAAGAGCAGTTCAAAACAAACGCCGAGGAAAGCTGACATCCGCCGGCCGGTGTGGCAGAGCGGTTCTAGGCGCTTCAGTCTGGAACCGCGCGACCGCTACAGTCGCAGGTTCGAATCCTGCATCGGGCATGGATGTGTGTGATGTCCTTAGGCTAGGTTAGGTTTAAGTAGTTCTAAGTTCTAGGGGACTGGTGACCTCAGAAGTTAAGTGCTCAGAGCCATTTAACCATTTTTTGAAAGCTGACGTCCAAAATTTTGTTTCTGCACGACAGTGCCCGATCTCACACGGCAAACCGCACTAAAGAACTCCTTAATTCATGAAAATGGGAAATTTTCCCTCATCCGCCCTACAGCCCCGATCTTGCACCAAGCGACTTCCACTTGTTTCCCAAGATTAAGAAGTGGCTTGCAACGCAGCACTCTGATGACGAAGCGGACCTCCAGGCGGGCGTGACTCACTGGCTGAAGTCTCAGGCGGCAGAATTTTATGACGAAGGTCTTTCAATGCTTGTCCACCGCTATGATAAGTGCGCCAATGTGTTTGGTGGCTATGTGGAAAGGTAGTAGTCGCTCTTTCAGATGTATACAACAAAATTTATTTCTTGTACTTTTTTTAATGCCAAAACGTTCCCTACTTTCTGAATAGCCCTCGTAAATGGTAAGCCCATTTCAGTTCTTCGTTTTTGTAATTTCACTGCATTTCCGTTATGCTTACATGGGCTACATTTATCTGTTCCACCCTGTCTAGTACACACATATTATGTAAATCTATCCATTATTTCTCAGAAATGTATCAAGACTTCATGATCACCCTGAATACAGTCTACGTTTCCTTACCGCGTGACAAGGCCACTGTTACCCCGAACTCGTCGATTACTCGTTCGCGTGATAGCATGTGAGGAAACTGGATGCCGCGTGCTTCCGCACCACGTGAGAAGTGAGTGATGGGGAACGAAAGACTCGCAGCGGCATCGCCACGTGGATGCAGTGCTTTAATGGACAGTAGGATGGGGCGTTACTAACGCCTCCATACAATGCCAGGGACTGATAAACGGGCCTCGCAGACTGACCCCGTTCTTCATACTTATAGGGTGCCTGGTGATCAATTTTCGAAACCAGTACGTGGTAATTCTTAGAAAACCTCCAATAAATAACTTTTGAAAACTTGATTTCAGACCGTCGTTACGTACGAAGTATCTCTACATTGTTTACCGCATTCGTCGGTACCGTTATACATAGCGTAACAGGTCTTTTAATTCGTTTGATTCAGTATTTATTAACAAATGGAAATACTCATTAACAAATACTGAACCGTAATTTTTAATAAACATATATTTCTTTTTAGGTACCGACCGTACAATAAATTACAATTTTATACAGACAGGCCAAATGTCTTTTTGTCAAACACAAAATGTTATTTACATCAATAATAAAGTCCAATCACTAACAATAAGAAAGTACTTTATTTTCTGTTTGATGTATCGCGTTTTTTTTTTTGTACCAAATGTTAATTTATTTTGAACAGTCGTATTTTCATACGAATAGTAATTAACAATAGTAATGTTACTTTTATTAAAAATTATTCCATATCTGTTAATTAACGTTTTCATTTGCTAATAAACATGGAATTAAATAAAAGTAAAAAAAATAAAATTACAACCCTATTACGCAATGCACTGATTTATGAGCGACACAAGTTTATAATCCAAAACTGTGTTGCACTTGGCAGCGCTCGGATATCCTCTAGCCTTCAAAATCGATTTTTTTTTTGTCCGTTAAGTCCCCTTTTCAATATGGAGCCCCCAGCATTTATTACGTCAGTGCACCAGGGCGTCTGGCTTGCGTATGATCATCTACGATTAGCATGCCGGATGTCGAGTCGCACGAGTTCACGGAACTTTCAGCAGATCGCTGTTTGGGGCGAAAAATAAGTTTTGTTAGATACTGTAATGTTTTTTTATTTATATTCATCACAAGTACATTAACATCGAGATGTTATACAGTACATATGTAGTTAAGGCACATGTAAAACGCACAAACGTGTCAGCATGCTACACACTAATTTTTTTAACCCGTGTAAATGTTGTAAAAAGCTCATTTTTTTAGGATTGTTTTATATTGTGTCATAAAATTCTGTCGGCGGAGATCGCTTTTCTCAAAAATGAATTACAAAATTTTAAATTATCATGAATCGTTTCGAATATTTTCCACGCAGATTCAAATAATGACAGTCAACGTTTTTGAGACTGTTCATATCGTAAAATGTTTTTCAAATAGGTAGTGACTAGGCTTACGGCTGCGCCTTGAAATACCGCTTAGCTCCATGTAGCAGACGGCTGGGGTTGTCGCTTCTACAGAGGACGGTGTTTATGGGCTTATAGCAGGCTCAATTAGCTTAGACTGTGCAGTCGTACCAACTTCCACATAATTTACACATGCCACAAGGGGAATCAAAAGAGTGGCTGAACCTTCACCGTTGAATCTCTGTCTCTGTATCTCTCTCTTATGCTTTGATGTGACATTAATCGGTGTTTAATAGTTATGTTTTGTCAGTGTCAAAGATTTTTTATGGCGTTGATATTTCAATACAACGTAGCAAAGGCATAATAAGCACGTAAATGGCTCTCAACTATACCGTAACATAAGTGTCGCTACCTATTAAGAGATTCACAAACGATCTCGAAAAGGAAACATTCTTACGCTGACTAAAAACTGCCGGCCGGAGTGGCCGAGCTGTTGTAGGCGCTAAGGTCGGGAACCGCGCCACCGCTACGGTCGCAGGTTCGAATCCTGCCTCGGGCATGGATGTGTGTGATGTCCTTAGGTTAGATTAGGTTTAAGTAGTTCTAAGTTCTAGGGGACTGATGACCTCAGAAGTTAAGTCCCATAGTGCTCAGAGCCATTTTGACTAAAAACTGAATAATAATGTTCACGTTCACTAATCATGCCTCCTGATAAGGACCTCTCCTAATCAATGCAGTTCACGTTTATAAAGAGCAGAATTAAGATACAATATTAAGAATTATATAAGCAGTACAAACACTTTTTTTATAATATACACAAAAGTAACGTTTCAGTGATGCTAGGTCTCTAAATGCAAGAGTCAGGAGACCACTTTTTTGTTATGATTTGGTAATTATACAGACACCTGACATATTATACAATTACCACTATCGTTTATAGTATATATTTTAAAAAATACATATCTAATAATACATAGGTATTCACATAAAAGCCAAAATCTCAATTTGTTACATATAGATAAATAATTCTTTCTTGGGCTAAGGTATGTAACACACTAAAAAGAACACTCAAACAAATTAAAATATATTGAGATGTTGAAATGCTAGTAAAATTAATTGAGAGTCCAATTTGCCACGTTAGCTGTTTTACTGTAGTCGCTCAGAGACTGGTGCAACCGGTTTCGTACCATGCAGGTACATCCTCAGGTGTATTTAAGGTCCAATGTCCCAAGTTATCTAAATGGTTTAATGCGTGTTCCTATGTGCAATGAGGAGCACTACTGCCACAACCACCAATGGAACACATTCAACATTACAATAGAAAATCGCAAATAAAGAACATGGAAGCATATAAACGAAGTCAGTGTGTATAGAAACATAAATACTGGTTGTTGCACTTGCGTCATCGAGAAAATAGATCAGAACAGACTGCTGCACATTGAGAAGCTGAAACGTTAATAGCACGTTGGTCCACCTCTGAGACGCAACGCAGCAGCGATTCTGCAACGCGTCGATTCACAAGTTCTACGTAGCATAATCCTGCCCCCGGCCAGTGTCCGTGGCCTGTACGGCAAGAAAGGAAGAATGAATTGATTGTTGGTGTTAATAATGATCATCCTCCTTTACCTCCTCTGCATTACTGCAGATGATGTGTCACTGAGCACATTTGTTCTGTGCATGCAGTACACGTGAGGTACCTAGTTGTTTCCACTGCGCTGTGTGGAATACGAAGGTTCTGTTATAGTTCACTAACCTGCTGTCTTCTAGTTGATGTCCCCAGCGCAGAAAACAGCACGCAGGTCGTAGGTTCTGTATCTTGAAGCTGAAACTGACTTTTAGCGAGGTTCTGTTCTGAAACAATGTATCACTTCTTTGGGATGCCACTCGCGTATTTTAATATAGCCACACGAGAAGACTAAATGATCTTAATACAACACCTTCTGATACAGCAAAGTACATGATTAAACACAATGTTTACGAAAATGTATCTTTACACTATTTGTGTCACGTGCCTCATGACTACCGAAGTGAATCTTTTTATACTGAACATCCTGCCATAAACAACATGACTGTACATTTCGACTGCCTAATCCAGAGTGACGAACAGGAACTTAAATAAAAATTGGAAACACATCCTACGACAGACAACATGTCTGTTCTTCTCGACTGCCTAATCCAGAGTGACGAACAGCTCGAAACACTTCGCGCTCCATACCAGAAATGGCGTGACCCGGACGCTTCCGAAGTGCTTCGTCTGCAATTGCGTCAGTCTTTTGTTTTCGATTTAAATAGTTTTTAATAATTATAAAATGACTGACTGATAGTCAGCTGTTGAGAGATATTTATATTAAAAAGTGAAGTCATTCCAATGAGTAGTTTACCTATACTTTAACGTTTTGGGGCCCTTGCTCCGAACACAGCAGCCAATCACAGAGCAGTTGCATTATGCAGGCGGTTTTTCTCACGGGAATGGTACCGAATCTAACATCTGTCACAGGTACCTCACACCACATTTCGTCATCTATATACTCCTTGCATCTCCACTGCTCTGGGAACAGCTTCTTCGAGCGTAATATGATGGCTGACTAAGCCTCAAATATTACACCTAGTGCATGTTTCGAGCAGATGTTCGCCTTTATGACGGCACGCCCGGACACAGCGATCCACATGGTTTAACAAGAAACTTGATTTATCTGACCAGACAACACATCTCCATTGATCCAAGGACCGATCTCGATGATCTCGCTTTCATTGCAATCTTAACTGACGGTACCATTGGGTCAACAACGGAAGACGAATGGGTCGTCTGTTGTGGAACCTCACGTGCAAAAGTTGCTCGATGAACAGTGTGCCCCTCAATACTTGCGCCTGCACCAGAATTGTACAGTCTTCAGTTCTGTCGCCTGCCGTGTGAGAGTGATTACTGCACGTTAACGTTGAGCTTAGGCAGTAGTCACATTAATGTGACTCGGTTGCATACGTTTCCCTTACTACGTTACATGCAGCAACGCTACCAGGCGGTGTCCAGTCTCGCGGTGGGCGACGGTAATGTATTGGCTCCTAACAGTAAATAAAACATAATATAATTAAGTAGCAAGAAAAAAAAAATTTTTTTCTCATCAGTCTTCTGACTGGTTTGAAGCGGCCCGCCACGAATTCCTCTCCTGTGCTAACCTCTTCATCTCAGAGTTGCACTTGCAACCTACGTCCTCAATTATTTGCTGGATGTATTCCAATCTCTGTCTTCCTCTACAGTTTTTGGCCTCCACAGCTCCCTCTGGTGCCACGGGAATCATTCCCTCATGCCTTTACAGATGTCCTATCATCCTGTCCCTTCTCCTTATCAGTGTTTTTCGCATGTTCCTTTCCTCTCCGATTCTGCGCAGAACTTCATCATTCCTTACCTTATCAGTCCACCTAATTTTCAACATTCGCCTGTAGCACCACATCTCAAATGCTTCGATTCTCTTCTGTTCCGGTTTTCCCACAGTCCATGTTTCACTACCATACAATGCTGTACTCCAGATATACGTTCTCATAAATTTCTTCCTCACATTAAGGCCTATGTATGATATTGATACTAGTAGACTTCTCTTGGCCAGGAAAGCCCTTTTTGCCATAGCGAGTCTGCTTTTGATGTCCTTGCTCAGTCCGTCATTGGTTATTTTACTGCCTAGGTAGCAGAATTCCTTAACTTCATTGACTTCGTGACCATCAATCCTGATGTTAAGTTTCTCGCTGTTCTCATTTCTACTACTTCTCATTACCTTCGTCTTTCTTCGATTTACTCTCCATCCATAATCTGTACTCATTAGACTGTTCATTCTGTTCAGCAGATCATGTAATTCTTCCTCACTTTCACTTAAGGTAACAATGACATCAGCCAGTCGTATCATTGATATCCTGACACCTTGAATTTTAATTCCACTCCGAACCTTTCTTTTATTTCCATAATTGCTTCCTCGATGTACAGATTGAACAGTAGGGGCGAAAGGCTACATCCTTGTCCTGCACCTTTTTTAATACGAGCACTTCGTACTTGGTCGTCCACTCTTATTTTTCCCTCTTGGCTCTTGTACATATTGTATATGCCCCGTCTCTCCCTATAGCTTACCTTTACTTTTTCAGAAATTCGAACATCTTTCCCCATTTTACATTGTCGAACGCTTTTTCCAGGTCGACAAATCGTATGAACGTGTCTTGATTTTTCTTTAGTCTTTCTTGCATTATTAACCGCAACGTCACAATTACCTCTCTCGTACCTTTACCTTACCTAAAGCCAAACTAATCGTTACAAAATAATTATTTCGTAAAAATACAGGAGAGAGAATAGACCCCAGATGGAAGAGCCGGAAGAGAAGTGTTGGAGGTATCCCTGAGAAATGAAATAAGTAAGCGACCAAAGGTAAGATGATTACATGTACGTATCCTCCCGTAAAAAGGTCAGGAAGCAAATTATTGAATATAGAAGAACTTCAACATTAGTCAAGTGAGAAGTAATAAACCTTAGAAGAGGACATTACGTCCACTATTTCAGAGAAATACAGATGTATTGGGAGAATCAACATAAAACTTGCACCAAACTGAAACAATTAAACAATCAACGAAGAGGATATCTGAATTAACCCAATTTTACAGTGTAAGTGTGTAAGGTATCGCCTGCTGTAATCATAAATACATGTATGAGTATTATCTTTACATAAAGAAAAATATTATCTTCTCAATAACCTTCAAATCGTGAGCTACAGCCTTAATTTTTATATATGAAATTAGAGAATTTACTCATGACCCTTTTGTTGTCTATGCCTGCAGTCACTTTCAGAGCTCAAGTTAATAATCAAATTAATTAATTTAATAAGTTTGAACGTTAAATTTCTGATTTACCCACACACCACCACAATAAAATAAAAGCAGTGAATAGTTGAGGGAGTGCGAATGAGTACAGTACCGTGTTTAAGTTTACAAAATAATGACGAGTTTTATTAATCCTTTACACAAAAATGACAAACATAAATCAGAAAAGGGATGGTGTTTGACTGGCAAAGCATTCATTGGGATGGAAGCTACACAAATTCTCCCCTGAATTAATCCCTTTTACAACGCAATATGACTTTATTTACATGAATGCACTGTGAGGTCCAATTCTATTCAAACTGAATCAACCACAAACAAGTATACCACGAACTATGGTTCAACAGAGGCCAGGGAACTGAATATCATTTAACAACCCTACACCACTGCAGCATTATTTTACCCCTGATTCAGGCAGCAGCAGAAAATGGTCCGCTGTGGGCGAGGATCGGCGCGCTGCAGCAGCTGCAATGCTTTGAGGCGTCCACGAAAATTAGCAAACTACGCGGTCTGGCATGTGCGAAACTTCCCTATCAGATCCCTTCAATTCCGGCTGATTTCTGTGTGAGGTGCATCAGTCTTCTGGTCTGGCCAAACAAATATGGCTCATAGGCACGACGGTGCGTGCTGGAATTGTCGGACGTCAGATAGCCGACTCAGACACACGATGTATCTGAGATGATTTGTAGTTCAAGTGTCGGTACTGTTGGAAACTGCCACTGGCTCTTTGTCCACCCCAACAAACAGGCCGTAAGTTTCACCCACTAGGGAAAAATAGTTCGAATGGCTCTGAGCACTATGGGACATAACATCTGAGGTCATCAGTCCCCTAGAACTTGGAACTACTTAAACCTAACTAACCTAAGGACATCACACACATCCATGTCCGAGACAGGATTCGAACCTGCGACCGTAGCGGTCTCGCGGTTCGAGACTTAAGCGCCTAGAACCGCTCGGCCACACCCGCCGGCCACTAGGGAAAGGCCAGGAGTTCTCCTCTAGAGGACGACCACAAGATGAAGAAAACAATCACCACCACTTTCCACCAAGCCTCAGTACGGGTGCCAAATTAGCAAAAACGACACCGCCCCGCATTGTACAAACCGATCTAACTGTACTCTACTCATTGAATCTCCCGTCTTGACTGTTCTGTTGGCCTGGTAACCAATCCAGATACAACACTGCGGCCCCCACACTGTGGGAACAAGGCTCCACTTTGCTTATCCTGGTAGGAGCCAATCAGCGACTCCAAATCTGCCTTGTCTGAAAATAGGAGACTTTAGGCTGTGGAGGAATCGTTCCACAGTAAACATAGCCATGCTTTAGACAAAAAACGTCTTCCTCGACGGTACCACTGTCCCTCATTTACAGAGAGATCTAATCTTTCAAGGCCAACCATTTCAAATTTCTGAGAGAAGGCTGTTAAGCTTCCCTGACAGTTATGCCTATGAAATACACTACTGGCCATTAAAATTTCTACACCACGAAGATGACGTGCTACAGACGCGAAATTTAACAGACAGGAAGAAGTTGCTGTGATAGGCAATTGATTAGCTTTTCAGAAAAATTCACTCAAGGCTGACGCCGGTGGCGACACCTACAACGTGCAGACATGTGGAAAATTTCCAACCGATTTTTCATACACAAACACCAGTTAGCCGGCGTTGCATGCTGAAACGTTGTGATGCCTCGTGTAAGGAGGAGAAATGCGTACCATTACGTTTCCGACTTTGATAAAGGTCGGATTGTAGCCTATCGCGATTGCGGTTTATAGTATAGCGACATTACTGCTCGCGTTGGTCGAGATCCAATGACTACTAGCAGAATATGGAATCGATGGGTTCAGGAGGGTAATACGGAACGCCGTGCTGGATCCCAACGGCCTCGTATCACTAGAATGGCTGTAACGGATCGTGCAGCCACGTCTCGATCCCTGAGTCAACAGATGGGGACGTTTGCAAGACAACAACCATCTGCACGAACAAGTTCGACGACGACGTTTGCAGCCACATGGACTATCAGCTCGGAGACCATGGCTGAGGTTACGCTTGACGCTGCATCACAGACAGGAGAGCCTGTGACGGTGTACTCAACGACGAACCTGGGTGCACGAAAGGCGAAACGTCATTTTTTTTCGGATGAATCCAGGTTCTGTTTACAGCATCATGATGGTCGCATCCGTGTTTGGCGACATCACGGTGAATGCACATTGGAAGCGTGTATTCGTCGTCGCCATACTGGCGTGTCACTCGACGTGATAATATGGGGTGCCGTTGGTTACACGTCTCGGTCACCTCTTATTCACATTGACGGCACTTTGAACAGTGGACGTTACATTTCAGATGGGTTACGACCAGTGGCTCTACAATTCATTCGATGCCTCCGAAACCCTACATTTCAGCAGGATAATGCACAGCCGCATGTTGCAGGTCCTGTACGGGCCTTTCTGGATACAGAAAATGTTCGACTGCTGCCCTGGCCAGCACATTCTCCAGATCTCTCACCAATTGAAAACGTCTGGTCAACGGTGGCCGAGCAACTAGCTCGTCACAATGCGCAAGTCACTACTGTTGATGAACTGTGGCATCGTGTTGAAGCTGCATGGGCAGCTGTACCTGTACACGCTATCCAAGCTCTGTTTGACTCAATGCCCAGGCGTATCGAGGCCGTTATTACGGCCAGAGGCGGTTGTTCTGGGTACTGATTTCTCAGGATCTATGCACCCAAATTGCGTGAAAATGTAATCACATGTCAGTTCTAGTATAATACACACCTGGAAATTGAAATAAGAACACCGTGAATTCATTGTCCCAGGAAGGGGAAACTTTATTGACACATTCCTGGGGTCAGATACATCACATGATCACACTGACAGAACCACAGGCACATAGACATAGGCAACAGAGCATGCACAATGTCGGCACTAGTACAGTGTATATCCACCTTTCGCAGCAATGCAGGCTGCTATTCTCCCATGGAGACGATCGTAGAGATGCTGGATGTAGTCCTGTGGAACGGCTTGCCATGCCATTTCCACCTGGCGCCTCAGTTGGACCAGCGTTCGTGCTGGACGTGCAGACCGCGTGAGACGACGCTTCATCCAGTCCCAAACATGCTCAATGGGGGACAGATCTGGAGATCTTGCTGGCCAGGGTAGTTGACTTACACCTTCTAGAGCACGTTGGGTGGCACGGGATACATGCGGACGTGCATTGTCCTGTTGGAACAGCAAGTTCCCTTGCCGGTCTAGGAATGGTAGAACGATGGGTTTGATGACGGTTTGGATGTACCGTGCACTATTTAGTGTCCCCTCGACGATCACCAGTGGTGTACGGCCAGTGTAGGAGATCGCTCCCCACACCATGATGCCGGGTGTTGGCCCTGTGTGCCTCGGTCGTATGCAGTCCTGATTGTGGCGCTCACCTGCACGGCGCCAAACACGCATACGACCATCATTGGCACCAAGGCAGAAGCGACTCTCATCGCTGAAGACGACACGTCTCCATTCGTCCCTCCATTCACGCCTGTCGCGACACCACTGGAGGCGGGCTGCACGATATTGGGGCGTGAGCGGAAGACGGCCTAACGGTGTGCGGGACCGTAGCCCAGCTTCATGGAGACGGTTGCGAATGGTCCTCGCCGATACCCCAGGAGCAACAGTGTCCCTAATTTGCTGGGAAGTAGCGGTGCGGTCCCCTACGGCACTGCGTAGGATCCTACGGTCTTGGCGTGCATCCGTGGGTCGCTGCGGTCCGGTCCCAGGTCGACGGGCACGTGCACCTTCCGCCGACCACTGGCGACAACATCGATGTACTGTGGAGACCTCACGCCCCACGTGTTGAGCAATTCGGCGGTACGTCCACCCGGCCTCCCGCATGCCCACTATACGCCCTCGCTCAAAGTCCGTCAACTGCACATACGGTTCACGTCCACGCTGTCGCGGCATGCTACCAGTGTTAAAGACTGCGATGGAGCTCCGTACGCCACGGCAAACTGGCTGACACTGACGGCGGCGGTGCACAAATGCTGCGCAGCTAGCACCATTCGACGGCCAACACCGCGGTTCCTGGTGTGTCCGCTGTGCCGTGCGTGTGATCATTGCTTGTACAGCCCTCTCGCAGTGTCCGGAGCAAGTATGGTGGGTCTGACACACCGGTGTCAATGTGTTCTTTTTTCCATTTCCAGGAGTGTATATTTGCCCAATGAATACCCGTTTATCATCTGCATTTCTTCTTGGTGTAGCAATTTTAATGGCCAGTAGCGTATATATGTTTTTGCCCCTCACTAAGAGAACTTGGTGACTCCCTGGCATCAGGGGAGCTACAGTCTTGTCTTCACTAAACACATGCACCAGCACTCTGTCGGTATTGTTCCAGCTTCTAACATTGGAATGCACCAGTGTTTTACGATCTTCCCACCGTTTCACAAAGGCTCAGTTTACAGCTGTCTCTATTAAATGGCTTCCTCCACCCACTTTCCGCCAACTGGCCACTTTCGCAACCGACTGCTACCTGGCCTAGGAAAAATGTTTTGCGAACTGGCGCCCTCCTGTCTGACCCTAAGCATAGGGAGGAGAGTGCTATGGCCAGAAGTCCCTCTGTAGGTAGGACCCACTGACTGCTGCTTCCTAGAATCACTCACACAGCCTGGTCATAGCACTCAGAATTTGTGGCCCCAAACCATCTCTCTCTCCCTGTTCTCCATCGTGTCCACTAAGGCCCCTCAGGTACAAGTTCTCAACAGGCTACCCAAGCAGTTATGAGAACATTTTGCGTACAATTTCTTTGTGTAAAAAAGTCACCACAAGATACCAAAAGTAGTACTGGGGAGCACCGATATCATAACCAAAAATATGAACGTTAATGTGACTGACAAGTTGTTAAAGTGAGAGAGTGGCGTGTCACCTCTCAAGTGGTTGAATTATTTTTTTAAAAGCTATGAACGAATTGTGAAGATGAAATCATTGTACCTAACCCAATGTCTAACTCTGTCGGCTCTATTAACAGAGAAGACCAATAGGAGCAATGGTATTTGTTGGAATATAAACCTAAAATTCTAACACCCACCAAAATCTTGATTCACAAGCATAAGCCTTCTAAGTAATGCTGGGCCCATAGGTGTTTAAGCAGTGACTCGAATGAATCCATTAACGACACAATTACTCTGCTGGGCGCTAGTCAAAGAGAATTCAGTTTGGCAAAGTAATATTCATTCATTAGACTCTGACAAGGTAAAAACAGTCATTACAAGTGTTATGAGAACAGAAATAGCAGCACATTTTTTTTATTCAGTGAAATTGTTTAAGACAATACTGTTTCTAGAAAAATGTTTCAACAAATATCAAGAAGTCAGGGAAGAGTGATGGTCTGACATATTTTCACAACAAACGATCGTAAACTTATAACGGGACTTAAAATACTCAAAAGAATAGGTAAAGACGGATTATATACAATACATACAAGAACCAGGAGGGAGCAACAAGAATTGAAGACGATCAGAAAAGCACTCGAAATGAAAAGGGCCTAAAGCGAGGATGCAGTCTGTCTCCTCTACTGTTCAATCTGTACATAAAAAAATAGTTCAAGTGGCTCTAAGCACTATGAGACTTAACATCTGAGGTCATCAGTCTCCTAGAACTTAGAACTACTTAAACCAAACTAACCTAAGGACATCACGTACATCCATGCCCGAGGCAGGATTCGAACCTGCGACCGTAGCAGCAGCGCAGTTCCGGACTGAAGCACCTAGCACCGTTCGACCACAGTGGCCGGAAATCTGTACATCGAAGAAGCAATTACAGAGATAAAAATAATGGCTAAGAGGAGAATTAAATGTCAGTGCAAAAGAGTATCACTGGTAAGATTTGTTGATGAGATTTATCATCAGTGAAAGTGAGGAATAATTAGAGCAGTTGTTGAATGGAATGAAAAGTCTGATAACGCAGAGAGTAAGCCAAAAATAGACTAAATTAATGAGAAGTAGCAGAAATGTGGTTGGCGGCAAACGTAATATCATAACTGGAGATCACGTAGTAAACGAAGTGAAGGAACTGTGTTAGGCCGCGCGGGATTAGCCGAGCGGTCTGGGGCGCTGCAGCCATGGACTGTGCGGCTGGCCCCGGCGGAGGTTCGAGTCCTTCCACGGGCATGGGTGTGTGTGTTTGTCCTAAGGATAATTTAGGTTAAGTAGTGTGTAAGCTTAGGGACTGATGACCTTAGCAGTTAAGTCCCATAAGATTTCACACACATTTGAACATTTTTGAATTGTGTTACCTTGGCCTCCATGGAATAGAGGGACCCGCGGAGGGCAGAAACTGTAGGGAAAGACAGATATCAGAGTGAAGGCAACAAACAATCGAGTACTCTGAGAGTAAGAGATTGGCAGAGGAGGGGACGTTATGGCGGGCAGCGTCGGACAAGTCAGAAGACTATTGAAAAGGAAAAGCACTATTGATGGAGTGTACGTCAGACCTCTTCACAATGCCCAGTGGAGTGAGAACGTGACGCTGTTCACGGTAGTCTAGCTGATGGCTGGGAACGTTAAGCTCGATGGCCTCCATTGTGCTGTTCGAGTGGAATAGACTACGCACCGGAACCAGGTTACTCCGTCCGCCATGAACAACACATACACAATGCGATGAGGACATCAATGTCTGAGTAACTACCCGACGGCGCACACCAACTTATTCGTGGATGCTATCTCTGGTGCCAAGCGGAAGGAAATTGTCACCATTAATAATTTACGAGCGAGCCACATAGCTACCAACAAAACGAAGCACCCTCTGCGAATCACAATTACGGTGCAGTTGAAGAGGACATCATCTTTTACTTTGTAATGGCTTGCGTAAGGTAAAAAAAAGAACAAAAGCACTACACATGATTCCTAAAATTGTTGTTTACTTAGGACTCAGATTACTTCAAAGCTATTGGTGGTGAAAGTGTTCGTAGATTTATTAGAGTTTGTTAAATATATCTCTTATCTTATATCAGTTATTCCTTCTTACTCGACTGATTCTTGTTTGATTGACTTATGTCTGTATGCTTAATTGCAAAAGATACAACGTTCATAGCTTACAGCCATTAGGTTTATTATTGTACATTTCCATGTTGTGTTAACGAAATAAGTTTAATTTTATCACATGATTCCGTAATACTGCATTTGGTTGTATTGCCCGCTGCCGAGAGGCACTTTAATGCCGACAAATGCACTCATCGGAGTCATCTGTACTGAATGGATATATTTTTCACGAAGTGAACACAGCTCGTGAACAAAGCAAGATTTTTTTTCAATTAATTGTTCGTAATTTTTGAGAACTTCCAGCAGTTAACGTCACATAATTTTACCATTAGATTCAGAAACAGAATCAGAAAACTGCAAGAAACCCGAGGACTGTTGAAAAACATTAGCAAATTTTTTGCAGCAATGAAGCATCCCAGCGACATGCCTTTGGCAAAAATGAGTTCGTTGCCACCTCCTGAGCAACCACACTGTTTCACGTTGTTGATATCTAGATTATTTTCCGAGATATTGTTAGCTCAGTGAACGATGGTGTTCATGATAATTTTTACAACAACTTGGTTTATGGAAGAACGATGTCCCTTGAAATTGGGTCAATTGTTTAGCGATGTGATGCTAAAGGTCTAATACAGTTTTTAGGAATCGCCGTTCCGATTCAAAAGCTGTTGTCAACAAATTGAAGGTTACGGTCGACCAGTAATTCCTCGTTTCTCAATTGGCGGAGCTCACATTACGAAAATAAAAGAAAAATACGACGTGTACTAACTGTCCTCTGTCAAATGCATTCTCAAATTGAGGTTGGAACACCAATTTGTTTGTGCCACGAGATTCTAACGGAAAAATTGAACGTTAATCGAGTTGCAGCTAAGTTTCCTCCTTGTTTAATGACCGAAGAGCAGAAGAATCGTCGTGTGCAGTTATATGAGAACATTTCGAATGAAATAACAATGACGTAACGATATGAAAGGGTCATCACAGGAGGAATGTATTGGTTTACAACTACAGTATTAAGATAGAAGTCCAGCCATCACAGTGGGAAGACAAAGCACTCCCACGCCCAAAAAAATGATAACGCAAGAGTACTTGCAACCAAACACCACAGTAGTTGCAAGACAATTCGGTCTTCTACGAATATACTGTCACAACGCTCCTTTCCTCTCGGGTTGGTCAGTTCACAATTCTTGTGCCAAAATCTAAAGACCATTCACTACAAATACCATATTATCAAGCTCCTCCTCGATGTGACTTTGTTTACAAAATGACAATTAGTACTGAAAGAATGCTGCTTTCGACACCATTGATGACAGTTAGGAGCATACATCGCGTACCCGGAAGAAAATTCCAAAAGAAGCTTACCAGGACTGCATAGTCAAGTGAAAACACCTCTGAGACAAGAGTATGGACAGAGAAGGGAAGTGCTTTGGAGAAGACAAGGATTAAACATCTCTAGCTAATAGAAACATTATTTTAAAAACTTTGTTAATTGTGGAACTGATACTGTCAATACATTACAGTGGCATTGTAGCCCTACGTTTCTGTACTACGTACACTGTCTGATCAAAAATATCCTGACAGCTATTAGCGAACATTTATTTGGGATGTGTACACCCTGCTCATTTATGACGTCTTGAACTCTGCTGGAGACACTTGCAGTGAGAATCTAAATGTCTTGAGGAACGACAGCCCATTCTTCCTCAAGAACCACAACCAGAGAACGAAGCGATGTTGCACGTTAGGGTCAGGAGCAAAGTCTGCTCTCTAAAGCATCACAAAGGTCCACAAACCATTGCCTAACAGATGCTGTTTTATGACAGGGTGCATGTCTCGGTTATAGAATCAATCATTGTCTCCGAACTGTTCATCTACTGCAGGCAGTACACAATGCTATAAAATGTTTCATATCTTTCCGCATTTAGCGTGCTTTTAATCACAATAAAGGGGCTACAGGTTAACCACGAAAAAAAAGACCCCATTCCGAACACCACGTTCTCGACAATCCACTGTTGGGACTACACATGGTGGTAGGTAACGTTCTCCAGACATTCGTCAAGCCCGAACTCTTCCATCAGGCCACAGGGTATAGTGTAAATCATTACTCCAAATCACTTCTTCACAGTCAGTCACTGAACACTGACGTCGCTCTTTATACCAACTCGGGATTTGTAGGACTCCCGTTGATAGATCAGGGGTGTAATATACAAAGGAAGCAGTTACTCAGATACAAGAATTCTTGTGGA
Organism: Schistocerca piceifrons; assembly: GCF_021461385.2. NCBI lineage: Eukaryota > Metazoa > Arthropoda > Insecta > Orthoptera > Acrididae > Schistocerca > Schistocerca piceifrons. Next base: position 306,167,162 of record NC_060140.1, read on the forward strand.
GAGCCCATGCGATTTTTTTTATTTTTGATTTTTTTTAGGTTAGGGGGTAGTTTGAGGAACTCTGATCAACAGTTGCCAGTCGATACGCAACAATGGGAGTCAGACCGCGTTCAGAGTAAAGGCACTTCGACTGTCAAAATTTTATCAAAAAGTTGTTGAATTATTCGTAAGAAAATTCCCGAATTTACTGCTCTCCGGGAAAATTCTCGCCATCAAATTATTCTCGGGACCGAGAGCTGGCTGAAACACGAAATGGAAAGCTCCGAGGTATTTAGCGAGTCATGGAGCGTATACGTGAAAGATAGATTAGACGCCATAGGGTGTGTTTCTTGCAGTTGACACAAATATTGTCTCTACTGAGGTCGAAGTCGAGTTTGGCAGTGAAGTTATCTGGTTGCATGTAACAGATCTAGGTGAAACCAAGTTAATTGTTGGATGTTTTTACCGGCCATCCGATTCTGCTGTGATAGTTCTGGGGCGTGCAGTACCTAGATCAAGCGATGCTCGTTGGAGGCGACTTTAAACTACCGAGTATAGACTGGAACGTCTACGGAATCACTGCTGGGGGTACAGATAGACAGTCGTGCGAAGTACATTTGAACACGTTTTCTGAACACTGTCTTCAACATCTAGTTCGGCAGCCAACACACAATGGAAATATCTTCGATTCTGTAGCTACAGATAGGTCGGATCTTACCGACGACGTCAACTCAGAAACGGAGGTTAGCGATCGTGATGTGATTATATCAACTATGATTACGGAAGTTCATAAATCAGTTAATAACGGACGGCCAAAGTGGCCGAGCGGTTCTAGGCGCTACAGTCGAGAACCACGCGACCGCTACGGTCGCAGGTTCGAATCCTGCCTCGGGCATGGATGTGTGTGATGTCGTTAGGTTAGTTAGGTTTAAATAGTTCTAAGTTTTAGGGGACTGATGACCTCAGAAGTTAAGTCCCATAGTGCTCAGAGGCATTTGAGTTAATAACGCTAGGAGAGCAGAGAAGTAGTTGTCAGCTGCGCGGGATTAGCCGAACGGTCTCAGGCGCTGCAGTCATGGACTGTGTGGCTGATCTCGGCGGAGGTTCGAGTCGTCCCTCGGGCATGGGTGTGTGTGTTTGTCCTTAGGATTATTTAGGTTAAGTAGTGTGCAAGCTTAGGGACTGATGACCTTAGCAGTTAAGTCCCATAAGATTTCACACAAATTTGAATTTGAAGTAGTTGTCAACATCTCACTTACACAGTGTAGTGATATCACTCAGTTCCAGTAAGATGGACATAGAGAAATTAAGGGCAAATCTTAAGAACATTGTAAATTGTGGTCTAGAAAATTATGTGCCTACTGAATGGATTAAGGACGGAAGAGACCCATCGTGGTTTAATAACGAGATTCGAAAAAATACTGAGGAAGCAGAGGTTCAAAAGGAAAGGCGCAAATGATGACAAGCAGAGGTTAGAGAAAAGATCTATGCGCGAAGGATACAACAACTACAACCGTCATACCTTAGCAAAAGATATGGCACAAAACCCGAGAAAATTCTTGTCTGCGTAAAATCTCTAAGTGGGTCTGAAGCTTCCATACAATCACTTGTTGACCAGTCTGGTGTGCCAATTGAAGGTAGCAAAACGTTCAAGAAATCGTTCATGCAGAAGAATCATATACCACTGTCGTTTGACTACTGAACAGAAACACGGATGGACGACTTAGTAATTAGTACCCCTGGTTTAGAGAAACAACTAAAAGAGTTGAAAACAATTCGGTTTTTCAAAGAGTATTCTACGGCATTGGCCCCTTGCTTATCTTGCGTTTATCGTAAATCTCTCACCAAGTGCAAAGTCCCAGCGACTGGAAAAAAATCACAGGTGATTCCTGTATACAGGAAGGGCAAAACAACGGAGCCTCAAAATTACAGGCCAATATCCCTAACATCGGTTTTCTGCAGAATTCTTGGACATATTCTCAGTTCAAATGTAATCAATTTTCTTGAGACCGACAATCTTATGTCCACACATCAGCATGGTTCCAGGAAGCATCGATCCTGTGATACTCAGCTTGCCCTTTTCTCGGGTGACATATTGCAAACTACGCACGAAGGGCAATAGTCAGCTTCCATATTTTTAGTTTTTCGGGAAGCGTTCGACACGGTGACCATTGCTGGCTGTTCAGGAAGGTATGAGCATACGGAATAGGTTCACAGATTTGTGAGTGGCTAGAAGACTTCGTTATAGAACCCAGTACGTTGTCCTCGACGGCGAGCGTTCAACAGAGACAAGATTATACGACATTGCACTGCCTGTGTTATTCTGATTACGACCCAAGTTCCTTTGACCATGTGTGCATCTGCAAAGCAACAGACACTGCAGGGCTACAATCGTTATGAAATACATTAAATTTATTCTGTGTTGCGAATAAGGACAACCATCAGCTGTAGAATGGAGTGACGACAATCGAAATTTGTGCCGGACCGGGACTCGATCGCCTTACCATTTAATGGATGTACGAGTACAGGTCATGGACGCATGGTTGGCGGCATATGGAAGTTTGGGTCTGGCAGTGAGTCGTGCACGGATAGCCAAATGACAAGGCCACAGCTCGCGATAAGGGGCAATTAGGGTTCGAGTCCTGGTCCGGCACAAATTTTCATTGTCGTCGTTCCCTTCTACAGCTAAGGGTTCTCCTTATTCGCAATTGCGAATGCATTTAATGTGAGGACAAGATTATCCTCAGGATTTCCCCAGTGAAATGTGGGACACTGCTATTGTTCTCTGTATTCATATATGATTTGGCGGACAGAGTGGGCAGCAATCTGCGGTTGTCTGCTGATCTACATCTACATCTATACTCCGCGAGCCACCTTACGGTGTGTGGCGGAGGGTACTTATTGTACCACTATCTGATCCCCCCTTCCCTGTTCCATTCACGAATTGTGCGTGGGAAGAACGACTGCTTGTAAGTCTCCGTATTTGCTCTAATTTCTCGGATCTTTTCGTTGTGATCATTACGCGAGATATATGTGGGCGGTAGTAATATGTTGCCCATCTCTTCCCGGAATGTGCTCTCTCGTAATTTCGATAATAAACCTCTCCGTATTGCGTAACGCCTTTCTTGAAGTGTCCGCCACTGGAGCTTGTTCAGCATCTCCGTAACGCTCTCGCGCTGACTAAATGTCCCCATGACGAATCGCGCTGCTTTTCGCTGGATCATGTCTATCTCTTCTATTAATCCAACCTGGTAAGGGTCCCATACTGATGAGCAATACTCAAGAATCGGACGAACAAGCGTTTTGTAAGCTACTTCTTTCGTCGATGAGTCACATTTTCTTAGAATTCTTCCTATGAATCTCAACCTGGCGCCTGCTTTTCCCACTATTTGTTTTATGTGATCATTCCACTTCAGATCGCTCCGGATAGTAACTCCTAAGTATTTTACGGTCGTTACCGCTTCCAACGATTTACCACCTATGGCATAATCGTACTGGAATGGATTTCTGCCCCTATGTATGCGCATTATATTACATTTATCTACGTTTAGGGAAAGCTGCCAGCTGTCGCACCATGCATTAATCCTCTGCAGGTCTTCCTGGAGTACGTACGAGTCTTCTGATGTTGCTACTTTCTTGTAGACAACCGTGTCATCTGCAAATAGCCTCACGGAGCTACCGATGTTGTCAACTAAGTCATTTATGTATATTGTAAACAATGAGGGTCCTATCACGCTTCCTTGCGGTACTCCCGAAATTACCTCTACATCTGCAGATTTTGAACCGTTAAGAATGACATGTTGTGTTCTTTCTTCTAGGAAATCCTGAATCCAATCACAAACCTGGTCCGATATTCCGTAAGCTTGTATTTTTTTCACTAAACGTAAGTGCGGAACCGTATCAAATGCCTTCCTGAAGTCCAGGAATACGGCATCAATCTGCTCGCCAGTGTCTACGGCACTGTGAATTTCTTGGGCAAATAGGGCGAGCTGTGGTGCACCATGTTGAAGTTGGGTAACTGTTGGAGGATACAACATGACTTAGACAAAATGGTGTAATGAATGACAACTAGCTCTAAATGTAGAAAAATGTAAGTTAATGCGGATGAGTGGGAAAAACAAACCCATAATGTCCTGATTCAGCATTAGTACTTTCGTGCTTGACGTCGTTTAAATATCTGGGCGTAACGTTGCAAAGTGATGTGGAACGAGTATTTGAGGATTGTGATAGGGAAGGCGGTTGGCCGACTTCGGTTTATTATGGTTCATCTGTATCGGAGATCGCATATAGGACGCTGGTGCAGGCTGTTCTTGAGTACTGCTCGAGTGTTTGGGATCCATCCCAGGTCGGATTGAAGGAGGACCGAAACAATTCAGAGGTGGGCTGCTAGATTTGTTACTGGTATATTCGAACATCACGCAAGTATTACGGAGGTGCTTCGGGAACACAAATGGGAATCCCTGGTGGGAAGGCGACGTTCTTTTCGAGGATCACTATTGAGAAAATTTAGAGAACTGACATTTCTAGGTGACTGCAGAACGATTGTACTGTCTCCATCATACGTTGCGCCCAAGGACCATAAAGATAAGATACGAGACATTATAGCTCATACGGAGGCACGTAGACAGCAGTTTTTCCCTCGCTTAATTTGGAGTAGAACAGGAAGGGACACGACTAGTTGTACTGGGTACCCTCCGCCACGCGACGTACGGTGGATTGCGAAGTAGCTACATAGATGTAGGTGTAGATGTAGATGTAGATGCATGTGTAGACTTCAAATGTTGCTTAGCATTGACTAAAGAAATGTGTGGCTTATGAGGATCTGCTCGACCATTTTACCCCATTTTTCTTTTTTATTATGCTGATGTATAAGTTGGTGGTGCTCTCGTTTTATATCTTGGTATTCCGGCTGGTATGGACCCGCCAGGGTAGCCGAGAGCGCTAACGCTCTGCTTCCTGGACTCGGGTAAGAGCGCCGGCCCCGGATCGAATCCGCCCGGCGGATTAACGACGAGGGCCGGTGTGCTGGCCAGCCTGGATGTGGTTTTTAGGCGGTTTTCCACATCCCGCTGGGTGAATACCGGACTGGTCCGAACGTTCTACACCAGTTACACGCGTCGCAGACATTCGAAACACGTTCGCACTATTTCACGATTTACACTAGATGCACACAGCTGGAGTACACTGATTCCATCCTGGGGGTTTACGGGGTGGCGGCAGGAAGGACATCCGGCCACTCCTCAAACCAACCTTGCCAAATCCGTTGTAACCACGCCGATCCTGCGATCGCTGCGGGACTATGGTGTAAGCGAAGGAAAGGAAGGAAATTCCGGCTGGTATGGGTTTATTTACCGAGAGTCATTTTTCATTTGTTGTTCACTGTGACTATCTGAGTTTACAAGCTGCCATTTGTTATTTGGAGATAACGAGTGGAGCTGTGGACGCTACAAAAAGAAGTGCCAAATGGACAAACTGGAACTTCCTGACACATTCTTCTATTTGAGTTCATTAGAGGAGTGTCAGCAGAGGGGACAGCCAAAGAGATTTCCGCAATGTATGGGGATAACCTAATTGGACAGAGCATGGCAAGAAAATGGTTTTCTCACTTTAAGGAGCATCGTTTTGATAGTCAGGAAGTTCTTCGGGGTTTGATGAAGACAGTTTAAACTCATTAATCCACAATGATCAACGTCAGTCTAGTCGAGAACTGGCAAATACATTGAACATTCCACCATAGTGCGATATTTGCGTGCAGTGGAGGAAATTGAAAAATCTGGTGTATGGCTACCGCATGCTCTAAGCCAAAACAACAGAAATCATCTGGTAGCTATATGTGCTTCTCTGCTTGTTCGTCATCAGTCGCCTCCTGAGCATCACCGACCATTCTTATCCTGTATCGTAACTTAACGAGAAGAAAGGAATGGTTGAGCCCAAACAAAGCAACAACTTTCCGTAGAAGGACCTGCACGCACCCACAAAAAATAATGTATGCATCTGGTGGTACAGTGACGGTGTGGCGTGCTAAGAATTGCTTCCTCGTGGTGTAACGTTCACTGGTGACTTTTGTTGTCAACAACTGAGACGTCTTGCAGACGCAATCCAAGAACAACGACTGACAAGGAACACTATACAGAAGTTGGGTTGGGAAGCCATACCGCAACCTCCTTATTCATCTGATATTGCGCCCTCAGATTTTCACATTTTTCGCTCTGTATCGAAAAACCTTCAAGGAACTTCCTTTCCGGATGAAAATGAGCTGCGAACATGGTTCGACAAGTTCTTCGCCTGAAAACCGTGTGATTTCTACAGTCGCGGAATCGAAAAGTTGCGCCAGTGTTAGCAAACTGCTGTAAATAAATACAATACATTATTGATGACTAAAGTCTCTTATATATATATATATATATATATATCTGTTGTGTTTATTAAAATTATGGGAAAACGATACGAACTTAAGCTCCAACTCAATATGTTCCTACACACATTCATTGTACCACATGGACTGCTGTCAGCACTTTGCAACTCACGAATTATTTCTTCAGATAATTTAATGCTATCGTTTACTATCACCCTCCGCAATTCCGCAATGTTCGACGGTACCTGCCCTTTAATACAAGAGGTCGGCCTCGTCTTGATTTAACTGTGGTGCTTCGTTCGCGTTTCCACTTTACTATCACGTTACAGACAGTCGAATTGGGCGGTTTTAAAAATGTTGAAATGCCCCTGATGGATTTGTGTCTCAGGTGAAATCGAATGACTAATTCACGTCTGAAGTTACTGAGTTATCCTGACCAAACCATACTGTTGTTACTGCTTCTGTACTGACAATACAGTACTCTCTGCCTCCTCTGGTACTGATGAGTCCGCCTTCTGTGACATCTAGTGGTCAATTCCGCATCACACAGTGTTGTCCAGGTACTTCTGATCAGATAGTGTATGTGTAGCCCACGATAGTCCTTTCCATGTTGCCTGGGATATTATGTTTTTCATACCATGTTCGTGAACGACTGATGCGAAAAGAAGTCGAGAATATTGTAAAACTGACCCACAGCATAAATGAAACCTATCAAACCAAGCAATTTTTAAATTGACACTCACGAGTCCATATTTTGGTTTCAGTTTGCAAACTGAAGCTTCAAGTTCATTGAATGTTATCAATGACAGTAAAATATATTGTGGAAGTGTGCTTTTGTTCACTCTTAATACTTATGTGTATGCACTTTTGTTTCATCAGCTTTGTGAGTATTCTATTCGAACTATATGTTCAGAGTGAGTGAAAATAAAAGTCATATGGCATGAATGGGGGGGAGTCCTTCAACGTTATAACCAAGGATAGGACTTTTAGCAAATCATATGCGTAACTTCAAGTTTGCCTGTTTATTAAATTTGATAGTTAAACTCAAGTTTTACTTCAGATTATTGCCCCTAACGTTATGATTGGCTTTAGTGGCCTCACCGTCAGTCTTAAAGAATCCTCCCCCATATCAAGAGAAATAATATTTAAATTACAGCGTCTAGAAGTCTTACGTGAAATAATATTTCATTTCATTATGACAAGCATCTATGTAAAGCAGCGATGCATTAACTTCGTAACTATTACCAAGATAAAAAATACGCAAAGATAATATTGATGAAATACAACAAAAAAGCACTCCGTATTCAGGCCACAAGCGGCAAATCGGGACCATCCGACCGCCGTGTCATCCTCAGATGAGGATGCAGATAGGAGGGGCGTGTGATCAGCACACCGCTCTCCCGGTCGTTATGATGGCTTTCTGTGACCCGAGCCGCTACTATTCGGTCGAGTAGCTGCTCAGTTAGCATCACGAGGCTGAGTGCACCCCGAACAATAACAACAGCACATGGCGGCCCGGATGGTCACCCACCCAAGTGCCGGCCACGCCCGACAGCGCTTAACTTCGGTGATCTGACGGGAACCGTGTATCCACTGCGGCAAGACTGTTGCCAGTACAACAAAAAGACATGTAATATTGTGGGAAGAGCTCTTGTCCTCTTGTTGTGTGACTCTCTTGCTCTTGGGTTTTGGTCATTGCTGATAATAGATCGTCGCCGTGGAATACAAGTGCTGTAAAGTTTTTTCACATTAAAAAATCTAAAAAATATTTTTTGCGTATAGATTGCGTTATTTAATCATCCTTTTAGGAAAAGGATAGTAAAAATAAACAGTGAAAGAAAGGGAAGTATTTAAATACAGAGACTTTTCATTTCGTTCGTGATCTAATATGCGCCATTTTCTGCGTGATTACCATTTAATTGTGACATTCGTTAGAACCTGAGATCATTTCTGTTTTTCGAAGTTCTGTTTTTTTGGATAATGTTTTGCGAATAAAAAAAAACTGACAAACGGATCGTTCTCCAAGCGAACTGTGAGCCGTGGCTAATTTCAGAAATCTATCAAGAAAGTGATAACCTTGGTAATTATTCTTGTCTGTCATGCAAATTAATTACGATTAATCAGAAAGATCTAATTTGATTGTTTGGCACTAGTTCTTCTTGTAACGTTGTCGCCAAGGACAGAATTTTTTAATAAATCATTTACGTAACTTCAAGTTTGCCCAATTATATTTTATAATTAAGCTCAAGTTTTACTTCAATTTACGCAGTAACGTTATAATACCACAGCGAAGACTTGTGTGCCCCCAAGCTATCTCAGTTATCCTACGGGGGAAAGGAGTTTAGTTGGAGACAACATTGCTAAACAACTGATACTCTTAAAAAGTTTACGTTACTATGACGACGATGAAGAATTTAGTTGCAGTTCAGAACGGTCCGTTCTAAACATTTCAGTGAAGTAGGACGCTGTTCTTCCTGATTAGTCACCTTCATAGTTATTAGGAAAGATAAAATACACGCTGACAGTTTATAACATTTAAGTAACGCTAAGTAACCAAATGGTGAATATTAGCGTTGTCCAAATTGGACTGGAAGTCGTTCACATTTCATCATAACTCACATTACTGAAGTATGTAACCCGCATTAAACCAAGGTGGTGTCTCAATTCACTGTATAAGCAACTGCATTAGACCACACATTTCATTCATTATATTGCGACAAGTGAACGGAACGTACAAAGAAGATCGATGCAATACATATTTTGTGAAAAAAAGTCGGTGCACAGTCTGTATTGCAGTTTTTAGATTTTAATCAGGTGTTCGATTTTTATTTAGCAGAGAAAGGGTTTACAATATTCATGTGGGGCTTTCAGTCTTGGATTGGTGCAGCAACCTCACCTGAAAGATGTTATGCTGTTATATTTGGGAAGTTTCAAGCACAAAATTACGGAACCAAATCACATGCGTAACGAAAAAAAAAGACATCGAATACAGTCCAGAACAGTTTTAAAACTTCGGCTTAAAGCATTCCACCCGTTGTAGCTTTTGTTTCACGTTATCATTTTCTGTTCCTACAAAAATCAACTAAATACTTTTTTTTATGAAACACTCTGTACTTTTTTCATAATGATTCCCATAATTTCTCGTAGGAGTAAGAAAATTATGTTATTTGACAGCAATTTTCTTTCAGCAGAGTCTCATTCGTTTATTAATTTATTTCTGGCTTCTTACTATATACTTTTTAGCCACCACAAATTAAGAACATTTACAAACACAGCATTTCAGTAATATTTCACCACTTTCATACATACATTTTAGAGCACACATTCCTAAATTTGCCTTCAGATTGAAATTGTTGCATATATTCAGTTATACACCTTGACATAAGTTGACAGCTAACCTTGTTTGTATTAAAACTACTAATTCAGTGCCGGCCGGGGTGGCCGAGCGGTTCTACGCACTACAGTCTGGAACCGCGCAACCGCTAGGGACGCAGGTTCGAATCCTGCCTCTGGCATGGGTGTGTGTGATGTCCTTAGGTTAGTTAGGTTTAAGTAGTTCTAAGTTATAGGGGACTGATGACCTCAGAAGTTACGTCCCATAATGCTCAGAGCCATTTTTTTTTTACTAATTCAGCTCTCTAATAAACTTCAGCTTCCATCGTTTTTTTAATTTTTTTATTCTCTTGTGCTATAAACCTATCCCTGGCGTTATTTGCTCTCCTGATTGTGTACGCAAGAGCTAGTGCAAAGTGGCTGGCAGTAGCCAAGCCCCGAGTGCTCCTTTGGAAAACTGGCTCTGCTTTTCTCACAGAGCTCGCGCTGAAAGAGGGTGTTATATGCTTCACCAATTGTTACTCCGTCAGATTGAAAAAAGGCTGCCTCCAACATGTCGATTTATGGAAGCGAGCGGAGAAAGACCTATTATTGAGGACCATTCTCACAATGGACGCTATTACTTTCCTTGATTTTCTGCGCTTAACCAACTTTGGTTGTCTTGGTATGGCTGACAGTATACTTGCATATATTTTACCTCTTTTTTTCTAACTTCCGTTCCATCATTCTTGCTACGAGAGACTCGCTTGTTGTTTTACTATCAGGAGGTAAACTGTGTGTGGACTTTTGCGTCCGCGTGTCCGCGGTTGCAAATTGCATCTCTAGTTAGTCTAGAGGCTTTGTCTTGGTATTTAATGCCGAATGAGATTAAATGCTTGCTAATTTTATAATTTGACCAGTCTTTTTCGCTTGATATAGTGATCTAGTTTTCACTAATTCTTTTGTTCCAAATTTTGCAACTAACTGCTCTCACAATAAAATTAAAACGATTGCAGCCCTCGGTCGCGAAAGTAAAGTGTTTTTGATCTAGGTTTCGCCCACTTCTAAGAGTGCCTTCATCAGAAATAAAACATTTAAAACTGGCATGTCACGTATGAAAAAATATGAAGCGGTAACGCTTTAGTACATCGAGTATAGATTTAAGTGTCAGGAAGTCGTTTCTGAAAGTATTTGTATGGAGTGTAGCCATGTATGGAAGTGAAACGTGGACGATAAATAGTTTAGACAAGAAGAGAATAGAAGTTTTCGAAATGTGGTGCTACAGAAGAATCTTTAAGATTAGATGGGTAGATCACGTAACTAATGAGGAGGTATTGAATAGAATTGGGGAGAAGAGGAGTTTGTGGCACAACTTGACAAGAAGAAGGGACCGGTTGTTAGGACATGTTCTGAGGCATCAAGGGATCACAAATTTAGCATTGGAGGGCAGTGTGGAGGGCAAAAATCATAGAGGGAGACCAAGAGATGAATACACTAAGCAGATTCAGAAGCACGTAGGTTGCAGTAAGTACTGGGAAATGAACAAGCTTGCACAGGATAGAGTAGCATGGAGAGCTGCATCAAACCAGTCTCAGGACTGAAGACAACAACAACAACAACAACGCTTTAGTCACAAAATATTAAAATAGAAAACATAGAGGCAGGCCACTAAGGGCTGCACCACATGTCGAGCTGCGGTAGCATCAGACTGAGGCACCCGCGTTAGCAATTGCGGGCAAGTGAACGTTATACCAAAAGTGCCATCTAGTAGCCGCAAATACAAGCCGGCTACTTAACATTCGAAATACAGACAAGTGGAGTGTGTAATACATGAAGTAAGAGGCAATATTTTACCTGACAGCAGCAGACATGGTAACAATTTGTCTACATAACAGCTTAGAAGTACAGTTAAAAGCTGAAAAACACCATTACAAAAAAAATGGTTCAAATGGCTCTGAGCACTATGGGACTTAACATCTAAGGTCATCAGTCCCCTAGAACTTAGAACTACTTAAACCTAACTAACCTAAGGACATCACACACATCCATGCCCGAGGCAGGATTCGAACCTGCGACCGTAGCGGTCACGCGGTTCCAAACTGAAGCGCTTAGAACCGCACGGCCACACCGGCCGGCACACCATTACAGAATTACAAAGGAAGCTGAATAACTCGGCGAATAGAAAAACGGTGTAACATGAAATGTAGTTAATAAAAACCACTTTATGAACGAACAGTTATGAACCGACTTAGATAGAAGAAATATTTCGGTAACTGCACGAGGGAACACGAAATGAAATATCAAGTAACGGATTTATACCGATGAAGAAGCTTTTATTAAGTAATTGTAGCTGCTCATTAAGAATGAGGCCATCATTTCGAGAAAGATGTTTAAAAATTTCTAATTCTTGGACAAACTCTAATCTACGCCCTTTCTTCTCACTGTGCAAAATGTTGATATCGTGAACAGCTTCAGGCGCTTGACCTGTATTCAAAAGGCGGTCAGCAAAAGACATATTTTGGGAGTTAGTACCATTTTTTTCTTAAAAGATGTTCTTTGTATCTGACTGTAAAGGCACGTTCTGTTTGTCCTATGTAGTAAGAAGAGCAGGTGTCGCAAAGAATCTTATAGACATCAGAGTTTTTCAAATGGGAACGAGTCGATTTTAATTTATGAATTAAAAAACTTTTCAAACTTTTATTGATTGAAAAGGCTACATTACAGTTGTATTTATTACGAAGAAGGCGTTGGATCTGATAGGAGATGGGCCACAAGAAAGGAATAGAAAAATCTTCTTTAGAGTGGACTCAATGATAGAGGTGCCGAGTGTAGTAACTCTTCCTACAGTTTTCCTTTCTATTGATGTTATCCACTATGGCAGGTTCGTATTCGTTATCAAACTGCTATCGTTTTGATTATTTTTCTTTCGACATTGGAATAGAAGTAGCTCTGTGAATAGCAGAGTGAAAGAAAGCGTTGCTATGAGATTCTGGGTGCATAGAAGACGAAGGTACGATCTGATCAGCGTATGTTTCTTTACGAAAAACATCAAATGAGATTTTATTTTCTTCTGCTGTAAGCGTCAAATCAAGAAAATTCAATCGAGGGACCTCGTTTTCGAGTTCGCTGGTGAAGGATATTTTCTCGTGAAGTTCACTGAAGAGATTGAATATACGGTCAATGCCATCAACAGGTCCTTTGTAGATGAATAGAATATCATCGATGTATCTGAAATAGGACAGAATGCCTTGCACTGTAACTGAGGAACAGTTGAACTTTTCTTCTAGAGAGTTAATGAAAATGTCAGCAAGAATACCGGCAAACGGATTTCCCATAGCGAGACCGTCGGGTTGCTGATATAATTGTTCATTAAATTCAAAATAGTTGTATTTGACTACGACTGTCATTAGATTCATAAAGTCAGTGATTTGTTCGTCTGAAAGTTCTCTTTGGAAATGACGTAATTTTTTTCCACGACTAAGCGTTTCTTGTACTGGAACGTTTGCATAAAGATTTTTGACGTCAAGTGAAAACTTGGTATCTGGGCTGCATTTTAATTTTTTTATTTTATGTACTAAGGCGTGGCTATTGGGGATAGAATAATTTTTCTCGGAGACGGATGATTTTTTTTTCAGAGTTTCGTGAAGAAATTTGGCTAAATCATGGTACGCGCTATTCATGCTATTAGAAATCTGGCGTATTGGATGGTTAGGTTTGTGAATGTTTAACTGAGAACGAAGTTTTGGGCACTGAGGGTTCATGTTGATAAGCATTTTCTTATGGAAAAGTTTCATTAAAAATTTTGCGGCGCTGATAGCTCACCTGACTTTTTTGTAATTCCGGAGTCGGATCCTCATGCAGTTACGAAATATTTTCGTTAAAAAAATTGAATGTTTTAGAAATATATTCGGAATTGCAGGCAGTAACCGAAAAGCAACCTTTGCCACACTTGGTGATTGAAGTATCAGCTTCTTTAAGTTTATTATTGGTAGATTTAACCAATTTCCTATCGTTATGCGTAACATTTTGAAAACAGGCAGTGTTTTTACTAAGAATGTTAGCTACGTCAAAGGCAATTCTAGTTTGACACGAATTATCCATTTTTATACAATAAAGACCAGTTTTTAGGTCGACAAGTATATTTTCTATTACATTTTTGTCTGCCGAGTTGGGCATGACCTTGTACTTCAGACCTTTTTCGAGTAAGACAGTTTCATTCTGTGTAAAAGTAATGTTAGTCTTATTTAAAATTTTTATAAAATATATGGCTGTTTTTCTTAAAAGTACTCTGAGAACATTTTTCAGTAGGAAACAGACAAAAATGTTTACTAAGTTTCTTTTCGTGCTTACGCAATATACCTTGTTTACATATTTCTAAATGTTCGTTAATCTGTACCCAGAAATCATCAACGTTAAAATTATAATTAATACGGAGGATATTTGTGAGCTCTAAATGCAGATAATATGCCTCTTCATTGAGAATATCTTTTTTAGAGAATATAGATTTTTAATATTTTGTGACTAAAGCGTTATCGCTTCATACTTCTTTTATACTTGACATCCCAGTTTTAAATGTTTTATTTCTGATGAAGGCACTCTTAGAAGTGGCCGAAACCTAGATCTAAAAAGACTCCACTTTCGCGACCGAGGGCTGCAATCGTTTTAATTTTATCCTGTAACGGTCGCTGACAACGTAGCCATCGTAGCCATGGTTCAAATGGCTTTGAGCACTATGGGACTTAACACGGAGAGAACAGCGGAGAGAACACTCATATGAAGAAATTAACCACCGATAAATCACTATGTGACGTTTAATTATAATAATATTTAGAATAAATAATTCCAAGAACGACAAGCTTTTATAAAACTCCGATACGCGTGCATCAACTCTTGTGACAGGCTCGTATCGAACGTTAACGAAAGTCGATAGCAGTTCCTGCGTTCGTCGACATTGCACGTCACATCAAAATGATGTCACGTTTGCAGAAAGTGTTATGAAGTGAGTGGTGCCCTAAATTTAATAAGCCAGTAGCGCTGAAAATTGAGTTGGATTATTATAGCATGTATCAGTTGTTTGTATACAGTGATGTCCAAACGCGGCTGACTTCAGTGCATAATCAGCTTTGACGAAGAGCTCACGCTGGATTACCAACTACATTATAGAGTTTTAATTTAGGCCATAGTCGGTTTTAATTAAAATGTTTTCGTTGTACAAAAGGTCTCACTTTTGATAACACATTTGTCCCGAAATATTTCCAAGTATTAATAAATAAAATATTGGTGTAACAATGTATTTCGCTTTGTTATTGTGAGGAAGTGATGGGTCACTGTTGATTCCGTTTTATGAGTACAGCACAGAAGCTCATATTCATCGCTCGCAAAAGCACACAGATAAAGGTAGCAGCTACGTGTGATAGCGAATAAGCTACTAAGACCTTTCATCCTCTGGCTGTACTTTATTTTGTACTTTTTTTAATTTTCGCCAAATGAACTTTCAGAAAAGGCTTCGTACATGAAGATACACATTACAGTGCCTTCCCTTCAAACGTGCTAATTTGTAAAAGCAAACAAAGAAGTTAATTTCTGTTAGAGATCAAGTACGCTCATAAAGACTTTTTTACACTGACGTTTTGCGAGGTAAATATGTCTACGGCCGTTGCCTGGTGCAAACAGTACTGCATTCAGTCGACGGGAGGGAGGACGCCCGTTAGAGGACAGCGTGAATGAGATGGGCTGGGATGCGATGGAATGGGTTGGGTTGGGCCGGTTCGCCTCTCGCAGTTGCGAGCTGTCGACAAAAAGCCGACGCATTTGTAACGCCTACCACGGCGCCTGCACAAAACAGTTGATAGCGGTCATTTACTGTGCCTGCAGAAAGCTGTTCGCTCGCTTTCCACCCAGACAAAGGTGACACACCAGGGTGCCACGATTGTGGCACATTTACAGACCTGCTTCTAATTGGTCGCTCTAGACTCTTTTTTCAACCTCTATCATTCCACTTACCAGTAAACTCAAAACTTCCACAGTATTTTTCTGCAAGGGTAAGGTCGGGTATTATGAGACACGTAAGCTTTTTCGAAATAATCAGTTTTTTCTGAAGGGTGTAAAGGAACATTCTCCACACTAAACAACACATAACTTAATAAAATTATAAAACTGTATCGTTAGAATATATATACATTCGTTGGTTTTATTTTTCTACCTTGTGATTCAGTCGTTTAAATTTTGGAGGATTATATTGGCCACGAAATTGTAACGTGGAAAAAGTTCTATTTTGCTATAAAATGATTTTAAGTGGACGGTAAATGATTATTGACATTAAAATAAAGTAAGTATAAGTTATCCATTTTAGTAATAAGTTTGTTAGTCTAGAGGAATTTTGAGGGAGTGTTAATAAGCAAAAAGTCGTAAGTTACTGAATTAAAATTTTAAATATTATAAGAGTAAATCAAAATATTAGTCTGAACCTTAGTTATACCAATGCTTGTTAACTCTATATGGACATAGTTCTCATGGGCCCAACCACACCAACGCTGCAGTGAGACCAGTCTTCTTCGAGGGTTCCATTGATTGTATAATACTGTTCCCCGTTTATCAATAAATGTTTTTCGAATAAAACTTGTTACTTTCATGACCACCCCTTTGACTTTCTCCATTAAGATTTAAGCATATCACCTAACATACTCCACGGAACTAAATCTTTCTCCCTCGATTCCAAGATTGTCATCTCGAAAAGTTCGGCTTTTCTACGGCATCCACCATGATATTTTAGTCCCATCTAAGTCGTGAATCCTCTATATTTGACTTTTAAAGATAAAATCGTAAAAAATAACTTTTTATACTATTGAAACACCCAAAATTACTAGGGGCGTTCAACAAGAATCGCAACATTTTTTTTTTCCCGAAAGCAAGTTGGTTTTATCCAGGACTCATATACACCATATCATTCCCCACTCTTTTGGATACAGCTTCCCACCGAGAGCATCCTTCATTGGGCGAAACAGATGGAAGTCAGAAGGGGTGAGGTCTGGTCTACAGCATGGAAGAAGAGGAGATTTGCCCGACCTCGTTGAGATGACGACAAACGCCTCGCTCAACGACTCACTGCGCTTTCGTTCACTGCCGCGACTCCATAGACATTCCGTAAGTGTCTAAGAATATCTGTGATGCTCTGGTTTTCCGCCAAAAGAAACTCAGTGACAGCGCTCTCTTCGGAACTCATCTCTGTTACAGACACTAGTATATCGCAGCCACCTATCGGAACTTCCTGGAACTACAGGGGTTGAATCGCGAATGTTCCACGATGTCCCACAAAAAATTTCACCTTTTTTCAACCGAAATTGACCCAGAGAAGAAATGTGTTGCACTACTTATCGAACGCCCCACGTACTGACTTCTTCTGTCTAAGTATACGGTTGCTAGTGATTTAGTTTAACTTTTTTCAGAAATTTTAATTAAGTCTAAAATCGTTGACTTAAGCCAGGAAACGTTCTGCTGGAAGCAGTCAGGATAGATAAATTCAGTGCTTTCCCCACACTGTCTATAATGCACCGATGATAAGAGACTGCTATAGCGTTACCTGTGCTTAGGACTTTAATGTACAACGCGTCTACAACAATCCCTGTCAGTTCAGAATTAATTCAGAGTGCCTTTTTGACAGTGTCATTTCAGCACAGAATACTTCAGTTCTGAATGAATATACCTATGAAATCGTCTTCTGGCTAGCATTTCTCTTACGCCTGACTGTGATGGGTAAGGCAAGACACTTACACTTTCGCCTAAATTCGTATAAATTATCCAATACAATATATACATACCTATATGTAAATATACATATATCAGAAGATCTGTTGTATGATGATTACTGTGAAGCTAACTGTTTTTTATTGAAAGCAGCTATGTGGTCAAGTATATCAGTTAAGTTTCATGTAGTATTATGCTAGGAGCAACTTGGTAGATATGCTCTAATGACGTGTATTACTGTTCCGTGTCGCGCGAGATATCCAGATATAACGTAACACCAAAATGTTCGTTATTCTAAATGTCGGTTACGTACGGATGTGCGAAGCTTAACGTGAGTTAGGTTATAGCAGTATAGAGGGAGACTTCATACAATTAAAGACAAACACTTCTGAAAAGAATCTAAGATCAGGATTTCTCCGAATGAAATGTTATATTTGGTTATACATGTCACGTTAAGTTGTGTCTTTCATCTTGTATGTTTAGCAAAATTATTATTGAGCTTTTTCCTTTACGATTCTCCCTGCTGTATTTAACAAACTATTTCACTAATTATCAGGCTATTATGTCGCCGATCGTAGTGATAAAGCGTGACCAGTAAGCATACGACAGCATGCATTACCTAATAGAAAGCACTGACGCTCAAATCGTTATATGCACTGAAAACTGGCTAAAGCTGGAGATAAGTTCAGCCGAAATTTTTGCGAAGAATCTAACTGTTGTGTCGGTAGCTGGGCCGACACCGTGAAGTTTAGATGGCTGAAAAGGAATGCTAGACTAACGCTGTAGCCGATAGGGCACGCAAGGCTAAAGCAGACGGGCGTGAAGTCTGGAACATGAGAACTTATAAATGAATAAGAAGAAAAGTATGTAGATGCTTATTACTTATCTTTTTATTAGTCCTTGGAATACATCTCTCTTGAATACTCGTAAGCTATAGGCACTGATACAAATGGCGCCTTGCTAGTTCGTTGCCATTAACTTAGCTGATGGCTATTCTGTCTCTCGGCTAATGAGAGAGAAAGGCTTCGTACAACTGGTCGGTAGCTAGGCTCTCGTACAACTGGGCGGTAGCTAGGTTCTCGTACAACTGGGCGGTAGCTAGGTTCTCGTACAACTGGGCGATAGCTAGGTTCGTACAACTGGGCGGTAGCTAGGTTCTCGTACAACTGGGGCGAGTGCTCTCTCGTATCACGAGACCTGCCTTGGTGGTGGCGCTAGGTCTGCGATTACACAGTGGCGACACGCGGGTCCGACATGTACTAAATGGACCGCGGCCGATTTAAGCTACCACCTAGCAAGTGTGGTGTCTGGCGGTGACACCACACTAACGGTGTTCCAAAAGGATAGCCTAAATGTATTTGGCGGCAGCGTGTTTCTTGCTGTTAGGAGCAGTTTATCTTGTCGCGAAATTGAAGTAGGTAGTAATTAGTATGGGCAGAGGTCATTCTTGGCAACCGGAAAAAAATTATAATTCGATCCTTTTACCGGCCTACCAATTCAGACGATGCAATTGCTGAAAGGTTCAAAGCAAAACTGAGTTTAATTTAAACATGTACCCAACTCATGCAATTACAGTTGGCGGTGACTTTAATTTACCCTCGATATGTTGGCGAAAATGCATATTTAAATCCGGAGGCGCGCATAAAACGTTATCCGAAATGGTGATAAATGCATTGTATGACAATTATTTCGATCAGTTAGTTAATGAGGCAACGCGAATAGTAAACAGTTGTGAAAACACATCGACCTCTTAGCAACAAATAATCCTGAGCTAATAACAAGCCTCAAAACGGATACAGGCATTAGTGGACACAGGGTTATCGTAGCGAGACTGAATATTGTAACATCTAAATCCTCTAAAAATAAATGAAAAATATAGGTACGTATTCAAAAAAGCAGATTAAAAATCACTTGACGCCTTCCTGAGGAACAATCTCCACTCCTTCAAAATTAACAATGTAAGTGTAGACCAGTGTGGCTTGAACTCAAAGAAATAGTATCGGTAGGAACTGAGAGGTTTATACCAAATAAATTAACAAACAACGGAGTCGATCGTCAATGGTACACAAAACGGGCCGGAACACTGTTGCAAAACAACGGAAAAACATGCCAAATTTAAACGGACGCAAAAATCTCCAAGATGGCGATCTTTTGCAGAAGCTTGAAATTTAGCGCGGACTTAAATGCGAGACGCTTATAATACGGGGTGTTTCAAAAAGCATATAAGTATTACTATGTATGGTTTTCTCCAAACTATAGATCGCTGCCCCTCAGCTCGGCTATTGGAGGAACGAATACGGTAGACAGTCTAGTTCATATTAATAGCCGCTAGATGTCAGTTGTCTTCTGTTTTGCTTGGTAACCGTCATATGTTTAAAATAGCTACTCCGCAGCAGAAAGCATTTTGTGTTCTCGAGTTTGCGAAGTGCAATTCCGTGATTACAGTGGAAAGACGTTACAGGCTGGGGTACATTCGCAGGGTATCGACAGTTTCTAAATAGAGGATGTTAATGTAAATGAAAGAGTCCTGGCCGCCCTCGTGTTCCCGAAGTAAATGTTTCACGAATTCAAACTGCTTTCCAACGTAGTCCTTCAAAATCAACTCGTCGTGCCAGTCGGGAGTTACAACTGCCTACAAAAACAATTTTGCGTGTTTGAGACGTCGGCTGGTAATGAAGCAGTACAAGTTCCAGCAGTTACAAGCTCTGCGTCCCGATGACAAATACCGGATCGCATTTTGTAACGAGATCTTGATGGTATGGGAAATGATAACACTTCCGCACAACGCATCGTGTTCAGTGATGAAGCGAATTTCCATGTTAGTGATCAGGTTCAAAACTGGCTCTGAGCACTGTGGGACTTAACTGCTGAGGTCATCAGTCCCCTAGAACTTAGAACTACTTAAACCTAACTAACGTAATGACATCACACACATCCATGCCCGAGGTAGGATTCGAACCTGCGACTGTAGCGGTCGCGCGTTCCCAGACTGTAGCGCCTAGAACCGCTCGGCCACGCCGGTCGGCAGTGACCAGGTAAACAACGTTCGAATCTGGGGCCTACAGAAACCACGTGCAGCCATTGAACATGTACGAGATTCCCCCAAAGTCAATGTGTTTTGTGTGATATCCCGATCATCTGTTTACGGGCCATTCTTCTTGGATGGAAACACGGTTAAGGTTAATGGTCAACAGTACATCGATATGTTACAAAACTGGTTGTTTCCGAGGCTGCACGAAGACAACTTCATTGTTCAACAAGACGGGGCATCCCCTCACTGGAGTCGCCAAGTGCGTGAATATTTGAATGAAACTCTACCGAACCGTTGGATTGGTCGTCAAGGAGCTGGCGACTCAGCAGGTCTCAGCTGGTGTTCGCGGCCCCAAATTTGACACCCTCCTACGTCTTCCTGTGGGGTTTCGTTAAAGACAACGTTTATGTACCACCACTCCCACAGAACCTGGAATAGTTGAAGAACCGGATCTGTACTGCGATAACGTCAGTGACGAAGGACATGCTTACCCGAGTATGGGAGTCATTCGAGTATCGATGTGATATTGTTCGTTACGCTAATGGAGGACATGTTGAACATCTGTTATCTGAATCTGAGAGGTTTGTAAATATGTGTGTGAAGTTTCATATTCGTATTACTTAAAGTTTAATAAATATATGCATTAGAAATACGTATATTCTTCTTGAAATGTCCATAGTTTCCACAACGAAACTTTGTCTGGAAACTTGGCAGAAAATCCAAACGGATTCTGGTTGTATGTGAAGTATGCTAGGGGCAACACACAATCAATGCCTTCTCTGCGCGATAGCAATGTAAATACTATCGACGACAGTGCTGCTAAAGCAGAGTTACTAAACACAGCCTTCCGAAATACCTTCCCCAAAGAAGACGAAGTAAATATTCCAGAATTCGAATCAAGAACAGCTGCAAACATGAGTAAGGTAGAAAAAAAATGAAATGATCGTATGGCATTGTTGGCCGCGAGGCCCCTTGCGGGGAAGTTCGGCCGCCATATTGCAAGTCCTTTTTAGTTGACGCCACTTCGGCGACTTGCGAGTCAATGATGATGAACACACAACACCCAGTCATCACGAGGCAGAGAAAAACCCTGACCCCGCCGGCAATCGAACCCGGGACCCCGTGCGCGGGAAGCGAGTACGCTACCGCAAGACCACGAGCTGCGGACGAGTAAGGTAGAAATAAATATCCTCGGAATAGTGAAGCAACTTCAATCATTTCGCAAAAGCAAGTCTTCCGGTCCGGACTGTATACCAGTTAGGTTCCTTCCAGAGTAAGCTAATACAACAGCTCCAAACTTAATAATCAGATACAACGCTTCTCTCGACGAAAGATCCGTACCCAAAGACTAGAAAGTTGCGCAGGTCACACCGAAACATTATGCGGTACCTGAAAGAGCACGGTCTATTGACGCACAGACTTAGAAAACATCGTTCTTGTGCAACAAAACTAGCTCTTCACTCACACAAAGTGTTGAGTGCTGTTGACAAGGGATTTCAATTTGATTCCGTATTTCTGGATTTCCAGACTCTGCACCACACAAGCAGTTGGTAGTAAAATTGCGTTCTTATTAAATATCGTCTCAGTTATGTGACTGGATCCAGGACTTCCTGTAAGAGAGGTCACAGTTCGTAGTAATCGACGGAAGGTCATTCAGTAAAACAGAAATAATTTCTGGCGTTCCTCAAGGCAGTGTTATAGGCCGTCTGCTGTTCCTTATCTATATAAACGGTTTGGGATACAATCTAAGCAGCCGTCGTAGGTCGTTTGGAGAGGATGCTGTCTTGTATCTACTAGTAAAGTCATCAGAAGATCAAAGCAAATTGCAAAGCTATTTAGAAAATATATCTGTTGAAAGGGTACAGTACCGCCCGACATTGAAAATAGGTACAACATACTTCATTATTTTTGTCAGAACAACACATTTTTTTGTAAAATAACTCAATTTCAATTAATACAGCAAAGCCGGATACCAGTGTGTGAAATAATGACAATTTATTTATTTAATTGATCACATGTGCACTCCCACAAAGTAAATCCCTACATCCAGTTTGGTGCTCCCCCACTTCAGCAGAGGTGGAGAGGACCTCGAGAACGGCTATGTTTCAGCACTCTGCCGCTGGATCTTGTGCTGTTAAGACCTGTTTTAGTTGTGCTCCGTAATGACGAAAGAGTGGAGACATGGTATGCATGTGGAATATTTAAGAGTAGTTTGAAATAATAATTCCTCTATTTCAGGAACTTTTGTGGGGAGAATTAAATGTCACGCAGGTAATATTAATGGGATTGTAGTAATCTTTGGAAGTGACCAACGGTCACAATGAAACCACATGTAGCAATAAGTTGAAATACTTCCGTGTGCTTAAGCTGAATTACTAGCGTGTGCACAATAAGTTGAAATATTTAAGAAATAGCGTGTGTACCATAAGTTGAAATATTTAAGAAATGGCGTGTGCAGGACTTGAAATTAGAGACGACTACTTCCACGTGGTGAGTACTGTGTGAGTCTCAAACTGTGTATGATACAAAAGATAAAGAGAAGTACTCGTCCATGGTATCAGTTGAGGACACGCGTGTGTGATGAATACGTTCTTAATATTACTTTGCGTGATATGATTCCGTGTGATGCTAGATTTAAACTCTGAGAGAGAATCAAGGTGAGTCGGCCGTCTATCCAGCAACGCCACTTGGCTTGCATTGCACAGGAAGACGTGCAAATATCTCCAGAGTTCATAGTAGGAAAGTAGAATTACAAAGTGGGGCAGTGTCGAGTGAAACTGGGATAAATATTAATTGAAGTGGGAAAGCTGAAAGTGATAATGTTGTGACTATTCCCTGTGTAGTATTTTACATTGTACTGTGGTGTATGTCATGTAATTTGGGTATGTGTGGTTTGCATGGGAGAGTAGCAAGGTAGTTTCAAAAGATTAGTGGGTTATGCTTGTTCCTTCTGTACTGCTCGGTCTGGAGGAAAGTTTCGTGATGATGATTGTGAGAGTCGAAGTGTGAGGTATAATAAACGATCCACCATCCTATCCAGAAAGTGCACTGTAGCGTTAAATAATTACGAGACCATAATATAGAGAATATAGAGATTCACCAATGTAAAGCCATGCCCACTGGGCGGAATTTCTCATGTGTTATTGTTATAGGTTATAGAATTTGTGTGTTTAGGTTAGAGAATTTATCGGAATAAATAAGATAGTGAGAAGAAAAAGATTGGTGGACTTTTCCTTCGAATTGTATGTTGTCATAATGTCCCGAATTTATAATGTGTGCGCCATTCATATTCAGTGTGGTGGCCACGTGTTGACAAAAGCCGTTAAATAAAAGACAAAAAGAAAATGTGGTATTGCCAGTGCGTAGTGTACAATCAGAATTCTGTAAATTACTCATAGTCAAATGCGTGTTTCCGTTGCGAATTAATCATATAGGAGGATAACTTGTAACTTAAGTGTGAGTACTAGAGTTCATGTTACTCGATAAATAAGAATGAATCCACTCGCTTGGCAGACCACTCATCTTGCAGGCCTGACTGCTTGATGCCACAGTATGAGCAAGGCATGTGGGTGCCTCTCATAATTTCGACCCTGCCAGGATGTATTTTGCCAGGATATTCTGCCAGGATGTTTTGCTGTTAGGGTTTGCTGTTAAGAATTCTTTTTATTTTTTGATGGAATATATTGCGATAGCACTAAGAAGTAAAATTTTTTCTGTTTGCAATTTCTTTCTGGATTGGTGAGGATCTTTTATTTTTTTTATGAAATTAATTGCTATATCGTCCAAGGCTGGAGGATCGTTGTATAATTTTTTTTTTGCGTAATGTCCATAGTAACTAGGTCGCAGTCGAAAAGTGTAGTCACCATGGAGAATAGTGATTCTAGGGTGAACGTAGCAGTGCAGCAGGAAGTAGGTGTCGACCATGGGCTAATGAGCGGGGACGGCAAACACTCGGAAGGGGCTGAATTGTTCAGTGGACCGCTGCTAGGTGATCCTTTATGCGGCGGGCTTTGTCCACAAACGGGGGCTTTTCCCGACGATGCGGGCGAGCCGGGACTAGGTTAGGTATGCAGTGAAAGTGCAGCTACCCTTAGCGAGGCTACTGTTTCTCAGGCGAACGAGGTGAGCGCACCAAAAGTAGCAAATCACAATGTGCTACTGCAGTTTTTACAGAGGATGGATAGAGATAATAAGGAAAGATTGGAAGCGATGGATAGAGATAATAAGGAAAGATTGGAAGCGATGAATAGAGATAATAAGGAAAGATTGGAAGCGATGGATAGAGGTAATAAGGAGAGAGATAGGGAGATTAAGAAAACATTGGAAGCAACAGATAAAGATAATAAGGAAAGATTGGAAGCGATGGATAAAGATAATAAGGAAAGTATGGAGGCATTGAATAAGGGAAATAAAGAGGTAATGAGGAAGCTACACACAGTTATCGATGAGCGTCTGCCCGCAGTTAATAATCGGTTAGATGAGGGGGAGAAGAATCTGGGTGCGTTGAAGCAAGTATGTGATGCCGTGAAAGAAAAAGCTAATAATTTGGAGGTACAAATATTTGCAATAGCGAGTGATACTACTGAACGTAGGGACGTGTTGCCGGACGAGCAAATCAAAGAGGTAGTGGTCAGAATGAATACGATTAGTGCAGATGTAGAAAAGCTCAGTATAAGAGGCGAGACAGGTTCTGACAGTACGCAGCGAAAGGTTTATGCCGACCATGAGGAGATACAATCACTATTACAGTTTAAAGAGGCACAGTTAGAAACCAATAGGAAACATAGGGAAGAACTAGCACAGTTGCAATTAGCGTGCAGAAGCGAAGGTGAAACACCACCAGGTAGACTGCAGAGGGAGAGTGAGATAAATTCAAAAAACGAAAATAGGCAGAAAGAGGAAGACGAATTCATAGAGTCAGAAGAACGGTTGTGTCGGATAAAACAGGTGGCAGACCCAACTGGGTATAGTCCAAGGCTGTTTCAATTTCCAGATTCATTACCTTCATCGTGGGGACTGCCCCTCAAAATGAAGTTTGTGTGTAACCATTTGAGGGACGAGGCTAGAGCGAAAATGCAGGAAGTTATTAAAGACTGTAGTAGCTACGAGATATTTTGTGACAAGTTTTTAAATGAATTCTGGTCGAAAAGTAAGCAGGACCAGGTTAAGCAAAGCATATTGATAATGCCAAATTGTAACGAAGGTGGTAGAAGAGATCCAGTGTCGTGCTATCAGGAAATCCTGAGACGAAATAGGTATTTGGATGTGACATACGAACCTGGGGAGCTCATTGGGATCTGTATAGCGAAGTTGCCAGTGAAATTGCGCAGAGATATAGTGATAGCAGGCAGAGGCTTAGACGATTCCGCGTCATTTCAACACTTGTTACAGGAACTGGGTAATGAGAGCAACATTGTGAACGGCGAAACGACTCATAGGTCAGACAGAGTCGAGGATAGGAACGGCAGAAACTATCAAAATGACAGGAGAGCGTGGAATCCTGGCATTTCATTCTTGTCATAATGGATTGAAGAATAGGAGAAACTAATCCAACATATCAGCCCTTAGCATCTTGCCTTAGAACACATACAGCTGGCACTGAAAATTGTCTATGTAGCAGACAAACTCTAGTGATATGTAGGAATGCAAATACCATGCTTCTGATCACAGAATAAAACACCAGTAATGGCATCTGTTAGGCTGGTCTCTCAGAGCAAAATATGCAAATTTTTATTTGGAACACTAAAGTAAAAGGACTGTTTCATTAAAGACCAGTTGCTAAAAAAAAATGTTATGTAATAATGCCAATGAGTCCAGTTTAATTAGTGCGGTTTGACTATTGCAGGTACTTAACACATAATGTAAAAAAGTCAACATTGTGATCGAAGTTTTTAAATTAGATGCCATCTGATCTATAGTATGTCATAGTCGTGGTGACAGTTATAATGAGGTGCTGTGTATGGTTGTTCGGAATCTGGTGTTAGGGAAAGAGGCCACTAGCACCAAAGTTTCTAACACTTGGGCAGTCCCATCTCTCCCAGCTTGTATATTCTCTGCACACATTTAATTTTCATGTAAGCTTAGATTACTAACTAGCAAATTCTTTACTGTGTATAGTGGACCATTCAGAGTGAGGCGGATTGTCCATGAAAATGGTGTACTGATTGAGACGATCAAGGGAAAACAATCTCGTGGGCTTCATCACATTTCTAACATCAAATTATGGAAAAGTTAAGGATAGATCTAAAGTAGGCAATTTATGGTAGATAGTCAGTGTATTTATTTGTGGTGTGTAACGTTGTGCAGGGTCAAAATCGAACATAAGAATTTTCAGGCGGGATGTCAGGAAGTATGACGGAATAGACTGGTCGAATGAGTCAGGAACAGGAGTCGACAGAGTGGTGTATGTACGTATTTATTGTCATATGAATAAGGATCAAGCAGAAACGACGTGATGATTAATGAGTGGATAAAGATGGTAGATAGAGAAGCGACGTGATAAATAGTAGTGGATAAAGGTGATATATAAGGAGACAAGCGACGTGGAGCAGTGTGATTAATAGAGAGAGATTCGACGTGGTGAAACAGTGGTAAATAAAGATGAGTAGAATTGAATAATGTGGAGATGTCTTAGATGTATGTTACAGAGAGGCCGGTGTATGCTGCAATCGAGATAGATGCGAATGGCGAAGGAAGACCAGGAAATGATGGAGTAATGGACGGACGGAGAGCCGAAATACGACTGAAGAGATGAGGATAACTGCACAACGTGAAAGGACATAAAGGGAGTATGAGATCCAGATGGTGAACGTTGTGGAATACTGACGTAGGATGTAATATAAGTGTAAATCTAATTCTTACCATAACAGTTGCTATGTAAAAAAAAAGTAATTTTTGTTGTTGTTGTTGTTGAAGCCTGGTACCAGTATAACTAATCAAAATGGTACCAAGAATGTGTACAGTTATTTTGCAGGATGAATAATTTGTGTATTTTTTGTTCTTAGATGAAATGTCGCAATTCTAAGTGATATTTAGCAGGATGAATAATCGGTGAAGTGAATGCAGAGGTAAGCCGATGGAGAGAGGTGCCAGAGTGAAAGGACGAATTTGGAGACTGGAAAGCTATCTCCGAAACAGTTTCATGTGTTATGTGGTTGAGTATAAGGGAGCGAAGGTATGGTATGTTGTCGTGAGAGTGGTGGTGTTATGAGTATAAGGGAGCAAAGGTATGGTATGTTGTCGTGAGTGTGGTGGTGTTAAGGTTAGCTGACTTCTAGACCTATTCTGTTAGTGTATTAATGGATTGAATGAGAAAGAAAATGTGATGTCTGGTGAGTGAGAGTTGTAGAGTAGAGTGATCAATGCGCACACTCCTGTAAAGGGGATGCTACCGTCCATAAATAAAACATTATTGTGTTTTATTGTTTGATTGGGATGAACCTCGATGTCAGGTCAGGATCTGACATGTGGATGGCACATACGTGTCCTAGAAATGTTGGTATATATAATAAAATGTAAAATGTATAAAGAGATACTAATTTCAGTCTGTCACAAGCACAAAGATGCATTGTATGTTGTAGATTTAGAGTCACCAGTTTCTAAAATGTTTATTGTGTTAGGATGCTAAAGTAGTTTACTATTTAATAACATGTGGTGGGTAACTGTGAGCTGTGTAGATTATTTGTTATTTTTTTGTTAGAACACTTTCAAGGGGTATTAATTTCAGTCTGTCACAAGCACAAAGGTTCACTGTATATTGTAGTTTTTAGAATAAACAGTTCCTAATATTTTCACTGTGATAGGATGTTAGAGTGGCCTATTATTTGATATTGTAATTATGAGCTGTATAGATTGCTTATTATTCCTTTTGTTTTTTTACACTTTCATGTTTTGCATGAGGGACGACAGGTACAATCAATAGCACAAGTGTGGGCTGTATATAGAAAAGGGATAAATGTTGATGTTGTATGTGTAGAAAACTAGGGGGTATGATTTTATGTTTTTAGAACAAAGATTCTTTTATCACCAATGTATCTAATAGATCATACATATAATCAATGAGTATTTAAATACTGTAAGAATATCCTTTTGTCTGTAATGTTGCGAGATGCACGGAAGGGTCTGACTGGTTGGGTGTCGTAGCGCTGAGGGCTACACCGAACGCGCCCGTACCACATAAGCCAAGCAGACGTCGGCAACAGAGCCGGTGCGCTCCCCACTCCACTGCCGGTCGGGGTACACGCCACGCGCCCGCTACAGCAGGTCAACGGCCTGGGGCGACACGCACGTACCACTGGCCATTCATAAGTTCCGCCACCCTTACGACTGGGGAAAGTATCCCGCGGAGGCAACAGCGGGTGGTTTCTTCTGCTCAACAGCGGAGCGACGGCAGAATGAACGACGCGCGGCAGAGTCCAGCGGGCATTTGTTACCAGCAACTATTAACTAGTACTGGACTGTGGAGCTGTGAAACAAGATGACTGCTCGTTACGTCTCCATAAGGTGGAAAGTGAAGGACTGGTGTTTCCACGTTGTGAGTGGTGGAAAAGATTTTGTCTTTAGCAGACACGACGATTGTTTTGTTTTGTCTTGACCACTGAATGGTGGGATCCATAAACCTTTGGCAGTGACTGGTTAAGTGTGCTTTGTGAATTGCATATGGGACGCTTGGTATACTTAAAGAGGACAGTTGTCGTTTGGTGACTAATTATTGTATGGACGCAATAAACTAAAGTGGGACATTGACATTTGCATTTGTAGTAGGAGACATTTCTTTAATTGGTGCGGGAATAAGTGCTGTTTGTTGGAACTTACGACTTTTAATTACACCATGAACTGGAAGGACAGAACTGTGGGTAATAGTAGTTGTAGGGCCATTTCTGGACGACCAGATTCGTGTGGATGGTACGCTGAGAGTGACTATGACATTTGGGTTTAATGTGAGATACAGTTTACTGTTCAGTGCGTGTTCAAAATGCCGAGTTGAGTGACTTAAAGACTTTCGTCCGGGTAAACATGGGAGAGCTTTGACACCGAGACAGTGTTTCTAGGGAACCTGTCAGCAACTTTTTTGACACCAAGAAAATCACAGAATGAAATGTTTCCGTGTGACTTGCAAGATAGGGAATAATGTATTTGTAATTGTGTAATTTTTTTTATGTGTTTCATTCCTGAACGGACAGCAAGTGTAATTGTATTTCATTAACATTTGTGTTTAGAATAGTTAGTGTTTGTTTTTTGTTTGTTCTGGGTTATCAAGTTCACGTAGCATGTTTATTAGAATATTTGGTACAATGATGCTTTAATTATTAGCCAGTGGCGTAATACGAACGTAGCGGCTCTTGTTGCATTGATCAGTAAGGTTGTCACAGGGGACAAGAGTTTGCATTGCACAACAAATATCGGAATTAAATGATGCATTTTGATGTCGTGGACAGTAATGATATTGTTGGTGCGTTGACTGAAGCCACTTATTATCACAGTGGTGATATTTCACATTAAAGTGTAATGAAGGCTAGTCGAAATGCAAGTTCTTGTCGTCTAAATGTGTGACAACAGAGAAATGAGCAGTAGAGTAAGATACGAGAGCTACTGGTGGATTCAAGCACTTATTGCTAAACTATTTACTGCGTGTATTGATCAAAGTTGATGGACTGACTGGCTCAGCAGCAGGTATTTGTACTGGTGGACAAGGATAAGGTTAAACTCACAGTCGAGTAGTGGTGGCAATTGCATAGGTGATGATAGTTAATGAGGTATGACATGATGTCTTAGACGAACTATATTACGTAACCGGTATGTAACTTGTGGTATATTTCACTGTTTTTCTTCTCAGTTTTATTTCTCTGTAGGTTTGATGTATATTTTAGAGTACTGATAAGAAGCGGGACTTCTACGTGTAACTAGTGTACGAAATGTTTTTCTTTTGTTGATTTTGTTTTGTATTTAGACATTGCCGTGTAAAGATTATTACAACGCAATTTATGAATGTCAGATTACTTGCTCCGTGTTTGGACGGTGAGCTATTTAAAATTTCATGAGTACAATTAGTATTTTTTTTATTTGTCATAGAATTAGTGAAGTTTGGATTACTCCTAAAAATAACGGAGATCCCGGTAACTAAGCAAATTTTTATCTCACCATTATTTTTTATTTTTTGTATGATGTAATGTTTTATTTGTCATTTCGAATGATGTAAATTTGTATGTGTACGTTAATCCGGATTGTGGAGAGTACAATGATGCAACAACTGTGTCAATAATTTGGTAAAGTAACAGCATTTGGTCGTCTATTTGAGGTCACCAGGGGCTAAGGTCTCCTCCTGGTTATTTTGACGACTTGCTACGTTTGTTCTAATACAGTTTTCTTAAAAAAATGTTCGGAACTACCCTCGCATTGCAAGGATAGTACCGTGCCATTTTTTTCTGTATGGGTAGCCGGTGGTGAAAGGGTACAGTACCGCCCGACATTGAAAATAGGTACAACATACTTCATTATTTTTGTCAGAACAACACATTTTTTTGTAAATTAACTCAATTTCAATTAATACAGCGAAGCCGGATACCAGTGTGCAAAAGAATGACAATTTATTTATTTAATTGATCACATGTGCACTCCCACAAAGTAAATCCCTACCTCCAGTTTGGTGAGATCTGTGAAATGAATGAATGTATGGTCGTCTGCTAACCACAGATAGTGAATGTGAATATATGAGCATCTTTGAGACGATCCTTTGGCCACCTTTGGTGGGACCAAAGAGATGAAATTTACCTGAGCTTTGAGCGCCTGAAATGTGGCTGACCAATACGGTAGCAAGGTGCTCCCCCCACTTCAGCAGAGGTGGAGAGGACCTCGAGAACGGCCATGTTTCAGCACTCTGCCGCTGGATCTTGTGCTGTTAAGACCTGTTTTAGTTGTGCTCCGAATTAACGAAAGAGTGGAGACATGGTATGCATGTGGAATATTTAAGAGTAGTTTGAAATAATAATTTCTCTATTTCAGGAACTTTTGTGGGGAGAATTAAATGTCACGCAGGTAATATTAATGGGATTGTAGTAACCTTCGGAAGTGACCAACGGTCACAATGAAACCACGTGTAGCAATAAGTTGAAATACTTCTGTGTGCTTAAGTTAAGCTGAATTACTAGCGTGTGTACAATAAGTTGAAATATTTAAGAAATGGCGTGTGCAGGACTTGAAATTAGAGACGACTACTTCCACGTGGTGAGTACTGTGTGAGTCTCAAACTGTGTATGAGACAAAAGATAAAGAGAAGTACTCGTCCATGGTATCAGTTGAGGACTCGCGTGTGTGATGAATACGTTCTTAATATTACTTTGCGTGATATGATTCCGTGTGACGCTAGTTTTAAACTCTGAGAGAGAATCAAGGTGAGTCGGCCGTCTATCCAGCAACGCCACTTGGCTTGCATTGCACAGGAAGACGTGCATATATCTCCAGAGTTCATAGTAGGAAAGTAGAATTACAAAGTGGGGCAGTGTCGAGTGAAACTGGGATAAATATTAATTGAAGTGGGAAAGCTGAAAGTGATAATGTTGTGACTATTCCCTGTGTAGTATTTTACATTGTAGTGTGGTGTATGTCATGTAATTTGGGTATGTGTGGTTTGCATGGGAGAGTAGCAAGGTAGTTTCAAAAGATTAGTGGGTTATGCTTGTTCCTTCTGTACTGCTCGGTCTGGAGGAAAGTTTCGTGATGATGATTGTGAGAGTCGAAGTGTGAGGTATAATAAAAGATCCACCATCCTATCCAGAAAGTGCACTGTAGCGTTAAATAATTACGAGACCATAACATAGAGATTCACCAATGTAAAGCCATGCCCACTGGGCGGAATTTCTCATGTGTTATTGTTGTAAGTTATAGAATTTGTGTGTTTAGGTTAGAGAATTTATCGGAATAACTAAGATAGTGAAAAGAAAAAGATTGGTGGACTTTTCCTTCGAATTGTATGTTGTAATAATGTCCCGAATTTGTAGTGTTTGCGCCATTCATATTCAGTGCGGTGGCCACGTGTTGACAAAAGCCGTTAAATAAAAGACAAAAAGAAAATGTGGTATTGCCAGTGCGTAGTGTACAATCAGAGTTCTGTAAATTACTGATAGTCAGATGCGTGTTTCCGTTGCGAATTAATCATATAGGAGGATAACTTGTAACTTAAGTGTGAGTACTAGAGTTCATGTTACTCGATAAATAAGAATGAATCCACTCGCTTGGCAGACCACTCATCTTGCAGGCCTGACTGCTTGATGCCACAGTATGAGCAAGGCATATGGGTGCATCTCACTGTGTGGTGCAAAAATTGACAATTGACCCTAAATAACGAAAAGTATGAGGTCATCCACATGAGTGCTAAAAGAAATCCGATAAATTTCGGCTACATGATAAACTAGTCATGTCAAAAGGCCGTAAATTCAGCCAAATACCTAGGAATTACAATTACGAGCAACTTAAATTGGAAGTAAGGCATAGAGAATGTGGGGAAGGCTAACTAAAGACTGTTTTATTGGGAGGACACTCAGAAAATGTAACAGATCTACTAAGCCTACACTACGTTTGTCCATCTTCTTTTAGAATACTGTTGCTCAGTGTACGATCCTTAATGGATAGGATTGAAGGAGTACATCGAAAAAGTTCAAAGAAGGGAAGCACATTTTGTATTATCGCGAAATAGGGGAGAGACTGCACTGAAATGATACACGATTTGGAATGGATATCATTAAAACAAAGGCGTTTTTCGTTGCAGAGGAATCTTTTCACGAAATTCCAGTTACCAACTTTCTCCTCCGAATGCGAAAATATTTTGTTGACGCCGACCTACACAGGGATAAAGGATCATAATAGTAAAATAAGGGATCAGAGCTCATACTGAAAGATATAGGTGTTCGTTTTTTCCGCACGCTGTATGAAATTGGAATAATAGAGAATTACTGTGAAGGTGGTTCGATGAACCATCTGCCAGGCACTTAGATGTGATTTGCAGAGTATCCATGTAGATGTAAATGCAGATGTTCCAAAACTCCGCGCATAAAAACGGGATTCTTCAGCGGCCCATTCCTAGGGTTCTATTGGTGATGGAAAGGTAACGTCAGGTGTTTAGAAAGGACCATTTTTACACTCACTAGAAGGATCGACTTAATGTCACTGCCCCACAGCACAGGATCAAGGTATGAATGTTACACTCTTCCTCCTGTTTAGGCAAATGGAGCAAATCGGTTGGCTCTTTTTGCATTTGATGTGGTCTACGGTTGGCCGTAAGGGGGTTATAGTTCGTAGGCGATTCTTTAGAAAACAAAAAAGGGTTTTTTTTACAATTATTTCGTGCCAAAACAGAGCTGCAAGTTCCAAGATAGTTACGCATAGTAAATGGTTGAAAATTTTGCAATATGTTCCTAAGATCCCGACGTTGACCAGCCTCGAAAGTATTCTTTTCTTATCCACTTCCGAGGTACAGATGTTCAAAGTTACCCCACTTTCACACTTAAAATCCAATGTGAGGCGAAAATGTAGCACGGAGAAATATGCTGTAATGTTTCTCTGTTATCATCAGAAGGGTTTTAGTAACCCCATGTTGTAGTACTGAAGTATGTGCAAAAGAAAACCCATGTTGTAGTTTCTGAAGTACGAAGGTGGTTTGAAAAGTTCTCGGAATCACCACGAGAGGTCAGCGCTAGCGCAACGAGTTGTTCACGTGATATTCATTGGACTGTTGCCTCTAAACACGTGCCACTTCAGTGCTCTTGGAAGAGAGCTTGGCGGAGGCATGGCTCTGTTGTTTCAGCTTAGTGATTTCCGAAGATGGAAAAAATCGAGATTCGAGCAGTGATTAAGTATTTCGTAAAGACAGGTATGAAAGCAGAGGACATTCATGCCGATTTCCAGAATACACTGGGAGACTCGGCTCCTTTATATTCAAGTGGACAAATGAATTTAAACTTAGTCGGGAGAGCTTACATGACGATCCGCGCATTAGTCGGCCAAGGTGTGACTAATGAAGAAATCACTGCAAAAGTGCACAAAATCGTCATGGAGGATCGCCAATTGAAAGGGAGTGACATTGCTCATGTTTGCCAGATGTCATCTGAAAGGGTATATTACATTTTAACTCAAGAATTAGAAATGAAAAAATTATCTGCAAAATGGGTGCCGCGCCTCTTGACGCCGGATCAAAAACGCATGAGAATAGACATATCGGAACAATGTTTGGCCCGTTTTTGGAGAAACGAACAAGATTTTTTGCACCGGTTTGTGACCACAGATAAAACGTGGGTGCACTACTATACCCCAGAGACAAAAACGACAGTCAAGTCAGTGGAAACATGCTGATTCTCCGCCACCAAAGAAACCTTCGGAGGGGGGGGGGGGGCAGGGGGGAGGAGCAGGAGGTCATGGCATCAGTGATGTGCGATGCGAAGGGGATTCTGTTTCTAGATTATCTCACCACTGGGCAAACAATTACTGGAGAATACTATGCTAATCTCCTGGACAATTTTCAACAAAAGATACGCGAAAAAAAGTGCAGGTTCAACAAGGAAGAAAGTCGTCTTCCATCAAGACAATGCGCGCCCACACACATGTGCCATCGCCATGCAAAATTGTGGCCGAGCGGTTCTAGGCGCTTCAGTCTTGAACCGCGCGACCGTTACGCTCGCAGGTTCGAATCCTGCCACAGGTATGGGTGTGTGTGTGATGTCCTTAGGTTAGTTAGGTTTAAGTAGTTCTAAGTTCTAGGGAACTGATGACCTCGGATGTTAAGTCCCGTAGTGCTCAGAACCATTTGAACCATACAAAATTACTCGAACTAAGGTATGAATTGTTGCCACACTCGCCTTTTTGAGCTAATATGGCTCCGTTAGACTTCCATTTCTTCCCAGAACTGAAAATTTTTCTTGGTGGACGAAGATTCACTTCAAACGAAGAATTGGTAGCCGCAGTTAACTACTATTTTGCAGGGTTGGAGGAAACTCATTTTCGAGATGGGATCAAGACACTGGAACATCGTTGGACCAAGTGCGTTAATCTACAAGGAGACTACATTGAACAATTAAAAATGTTTCTGTGATGTACTTTTTTTTATCCGTTCCGAGAACTTTTCAAAGCACCCTAGTACATGCGAAATTTTTGTGCACGTGAAGACAGACCTGATGAATAAAATACATTTTGTGTTATTTTAATTTCACATACGTAAACCATCAAAATTTTACTGACCCATAATTTTTTTTCATAGGACTGACTCGCCTTGCTGTGGCCGGTAAAAGAAGGGAAACGGCTGGAAAAATGGTCCAACCGGAGCACAATAAAACGAGTATGCTCCTGTTTCAAGGACTCTGAGCAGCTGCCTCATTCTATTTTCCTCAACGCCTTTAAAGTTTTTCCCAAAAATTTTGGCATGCTGAGAGAGAAGGAGACTGTGGCAGTGGTAAAGAGACAGAAAAGTAATAAATACAGGAAGATACTAGACAGCGGTTGTGGTATAGGAAGACCATAGGAGACAATGGCAGTGTGAGAGAAAAAGAGGAACACAGTGGCAGCGGGACATAGTTGACAGGGACAGAACAACGTTAGGAAGAGCGTGAAGGAGACAGTGCCAGTGGGAGATAGAGAAAGAGGTGAAGAAAGTGTGAGTGAGAGCCATTGACCATGAGAGACAAAGTCCATGACGATGAGGACGTGAAAGACAGTAGCATTGGGAAGATAGAGACAGCAGCAATGGGAAAAAATGAATGAAATACGAGCGGCGCGCACTAAGTAATGCAACACATTTTGCGTGTTGCCCAATTTCAGTTGAAAAATGTGGAAATCGTAGGGGGCCATCGTGGAATATTTCCGCTTCAGCCCCTATAGTTTCATGAAGTTCCCTTAAAGTAGCGGCGGTATACGTAGCCTTATAAAAGGTCTCTGTAACGGAGATGCGTTCCAAGCAGAGATCTGTAACTGAGTTCTTTTAGTGGAAAACCAGAGCATTGCAGACGTTCATAGGCGCTTGCAGAATGTCTGCAGCCAATAAGACACGGCGACGGTCTCCTGGGACTCTGAAGGGTGTAAGAGGTCCGAGCAGATGTAATTTCGATGTATTGCTCATGCGCTGCCTGTGATATGCAAGGTCTCTGTCCGGAGAGCAGTGTTGACTGCAGTAGGAACTGTGTAGCTGTAGCAGTAAGTTGTTGCTAGTCTGGAGTCTGCTCTGGTCTGGTATGGTGTATCGTGTTGGCTGGCCCGGTCGCGGTGCAGCGATGCCGGAGCCGAAGTATTATTGTATAAGGTAAAAAGCAGCCTCGTGCATATGTAGTAATGTTATCTCAAGTCGCATGTAAATGTTTTAAAACTCTCGTAATAATAATCTTCCTCATAAAAAGTAACTTTTAACAACCATTCATTTCAATTTAAAGAATTCACTAATTTCTCCCATCCATGATCATCCCTATTATTGCAATAGAAAAATCAGTTGCTTCCTTTCATAAATGACAGATAGGTCGGTAAGCATTGCACAGAGCTGTGCCGGAAAAATTTATTGTAAGAGCAGATATATCCGGCGACTTCATTGAGGTAAGAATTTTTCCTTTTTTTATTCAGAATGATCTTTCAGGGCCATGACGCAGCACTGCTGTCGTCCAAAATTTACCAGGTTAAATTCACAGTGAATTATTGAAAAGTCGGAAGTGAGGGACAATTTAATTGAGAGGTTAGTTACATTGTTTTATTACCAGGTTACTGAATTTATTTTTTAATTGGGACGTTACACTGAATGTGAACGACATAATTATAATTTTTACTGTTGAGAGGTTTAGGAATTTTTCTGTTTTGAGGTTACTTTAAATGTGAATGATGTTTGAGCTTAGATTAAATCAGAAAGAATTTTGTGTGGAGGTTAATGTGAAAAGAATTTTGTAGGGAGCTTAGATTAAATGTAAATGAATTTTGTTTTTGAGGTTACACTAAATTAGAATCATACTCATATTATTTATTTTATTTTGTGGGGAGGTTACACTTGGCGACAACCGGCCAGGATGGTATTTCTTTGTGAATCTCTGAGAAGTAGTCGTATATATCTGCTCTTATTTACTTAAATGTAGTTTGCATCGGGCGCAAAGCATTTACTAATTTGTCACTCTTTCTTTCACAGATCATTGGCAATTTATTGCTCTTTGTTGTAATTGTGTTTGTTCCATTTTTGCTTTGTCTTTGTTTCATTTTCTGTTTAATTTTGATTAGTGAAAATGCCGCGAAAAACTTAACAGTACATCGCGATGTGCAATGAGTGAAATAGCCGACTCTAATAATTTGACCGATAATTCTTGCGACACTCAGTGTAATAGTGACAATCCTCTAATTACAGATAACCAGTGCCTGCCGATCACTAGTAATGATTTTAATTCTAATGATGGGCAAATCAATTCAATTATGTCCACAGTAAATTTAACAATTGATGACGCGGCACGTTCCGATTCAATGAACGCTGCCCAGTTTGACACACCCGGTTTGCAAAATTTGAATTGTGAACAGATAAATTTTTCTCACGAAGATGAACAATGTAGTCAGAATACGTCAGATTTATTTGATTCCGGTGTAGTGACCAACAGTGCACATTCAATTGGCGAACTTTTTCAAGAATCAGAAAATGACCAAATGGTTACACAAAATGCGACAAATGCAGATACATCATCACACAGCACAGAGAATGGAGTAGGTAATTGGCATGGATCAAGTTATGGAATTATTGCTACAAATTGATCAATCGTACAAACAACTTAATGAAAAACTAGACAACAATTCCAAACAGTCGAATGAAAAACAAGACAACCTAAGTGAACAGAACAAACAACATAGTGAACAGATTACAGCCGTTGCCGTACAATGTCACGATACTAAAGAACAATTACGTGAGGAAATTAAGGCTTGTGCTAGGAACAGTAGTAAAGAAATTAGATCTGTTGCACAAGAATTAAGTAATACACATGCAGCCACAACGAAATTACTTAGAGATGAAATTAGTGCAGTCGCTAAACAATGTTCTGAAAACGCAACACAGTTACGCGAAGAGTTTAAATTAATGTCATCAGAACTTTCACGCACACTGGATGCGAAAATAGATACGAAATTTGAACAACAAAACAGTCAAATTGACGAACGTTTTAATCACCACCTACAAAACAGTGAAACGCGTTACAGTAAATTTATACAGGAACAGAATAAAGTAAAGCAACAAGTCATGGAAACAATTACTGCACAGAGACAGGAAGATAAGC
Organism: Schistocerca piceifrons; assembly: GCF_021461385.2. Classification (NCBI taxonomy): domain Eukaryota; kingdom Metazoa; phylum Arthropoda; class Insecta; order Orthoptera; family Acrididae; genus Schistocerca; species Schistocerca piceifrons. Next base: position 306,205,845 of record NC_060140.1, read on the forward strand.
GTAAATTGTTTACGAAAGCAAAAACATACGTAGACAACAATATTGCTACAGTATCGGACGAAATCAAACAGTTGAACACCGAATTGCATGATGAAATCTCCGATCTTAAAACAAAAACAGACACACACACATTAGACTTTCAGACAATGACCAACAGACTTGAAAAGTTGGAACTAATACAGGATCCCGATGCCATCAAAGCAGACGTTAAAAAATTGAACAAAACCACACGTAAAATACAAAAACAAATTAATGCTTGTAATACTAAAAACGATGATAAGGTAAAAGTACTGACTGAAAAATATGATGAATTGGCCAGTCGTATTGACGTTATCGAAAGTAATAATGACACCAAATCAGACGATACTTCACCAGTTTCGTTTAATCAAACACCCGAATTCCAAAATTTACAGCAGATAATCAGTGAGATAGGTTCGTCCAATAATACATTACATAGAAAATTGTCATCTTTACAGCACGAAGTGACGGAGATGAAAAATATTTCAGCCTTTAACACATCACAGCATACGCCACTCTCCGAACATTTGTCAGACTCACACAGCCAGTATAATTTAGGTAATTTACAGACAGTACGTGAGTTAGATTCCGAAGTCACAGACAAACAGATTATCATACAATCCTGAACCTGTTCAGACATACAGAGACGATAATTTTGATTACAAGCACTTTTTGTAGGGAGCTTAGATTAAATGTAAATGAATTTTGTTTTTGAGGTTACACTAAATTAGAATCATACTCATATTATTTATTTTATTTTGTGGGGAGGTTACAAGGGGTTACTCTATTTGATGTCCTCCCTCCTGGTTCAACGATGAATTCGGAAGCGTATGGAACTACCCTCCGTCAATCGAAGAAACGATTCAGCATGTTCGTCGTCACAAAAATGCAAACGTACTTCTTGTTCTCCACGACAATGCAAGGCCTCACACAAGTCTGCGCACCGAGGGAGCTCACAAAACTTCACTGGACTGTTCTTCCGTATTCGCCCTACAGCCTGGACCTCGCACCTTCAGACATCTACCTGCATTACCGGGAAGCAGTACGTGGATAATAGGGTGGCTATTGATGCAACAAGACTTTGGTTCTGACGTCGACCAGTAGACTGGTACCATGCGAGCATACAGGCTGTCCCAGTAAGATGGTGTAAGGCCATCTCATTGAACGTTGTTGAACAATAGGGGTTTGTAGCCAAAAGAGTGGGGAATATTAACTCCGCCCTAACAGGCTTTGGAAGGCCCAACGGTACCGACCTGCCACCGTGACATCCTCAGCCTACAAGCGTAACTGGATGCGGATATGGAGGGGCATGTGGTCAGCACACCGCTCTCCCGACCGTATGTCAGTTTACGAAACCGGAGCCGCTACTTCACAATCAAGTAGCTCCTCAGTTTGCCTCACAAGGGCTGAGTGGACCACGCTTGTCAACAGCGTTCGGCAGACCGGATGGTCATCTATCCAAGTGCTAACCCAGCCCGACAGCACTTAACGTCGGTGACCTGACGGGAACCGGTGTTACCACTGCGTCAAAGCCGTTAGCAACATGGTGTATTGGGATCCTGAATGAAACCAGCCTGCTTTCAAAAAGGGTGTTGCACTACTTACCGAAGCCTCCTCGTAGCAGCAGTAAAAGAGAGCAAGAGAAGACAGTGACAGTGAGAGAAGATAGTAGTAGTAGGACAGAACGAAGGAGACTGTGCATGTGAGACAGGAGACAGTGACAGAGAGACACAAAGAGATAATGACAATGATTTGGGCCGAATGAGCAAATGAGAGTGGTGGGTATGAGCGACTTACAGCGAGGGACAAGTGAGCGTGACTGAGTTACAGTTAGTGGAATTTGAGGCAGTGAGAGGTCAGTTGCATCTTATAAAAGAGCGCAAATTTATTCACATAACAAATTTTTTGGAAAAAATTTTGAAGGTGCTGAGGAAGACAGAATGAGGCAGCTGGTACCCTACTTTTAAGTCGGAATCTTTTGAACAGAAGCATATTTGCCTTTTCTGTGCTTCGATAAGAGCATTTTTCTGCTGATAAGGCATGCACAAGCCTCTATGTTTACACCGACCCAGTTATACAGAATATAACAAAAGCTATGCCCATAGTTTCAGGAAAGTGATTAAGTGTAATAGTAGTTTTTTTTTAATTGGAAGACGAAGAACATTCCAACAGTCCATGCCGAGTTGCTAGAAGTCATGGCACCAGCTACCAGAATATGAGCAGTGTTTAGATAGCGCAAGCGCTTCCACCGTGCTCCAATAATAAATTAGTACGAACTGCGAAGAATGGAGTGGCAGACCATCTGTCTCCCTGAGAAAAACCGGGAAACGCCTCTTTGCTTCTCGGAGACCGACGTATCACAGTCGATGTGACTCTGAAAAAAGTTAAGATCAGCCATGGAATAGTTTTCGACATTTTGCAGGGCATTTGGACGTGACAAAAGTCGCCACCCTTGCTCACATCCTTCCAAAAAGCCTATCGAACCGAGGCAGTAGTGTAAATATTTATGCTGTGTCAGATTAATTCAGATGACTTTCTTAGCCGCCTAATTACCATGGACGGATGCTGGGTGCATCATTATGAGCCCGAGACAAACGAGTAAAGCAGACAATAGAAACGTGTGCATTCACCACCACCGAAAATGACAAAGACCCAACCTTCATGGGGTACAGTGATACTTTTTGTGACCAGGCTGCACCAGTGGTTACCTTGAGTGCTCTGGGAAAAGGCCCATCAAACTAGAACACGTGAAATATTAGTTCACTTCATTATATATTGATTCGGTTCTTTGCCACAGGATTGCTGGATAATTCACAAGTCATTCACTATGAAAGCATCACTTAGTGCTCCAAGTAACAGACTGTTCTCTTGCAGTACAATGTTCTACATTTACAACAGTACAGTTCATGAGAAACATTAACTACTCGTTGGTCCCACACTACGATGTTGTTTGCTGCAGCTGAGATCATGAACTGGGGCAGAGCTCTTGCATGCTCGACACTATGTTGACTTCAGGGCGGGGTCGCTGTTGCACACAGAGGAAGGGCGTGTCTTCTGGAGTGTCTCCCATTGGTTGTTTCGGATTGTAGGGAGACCTCGCTAATGTCTATGGTATCGAAACGGGTAGCCGACTTTGGTGTGGCATCGTGATCTATGGACTATAACACAATCTTTTAAAAGGAATTTTAAGTGATTTTCGTGACTTCTGTGACGTGTTATTAACAGATTATGCTCGTAAGGACCAGAAAGGGCACACTAATGAAATCGCCTGTCGAGGCTACAGGACGCAATTAAGACGAATCGACGAATCGTCGCGGTAAGATTTCGGAGGTCGATGTTTTTGCTCCGCAACAACTTCCCATCTCATTCTGCACAGTACATATGATACTTCTTTGCACTATCAAATTGTTCCTGACGCTCACTTCCCCCGCTCTCATCTTCCGGAAATCCGGATATGACACACAGTTACTTCCTCCTCTTTCGTTGGGTGAAGAAATGATTGCAAGGTGGGTTCTTGTCACGATGAGTTGATTCTTGAGAAGGAACTTAGAGATCGACAAGGAAGGTGTCCAACAAGTTCTATGCGCGAACCATGGAACTACTACAACCGTAATATCTCAGCAAAAGTACTGTTCGCGAACCCGAGAAAATTCTGGTTCTACGTGAAGTGGATAAGTGTGTCTAAGGCTTCTATCCAGTCACTCGTTGACCAGTCTGGTGTCGCAGTAGAGGATAGTAAAAGTAAAGCTGAAGTCTTAAATTTCGCATTTCAGAGTCCAGTATGGACGACATTGTAATAAGTGTACCTGGAGCAGAGAAACAAGTGAAAGAGATGAAAACAAATAAATCGTCAGGTCAGGATGGAATCACAGCTCGGTTTTACAAAGAGTACTCTACGGCACTGGCCCCTTACTTAGCTCCACTTATCTAAAAACTCTCGCCCAGCGCAAAGTCCCAAGCGACTGGAGAAAAGCGAAAGTGACTCATGTACACTACTGACCATTAAAATTGCTACACCAAGAAGAAATGCAGATGATAAACGGGTATTCATTGGACAAATATATTATACTAGTACTGGCATGGGATTACATTTGCACGCAATTTGGGTGCATAGATCCTGAGAAATCAGTATCCAGAACAACTACCTCTGGCCGTAATAACGGCCTTGATACGCCTGGGCATTGATTCAAACAGAGCTTGGATGGCGTGTACAGGTACAGCTGCCCATGCAGCTTCAACACGATACCACAGTTCATCAAGAGCAGTGACTGGCGTATTGAGACGAGCCAGTTGCTCGGCCACCATTGACCAGACGTTTTCAATTGGTGAGAGACTTGGAGAATGTGCTGGCCAGGGCAGCAGCCGAACATTTTGTGTATCCAGAAAGGCCCGTACAGGACCTCCAACATGCGGTCCTCCATTATCTTGCTGAAATGTAGGTTTTCGCAGGGATCGAATGAAGGGTAAAGCCATGGGTCGTAACACATCTGAAATGTAACGTCCACTGTCCAAAGTGCCGTCAATGCGAACAAGAGGTGACCGAGACGTATAACCAATGGCACCCCATACCATCACGCCGGGTGATACGCCAGTATGGCGATGACGAATACACGCTTCCAGTGTGCGTTCACCGCGATGTCGCCAAACACGGATGCGACCACCATGATGCTGTAAACAGAACCTGGATCCATCCGAAATAATGACGTTTTGCCCTTCGTGCACACAGGTTAGTCGCTGAGTACACCATCGCAAGCGCTCCTGTCTGTGATGCAGCGTCAAGGGTAACCGTAGCCATGGTCTCCGAGCCTATAGTCCATGCTGCTGCAAACGTCGTCGAACTGTTCGTGCAGATGGTTGTCGTCTTGCAAACGTCCCCATCTGTTGTCTCAGGGATCGAGACGTGGCTGCACGATCCGTTACAGCCATGCGGATAAGATGCCTGTCATCTCGACTGCTAATGATACGAGGCCGTTGGGATCCAGCACGGCGTTCCGTATGACCCTCCTGAACCCATTGATTCCATATTCTGCTAACAGTCATTGGATCTCGACCAACGCGAGCACCAATGTCGCGATACGATAAACCGCAATCGCGATAGGCTACAAACCGACCTTTATCAAAGTCGGAAACGTGATGGTACGTATTTCCTCCTTACATGAGGCTTCACAACAACGTTTCACCAGGCAACGCCGGTCAACTGCTGTTTGTGTATGAGAAGTCGGTTGGAAACTTTCCTCATGTCAGCACGTTGGAGGTATCGCCAACGGCGCCAAACGTGTGTGAATGCTCTGAAAAGCTAATCAATTACATATCATAGCATCTTCTGTCGGTTAAATTTCGCGTCTGTAGCACGTCATCTTCGTGGTGTAGAAATTTCAATGGCCAGTAGTGTATATAATAAGGATAAAAAAACGGACCCAAATAATTAAAGACCAATATCTTTTGCTGCAGAATCCTTCAAAATATTCTCATTTCGAATATAATAAATTTCCTTGAGAGGGAAAAGTTTCTGTCCATAAATCAGCACGGTTTTAGAAAGCATCGTGCGAAACTCAGCTTGCCCTTTTCTCACACGATATCCTGCGAACGGGCGGATTCCATTTTCCTAGATTTCCGTGAAGCATTTTACATGGTGTCGAACTGACGACTGTTAGCGAGGTATATGCATACGGAATAGGTTCCCAGTTATGTGAGTGCTTCGAATATTTCTTAAGTAACAGAACCCAGTACGGTATCCTCAACGGAAAGTCGTCCTCAGAGATGATGGTATCGCCAGAAGTGCTCCAGGGAAGTGCGATAGGACCGCTATTATTTTCTATATACATAAATGATCTGGTGGCCAGGATAAGCAGCCATCTGCTGCGGTTTGTTGATGATACTGTGGTGTATGCGTGGGTATCTTTGTTGAGTGATTGTAGGAGGATACAAGATGTCCAAGATAAAATTTCTAGTTGGTGCGATGAATGGCAGCCAGATTAAAAGTGGAAGAGAGTAAGTTCATGCAGATGAGTAGGAAAAACAAACGCATAATATTCGAGTACAGCATTAGCAATGTCCCGCTTGTCACGATCACGTTGTTTAAATATCTGGACGTAAAATCGCAAAGCGATATCAAATGGAACGAGCATGTCAGGACTGTGGTACGGAAGGCTTCGGCTTATTGGGAGTATTTTGAGCAATTTTAGTTGATCTATAAAGGAGACAGCTAGTGCGAGTATTGCTCCAGTGTTTTGGATCCACAACAGGTCGGACTGAAGGAAGACATCGAAGCACTAAAAGGGCGGGCTGCTAGGTTTAGCACCGGTAGGTTCGAACAACACGCTAGTATTACGGAGATTCTCCGAGAAATCAAATGGTAATCATGGTAATCTCTGAAGGGAAGGCGATTTTCTTTTGAAGAAAACTACAGAGAAAGTTTAGAAAACTAGCGTTTGAAGCTGACTGCAGAAAGATTCTACTTCTGCGCCGATGGAAGGAGGCGGATCGGTCGCCTTCCAGGGAACAGCTCCTTGACACCAGTACTGCGGGATGGAGAAAAGCTCGCGACGGCTCCATTAGGTGGACATCCATGGGTCCAGTCAAGCAGGTGCTTGCTTCCATGACGGCAAAGGAACATCATACGCTGTGATTCCGTAGATTTTCCCGGCGTCTTATATGTTTATGCTCTTCACGGGTATGCTGCCTGGTATGATCGTCTTCACTACACGATATTTCGGCAATCCATCTGGCCACCATCTTCAGGTGCGATCGCTGAGTACGCTATCACGCCGGAACAGCATCATACACTGGCTGCAGACCACGTACACCACTTCATGACTCATGTTTCCCGACGGCAGTTGCTTTTTTCAACAAAATAATGCGCCATGTCACAAGGCCAGGAGTATGACGGAGTTGTTCGAGGAACACAGTGGGCGAGTTCCAATTGACGTGCTGATCCCCCAGCTCACCAGATCCGAACCCGATCGAACACATCTGGGATGTGAGTGAACGTGGCATCGAAGCTGATCGCCCCCCTCCCCAAAATTTACGGGGATTAGGTGACGTGTGTGTGCAGATGTGGTGTCAACTCCCTCCAGCGACCTACCAATGGCTCATTGCTTCCACACGACGACGCGTCGCCGCTGATATGGGTTCCGTGCAATTAGGTAGACGGTCATAATGTTCTGGCTGATCAGTGTATGTAGATGTGAAATTTATCCATTGCTGGGAAAAATGTGAATATACAGATTTTTCTAAACTCTTTGCATCGGATCTTTAGGGGTGAGGGCATCAAGTGGAACAACTTTCGATAGAGACAAAATGTTCGCTGGCACTTCCCAGCGATACTACGTATCGTGACATATTGGTTATGCCCCTGAGAGGAGGCGGAGTGTAGGCACTATGCGGCGTATGTATGCCTTGTGTGTTGCCTAGAATACAGTTACTTGCACTGTATAAACGGGCGACGCGATGTTAAATCCTTATCCTCCTACATCAACATCTACATCTACATCTACATCTACATGACTACTCAACAATTCACATTTAAGTGCTTGGCAGAGGGTTCATCGAACCACTATCATACTATCTCTACCATTCCACTCCCGAACAGCGCGCGGGAAAAACGAACACCTATACCTTTCTGTTTGAGCTCTGATTTCTCTTATTTATTTTGATGATCATTCCTACCTATGTGAGTTGGCCTCTACAAAATATTTTCGCATGCGGAAGAGAAAGTTGGTGACTGAAATTTCGTAAATAGATCTCGCCGTGACGAAAAACGTCTTTGCTTTAATGACTTCCATCCCAACTCGCGTATCATATCTGCCACACTCTCTCCCCTATTACGTGATAATACAAAACGAGCTGCCCCTTTTTGCTCCCTTTCGATGTCCTCCGTCAGTACCACCTAGTAAGTATCCCACACCGCGCAGCAATATTCTAACAGAGGACGAACGAGTGTAGTGTAAGCTGTCGCTTTAGTGGACTTGTTGCATCTTCTAAGTGTCCTGCCAATGAAACGCAACCTTTGGCTCGCCTTCCCCACAATATTATCTATGTGGTCTTTCCAACTGAAGTTGCTCGTAATTTTAACACCCAGGTACTTAGTTGAATTGACAGCCTTGAGAATTTTACTATTTATCGAGTAATCGAATTCTAAAGGATTTCTTTTGGAACTCATGTGGATCACCTCACATTTTTCGTTATTTAGCGTCAACTGCCACCTGCCACACTATACAGCAATCTTTTCTAAATCGCTTTGCAACTGATACTGGTCTTCGGATGACCTTACTAGACGGTAAATTACAGCTTCATCTGTGAACTACCTATGAGAACTGCTCAGATTGTCACCCAGGTCATTTATATAGATCAGGAACAGCAGAGGTCCCAGGACGCTTACCTGGGGAACACCTGATATCACTTCAGTTTTACTCGATGATTTGCCGTCTGTAACGCCGGAAATGCATATCCTCCTATTTCCATCTATTGTACTATTATTTTTTTCCTTGTTTTGTTACCTCAAGATATGACATTTCTGTCTCTTTATACACTCCTGGAAATGGAAAAAAGAACACATTGACACCGGTGTGTCAGACCCACCATACTTGCTCCGGACACTGAGAGAGGGCTGTACAAGCAATGATCACACGCACGGCACAGCGGACACACCAGGAACCGCGGTGTTGGACGTCGAATGGCGCTAGCTGCGCAGCATTTGTGCACCGCCGCCGTCAGTGTCAGCCAGTTTGCCGTGGCATACGGAGCTCCATCGCAGTCTTTAACACTGGTAGCATGCCGCGACAGCGTGGACGTGAACCGTATGTGCAGTTGAGGACATTGAGCGAGGGCGTATAGTGGGCATGCGGGAGGCCGGGTGGACGTACCGCCGAATTGCTCAACACGTGGGGCGTGAGGTCTCCACAGTACATCGATGTTGTCGCCAGTGGTCGGCGGAAGGTGCACGTGCCCGTCGACCTGGGACCGGACCGCAGCGACGCACGGATGCACGCCAAGACCGTAGGATCCTACGCAGTGCCGTAGGGGACCGCACCGCCACTTCCCAGCAAATTAGGGACACTGTTGCTCCTGGGGTATCGGCGAGGACCATTCGCCACCGTCTCCATGAAGCTGGGCTACGGTCCCGCACACCGTTAGGCCGTCTTCCGCTCACGCCCCAACATCGTGCAGCCCGCCTCCAGTGGTGTCGCGACAGGCGTGAATGGAGGGACGAATGGAGGCGTGTCGTCTTCAGCGATGAGAGTCGCTTCTGCCTTGGTGCCAATGATGGTCGTATGCGTGTTTGGCGCCGTGCAGGTGAGCGCCACAATCAGGACTGCATATGACTGAGGCACACAGGGCCAACACCCGGCATCATGGTGTGGGGAGCGATCTCCTACACTGGCCGTACACCACTGGTGATCGTCGAGGGGACACTGAATAGTGCATGGTACATCCAAACCGTCATCGAACCCATCGTTCTACCATTCCTAGACCGGCAAGGGAACTTGCTGTTCCAACAGGACAATGCACGTCCGCATGTATCCCGTGCCACCCAACGTGCTCTAGAAGGTGTAAGTCAACTACCCTGGCCAGCAAGATCTCCGGATCTGTCCCCCATTGAGCATGTTTGGGACTGGATGAAGCGTCGTCTCACGCGGTCTGCACGTCCAGCACGAACGCTGGTCCAACTGAGGCGCCAGGTGGAAATGGCATGGCAAGCCGTTCCACAGGACTACATCCAGCATCTCTATGATCGTCTCCATGGGAGAATAGCAGCCTGCATTGCTGCGAAAGGTGGATATACACTGTACTAGTGCCGACATTGTGCATGCTCTGTTGCCTGTGTCTATGTGCCTGTGGTTCTGTCAGTGTGATCATGTGATGTATCTGACCCCAGGAATGTGTCAATAAAGTTTCCCCTTCCTGGGACAATGAATTCACGGTGTTCTTATTTCAATTTCCAGGAGTGTATATTGTAATTGCTTTACTGTTTGTATATATATTTATGCATTTATGTCGATGTATAATTGGTTTGTTTCGTAAATATTATTTGTATTTTTACGCTGGGTCTTGCCTAGGGAAAACTGCTATCGAACGATTACATCGATAGGTCGTGTGAAGACTCAAAGTGTGTAGGATCTTTGGTAGTGTTAACTCTGCCGCGTGAAGCGCGGGCAGAACAGTAGGAGTCTGGCGGGAGTAGCGAGTGGAGCAGGTGTTGTGTGACGCTCCCGCGAGTTGCCGCGCTTTCGGGGTTTGGCAGCATGTAATTGCGCTCGACTCGCGATGATAGTTTCTGACATGGTGTCGCGGACGGGAAGCATTAGCTGGCGCACATCAAGAGCCCGTTTCGCCTGGTGACCGTGTCGAGAAGAAGGCGCGCCAACATCCAGCTTCTGCAACAGCGACGGCCGACAATGAGTGACTGTCGCCACCTCCTCGATCGACGGCTTCAAACCTTCAATCAACCAACAAGGAAGACTAAAAGCACGTAAAGTTTCAGAACTGTATGGCAGACCTCAGCTTTTCAAATTGTTCCATTTGCCTCGCAAAATTACAGCAACTTAGCATGAACCTTTGTTGCTCATTGTCCCAATTGCATTGCCAAGCAGGGTCCCTTCCTTTTCCGAAATGAACCCGAGTGTCGTTGAAATTCAAACGCCAGCATTAAAATAATATAATTAGATTTCACTGCTTTAATTTCAAAGTTCAGTAGCTGGCTACAATATTTAAGTTACACGAGCACAAATTTAGAGTGCGAGTTTTGTTAGCATATTTTAGCTTACCTGTGACTGCAGCTCAGCTTGGTACGTACTAAATTTTACTATTGTTAATAGTTCAGAATCATTTAATTCAAGTTCAAAGTTAAATCTCTTGTTTCTAAATTGCGTAGAGTCAAGTTGCTTTTGAAATGATTGTTGAGGTAGTCCAAGACTAACCGTATTTTACTGGATTTCGATGTGCTTCAGAAAGAAAGCTCACTATTAACTTCAGTCACTAAATTAACTTTCGATTTTCCGGTTTTATTAATTCTTTTGCTAAGTTAAGTCAGAGTGCAGCGAAATTTATTACTTCTGACAAACTTTCAGTTTTCACACTACACGTGTCAACCTTCAGTTGCCACGCTTCTAGTGTTAATTAAATGTGTAATAACCTTTCTTTTTCAGTTACTGTAGTAAGTGTCCTTAGGACTGGCGACCGTGATTTCCCCCAAATCTCAAATATCTAATTACCGCTAGTTAATTGTTAACGTAACGGCCGCACATTTACTTTCTTTATTAACTTTACCTCTTTTCAAAATTAATTTCCACCAGTTTCATTTGCATTTTTCCTTTCATTTAGATGTAACCCTTTCCTCCCTCTTTACCGATAGATTAACTTCGGTGACGATTGCTTTTCCCAAATTTCCATTAGGGTCACGCGGTTTAATTTTTCGCTGTCATTAAGGTCGATAAGTGAGGGGGGAGGTTACACGTCTATTACTACGAACTGCGACCTTCCTGACAGGAAATCACGAATCCAGTCGCACAACTGAGACGATACCCCATAGGCCCGCAGCTTGATTAGAAGTCGCTTGTGAGGAACGGTGTCAAAAGCTTTCCGGAAATCTAGAAATACGGAATCAACTTGAGATCCCCTGTCGATAGCGGCCATTACTTCGTGCGAAAGGGTGTAAGCCCAACAAAACAATTTTCTGGTTAGCTTCTAAAATATCTTTCTTCGCTTACAGACACTTGTCCTTAAGATTTTCTTTTTGGGAGAACACTCCATCAATTTACTGGGGTAGGTAGTATGGCTTCTAAGTAGATCCTGTTAGTTCGGTGCAATCTCGTCCTCCCAGGGCCAGCGAATGATAAAGGACTCCTGGAGTCGGCTGGAAGCGTCAGCGAAAATTTAGTATCGAACAAAAGCTGATCCCGCGACGAGGTCTGTCACACCTAGACTTTTGACGCAAAGACTTTGAAAAAGTCTGCATGGAGAATGGGTGGTCGCATCTCGATTTTCTCAAGGTGATGATTAAAACTTTATGACCACCTCCCTATGAGAACAGCCCTATACGTAGTAGGAAAAATAAAATGAACAAACAAAAATGAGGCCAGTACCTAACTTTCCAGACGCGTAAAAGTAGCCGTGTTCCTAAAGAGAAACTACAGACTGTCAGAGTCTCTTACCAAGGGCTTTACGTTGAAAAACTTGAAGATACTGCAGTGTATAGCTTCAATGTGCGTCGCTAGTGTCGCAGAGTTAGCGCAGAGCCTTCATCCATCACACTTTCAGCTACAACGCCAGTCTAGATAGCGTGCCGCCGCGTTTCTACTTACATTGGCCCAAACTACCCCCACCGCCGCAGTCTTGACTGATAGTCTCCCTCTTTAGGGAGGGAGAAGGAGGGAAGGGAGTGAGAGAGATAGAGATAGAGCGAGAGAGGGAGGGTGGGAGGGAGAGGGGGGGGGAGGGAGAGGTCCTCCGTAACGACTGCAGTCGCCGCCGGTGTAGGCCGGAATGAGGGGACTAAGCATGAGCTGCTTTTTCCAGGAACAGCAATTCATTATTTGCTGCAGCCATGACGCGCACCGGTCGCGGCGAAAGCTGCGGAACATTTCCAGATGAAACCATCTGCATACATCAGCCGCGAGGTTTCAGGCGGTGTTTTGTTCTTTCCGTAGAATCCATTAACTTTTATTTTATTTATTTGTTTCCTTAAAAATAACACAATAAGCTCCCTGCAAACTGGTCGCCAAGAAATGCAAAGGCGATCTCTATTACAGCTAAAAATACAGACTTGTGAATTATCTTAATATTTACAATAAAATCAAATTCTGACTTTGTAACAATAAGCACCAGCGCCGTCTTCTTAACGCAATAACCGTTTCTTGAACGACCAAGAAGTAGTGTGTGTCGATGTTTCCTAGAAGATCAAATCACTTCAGCTTTTTATTTAGAACCTGTCTCTTCGACAAGTAGGACACACAGAAACAAATCACTACCTCGACAAGGAAAATTGGAGGAGGGGGGGCCGTGATGGGATACTTGTCACAAAAAAAACAGAATTACCCCAAAATTATCAGGCTATTCATAGAGAACTTGAACCCGCATGGCCGGGCCGAGATTTACTTATCTAATGGCTCCAGCATGATTTGGAAACATGAATATCGCTTTATACAAATAGCCATACTTCCAAGGAAAAACATCGTATATCACCATCATTTTGCTGGTCTGATATTATCACCTATCTCTTCCTACATGTTAGTCTATACATAATTGCTAAATCCATCAACCTCTGTAATATGTTTTCCATATCCTAATCGTTCTCTGTTCCTAACGTCCCCTCCCCCTCTTTCTGCTGTACCTTCCAGAGCCAAGTTAGTTAACTTGGCTAGTCGCACTGTGACGAAACTTAGAATAACATGCAGAGTTCTGCGAAGAGTGTCATATTTCATACTTTCTGTAATAATAACGGTAACGGAAAGCAACTTGACCCGTAATTATCACCGAACGAGGTGACCCAGTGGTTAGCACACTGGACTCGCCTTCGGGAAGATGACGGTTAATTCCCGTGTCCGGTCATTCTGATTTAGGGTTTCCGTGATTTCCCTAAATCGCTCCAGGCAAATGCCGGGATGGTTCCTTTGAAAGGGCACGCCCGACTTCCTTCCCCGTCCTTCCTTAATCCGATAAGACCGATTACCTCGCAGTTTTGTCTCTTCCTCCAAACAACCTAACCCGTAATTATCAGTTCAAGCGAAACTTAAATGAAGACAGTATGCAATTGATCCACTGCAGTTCTTGTTTTATGCACATAACATTGTAAAATCATTCCATGATAGGAGGTACTAAAACACAATACACATACAAAATATTTAATGGTCGTTCAATTACTGAAAGTAATAGTTAAACTCTTCTAAGCAGTATTTCGTGTGCGAAGCTCCACTGCGCAGCTCGCCTTTATTGCATCCGCCCCCTTTACAGTTCACTATCAAAAGTCTTTTATTAATGTCCCACATTTAGCTGTTAGTAAAGAACAAAGGGCAAAAGTCAGCTAGGCTTGTCTGCTTATTTTCAATTACAATCGTATGTTAATTCCTCTTTCTACTATAGTCATTACTTATGAATTGATGGACTAGTAATAGAAATTTTCGACACTAGGTTATCATTGAGAGGTATTTACGTATCATGCTTATTAAGTAGCAAATTCTGAACTATACGTCGGAAACGAAAAGCGTTGCACCAGAATCATCTTGACCGACTGCTACCAAAGTTAGATCCCAGTATTCCCACGCCTGTGGGCTATTTTATTTAAAATTTTGTGCGAGCTTATTTCCAGTACAAAGAGAAATTCAGTCCTGTAAATGAAGAGTCATGTAAGAACATCGTGGCTATTGGACGTGTATAACATTATTGCAAGTTGAAACGGAGAACGCGATACAGCATTATCATTCGGCGTGCACTCATCGGCATGTTTCTGACTTCGAGATATGTCGAATCATTGGCATGAGGGACAGGGGAACTTCGTACCTACATATCGCGTAAACAGTTGGCAGTAATGTAATCTTTGGAAAACTGGTGGTCACGTAATGCGCTCAGGACAACATTGTGTCAAGTAGAGTACGACCTTCCAGAAGGATCACCCCAGGAAAAAGTCTCCGACGAATAGAAGGACAACAGCTAAAAAAAAAAGGACGCAGACCTCGAGTTGCGTGTCCTTTATCGCTGACGCCATACTATAACAATGAAGATTTGCGTGGTGCAGAGCCATAGTCAACTGGGATAATGTCATTCTGCTGCTATTCAGCGGTGATTCTCATTTTAGTCTGTGGCAGCCCTGTCGACGGCAACGCCGCCGTAGACGACCTGGTGAACTGGAAACAGCAATTCTCGAGACCAATACTTTTCGACGACGGTGATAATGGTACGATGAGCTGTTACATATGATAACAGGACTGATTTGTTTGTGCCGAAGGGAAGCTAAACATTCGCGAGAAAGTGACAAAAATGGTATATCGTGTTCTCATACTCTTCATGACAGGGGTGCCAAAAGACATAACCCAGCAGTATATATTAATCATCCTCAGACATATTGTGTCTCACCTTTATCTACGAAAATGATGCACGGTGAAACAATGAATTAAAATTTGTACAAGCACAATGATTCGAACCCGGGCCACCTCTTTACTATGCATTATCCGCTAACCTCACTGACACTGTAGCTACTCAGTTGCAAGGATTACCGTAGTGTCCTTCCTTCCCGATACAAATTCCAATTCATGCCGGCCCATTGCTGTTACACTTCTAAACTCGCATCAACATTGCAGATGCTCTTCAGTCTTGGAAATAGCACCTCAGCAGTGAGCGAAATTGGGTTAATCCTGCTTGTACCTCAGGCACGGGTGATATAGTAATCATATATACACACATAAAAAAAAGTTTTGCATCACCTCGGTTCAGAGAGTTCCGGAAACTGTAGAGAAAAACGGAATACAGATCAACATAAACATCATTTCCGCCCTTGTTATTGGTTATGAAAACCATACATAGAATGTTGCACCACCTAACAGCGGGACCTGCAGAGGTGATTTCTGTACACACCGGTACCTCTAATACCAAGTAGCACGTCCTCTTTCATTGATGCATGCCTGTATTCGTTGTGGCATACTATCAACAAGTTCATCAAGGCACTGCTGGTCCAGATTGTCCCACTCCTTCAATGGCGATTCTGCGTAGATAACTCAGAGTGGTTTGTGGGTCACGTCGTCCGTAAACAGCCCTTTTCAATCCACCCCAGGCATGTTCGATCGGGTTCATGTCTGGAAAACATGCTAGCCACTCGAGCCGAGCGATGTCATTATCCTGAAGCATTCACAACATGTGCATGACGGGGCATGAATTGTCGTAAACGAAGATGAATGCCTCGCCAATATGCTGCCGATGGCATTCACGTATCGTAAAGCCGTTTCGGCGCCTTCCATGACCACTAGCGGCGTACGTCGGCCCCACATAATGCCACTCAAAACAGCAGGAGACCTCCACCTTGCTGCACTCGCTGGACAGTGTGTCTAAGGCGTTCAGCCTGACCGGGTCGCCTCCCAACACTTCTCCGACGATTGTCTGGTTGAAGGCATATGCGACACTCATCGGTGAAGAGAACGTGATGCCAATCCTGAGCGGTCCATTCGGCATGTTGTTGGGCCCATCTGTAGCGTACTGCACGGTGTGGTTGCAGAGCTGGACCTCGACATGGACGGCGGGAGTGAATTGCGCATCATGCAGCCTACTGCGCACAGTTTGAGTCTTAACTCTACATCCTGTGGCTGCACGAAAAGCATTATTCAACATGGTGGAGTTGCTGTCAAGGTTCCTCCGAGCCATAATCCGTAGGTAGAGGTCATCCACAGCAGTAGTAGCCCTTCGGCGGCCTGATCGAGGCATGTCATCCACAGTTCCTGTCTGTATCTCCTCCATGTCCGAACAACATCGCTTTGATTCACTCCGAGACGCCTGGACAATTCCCTTGTTGAGAGCCCTTCCTGGCACAAAGTAACAATGCGGACGCGATCGAACCGCGGTATTGACCGTCTATGCATGGTTGAACTACAGACAACACGAGCCGTGTACCTCCTCCTTAGTGGAATGACTGGAACTGATCGGCTGTCTGATCCCCTCCGTGTAATAGGCGCTGCTCACGCATGGTTGCTTACATCTTTTGGCTGGTTTAATGACATCTCTGAACAGTCAAAGGGACTGTGTCTGTGATACAATACCCACAGTCAACCTCTATTTTCAGAAGTTCTGGGAACCGGGATGATGCGAAACTTTTTGTTGTGTGTGTAGTTGATGCGATTTTGGAAGGGGAATAGCAATGGGCTGAGGTGCGAATTGGAATTTATATTGGGGACGGAGACATAGTAGGGTAACCTGTTGAAGTGTGGGAGTCGCAGTGACAGTATGTGCACAGGTTAGCGCCTCTGCTTAGTAAGCAGCAGACAACGAATCCTGACGCTGGTACAATTTTAATTCATTGCTTCAGCCTACATCTATGTCCATCAAGACAACATTTATGAGACTGTTAGACCTGCCTGATTCGCTGATTTGTTATCCATGTAGCATGTCTGGAATGCGTATACTCTCACGCCAGAAATCTTCATGAAATTACACAGCGTGTGCTTCAGGATTGGTAAGAAATCCCTGAAGATGACATTTGGAGGTTGTTTGCTTCCATGCCACCACGAATACAAGATTGTATTAGTGCCCTTAGGGGGTCACATCTGATACTGATGATGATGATGTGCCAACCCAGAAGTCGTCACTGTTGTAATACAGGCGCACAGTTCTGAGTGGCGCTGAGTTCAATGCAACTGTGGCGCCTCGTAAACGAAGCTACCGCTGTGGGGTGACAAGACAAGATCTTTTCCGCCTCCAGCTTTCGACCTTTAAGGAGCATCGAACCAGCCCAAGCTGCCGGAGGACACTATTACCACGCCCTGGATGTGCTTATTTCCTAGCTCCGTATCGTCAACAGAGGCGGCTACCTTCGAGTGATCCAATGTGGTAAATTTGTTTCTTCCGGATTGTGAACACACGTATACCTCGCTGGACGCGCCAAGTGCTAGATGACCTCGGTTATTACCCACAAAGGCTCTGATCGTGATTCAGAAAACAGTTGATGTTGCTGGCCTAAGGCAAGTTGATTGTCTCAAGAATTTAAGAGCATGGTTGCCCTGATCTTACTGGTTTGCCATATAGAGCTCACATATATGACAGTTCAGAGCAATACTGCATAACTTTCACTAACTGCGTTTATAAAAGTTTTACTGAATTTTAATGCAGCTCATGTCAAGACAGTATTTTCCATGCATGGATAGTGGGGGTTTATATTACGTTGGTGCATTATGTTCGTAGCGTTTTTCCAGAAGTTTAATAAGCACAAGCGGTACACATTACAGGGACTTGAGTCATTAATAATATATTCTCCTTCACTACTTACAGCAGTCTGCCAACGCTGGGACGTTTTCGATTCCACGACTGTAGAAATCACATTGCTTTGAGGCGAAGAACTCGTTGACCCATATTCACAGCTGAACCGTTAATTTACTTTCAAAATCTTTTCTTAAGGAATTTACTTAACTTAGTAGCGATTCATTAGGAACATTAACACATTTAATCACACTAGGTGACCGTGGAAGTAGTTGCCAGGGAGTCACTGATGAAAATTTAATTACCTTTAACAAATGGGAATTTTATTCATAAAAGCCTTTGCAAAAACAGATTTAAAATTTATAAGCAGAAAAGCACCCTCGAAATATCAAGTTACAATTTTATTTAGAGGCAGAAAAAGCAATAGTGACAGTATGAGCCTTCGGGCTGAGAAGCTTGCCGCTCCCTTTCAACACGGCCTTAGTCACGACCGCTCACAACAACCTGTGAAAGACTACACTGGTGCAAATCTGCAACACACCAGATTACTTTAAACTAAAAATTTTAACAACTCACTCAAACACATTAATTATGCACCCCGTAAGAGGGATGGAAATGGTACAAACACTTACACTAAGAAATTATTTGCCACCGAAAGTGCAATTTGTTTTTAAAAGGGCTCTTACGGCGGAAGGTTGGCAAATTAATAAAACTGACTATTTAAATAAAACCCATGAAATTCAGACTTACATCAAATGTACAACATGCTTTACATTACACATATACCGCCTCGCAAGATGATAGGCAAGAGAAAAACATATTTCAGGAATTCGGCCTTTACACCTTAATTCTATAAAATCGTTAACACAGAATCTGACAACATGACAGAGACAGCTATTAACGTACGGCAGAACGATCGACAGACAGACAGACACTAACTGCCAAACAAATGCGGACGAGAGACAACGAGCAAGCTGGAGACTAGAGACTGACCAAGAAAACAAGTAGAATTTAACAAGTAACTGAAACAACATATCACGGATCACTTAACCTTTAATATCTGCGATTTCTGGAAAAGACCTGGCGCAGCACCCCGAAAACGCTCTCCCGAACCGTGTCCGCTGCGAGCCGCTTCAACGGACCCAGGAAGGCGCGCCGATCTCCCGTCTCACGGGGTCGGAGCTCGCCCCGGCCAGACTGACGTCGTGAGTTGACTCCTGTTGCTCTCGTGTCGGCCGCGAAGCCACTACGCCTCGCTATACGGTGGCGACCTCACATGCGCCGGCGCTCCAGGCGGACAAGTCATCTTGTGTCCCAGTGGACGACCGACCAACCGATCGATCCAACCGGTCGATCCAAACGACAAACATCCTGGCACACCAGACGGCAGACCGACATTGACTAAGCGATCACTCGGTCGCACCCACCCCTGCAGAGGAAACATGCCCTCAGGCTACCCGCCATACCTGCTCCGGGAGAGACGGACCTACCGATCAGTCCCACCGCCAATGTCCATGGCCTGAACAACTCGAGCAGACTGGCGGATTAACACATACTAGCACTCCGGACGACAGACAGACACTGACTGGCCCACACTGACCCGGGTGACCAACTGAACGACTCGCCGAGACTCACAGACTCACCACATTCGCCCCCACTGACGAACTGCCACTGGCGAGCTCATCGCGCCCCTTAAATGCACGTGAACAGGCAACCTTTCCCCTTTTCCACCAGAGGGAGACACCATAGCTGCGATTGCCACAGCGGCGCCACCGCCAGAAACGGAGGGCGACTTCTTCACTCTATGCTTTGCGGCGCGCTCTTCGAAACAGCAAATTTCACCACAGCTCAACAGCGTATTTTCATACGGAAATAAAGTTCCTTGAAAGTGGTTGACAGAGAGCGGAGAAGGTGAAAATCTGAGGGCGCAAGATCATGCGAATAAGGTGGGTGCGAAACGACTTCCTAACCCAAAAAAAAAAAACGGTTCAAATGGCTCTAAGCACTATGGGACTTAACGTCTGATGTCATCAGTCCCCTAGACTTAGAACTACTTAATCCTAACTAACTTAAGGACATCACACAATCCATGGCCAAGACAGGATTCGAACCTTCGACCGTAGCAGAAGCGCGGTTCCGGACTGAAGCGCCTAGTACCGCTCGGCCACAGCGGCCGGCTTTCCTAACCCAACCCCTGTACAGTGTTTTTTGTCAGTCTAGCAGAATGCGAGCGGGTGTTATTGTGGAGAGGCGTTGTTGTGGAGTGGTATCACTTCACGCAGTCTTTCTGGTCGTTGTCCTTGGATTATGTCTGCAAATGTCTCAGTTGTGGCAATAAATGTCAGCATTGACGGTTACTCCTCGCAGAAGCAAATCGTAATACATTACACTGCCGCTGTTCCACCAGATGCGTAGCATTACCTTTGTGGATGCCCGCAGGTCTTTATGAGGGGAATCGCTGCTTTGTTTGGGCTCAAACGTTTTCCGTATTGACGAGCTAACAGAGATGCACATATGGCCAACCGCAGATTTTTTTCACTTTGACTTATAGCATGCGGTACCCATACACCCGACTTTTTAACCTTTCCCATTGCATGAAGATGTCGCACGATAGTGGAATGATCACAGTTCATCGCGTTTGCCAGTCTTACATCTACATGGATACTCTGCAAATCACATTTAACTTCCTGGGAGAGGGTTCATCGAACCACCTTCACAATTCTCTATGATTCCAATCTCGTACAGTGCGCGGAAAGAATGAACACCTACATCTTTCCGTACGATGTCTGATTTCCCTTATTTTATCGTGGTGAACGTTCCTCCCTATGTAGGTCGGTGTCAACAAAACATTTTCGCATTCGGTGGAGAAAGTTGGTGACAAATTTCGTGAGAAGATTCCGTCGCAACGAAAAGCGCCCTTCTTTTAATGATCTCCAGCCAAAATCCTGAATTATTTCTGTGACACTCTCTCCCATATTTCGCGATAATACAAAACGTGCTGCCTTTTTTTAACTTTTTCGATGTACTCCGTCAGTCCTATCTGGTAAGGATCCCACACCGCGCAGCAGTATTATAAGAGCACGGACAAGCGTAGTGTAGGCAGTCTCCTTAGTAGGTCTGTTACATTTTCTAAGTGTCCTGCCAATAAAACACACCCTTTGGTTAGCCTTCTCCACAACATTTTCTGTGTGTTCTTTCCAATTTAATTTGTTCTTAATTGTAATATCTAGGTATTTAGTTGAATTTACGGCTTTTAGATTAGACTGATTTATCGTGTAACCGAAGTTTAACGAGTTCCTTTTAGCACTCATGTGGATGACCTCTCACTTTTCGTTATTTAGGGTCAACTGTGACCTTTCGCACGATTCCGATATTTCTTCTAAGTCGTTTTGCAGTTTGTTTTGGTCTTCTGATGACTTTATTAGTCGATAAACGACAGCGTCATCTGCAAACAACCAAAGACAGCTGCTGAGAGCGTCTCCCAAATCATTTATATAGATAAGGAACAGCAAAGGGCCTATAACACTACCTTGGGGAACGCCAGAAATCACTTCTGTTTTACTCGATGACTTTCCGTCAATTACTGACAACTGTGACCTCTCTGACAGGAAATCACAGATCCAGTCACATAACTGAGACGATATTACGCAAGCACGCAATTTCACTACGAGCCGCTCGAGTACACTGACGTGGTTCGTGCGGATTAATGCGTTTAAACGATCTCCGTCAAACCCCGAAAGTCTTCCTGCGCGTGGAGAGTAACTAATGTCAAAACAATTCTCCTTAAAACGAGAAAACCATTTTCATGCCGTGATCTGTCCAATGGCGTCATCCGTATATGCACCGCTAATGTTCCTGGCTGCCTCTGCTGCTGTCACCTCTCTACTGCACTCAAACAGAAAAGTGTGTCGTAAATGTTCCGATTCCTGCACTTGGCACTCAATGTTCCAGCACCCACAGATCCGCTCACTATCTCCCAAAGACAAAATGATAATGATTGTGTAGAACCAGTTAGCAACAGTGAGCTGTAAATAAAAAACGACAATCGATAAATAAACTGATAGGAACCGAAATATCAACATCCAAAACAAAAACGCTACCAACTTATGTACCAACACAATTAATTATAGGTTCATTTGAGTGTTTTTGTAATTAATGTAGCTTGGGTTGATGCATTTGCTGAATTGTGAGAGTGTTTCCATTTGACTGATTAGAATTATATGTCGTCTTAAACTGAGGTACTTTGTGATTGGATGAGAGGGTTTGTTACGAATACGGTTCAGTTTTTCATGGGAGTCTTTGATCTAATAACACTGAAATGAAATTTGAAAGAAACTTATGTATCATACCCCCTCGACCTATACCTTCCACTCATTGAATCTGTCGCAAAAATGATGCAAATCAATCGCGAACTGAAAGAAACTTTAATCGATGAAGTGCCCCATGTGAAGAGCACCTTCACAACGTTTGATAAATATCAGCCTGGTGCCTCACGTCGTAAAACTTCCCATTTCTGTTAGCGTATCAGCTAGCTCCCTCTCTCTCTCTCTCTCTCTCTCTCTCTCTCTCTCTCTCTCAAACACACACACACACACACACACACACACAAACACAGACACAGACACACGCACGCACTCGCACCACTCCACTCGACGAAATCGGGAGAGGGCTGGCGTAACACCAGAGCAATGCGAGATTCAAAGCTGGCGCGTCGTCAGAGCGCACCGCATAAAAGCGCTGTAGTGGAGGGGGAGAAATGTGGTGCGTGTTTGAAGCTCGTTAGCCGGCAATACGGCACGGCGTCGTACTTGAGCGGATTACCAGCAGTTAGGCACGTTTAAACGCGGCCCACGTGCCGCGTACACACAGGCGGCCGGTCAGTTTGGCTCGTCGTATTTCCTTCAAAGTGGCCCTCTGCAGCATGTCCCCATCACCTAGATGGCGTGTGGAAGTCCCACCGATACAGTGTGGAGATGGGAAATTGTCACGTGCGTGCATTTGCACTAGTACCACACAAATAGCTCATGCAAGTTGTTGCATCTACAAGATATTTTTATTCTGTCGTCATTAACAGGTATGTAAGGGGCACCTGTGCTATATACCCTTAGCCCCTGAGATCGTACAGTACACTGTGATTGGTACATTGAAGTAGGAATGTAAATATTTAATATAACTGTTAAAGTGACAATGTTACTAACTCGTACATATTAGGTAACACGTTCCACACTGGAAACTATTCAATTTCTAACTTGGCAGAATTCATCAGCAGGGAAACGATTTTTTACGATTCACATGGTATGTGGACAACGATATGAGAGCTATTCAGTTTTTATTACAATGATTTTCCTTCTTGTTGTTAAAATACCAGTAATTTAAACTAATTGGTACCATCCATGTCATGTCACCGTAAAAAAAAAAAAAAACAGCCACAAAGTTCCGTCTCGCAACCTCTTGCACACGGGCAGCTCTGTGTGGTCAAGGTGTCATCATCCCAGCCGTTCCGGCAGACAGAGGTGACTTAATGATGCATTATTATAAATATCTGGATATCCCTGCGTAATGCGGGACTGACCACTAAATATCACGAGAGGCAGACACATCAGTATATGATGAGGGGAGAGTATCGTGTTTTCAGTAGCGAAGTAGTACCCAGTAGACTCGCTCGTTCAGGAGAGCTCACCAAACGTGGACTAGTCATCGGACGTCAGATTGCATAGGGGCTTAATTAAAAAGAAAAGACTAATATTAATGAATAAATGCAATAATTTTACTAGATGTGTGACCGGTTACGAGGGCGGTTGGCCCTGACTATTATTAGCACGCAATCTGACTGCATAAAATAAAAATAAAGAATGGCAAGGAATTTCCATTAACACAATTGATTAATTAAGTCCCCTGCAACTATAAAATCTACGAAACAACAAAGTACAAGTGTAACTGTTCTGTGTGTGGTAGTGTGACTCAACGTACATGTATCTGGCTCGGTTCTTTCTCAATACGACAAAATATTTTAAACACTATTTACAATGAACTAATTGAAAAACCAGAAATACTATATAATTGCACATAGAAACCAGAATTACAAGTCTAATAAATGAACACGAGCCAGATGGTTTGTTGACTGTACCTGTGAGCAAGAGGGATTGTTATTAAAGAAAACTGTAATACCTTTTTACCCCATTATAAACTGACGAAAATATTCCATTACACCAGTATCGCCGACCGGAGTGGCCGAGCGGTTCTAGGCGCTACAGTCTGGAACCGCGCCACCGCTACGGTCGCAGGCTCGAAACCTGCCTCGGGCATGGATGTGTGTGATGTCTTTAGCTTAGTTAGGTTTACGTAGTTCTCAGTTCTAGGGGACTGATGACCTCAGAAGTTAAGTCCCGTAGTGCTCAGAGCCATTTCTTTGAACACCAGCATCATAAATCAGAAGCCCATCTCCTTTCTCAAATATATCCTGACAATAGCATCTTCTTCTACCTATACTTTACACCAACCGAACAGTACAATATTTCAGTCATCACTCAGATCGTCTACTCTCTCGCCCAACAGAACGACGACTGCTCTCGACATCCTCTGATCTACAACTGCGCCCAGTGGAGACGGCGGAATAATAATCTTTGTCGCAATCTTTGGCGCTGTGACGCAGTGTAGCCACCTTTCAAGCTGAGTAACAAATCCATCAGTGACAAATATACCACTCTGACACTGCCCAAGTCGACAGTTGATAATGTGACTGAAGTGGAACGTGAAATACAAACACAGCTAAATCACGACCTGGATGATCTCATGCTCTGGTGAAGGGGACCGTCGAACATTGAGAAAGGCAGCTGTATGAAGTCGCATGAAAGCAGTGGAAGGAATCACTCGAGCTCCGAAGTGGTAGCAGCTGTCCGGCTGGCACAGTGACTGTGCCTAGGGAATGAAAAGAAAATTTCTATAGTCAGTGCTAAGGATTGATGTGACTTAAAAATCGACGCCACTGGAGACTGGATGACACGGAACAAGTGGTTTGTAGTAACGAAACAAGCTGTAACCTGCAGCAATCCGATGGAAGTGTTTGGTTTTGGAGAATACCTCGAGAACATAACCTCCTATCATTTATAGCGCCAACACTGAAGGACAGAGAAGGCGATGTTATAACATGGGAATGTTTTCGATGGTTAGGGTGTGGTTCCCTTATTGCATTTAAGAAAACGCTATATGTTGACGGATAAGAAGACATTTGGCAACATTGTGTACTGCGTACAGTAGAGGAAAGGTCCTGAGACGACGAATAATTGTATCACCATGACAATGCATCCTGTCATAAAGGAATATCTGTGAGGCAATGGTTTGTGGACAATAGCATCCCTTAAATGGACTGACCCGCCCACAGTCCAGACCCGAGGCCGATGGAAAAAAAATGTTCAAATGTGTGTGAAATCTTATGGGACTTAACGGCTAAGGTCATTAGTCCCTAAGCTTACACACTACTTCACCTAAATTATCCTAAGGACAAACACACACCCATTCCCGAGGGAGGACTCCAACCTCCGACGGGGCCGATGGAACACCTTTGGGTCAAGTTAGAAAGTCGACTTAGCGCGAGACCCCAGAGTCCAATATCTACCTGTTCTGGTTTCGGCTGCCATTCTTCCGCAGACATTCAAGCACCTCGTTAAAAGTGCCCCCAACATAGTTCAAGTCGTTTTAAATGCGAGGGTTGGACACAGCCCCTTATCAGTGCCCACTAATACAGGTCCGGATATTTCTGTACAGACAGGATGCAACTAGCGGCTGGAATGCATTCGTACTGTCGGTAACAGAACCGTTCCACTGCGCAAGCAATGCTACAATTAGTATTGTGACACAGTTACAGCTACAAATGTGTTGTGAGATCTCTACTGTAGTCCTGTACTCACGTATTATGAGAATGCAATAATGCGATGTAATGCAGAAATTTTGCATTGAATGTTGTTTGTAGTTGCGTGTCGCTGTCAATAATGAATAACATAAATCTAATTATTCGTAGGAAATTTTTCTGTAAGAGACGAAACCGACAGATCTGAATAGTGCTATATTAGTGGTCAAAAAATTACACTACTGGACATTAAAACTGCTACACCACGAAGATGTGCTACAGACGCGAAATTTAACTGACAGGAAGAAGATGCTGTGATATGCAAATGATTAGCTTTTCAGAGCATTCACACAAGGTTGGTGCCGGTGGCGACACCTACAACGTGCTGACATGAGGAAAGTTTCCAACCGATTTCTCATACACAAACAGCAGTTGACCGGCGTTGCCTGGTGAAACGTTGTTGTGATGCCTCGTGTAAGGGGGAGAAATGCGTACCATCACGTTTCCGACTTTGATAAATGTCGGATTGTAGCCTATCGCGATTGCGGTTTATCGTATCACGACATTGCTGCTCGCGTTGGTCGAGATCCAATGACTGTTAGCAGAATATGGAATCGATGGGTTCAGGAGGGTAATAAGAAACGCCGGCTGGATCCCAAGGGCCTCGTATCACTAGCAGTCGATATGACAGGCATCTTATCAGCATGGCTGTAACGGATCGTGCAGCCACGTCTCGATCCCTGAGTCAACAGATGGGGAAGTTTGCAAGACAACAACCATCTACACGAACAGTTCGACGACGTTTGCAGCAGCATGGATTATCAGCTCGAAGACCATGGCTGCGGTTACCCTTGACGCCGCATCACAGACAGGAGCGCCTGCGATGGTGTACTCAACGACGAACCTGGGTGCACGAATGGCAAAACGTCATTTTTTCGGATGAATCCAGGTTCTGTTTACAGCATCATGATGGTCGCATCCGTGTTTGGCGACATCGCGGTGAACGCACATTGGAAGCGTGTATTCGTCATCGCCATACTGGCGTATCACCCGGCGTGATGGTATGGGGTGCCATTGGTTACACGTCTCGGTCACCTCTTGTTCGCAGTGACGGCACTTTGAACAGTGGACGTTACATTTCAGTTGTGTTACGACCCGTGGCCCTACCCTTCATTCGATCCCTGCGAAACACTAAATTTCAGCAGGATAATGCAGGACCGCATGTTGGAGGTCCTGTACGGGCCTTTCTGGATACAGAGAATGTTCGACTGCTGTCCTGGCCAGCACATTCTGCAGATCTCTCACCAATTGAAAACGTCTGGTCAATGGTGGCCGAGCAACTGGCTCGTCACAATACACCAGTCACTACTGAACTGTGGTATCGTGTTGAAGCTGCATGGGCAGCTGTACCTGTACACGCCATCCTAGCTCTGTTTCACTCAATGCCCAGTCGTATCAAGGCCTTTATTAGGGCCAGAGGTGGTTGTTCTAAGTACTGACTTCTCAGGATATATGCACTCAAACTGCGTGAAAATGTAATCACATGTCAGTTCTAGTATAATGTATTTGTCCAATAAATACCCGTTTATCTGCATTTCTTCTTGGTGTAGCATTTTTAATGGCCAGTAGTGCATATTTCATAACAACTGTGAATAATATTTCTTTAAATGTGGTATTTCACTACATTATTTTTAGACATATTTCTTGTCAAGCTGACACTTCCAACTATAATAAGGAGTATTTGTGCAGCAGTCATGCACTTTTCGTGTTCTCCTCTCTTCAGATAACTCTACATCCCATATGGAAACTACAAAATAATTAATATGTTTTTTAGAACCTACTGCGTACCTGGAACTGGAACATTGTAACATGTTGCTGGTGATCAACAGTTTATCCCATCCTTATACAGAAAGGAGCAACTTCACACAGGAATAATCATGTGATGACTTGTGTGATGCGCGTGGTCTAGGGTGTTTTGTCACGGTTCACGCGGCTCCCTCCGTCGGAGGTTCGAATCCTCCCTCGGGCATGGGTGTGTATGTTGTCCTTAGCGTAAGTTAGTTAGATTAAGTAGTTTGTAGGCTTAGGGACCAATGACCTCAGTAGTTTGGTCCCATAAGACCTTACCGCTAACTTCAAACTTGTGTGATTGATCTTCACTGAAGGTACCGATGATTTCAGTGGGCACAGTATGGCGGCATCTTGCAGTTGCTGCCTCTTTTTCTGCAGTTATTCGGTGGCGCTCCCAATTCCACCAAGCAGTACAGTAGTAAATGTTTCCACACAGTTTGTCACGGTATTACTTAACATGCAGGGGCGGAACTAGCTGGGGCAACCGGGGCATTGCTCCGATGCCCCGAGGGTGAGGGGCCCATGGCGCCAGAGGGAAAGAAAAGAAGGAATAATTAAAATGGAAAAATTAGTAATAATCGATAAGTCAAGTGAAGTCTTACCAGATATTAAAATAATCAAAGTTGATTTTGAAAATCATTCGGGCGTAAAAATATGAGAATCGATTAGTCAACTTTAGCTGGCATACCATGCTGTGTCCAGCGTGTATATACGGGGTGAGCTAAAAATCCGCACTTGGTCGTCGGCATGTGACTCCTCATCCCAATGTAAGACAAAAGTGTATCCAGAAAAGCAAATGCAGTTTGAAAAACGAGGCTATGGCGACGCTGTAACAGCATGCAGCGTGGCCAAGAAAACGTAGTATCAACTCGGCGCAGTGCCGGAGCTGTCCATTTAGCTCAGTGATGCCCTGTATTAAAAAAACTTAGTGAATGGATGAACGATGAACTTGGACAGGAGTCATATGGACGTCCCCCTAAAAAATGCAACGAACATTAATAAACGAAATGAGATTAAAAAAAGGGGAGACGAGGCAATGCCGGTTGTAATGGATATGCAGACCCGCCGATGTTCGAGTCACATTCGCGATAGAAACTTTTTTTCACTTAAAGCATCAAACTGTATCCAATTTACACCTCCACAATGCGGCAACTTGTCTATTTCTTTCTGTTACGGTTACCTTTATTTAAACATTAATAAATAACATAAACTTCTCACAGACGTAAACGACCAATTTGTTTGGTCCATAACACGAATAAAGACAAAAGAAAATAATTGTGGATACAATAACATCGTCTGTATCCAATCAGGTCCAAAAAATACAACAGGTGGGCTGCACCAAATAGCACATTATGCTATGCACAATAATTCCATTCTGTACGTTTGACGTCCAGAGCCAGTAGATACACATACGAGCAATGTTGACGTTAGAGATTATGTTCAAAGCGACTAACTTGCATTTGCAAACACTTCGCCTCTCGCCGGGGGAATGGGAATTTGTGGTAAGGTCTTATGGGACTTAACTGCTGAGGTCATCGGTCCCTAAGCTTACGCACTACTTGATCTAACTTTAACTTACGCTAAGGGCAACACAAACCCATGCCCGAGGGAGGACTCTAGCCTCCGACTGAGGGAGCCGCGAGGACCGTAACAAGATGCCTTAGACCGCGCGGCTACCCCGCGCGGCGCCTCTCGCTGGATCATACTTTACTTGACACTACGCAACACATCTGCATCCACCAGTGACGAAGCGGCGTGCACGTGAGGTATCAGGTCGTGTACATCCTTGGGTGGAGTACTGTAAGTAGGCTGTTTAGGTTTTCATGTTGGTAACGCCACGTAGCGCTCTGTATGAAAATCACTGACTGCTGTGTGCAGTCTGTGGCTGATTTGCATTGTAGCATTATTTGCTATTGTAGTGTTGGGCAGTTGGATGTGAACAGCGCGTAGCGTTGCGCAGTTGGAGGTGAGCTACCAGCAGTGGTGGATGTGGGAAGAGAGATGGCAGAGTTTTGAGAGCGAACACTATAAACCTGTTCCTTTAAGTGTCCCCACATATAAAAATTTAATGGAATGAGGTCTGAGGAAAATGGAAGCGAGAACACTGGACCACCACAACGAATCCATTTCCCTGGAAACCCTACATTTCCATGGTTACGCATACCCATTCCGAAGAGTAGTGGTGCACCATCATCGTAAAACCATAGCTGTCCTCGAACATTAGGTGGAAAGTTTTCTAATGCGTCAGGTGAAGTATTGCAAAGAAACGTACTATACAGGGCGCACTCAACTTTTCCGGCAATAGGTAAGGGTCCAAACGAACTCCTTCCACGATTCCAGCCCGCCGGTCTATGCCAAAGCATGCCTGAAAGTCGCGTTCACATGTGACATTTGGGCTGCGCTCTGGCAAAATAATGGCTGTTGTGGAAAAGTACCTTCACGAATGAAACTAGACTCTTCAGTCCTTATCACGTTGTTAACGAAAAGTTTGTCATCTTCCACTTGGTTCGAAAGCAATTCATAGTATCGTACTCTTCGAATGCGGTCTTCTGACGTGTAATGATATGGATGCTGTTCTTCATCGGGCAACACTTCAGCAACCAGTCTTTGAGATACCTGACACTGCCTTGCAATGTCAAGGGTATTTCGCCAAGGTGATTGGTGAACCGTTTCAAGTATCACGTTTTCTATTTGGCAGTACGTCTAATCCTTGGACGACCTGTGCCCACTACTTGTGGACTAGGATTAATGGTTTCTCGGGGGGTATTTCTCCAGGCGACGGAAAACATTATTATTGGAATGGTAACTTTGAGGGTACTGTGCAGCCTACGCAAGAGCAGCTGCAGTAGCAGCAGCTTGGTTATCGGATGCATCCAGCACCAAAAGGATATCGACGTATTCATCGTCTGTGTACACCATCGCGAAGCCGCCCAAAATGAACTTGACAGGACCAGTTGAGAGATGCAGTTTAATGGATCCCACTGTCCTGTGATACGCTATTGTTATGTGACGAATTGATGTCCTCCTTATAAACGACGAGAACTGGGGAACGGATGTCTAAAAAAAAATGAACATGAAGAGGATTCGAACGATAGCTCCGTGGTGGATGCGGATTTGATGCCCCAGCAGTCTGCTAAGTGAGCTACGACGTCTGGTACGGTAGTTCGGGGTGATACACATTCCTCTGTACATTCCGATGCGCCAGCACGATGTGGCAGAGTTGCCAGCTCCTCATTTTCATGTATGTGATTTCAAAATGCACCCGACTGCTTTTTCTAGATAAACTTTCGTATTGAATTTCGATGAAGAGTCGCATGCCGACATCCAAGTGTGGCATTTTTTCTTCATCCTGTATATTCCTAAATGTAA
Source organism: Schistocerca piceifrons (assembly GCF_021461385.2). Classification (NCBI taxonomy): domain Eukaryota; kingdom Metazoa; phylum Arthropoda; class Insecta; order Orthoptera; family Acrididae; genus Schistocerca; species Schistocerca piceifrons. The sequence goes on from NC_060140.1 coordinate 306,236,821, forward strand.
GCAGTTTTAACAAGCGGAGCAAGGAAATTATGTAATTTGAAAATGCTTAAGTTTATTGATACGTTCAATAAAGATGCTCTTGGTGCACACTATGATATGTCCATGGGAAACGTGTGTTTCAAGACACTACCGAGACACGCGATTTGTCGAACAACGTCAATATGAGCGAATACAGAGATCATGTGACTCGGAAATTTTGAAGAAGAATGTGTTATTTGTAGTTTTCCGATTTTTCTGTAATTATAAGATTTACAAAAAGTCATACTCCTCCAACACAAGCTGACTCAAACAAACACTGATAAACTGTCTGGATGACGGGTTTGTAAAATCAAATTACCCTCGAAGTAGCTGCAGCGCCGAAAGTCTTCATATTCATTAAATATACAAGCCTGTGACAATTTATGTTACGCGTCTGAATAAAGGTGCAATTGATTTGACGCCTGTGTTTTGGGTGCCACGGATTTGCAGAACTGAGACGTTCGTTGGTAGTCTACCATCAGTCTGCTGTCGATCGTGTTCTTATTGCACTTGCACGCTACCCTTTAAGTATCTGCTAATTGGAGACGGACCCCTAAATGTTGCTAGCCGGTCACCTCGTCTTAAACTGATGCTAAACAATGGCGTGGGCCGCTGTACAGACGTCTGTCCACAACTGTGGCACGTCTCGATAGTTTCCTTACTATAAGAGGATATGCGGAGAACAATAATCACTCACTTTAGGAAAGTGACTAGCCTGGGACGATTGGGGCAATAATGGAAGTGCCATGTGTCTAGGGCCTCCCGTCAGGTAGACCGTTTGCCTGGTGCAAGTCTTTCGAAATGTCGCCACTTCGACGACGTGCCTGTCGATGGGGATGAAATAATGATAAGGGAAACACAACACCCAGTCTCTGAGCGGAGAAAATCTCCGACCCAGCCGGGAATCGAACCCGGGCCGTTAGGTATGACATTCCGTTGCGCTGACCACTTTTTTTTTTAATCTCATTTTGTTCGCTTCTGTTCGTTGCATCTGTTCGGGACCGACGACGTAATACATCCGTTGAAGTTCGTTGTTGATCGATTAACTCAGGTTTTTTTTTTTTTTGTTTCAGAGGGCGGCTAACCCTCTGCCACTCAGCTACCAGGGGCGGACGATTGGGGCAGTGCAATGGAGGATAAGATGTATCTGGAACTAAGGGAAAAGAAAAGAAAAAAGTCCAATGGAAAGGAAAAATAGAAAACTTCGTAAAATCGTTCAGTCAAGAGAAGTTTTTGCTAAGTTAAAATAATGAAAGATTGTTTTGAAAATCATTCGAACAAAAAGTGAATCGTTTACCTCCTTCATTCACGTCAAAGATGAGTCTTCATTAGCAGCGGACATTCCTTAACTTGATATACATAACGGGAGGGACTAGATGTTAGCAAGCATGTGTTCCGGCCAAGGCAATGACAGAGCTTCAGTCTTGAGGTCGTATACAATTCTATGCATAACAGAATCACGACACAATTTAAATTTAATCCTAAAGGCGCTGCATAGGCTAAAAGGATAATCAAAATTAATCGTGTATGTGGAAACAGTTGAGAACAGATACAAATGTTTTGATAACAAGATAATGCGGTCACCGCATGATTTAAAGACATGTCCGTTAAATACCTCCATTGTAACGCTAAAGACACCAAACGTAACGCGTTGTGCTGGCAGATAAAGAAACCATCTATACACACAGATATTCAATGAAGTTCTTATGGCACTGACAAAAATAATTCGAAGAGTAAGAAATGAAACGAACCAACTGGAGCAACAGGTCTTAAAAATACAACTTGCTCTTTTCGGATGCAGTATACACTGAGGTGCCAAATGTAATCGGATGTCCTCCCTCGGACATGGGTGTGTGTGTTTGTCCTTAGGATAATTTAGATTCAGTAGTGTGTAAGCTTAGGGACTGATGACCTTAGCAGTTAAGTCCCATCAGATTTCACACACATTTGAAAATTTTTTGTAATCGGATAACAATATCTACATATATACATGGCGGTAGGACCGCGTACTCAAGGCACAAAACGGCAGCGCATTGGCGGAGCTGTCATTTGTACTCAGGTGAGTCATGTGGAAAGGTGTCCGACTTCATTGGGGCCGCACGACAGGCCTTGAACGCGGAATGGTAGTTGGAGTAAATGCGTGGGACATTCCATTTTGGAAATCGTTAAAGAATTCAATATTCCGAGATCCACAGTGTCAAGAGCGTGCCGAGAATGGCAAATTCCAGACAGTGCCTGTCACCACGGACAACGCAGTGGCCGACATCCTTGACTTAACGACCCAAAGCGATGGCGTTTGAGTAGAGCTGTCAGTGCTAACAGACAAGCAACACTGCGCGAAATAACAGCAGAAAACAATGTGGAACGTACGACGAACGTATCCGTTAGGACAGTACGACGAAATGTGTCGTTAATAGGGTGTGGCAGCAGAAGACCGAAACGAGTACCTTTGCTAACAGCACGACCAACGCCTGCAGCGCCTCTCCCGCGCTCGTGACCCTGTCGGTTGGGCGCTAGACGATTGCGAAACAGTGGCCTGGTCAGATGAGTCCCGATATTGGTTGGTAAGAGCTGCTGATGGGATTCGAGTATGGCGTACATCCCATGCAGCAATGTACCGAAGTTGCCAATATGGTACTGTGTAAGCTGGTACTGGCTCCATAATGGTGGGTCTGTGTTTACATGGAATTGGTTGGATCCTATGGTCCAATTGAACCGATCATTGCCGGCCGGGGTGGCCGAGCGGTTCTAGGCGCTGCAGTCTGGAGCCGCGCGACCGCTACGGTCGCAGGTTCGAATCCCGCCTCGGGCATGGATGTGTGTGGTGTCCTTTGGTTAGTTAGGTTTAAGTAGTTCTAAGTTCTAGGGGACTGATGACCTGAGAAGTTGAGTCCCATAGTGCTCAGAGCGATTTGAACCATTTTTTTGAACCGATCATTGACTTGAAATGGTTATATTCGGCTACTTGCAGACCATTTGCAGCCATTCACGGACTTTATGTTCCCAAACAACGGTGGAATTTTTATGGATGTCAATGCGCCATCTGGCCACGACTTTTTGCGATTGGTTTGAAGAACATTCTGGACAGTTCGAGCTAATGATTTTGCCAACCACTTCGCTCGACTTGAATTCCATCGAACACTTACGGGACGTAATCGAGAGGTCAGTTCGTGCACAAAATCCTGCACCGCCAACACCTTTGCAATTATAGGAGGCTATACAGGTAGCTTGGCTCCATATTTCTGCAGTTGACTTCCGGAGCCTTTTTGAGTTCCTATCACGTCGAGTTGGTGCACTGCGCCGGGCAAATGGAGGTGCGACACGATATTTGGGGGGTATCTCATGACTAACCTCAGTGTAAATCGCTATAAGGAATTAACACATCGCGTAAAGGCTTGCAGAGCCTGATATGACTTCTTAGGAACCGCGTTGTCAGAAACAGAGGTGCAATATTACCGTTTAATGTCACGTCGACGACGAGGTCATTAGGGACGGCGCACGAAATAGGGGAAGGAAGGATGGGTAAGGAAATCGACCATGCCCTTTTCAGAGGGACAATTCGGCATTTGCCTCAACTGAATGGGAGGGAGGGGGCGCAGAGGAAATCACGGAAAGCCTTACTATGGATAGGCGAACAGTGATTTGACACGCCGCCCTCCCGAATGCGAGTGCAGTGTCTGCCTTACCGTTGTTGCCAGATAGCTCTCAGAAGCAGCTGGAATCATGCATAAAATTGCTTAATTAATATTTCAATATATATGAAAGATTGGCCAGTGAGTGTGAACTACCTAATGAGCAAACTAAATAGTAGAGAAACACTTCTATGAGCTTTGTGAGGAAGAGAGCCTGACAGAGGCCGTAACTGAACTCAAAGTAATCCTTATTTGTCCAGTGATAACCAACATTTGTCCGCAGCTCGTGGAGTCGCTTGAGCACGGGGTCCCGGGTTCGATTCCCGGCGGGATCAGGGATTTTTCCTCCCTCAAGATGACCAGGTGTTGTTGTATCGTCTTCATCATCTTCATTTATCCCCATTACGGTCGGAGGAAGGCAATGGCAAACCACCTCTACTAGGCCTCCCGAGTCACTCCCCTACGCTCTGTAAAGAAGTATGGGACTCATCATCATCATCAATCAACATTTAGTCAGAACTAAATACCAGATTTTAAGGAATGAACTGTGTTGCAGCCGCATATGTAGCAATAAAACCTTTTTTTCATATCTGTCACCTGTGACGGAGATCTTAAAAATTAAGCACTTAAGCTTTTCAATGACGTTTCCTTATCACATTACTCTTCTATTTCTAGGACAGCTGATGTTGATAAGAACCTTATTCAAATCTGTCTTGATGTATGTAACAGAATTCAGGACTTTTGCAAAAGCTGAGCCTTCTTTTTCCAAGATACAAGTATTTAAAGAAAATCTGCGTTCTATGATCAGTCAGGGATGCTTATCGGTTTCGAAGTACTATCAGTGGGAGAAAAGTGGTGAGAATGGTCACAGACCTGTTTGACTGGTGGAAGAATGTAACGGAAATGTTGCAAAACCTGCCAGCACCCTAAGCAATACACCGTACATCTCTCAACAGCGTCCTTGGAAAACACCAAGGCTCATCTTTCAATGCAGAAACGACGAAGGTTCCTGTGCCCCCTACGTATCTATCAAGCTCATATTCAAACTTACGCACTCCTTTTACGTTATCTGTGGATTCTTGTGTTGTCTTGCAGTACAGCATTAGATATTAACACTATGCCGTCCGGCGACACCACAGTGGTGTCGTCTACATAGTATCGCTCAGTGGCCGGCGACGGCACGTTACTATCTTTTGCATTCTGTTGGTGTTTTGTTTAGCTAACAATAAGTTACACACGTCAACACGTGTTTTGTTTTTATAGGTACTTGTGCCCTTTCATCATGGCGGACGAAAGAGACAATAGGATTATTTACGATGAATGCGCGGACATCTTGTCTGACGTTCCGGACGACTTGGCCAATTGGGAAGAGGACATGGGATATATAAAAAAAAAGAAAGTGAACCAGAATCGTAGGAAGATAGTGAAATACGTCCGAGAAGAACCCGGCGAATGCTACGGTTTCCAACTGATTCGGCTGAATCAGACGAGGAAGACAGTGCACAGTGGCCACACTTTGATTTACCGAGGACCAAATACGAAGTATCCCCGGATCCAAACAAATTTCCCAAAGATACACAGAGCGTAATTGCAATAGAAGAAAACTGGATTTAAAAAATGCCAAATTTGTCGACGTTACGGGACTCGAACTTAGAAAATGGTTTGGGCTTGCTATCTACATCTACATCTACATCCATACTCCGCAAACCACCTGACGGTGTGTGGCGGAGGGTACCTTGAGTACCTCCATCGGCTCTCCCTTCTATTCCAGTCTGGTATTGTTCGTGGAAAGAAGGATTGTCGGTATGCTTCTGTGTGGGCTCTAATCTCTCTGATTTTATCCTCATGGTCTCTTCGCGAGATATACGTAGCAGGGAGCAATATACTGCTTGAATCCTCGGTGAAGGTATGTTCTCGAAACTTTAACAAAAGCCTTATAGGAACTGTAAGAAAAGCAAGGATCAATGATTATTGGTCAACGAATCCGTTGATAGACACACCGATATCTCGCAAAACGATGTTGCGCAACTGATTCATACAAATATCATATTTACATTTTTCCGACAGCAACAATAAACTGGATAAAGCCGACCAGCTTGTCAAAGTGCAATTCGTAATTCATTATTTTTCCAAAAAGTTTAAAGAAACATTTAATCTGAGTCAAAACATCTCAACTGATGAAGGAATGATACCGTGGCATGGACGGGTAAATTTTAAAGTTTACAATCCGTCGAAAATTACGAAATACGGCATTCGGATGCTGATTCGAGCAATAGATACATTTCTTCTGGTAAACCTTGCGGGATGTAAGGTCGTGGTCCATGAAACTCTTCAGCTCCTAACGTTTCGTCCAGTGCTTCGCTGGACATCTTCAGAGGGGGGTTTCTCCTCCGGTGAGTCTTGCCGACTGGTCAGCCGGCAAGACTCACCGGAGGAGAAACCCCCCTCTGAAGATGTCCAGCGAAGCACTGGACGAAACGTTAGGAGCTGAAGAGTTTCATGGACCACGACCTTACATCCCGCAAGGTTTACCAGAAGATATGTCATCCGGTCGTGAAAGCCTTCATACTATGAATAGATACATTTCCTCATTCAAGATATATTCCAGCACTGGATAGCCTTTAACAAACACAGTGATGGAACTACTGACAGCCGGCCGGGGTGGCCGACCGTTTCTAGGCGCTTCAGTCTGGGACCACGCGGCTGCTACGGTCGCAGGTTCGAATCCTGCCTCGGGAATGGATGTGTGTGATGTCCTAAGATTAGTTATGTTTAGGTAGTTCTAAGTCTAGGGGACTGATGACATCAGATGTTAAGTCCCATAGTGCTCGGAGCCATCTTTTGAACTATTACACCTTCTAATGGAAAGTGGCATGACCTCTGCATGGATAATTATTATAACAATGTAGAACTTGCAGAGAAGTTGCTTGAAAAGAAAATTCGAGTTTGTGGAACGATACGGCAAAATAGAGGATTTCCGGAAAATTAAAGCGCGCAAAATTCAATGTGTTTGAAGCTCGTTATCAACGGAAAGGTGATAAGCGGCCGGCGACAAGTCAAGTAATCCGACTTAGCGCTACCGGCGCCAAACGATAAAATTGTACGAGACGTGCGGACGGCAAAGTGTTAGTTCACTTTTTGTTATATCATTCAGTTATTTAATTAATTGGGTGTCTATGGTTTTATTCTGAAGGTAAGAAGATTTTCTTACTAGTTCCCACAAGGAACAGTTCGGTTTTGTATTTAATTAAAATGTACTTCGGATAGTGTGTAGTGTGGTTCAAATGGCTCTGAGCACTATGGGACTTAACTTCGGAGCTCATCAGTCCCCTAGGACTTAGAACCACTTAAACCTAACTAACCTAAGGACATCACACACATCCGTGCCCGAGGCAGGATTCGAACCTGCGACCGTAGCGGTGGCGCGGTTCAAGACTGTAGCGCCTAGAACCGCTCGGCCATCTCGACCGGCAGAGTGTAGTATCTGTTAAGTGCAATTATCTACGGTACAATAGCTCTTTCTTCGTATAAATACACCGAGCGAGGTGGCGCAGTGGTTAGCACACTGGACTCGCATTCGGGAGGACGACGGTTCAATCCCGTCTCCGGCCATCCTGATTTAGGTTTTCCGTGATTTCCCTAAATCGTTTCAGGCAAATGCCAGGATGGTTCCTGTGAAAGGGCACGGCCGATTTCCTTCCCCATCCTTTCCTCACCCGAGCTTGCGCTCCGTCTCTAATGACCTCGTTGTCGACGGGACGTTAAACACTAATCTCCTCCTCCTCCTTGTATAAATAAACTGCAGAAAGACGGTTAAGATTGTACTTCATTTAGCCAAAGTACATAAAATAAATCCTACTTTTCTAAATTTTTCTTACATATTTCACTTTTTGTGGAGTGTGGCCAGGGAATGGTGTAATGTAGAGAGTCTGTATATGAAGGAAAAAGTCGGGAGGAAAGGGTGGGGGGGGGGGAGGCTGTGAACGAGGGTGTGTGTGACGTCATGTTGGACAGAGAACAGGATGAGTGGGGGTAAGCATGTAGAAGGGGGCTTCCCGATCACTGTACTTAAGCCCTTGACAATATGTGGAACCTATTTTTGGGTTACTGCAGCACCTTCGCAACTTGCACACGAGGTGAATTCGATCTCTACCGATACGATTATGGACGTTGTTCAGCGACCCGTGGTCTTCTGTGGCTTGTTACGGAGTAATAGCGTAATTATGATTTATTCCGTTTGTTACGTAAATCATCGTTGTTTCTGTGAAAAAGCCTGTAACATGTAATCACCAAAACGTTCAACATAAAACACTGACTAATGCGACAATCTTCGAGCAGACGCAAGAGTACGGCGACGGGAACAGTTCAGTGTAGCGCTGTTGTGCCACTCTCCCATTGGTCCCATACACGATCTGCATACCGACCAGATCTGCATCGGTAATCATATACATACCGCTACGCATTACTCTTAACGCAAAGATAAAACAACAGGAAAACCAAACGCGATTCAGAACCGTAAAGAACTGAATGGAAGATTCAGTGCGAAGAGTAAAGTGGGCATCGCTTGATGTGAATAGTATGCACTGTAAGTTAATGGAACATTGGCGTCATTTGCACTATTGTGCACAAATTTTCAGCGCAATATAGATATAGACGGGTAATAATTTAACTGAACGTGAACACATTATTACGAGCCACCGGAGATCACCGATTCCTTATGCCAAAATCAGAAAATACACTCCTGGAAATGGAAAAAAGAACACATTGACACCGGTGTGTCAGACCCACCATACTTGCTCCGGACACTACGAGAGGGCTGTACAAGCAATGATCACACGCACGGCACAGCGGACACACCAGGAACCGCGGTGTTGGCCGTCGAATAGCGCTAGCTGCGCAGCATTTGTACACCGCCGCCGTCAGTGTCAGCCAGTTTGCCGTGGCATACGGAGCTCCATCGCAGTCTTTAACACTGGTAGCATGCCGCGACAGCGTGGACGTGAACCGTATGTGCAGTTGACGGACTTTGAGCGAGGGCGTATAGTGGGCATGCGGGAGGCCAGGTGGACGTACCGCCGAATTGCTCAACACGTGGGGCGTGAGGTCTCCACAGTACATCGATGTTGTCGCCAGTGGTCGGCGGAAGGTGCACGTGCCCGTCGACCTGGGACCGGACCGCAGCGACGCACGGATGCACGCCAAGACCGTAGGATCCTACGCAGTGCCGTAGGGGACCGCACCGCCACTTCCCAGCAAATTAGGGACACTGTTGCTCCTGGGGTATCGGCGAGGACCATTCGCAACCGTCTCCATGAAGCTGGGCTACGGTCCCGCACACCGTTAGGCCGTCTTCCGCTCACGCCCCAACATCGTGCACCCCGCCTCCAGTGGTGTCGCGACAGGCGTGAATGGAGGGACGAATGGAGACGTGTCGTCTTCAGCGATGAGAGTCGCTTCTGCCTTGGTGCCAATGATGGTCGTATGCGTGTTTGGCGCCGTGCAGGTGAGCGCCACAATCAGGACTGCATACGACCGAGGCACACAGGGCCAACACCCGGCATCATGGTGTAGGGAGCTATCTCCTACACTGGCCGTACACCACTGGTGATCGTCGAGGGGACACTGAATAGTGCACGGTACATCCAAACCGTCATCGAACCCATCGTTCTACCATTCGTAGACCGGCAAGGGAACTTGCTGTTCCAACAGGACAATGCACGTCAGCATGTATCCCGTGGCACCCAACGTGCTCTAGAAGGTGTAAGTCAACTACCCTGGCCAGCAAGATCTCCGGATCTGTCCCCCATTGAGCATGTTTGGGACTGGATGAAGCGTCGTCTCACGCGGTCTGCACGTCCAGCACGAACGCTGGTCCAACTGAGGCGCCAGGTGGAAATGGCATGGCAAGCCGTTCCACAGGACTACATCCAGCATCTCTACGATCGTCTCCATGGGAGAATAGCAGCCTGCATTGCTGCGAAAGGTGGATATACACTGTACTTGTGCCGACATTGTGCATGCTCTGTTGCCTGTGTCTATGTGCCTGTGGTTCTGTCAGTGCGATCATGTGATGTATCTGACCCCAGGAATGTGTCAATAAAGTTTCCCCTTCCTGGGACAATGAATTCACGGTGTTCTTATTTCAATTTCCAGGAGTGTATGTCTGTACAACCTCGCCAGTTTTGTCGATTGCGTTGTTATCTTCAGTTTGAAGAGTGGTTAGATAATGATCTGCATATTATTCGCTTATGTAAAAGTCCTGTCATTTCTTCGCCACAGTTTCGACTCAATCCAAATTAACCCCTCCCACTCCCACGACACTCCCACTTCCCTAAACCGTCAATTATTTATTCCCTGATGCTTAGACACTCTTCATTGGCTTCAACTGATCAAACAAATCCTTTACCACCTCTGACAGAATTATTGGGTTGGCGCATAAGTTCGTAGTGGTTCAAAAATGGTTCAAATGGCTCTGAGCACTATGGGACTTAAATTCTAAGGTCATCAGTCCCCTAGAACTTAGAACTACTTAAACCTAACTAACCTAAGGACATCACACACATCAATGCCCGAGGCAGGATTCGAACCTGCGACCGTAGCGGTCGTGCCGTTCCAGGCTGTAGCGCCTAGAACCGCTCGGCCACCACGGCTGGCTCGTAGTGGTTTTCCGTAAGTTTAACAAACATAACAGAAATTTTAGTCATGAATAATACATTCTCCTTCGTTGTTTACAATAGTCTGACAACACTGGGGTAGATTTTCGATTCTGCGACAGTGGAAATCACGTGGTTTTGAGGCAAAGAACTCGTCGAGCCATGTTCAGAGCGCATTTTCACCCGGAAAGGAAGTTCCTTGAAGGTTGTTCGATAGAGATGTGACGACACAATATCACGTGAATCTGGAGGGTGTGGAACGATTTCCCAACCCCTGTATAGTGTTTTTTTGTCAGTCTAGCAGAGTGCGGGCGGACATAATGTGGAGCAACATAACTTCATGCAGTCTTCCTGGTCATTGTTCTTGAGTTGCGACTGCAAGACTTTCAGTTGTTAACATTAAATTTCAGCAGTTATGGTTAAATCTAAGGGAACCAATTCCTAGTACACCATCCGTCGCTGTTCTACTAGATGCACAACGTTATCTTGTGTGGATGCGTGCAAATCTTTGTATAGGAAGTTGCTGCTTTGTTTGGGCTCAGCCATTCATTTTTAAGTTCTAGGGGACTGATGACATCAGAAGTTCAGTACCATAGTGCTCAGAGCCATTTGAACCATTCATTTGCCGCGCGGGATTACCCGAGCGGTCTGGGGCGCTGCAGTCATGGACTGTGCGGCTGGTCCCGGCGGAGGTTCGAGTCCTCCGTCGGGCATGGGGGTGTGTGTTTGTTTTTAGGATAATTTAGGTTAAGTAGTGTGTAAGCTTACGGACTGATGACCTTAGTAGCTAAGTCCCATAAGATTTCACACACATTTGAACATTTGAACCATTCATTTCTTTTCCTTATGTTAACATAAAGACAAAATTTCTCGTCACCACTAACGATACAGGATAGGAATGGTTGATGTTGTTCAAGAGCCAGTTGGTGACGAGCAAGCAGAGATGCATATACAGCCACCCGCTGATTTCTGTTGTTTTGCCTTAGTGCACGCGATTTTCGAACCTTCCGCATCGCATGCAAACGTCGCACAATGCTAGAATGATCGCAGATCATCACATTTGCCAGTTCTCGAGCACACTGACATGGATCATTGTGGATTAATGCGTTTGAGCGATCTTCATCAAAAGCTGAAGGTCTCCCTGAAAGTGAACAGTCACTACCCTCAAACCGATCCTCCTCAAAACGAGAAAACCATTTTCTTGCGGTGCTCTGTCCAATGTCATTATCCCCATTGATCCCACATATGGATGCCTTCCTGCTACCATCCCTTTACTGAGCTCAAACAGAAGAAAATGTCGGAAATGTACCGCTTTCTCCCCTTGGCATTCCATTTTCTAGCGTCCACAGCATCAGTCACTATCTACAAATGACAAAATGACAGTATGTAAACTTGGTTGGTTGGTTGGTTGTTTGAGGTTAAAGGGACCAAACAGCAAGGTCATCAGTCCCTTGTTTCAAATAGACTCCATTCTCCTAACGGGACATCTCAGAAAAGTCAGAACAATAAAACGGAAAAAGGAAAAAACGTAAAAGGGCAGTCACGTTGTCATTAGTAAAAACAAATGAGGGAAGTCGGCAAGAGAACGAACCCAACACTATGCTGAAGCAGCATAGGCAAGACCACCTGTGACTTAAAAGGTACAACTGCTATAATGCAGAAAGTACGTATGGGAATAGAAAGACTAACCAAGCCTTAAAAAGAAGGGGTAAAAACAGAGTAAAAGGGGAAGAAAAGAGGATTCCGGTCAGGGAGGTGAATCGGGAATCTCTGAACACTGCCTGCAGTGGGAGACACCCAAACACTCACCGCCCTGCCCCAACACCAGAGAGAGATTAAAAACTTTAAAACTGAGAGTAAAAACGACTCTCCCGGAGGAAACCGAGAACCAGAGAGACCATCCGGGAATCGTCAGCCAACATCAAAGGTAAAGTGTGGGGGAGTCTGTACTTAGCACGCAGAGCCAAAAGAAGGGGGCATTCAACCAAAATGTGGGCCACTGACTGGAAGGCTCCACAACCACATAGCGGGGGTGGCTCATCACGCAAAAGAAAACCTTGGGTCAGCCTGGTATGGCCAATGCGGAGACGACACAGTGTGGTCGAGTCCTTGCGGGAGAGGCGAAAGGAAGAACGCCATGGGCCTGGTGTCACCTTAATTGCACGAAGTTTATTAGACAGTGGAGTAGCCTCCCAAGAATTGGCCCATGACTGTGCGAAGTGGGATTTGATGTGAAGCCGTAAATCCGCTGCAGGAGGGGTTACAGAAAACGGGGGGTAAGTAACTGCTCCCCCAGCCAAACGATCAGCGAGCTCATTACCCGGGATACCCACATGGCCCGGGACCCATAGGAGTATGTAAACTCAAACAGCTACAGTGAACTACAAATAAGAAGTGAAAGTCGATAAATAAACTCAAAGAAACTTGAATACTACTATGCAAAACGAAAAGTTACGAACTTAGGCACCAGCCTAATACAGTGCCATCGATGAACCGCGAAGTTCCTCATTGTCAGTAATGTGACGTTACTATCACATATCACTATCCGATATTATTTAATTATCACTGCTATTTCGCAGTTATACACGAGCTGGAGTCAGTTCGCAGTTAGATATGAGCTGGAGTGGTTTTTTGTCGCCAGAAGTGTTCCTGTAGCGTCCCTTGCCGCTGAATCTCATTAGCCCGAGCGGGGCCCGCTTTCCGGAGAATAGGCAGTTCGCAGAATCCGGACGACGGTACGGTCTGCTGCTATTGAAAGCCAGGCTGGCGCCTGCATCACGAGCTCTCCGCTGCCTCTATAGCCGTCTACAACATCGAAAGTGCTGGCGGTGCAGGATTTTGTGCACGAACTGACATCTCGGTTATGTCCCGTAAATATTTTCGATGGTATTGATGTCGAGCGAAGTGGGTGACCAAGTCATTCTCTCGAACTCTACTGAATGTTCTTCAAACCAGTGGCAAACAATTGTGGCCCGATGACAACGGCGCGTTGTCACCCATAAAAATTCCAACATTGTTTGGCAACATGAAGCCCTTGAATGGCTGCAAATGGACTCTAAGTAACCTAAAATACCCATTTCCAGTCAATAATCGGTTACTAGGACCAGAGGACCCAATACATTCCATGTAAACACAGCCCACACCATTATGGATCCACAATCAGTTTGCGCAGTGCCTTGTTGACAACTTGGTTCCATGGCTGTATGCAGCCTGTGCTGCACTCGAACCCTATCATTAGCTCTTACCACCTCAAATCGAGACTCATATGAACACGCCACGGTTTTCCATACGTCTAGGGTCCAATCGATATGACAACGAGTCCAGAAGAAGCGTTGCGGGCTATGGTCGTGCTGTTAGCAAAGGCAGTCGTGTCGGTCGTCTTCTGCCATAGCACATTAATACCAAATTTCCCCGCACTGTCCTAATGGATACGTTCGTCTACGCTCCACATTGATTTCTGTGGTTAATTCATGCAGAGCTGCCTATTTGTTAGTACCGACAGCTCTATGCAAGCACCGCGCTCTCGGTCGTTAAGTGAAGGCCGTCGTCCAGTGCGTTGTCTAAGTTGAAAGAGAAATAACGCCTGAATCTTGATACTCTCAGCACACTATTGACACTGTGAATCTCTAAATACTGAATTCCCTAACGTACTTCAAAACGGAATGTCCCATACGTCTAACTCCAACTACCATTCCCCGTTTAAAATCTGCTAATTCCCGTCGTGCGGACGTAATCACGCTGGAAACAATTTCACACAGATCACCTGAAAAACGACAGCTCCGCCGATGCACTGCCCTTTTATGTGTTGTGTAAGCGACACCACCGTCATCTGTCTGTATGCTCATACCCCACGACATTTGACACCTCAGTGTAAGTAGCGCAATTGCGATTGCGAAACCTATTCTCTGCAGCTCATTACTTCCTTACTTTGTCACATGACTTGTGTTCGTTACTTTGATTAAACTTGTGGGTTCTTTTCGTACCGTTGTACTCGATTACGCGAGCTTCCCGGATAAGCAGATTGTGTGTTTTTGGTGCCTCGCACTGTGTTAGTGTGATTCCGTAATATAATTTTAACTAGACAGAAATTTTCTCTCTATTAATCTCAATGTTTCATGTCATCATATAATCTCAGTTTTAACCTAGTGCTCAAAATCCTTCGACTTTCTTACAGCTTGTCCTGGATAAGTGACCCTTTAGAAATGAGCAAAACCTGTTGTATTTCCAATTGGTTTACTTCACTGTGTCGGCATTCTCCTTGTGCACAGTAGCCCACTACAACTTACTTATTATTCTGTCGAAGCAATGAGCATACCATTCGCTCTACTTGTGACAGTACGATTTAGTATCCGCAGGTACTATTTTGTCAAAGCAATGAGCATTCCAATCTCGTTTTTTTTATCAGCATGAAATAATTTATATTAATATTCAGTGTTAAGTGCAACGAGCATTGCACTCAATCGTCCTGTATCAATACGCCGTACTCTTGAGTGGCGTTGTGTGAAAGCTATGATCATAGCGCACTAGTCGACTTCCACCAACGCACACGAGGCCTACATAGGTTCAATACCTTTTCAAAATTACTCCTTAACATCTTTTACTGCTTATTCGTATCCAGTCCAGAGTGAATAACATGTGGGGACAGCATCTAAAGTAAAATATGAAATATTTAATGAAGAGTGATTTGTTTAAATATGGTGTGACTTGAGAAATTATGTCCAGAAACAAAAACTGACAATTTGAATAGTTGGTATGATTGGTCGGAGTAAGTAGATAGTGTTTACAAGGAGAGTATTGTCTACACTCTCGATAGCAGATGTTTTCGAGATGCGGCAGAGTCTTCCACGAAACACACACTGAAGGCTTTCACGTCCGGTTGTCCTGGTTGCTAGCGAATATTCTGGGTTGTAGGGTCATGATTCATGAAACTATTTTGTACTTTACGTTTATTAGCCCACAGGTGCAATGGACATCTTCAGAGGTGTTCCTGCATCCGCCGTGTCCTTCCGGCAGGACTCAGCGGATCCTGGAGCACTTATGAAGATGTCCAATGCAGCTGTGGGACAAACATCAGAAACGAAACATTTTCATGTACCACTTCTGTGAATCGCCAGGCAATATATGCACATCTGAGGCTGCGAACGTTATTCATCGATCTTGTTTACTGATATACCAGCTACAACTGCATTTGTAGCAGCTGACGGAGCAGGTGTGCTCTGGTAGCTATGAATTGCAGTTGCTTTTATTTAGAACTTTACTGCTACTGATTACACTACTGGCCGTTAATATTTTAACACCATGCATGCGACATGCAACAAACATCGTAGTGGCTTGTCGAGCTTCGGTATTCAAACAATTGCCATTTCAGCACAATACACATTTTACGCCGGCAGGTGTGGCCAAGCGGTTAAAGGCGCTACAGTCTGGAACTGCGTGACCGCTACGGTCGCTGGTTCGAATCCTGCCTCGGGCATGGATGTGTGTGATGTCCTTAGGTTAGTTAGGTTTAAGTACTTTTAAGTTCTAGGAAACTGATGACCTTAGAAGTTAAGTCCCATACTGCTCAGAGCCATTTGAACCAACACATTTTGCACAGATGAAAGATTAAGTAGCCGATTTATGATTCGTAAGTTGCATTTTTAATGTTTGTTGTGGGGAGATCGTGTTATGTTGAAAAATGGCTCTGAGCACTATTCGACTTAACTTCTGAGGTCATCAGTCGCCTAGAACTTAGAACTAATTACACCTAACTAACCTAAGGACATCCTTGCCCGAGGCAGGATTCGAACGTGCGACCGTAGCGGTCGCTCGGCTCCAGACTGTAGCGCCTAGAACTGCACGGCCGATCGTGTTATGTCTCGTGCAAGAAGGACAAACGTTCCGGAATTCAACAGCAGCAGGATAGCAACGTATCCCAAATTACATTTTATCGTTCCGCGATGTTACTGGGATTTGCCACGATTGTCATGCGAGTGTAGAATCTATGAGTTCATGAGGCTCATGCTCAACGCCATGAAGAACCTCAGCTGCCCATCAATTAGCGCTCGAGTCGGCAGACGTATTATTCGCTCCGCCGAGCAGGATGACACAGTCATGTCACATTCCTTGAGTCTAGGTGAAGGCCTGTTTACAGAGAAACAAGTATTGACGCTGAGAGGCCGACGACATCTGGAGCACGAAGGACTGTCAGCACTGTGACAACACTACGGTTTCGCATACCGCGGCAGAGGCGAGAGGCGCGCCCACAGCGCTGCGCACGACAGCGCTATAAACACGAGTGGCACCACGTCGCCTTTTCAGTGTGTGTACGCTTTGAGGAGAACGAACGTTGCCAGATTGAATTCGTCATGTCTCATAGTCATACGGACCTACTGCCTGGTGTCATGGTATGGAGTAATAATGGGTATACAAGACGATCACTTCTGATTCAAATACCTGGCAGTATGGACAGAAGCCCGTATTTCCTGACTTCTTATCTTCAACGTATCGCCGGCCGAAGTGGCCGAGCGGTTCTAGTCGCTGCAGTCTGGAACCGCGCGACCACTACGGTCGCAGGTTCGAATCCTGCCTCGAGCATGGATGGGTGTCATGTCCTTAGGTTAGTTAGGTTTCAGTAGTCCTAAGTTCTATGGGACTGATGACCTCAGAATTTAAGTCCCATAGTGCTCAGAGCCATTTGAACCATTTAATTTTCAACGTATCCGTGACGTTACCTTTCAACAGCTAATGCAGTACGACGTGTTGCTCGTGCTGTCCTGACCCTCCACAATTCAGAGGACGTTCGACTGTTGCCCTGACCAGCACATTCCCCAGATCTCTCACTGGTCTCACGCATGGTCGTTTTTTGCTGAGAGTCTGACACCTCACCACACATCAGCCACCACGATTCCTGATCTCTGGCACAAAGGTGAAACAGCGTGGAATAACATACTCGTGTCGGTTATAATAGGGGCGTTCACATTTTCTCTCGATTCAGGTTGGTTTCATTCAAGTTTCCAGTACACCATATTATTTATCATTCTTCTGGTTGCAAAACGCTATTTTTCAACATAATCTCAGTTCATTGCGACGGCCCTACGCCACCATACTGGTAGGTCCTGCATGTCCGCGTGGTACCATTCCACTGGTCGACGTCGGAGCCAACGTCTTTCTGCATCAATAACTTTCCCATCACATACGTACTGCTTCCCCCGGAATGCACCCTTCATTGGGCCAAACAGGTGGAAGTCGGAAGGTGCGAGGTCCGGGCTTTACGATGGATGAGAAATAACAATGCAATGAAGCTTTGAGAGCTCCTCTGGGGTACACAGTTTTGGTGTAGCCTTGCATTGTCACAGGGAAGGAGAAGTTCGTTTGCTTGATTGTGGAGGCGAACACGCTGAAGTCGTTTCTTCAAATTCTTCTGAGGGTACCGCAGTACACTTCAGAGTTGATAGGTGCACCATGAGTAAAAACATCAAACAGAATAACCACTTCAAAGGCGCAGAAGACCGTTGCCGCAACTGTATTGGCTGAAGGTGCGGCTCTTCTCCGGAATGTGGCGCAACTCCATCGATTGGCGTTTTGTCCCCAGTTGGAAGTGACGATTCCTTGTTTTCACGCCTGTGACGATATTCGACTAAAAATTGTGACTATCAGCCTCGAGATGCGCAAGCAGTTCCACACAGACAGTCCTTCGTCGTTCTTTATGGTCTTCTGTTAGGCAGCGAGGAACCCATCACGCACACTCTTTAAATACTGTAACTAATAGACGAGTGTGTCAGCATTAACAAAAGATACGTCCAGTTGTACAGAGAGGTGTTTGTTTGTGATGCGTCTATCACATCGAATGAGAGTGTCCACACGTTCCAACATTACAGAAGTCACAGCTGTTTGTGGCGGCCGGCAAGCGGCAGGTGGATTGGTTTGAGCGACTTTATTGCGTTCATGACAGATGTCTCGTTCAACAACTCACCGTGTTTTTTTTTTCACTGCCACATCTCCATAGACATTCTACAAGTGCCTATGAATATCTACGGTGCTCTGCTTTTCCGCCAAAAGAAACTCAATGGCAAGTCACTGCTTGGAATACACCTCTGTTACAAACGCCATTTGGAAGCCCAGGTGCAGTGCCGCCACCTATCGGTACTTCATGAAACAAATTTCACAATTTTTTCAACCGAAACTGAAAGATAAATGTTTCGCATTATTAATTTAAAGTTTCTTGTACAAGCTCAGTTCGACTCGATGCCCAGCCAAGTTAGAGTCATTGTTAGAGTCACTGTTAATCCAGAGGCGACAGCTCTGTGTAAAAAAATGTCCATCCTGCATATCCCAAATCATAGGCTTCGACAAGGGAGACAAGAGGGGCACTTGCACCGTGCTGCCCTCTCCACCGCCCTAGAACTTGGCATAGAAGGTTTTTACTCGTTACGGAATTCTTACACACGCCTAGGCGTGATTACCCGTGATTCCGCTAAGACACTCGTTTAGCCAGTTGAAGCATTTCGTGGCTGATTGCAGTGAGACAGTATTATGGCTTTAGCAATTGCTTTCTCGGGGCTGGCGGTCTAGCGGCGCCGGCACGATCACGATACGTCAGTGTGGCCGCTCAGAGGTCTGGAGGCAGGAAAAAAAAAGAATTGAAGCTTTCACCGATGAACTTGAAGCGGTGTCCTGTGACGTCCATTCAGACCAAATGCCGAGAGTAATAACGACCAAATGAAGGGAAAGAAAGGATGGCTGGTAATGTCATCAATCCCTTCTGCGTTATTTGATCTTAAATTGTCCAAAATCCTCTTAAATTCTGATTCTATACTGTATCCCTCACCTTTCCTAAATCGATTCCGTTTCTTCTATCATATCAGACAAATTTTCCCCTCATAGAGGGGAATTCCGGTTGCACTCTTAATGTTACCACTCTTGCTTTTAATTTTACCGAAGGTTGTTTTGATTCTCCTATATGCTGAGTCCATCCTTCCGACTATCATTTCTTTTTCGATTTCTTCACATTTTTCATGCAGCCATGCTGTCCTGGCTTTTCTTCACTTCCCTTCTATTTCATTCCTCAGCGGCTTGTACTTCTTTATTTCTGAATTTCCCTGAACATTTTTGTACTTCCTTCTTTTATCGATCAGCTGAAGTATTTCTTCTGTTACTCATGGTTTCTTTGCAGTTACCTTCTTTGTACCTATGTTTTTCTTTCGAGCTCCTGTGATTGCCCTTTTCAGAGATGTCATTCCTCTTCAACTGTACTGTCTACTGGACTATTCTTTATTGCAGTATACACAACCTTAGAGATCTTCAAGCGCATCTCTTCATTCCTCAGTACTTCCGTATCCCACTTCATTGCGTATTGATTCTTCCTGAATAACCCCTTAAACTTCAGCCTACTCTACATCACTACTACATTGTGATCTGTGTCTGTATCTGCTCCTGGGTACGCCTTACAACCCAGAATCTGATTATCCATGTTAAATCAAGGAAACTTTTACTCAGGGAGGCATAGCGCCCTTATAGGCATTGTACTGCGCTAATATCGGCCTCGCGGTCCGAGTACAATTCAGTTAACTTTTAAAGGTTTCCATCGTTGCAAGATAAATACCTAAGCAGTTCACTGCATTATAGTTCCTATCAAATGTAAACGTCTAGTGACGAAGGCTGTTGATAGTGGCGTACTGAGAACGCATAAAATGCATCACATATGAATAAAAGTTTACAACATTTATTAATGAATAAGGTATATGCAGTACTTAACTCTCTGCTGAAGAGCAGCAACGTTAGATACAACATTTGCCTAGGAATCACTTTCCATTAAAGTCCTAATCAGATTAAGTTACATTTCCAAAAACTCCTTTCACCGAGTGATGAACTTGGTGAAGGAGTGGTAGCCGTCAGAGACGGGTGGTGAACGTAAGTCGCACTAGCTGCTGGGAAGATGGCCTTAGAAGTAAACCAGCTGACTATTCAGTTGAACTCCATTTGCCTCACAACTTCGCTCTGCTGCCGACTGGCTATGCGGTCCTCTAAATACTCTGCGGGCGGAAGGATTCTGAGCAAAGCTCTAGTTCGTCATGTGACCGGCGCAGCAAAATAATGCGTTAAAAGCGGTGCTCTGTGCTCTCTCCACTGTTTCCTCCCTAGGCAGCGCGCCGTCCCGCCACATACGCCTGCTGTGCAGGCAACCCCGCAGACTGTGGTAACACAGGGGTACAGAAGTGAGCAAATTGATCAAATTAATGGTGACAAGACAAACTTTAACTGTGCACATTTATTACTGTATGAGAGTAGTTACGTAAATCTGATAAATTTCCACGAAAGAATGGAACATTTTAGAAAGAGATTTTCACTCTGCAGCGGAGTGTGCGGTGATATGAAACTTCCTGGCAGATTAAAACTCTGTACTGGACCGAGACTCGAAGAGTACTTGCCAGCGGATGTCAAAGGTCCCGAGTTCGAGTCTCGGTCCAGCACACAGTCTTAATCTGCCACGAAGCTTCATATAAGCGCACTCTCATTCTGGAAACATCTCCCAGGCTGTGGCTAAGCTATGTCTCTGCAATATCCTTTCTTCCAGGAGTGCTAGTTCTGCAATGTATGCAGAAGGGCTTCTCTGAAGTTGGAAGGTACGAGGCGAGGTACTGGCGGAATTAAAGCTGTGAGGACGGACCGTGAGCCGTGCTTGGGTACCTCAGTTGGTAGAGCACTTGCCCGCGAAAGGCAAAGGTCCCGAGTTAGAGTCTCGGTCCGGCACACAGTTTTAATCTGCCAGGAAGTTGCAATGGAACATTTTTGTTGTGCCATCACGGACGATCGTATAAAGAAATTCAACAATCTATAGCGTACAGTTTATTGCTGACAGCCGTCTGAATTGGTCAGTGTGTTGATTGCGACTGAACGTGGAGAAAACCGAATATCGTGTTTTTATTACACATTTTCATTTAAAGGGTTGGACTGCAGCACGAATCAAAACAGAATTTGATGAAGTTCAAGCGGATTGTGCACCATCATTAAAGATTATTTACTTCTGGATTAATGAATTTTAATGTGCTCGGACAAGAACCGAAGGCGAAGAGTTCTTCGGCCGTCCAATTGAAGTCACCACAAAGGATACGATTGAGAAAATCCGTGATATGGTAATAGAAAAGCGGCAAATAAAAATTCATGATATTGCTGAGACTGTAGGAATCTTAAATGAGCGTGTGCACAGTATACTGCACGGAAAATAGGCTGTGAAGGAGATGTATGGAAGGTGGGCGCCGCGATCGCTCATAGTCTACTTAAAGCGCACCCGGTATAATACTTCAACTCAATGTCTGACTATGTATTTCGCAAGAGTTTTTGTGCCGATTAGTGACTGTTGATGGAATCTGGATCAATCATCATACACCAGAGTCAAGACGGCAGTCAAACCAATAGACATAGTCTGGTGGAAGTGCATCGAAGATGGCAAAGACCATTTTATCAGCTGGTAAGGTCATGGCCATTTTTTTGAGATTTCCAAGGAATAATACTCATAGATTACTTGGATAAGGGTAGAACCATAACTGAACCACATTATGCTTCACTTTTGCATAGTTTAAAACTTGCGTTGGCTGAAAAAAAAACCAAGACTGGCATGCAAAAAAGTGCTCTTTCATCAGGATAATGCACCATCACACGCATCAGCGAAAACAATGGCGAAAATGCATGAATTGAACTCTGAATTGCTTCCTCATCCGCCCTATTCACCGGACTTAGCCCCAAGTGACTTGTTCCTGTTCCCTAACTCAGAACTTTGGCTTTCTGGAAAGGAATTTTCATCAAATGCGGAAGTGATAGTTGCAGTCAACGAATATTTTGTAGAGTTTGACAGAAACTATTTTTTCTTGCTTTTTTTACCAGACTTACCAAACCAACCTCGTATAATACAGTTAGTAGTTCACTGAACATTAGTAACAGTAATTAATGTGTTCTGCTGCTTTAATGATCTTCTGAACACACTGTGGTATAGATTCGACCAGGTTAGAGCAAATGTGTCCAAGTTAGTTGTCTTGGAACCACATGCTTACCACATTTACTAACATGTATTCTTTTGTGGAATAGTCCGTTTAACCTTTTAATAATACTCCACAAACTCTCGACAGCATATAAGACAGGCGAATACCAGGCCACTGAAGCATATCAACGTTGTTTTCTTCCATGAACTTCTTGACTTCTTTAGAAGTGTGACACATGGCCAGCTCAAGTTGAAACGTTCTTCCACCATCTGCAAATCCTGAGCCTAAGGATTTCCACGTAATTGGTTGAATTCACCACACAGTCAATTGGAACTAGTGCCTCAGGGCCATTTGCAGTGAAGGAAACCCAACACATTTTTCTGGGTTGGTATTTTACAGTCTGTTCAATACACACTCAGCTATCACTGCGTGAAGGTTGCTTGACCTCACAACTCTTTCTCTGTACCATTGAACAATAAAATGTGACTCATCAGTGAGGATTACATGTTGACAGCCATTGGAGGTCCAAGATTTATATATCTTGGGCCATTCCAATCGTTTCTTTCTTTCGTGGTAGGTGTTAACAACTGCTTCTTTCTTGGCTTTCGTGCCTTCCGCCCACAATTCCAACATCCATGCATGTCCCAAGGAACTTTGCATCGTAATTCAGAATAACACAGGCTCTGTAGTACATATTTTTCTATATGTTTGTAAGTAGGCTGTTTAGGTTTTTATGTTGGTAACGCCACGTAGCGCTCTATATGAAAATCACTGACTGTGCTGTGTGGTGTCTGTGGCTGGTTTGCATTGTTGGAATATTCGCTATTGTAGTGTTAGGGAGTTGGATGTGAACAGCGTGTAGCGTTGCTCAGTTGGAGGTGAGCCGCCAGCAGTGGCGGATGTGGAGAGAGAGAGAGAGAGAGAGAGAGAGAGAGAGAGATGGCAGAATTTTGAGAGCGGACTATCTGGATGCGTGTCCATCAGAAAGAGTAAATTTGTAATACTGGATATCATGAACTGCTATATATATATGATGACTTTCGAATATTATTAAGGTAAATACATTGTTTGTTCTCTATCAAAATCTTTCATTTGCTAACTGTGCCTATCAGCAGTTAGTGCCTTCAGCAGTTAGTGCCTTCAGCAGTTAGTGCCTTCAGCAGTTAGTGCCTTCAGCAGTTAGTGCCTTCAGCAGTTAGTGCCTTCAGCAGTTAGTGCCTTCAGCAGTTAGTGCATTCAGCAGATAGAATCTTTTATTTAGCTGGCAGTAGTTCGAGTAACTAAGATTTTTGTGAGGTAAGTGATTCATGAAAGGTATTGCTTAATGTTAGTCAGTATTACAAATTTACTCTTTCTGATGGACACACATCCAGATCGTCCGCTCTCAAAATTCTGCCATCTCTCTCCCCACATCCACCACTGCTGGCGGCTCACCTCCAACTGAGCAACGCTATACGCCGTTCACATCCAACTGCCCAACACTACAATAGCGAATATTCCAACAATACAAACCAGCCACAGACTTCACACAGCACAATCAGTGATTTTCATATAGAGCGCTACGTGGCGTTACCAACATAAAAACCTGAACAGCCTACTTACATGGGCCGGCCAGTGTGGCCGAGCGGTTCTAGGCGCTTCAGTCTGGAACCGCGCGACCGCTACGGTCGCAGGTTCGAATCCTTCCTTGGGCATGGATGTGTGTGATGTCCTTAGGTTAGTTAGGTTTAAGTAGTTCTGAGTTCTAGGGGACTGATGACCTCAGATGTTAAGTCCCATAGTACTCAGAGCCATTTGAACCATTTTTTGAACCTACTTACATGTTGAATCAGTTCTCCAGTCGCCCATTTCTTCAGTTTCTCCACGTCTTTTCTGCAGCGATTTCGCAGTGGCTGCCCTGAAATTCCTATTTATTTCATTCCTAGGGGATTTATATGGCTATATTCCTGTCTGTCCCTAAAAGCTTTTATACTTCCTTCTTTTGTGGATCAACTGAAATGTTTCTTCTATTACCAAAAACTTTTTTATAGCTACTTTCCTAGTACGTACGTTTGTACATCTAACATCTGTGATCGCCCATTTTAGAGATATCCATTTCTCTTCAACTGAACTCTCTGCTCTGGTATTCGTTATCGCAGATCCACACCCTCAACGAACTTCGGGGTCTCATCATTCCTCAGTACTTCAGTAGCCCGCTTCCTTCTACATTGATTCTTCCGGACGGTTCTCTTTAACTTCACCCTGTTCATCGTTACTAAATTGTGATCTGAGTCTATATCTGTTTCTGGGTACGCCTTACAACCCAATATCTGATTTTGGCTTGGCTTTGAGCACTATGGGTCTTAACATCTACGGTCATCAGTCCCCTAGAACTTAGAACTACTTAAACCTAACTAACCTAAGGACATCACACAACACCCAGTCATCACGAGGCAGAGAAAATCCCTGCTGACCCCGCCGGGAATCGAACCCGGGAACCCGGGCATGTCTGATTTTGGATTCTAACTGGAATCTTCCCGTATCTCCCGGTCTTTTCCAAGTATGCTTCACCTCTTTATGATTCTTGAACAGTGTATTCGCTATTGCTAGCTGAAATTTATTGCAGAATTCAATTAGTCTTTCCGTTCTCTCATTCCTAGCACCAATCCCATATTCTCTCGTAATCCTTTCTTCTACTCCTTCCCCAACAATGGCATTCCAACCCCCCATGATCATTAGATTTTCATCACAGTTCACATACTGAATTACCCGTTCAGTGTACTCTTACACTTTCTCTCTCTCTTCATCTGCTTGCGACGTTCGCATATATACTGGAACTAACGTTGTCGGGATCAATTTGCTGTTGAATCTGATGAGAACAACCCTATCACCGAACAGTTCACAGAAGCTCACTCTCTGTCCTACTTTTCTGGGGTAATGCAGGAGTAGGTTTAATAATGAATAGGAAAATAGGAATGCGGGTAAGCTACTACAAACAGCATAGTGAACGCATTATTGTGGCCAAGATAGATACGAAGCCCACACCTACTACAGTAGTACAAGTTTATATGCCAACTAGCTCTGCAGATGACGAAGAAATTGAAGAAATGTATGATGAAATAAAAGAAATTATTCAGATTGTGAAGGGAGACGAAAATTTAATAGTCATGGGTGACTGGAATTCGAGTGTAGGAAAAGGGAGAGAAGGAAACATAGTAGGTGAATATGGATTGGGGGACAGAAATGAAAGAGGAAGCCGCCTTGTAGAATTTTGCACAGAGCACAACATAATCATAACTAACACTTGGTTTAGGAATCATGAAAGAAGGTTGTATACATGGAAGAACCCTGGAGATACTAAAAGGTATCAGATAGATTATATAATGGTAAGACAGAGATTTAGGAACCAGGTTTTAAATTGTAAGACATTTCCAGGGGCAGATGTGGACTCTGACCACAATCTATTGGTTATGAACTGCAGATTAAAACTGAAGAAACTGTAAAAAGGTGGGAATTTAAGGAGATGGGACCTGGATAAACTAAAAGAACCAGAGGTTGTACAGAGATTCAGGGAGAGCATAAGGGAGCAATTGACAGGAATGGGGGAAATAAATACAGTAGAAGAAGAATGGGTAGCTTTGAGGGATGAAGTAGTGAAGGCAGCAGAGGATCAAGTAGGTAAAAAGACGAGGGCTAGTAGAAATCCTTGGGTAACAGAAGAAATATTGAATTTAATTGATGAAAGGAGAAAATATAAAAATGCAGTAAGTGAAACAGGCAAAAAGGAATACAAACGTCTCAAAAATGAGATCGACAGGAAGTGCAAAATGGCTAAGCAGGGATGTCTAGAGGACAAATGTAAGGATGTAGAGGCCTATCTCACTAGGGGTAAGATAGATACCGCCTACAGGAAAATTAAAGAGACCTTTGGAGATAAGAGAACGACTTGTATGAATATCAAGAGCTCAGAAGGAAACCCAGTTCTAAGCAAAGAAGGGAAAGCAGAAAGGTGGAAGGAGTATATAGAGGGTCTATACAGGGGCGATGTACTTGAGGACAATATTATGGAAATGGAAGAGGATGTAGATGAAGATGAAATGGGAGATATGATACTGCGTGAAGAGTTTGACAGAGCACTGAAAGACCTGAGTCGAAACAAGGCCCCCGGAGTAGACAATATTCCATTGGAACTACTGACGGCCGTGGGAGAGCCAGTCCTGACAAAACTCTACCATCTGGTGAGCAAGATGTATGAAACAGGCGAAATACCCTCAGACTTCAAGAAGAATATAATAATTCCAATCCCAAAGAAAGCAGGTGTTGACAGATGTGAAAATTACCGAACTATCAGCTTAATAAGTCACAGCTGCAAAATACTAACACGAATTCTTTACAGACGAATGGAAAAACTAGTAGAAGCCAACCTTGGGGAAGATCAGTTTGGATTCCGTAGAAACACTGGAACACGTGAGGCAATACTGACCTTACGACTTATCTTAGAAAAAAGATTAAGGAAAGGCAAACCTACGTTTCTAGCATTTGTAGACTTAGAGAAAGCTTTTGACAATGTTGACTGGAATACTCTCTTTCAAATTCTGAAGGTGGCAGGGGTAAAATACAGGGAGCGAAAGGCTATTTACAATTTGTACAGAAACCAGATGGCAGTTATAAGAGTCGAGGGACATGAAAGGGAAGCAGTGGTTGGGAAGGGAGTAAGACAGGGTTGTAGCCTCTCCCCGATGTTGTTCAATCTGTATATTGAGCAAGCAGTAAAGGAAACAAAAGAAAAATTAGGAGTAGGTATTAAAATTCATGGAGAAGAAATAAAAACTTTGAGGTTCGCCGATGACATTGTAATTCTGTCGGGGACAGCAAAGGACTTGGAAGAGCAGTTGAATGGAATGGACAGTGTCTTGAAAGGAGGATATAAGATGAACATCAACAAAAGCAAAACAAGGATAATGGAATGTAGTCTAATTAAGTCGGGTGATGCTGAGGGAATTAGATTAGGAAATGAGGCACTTAAAGTAGTAAAAGAGTTTTGCTATTTGGGGAGCAAAATAACTGATGATGGTCGAAGTAGAGAGGATATAAAATGTAGACTGGCAATGGCAAGGAAAGCGTTTCTGAAGAAGAGAAATTTGTTAACATCCAGTATTGATTTAAGTGTCAGGAAGTCGTTTCTGAAAGTATTCGTATGGAGTGTAGCCATGTATGGAAGTGAAACATGGACGATAAGTAGTTTGGACAAGAAGAGAATAGAAGCTTTCGAAATGTGGTGCTACAGAAGAATGCTGAAGATTAGATGGGTAGATCACATAACTAATGAGGAAGTATTGAATAGGATTGGGGAGAAGAGAAGTTTGTGGCACAATTTGACCAGAAGAAGGGATCGGTTGGTAGGACATGTTCTGAGGCATCAAGGGATCACCAATTTAGTATTGGAGGGCAGCGTGGAGGATAAAAATCGTAGAGGGAGACCAAGAGATGAATACACTAAGCAGATTCAGAAGGATGTAGGTTGCAGTAGGTACTGGGAGATGAAAAAGCTTGCACAGGATAGAGTAGCATGGAGAGCTGCATCAAACCAGTCTCAGGACTGAAGACCACAACAACAACAACAAAGGACTCCTACTCCGATTAAATTTTCTGGTGCTTTTGATATTCCCTATACTCGACTCCCCATTTCACATCGGTTATTCCATCTTCTTCTCATTGTCACCTCCCCCTTGGCAGTCCCCCATCTATGTGTAGATTGAGTCATTGCATTTCTTATTCCGATTTTCTAGCTTTCTTCCTATGTTCGAATTTCTGACATTCCATGCGTCGATTCGTTGAATCTTATCCCGTCATCGGTTATTCCATCTTCTCATAGGCACCTATCCCTTGGCAGTCCCTTCCTGGAGATCCGAAAGGTTAACTAATCCCGAACCTTTTGCCAATGGATAGATCATCATGTCTTTTTTTTTTTCAATTACACGCCACACAGCGCCTTTAATGAAGTGCTTCCCATTGCGCTGTGCGCTCTCATGCCGTTGATCATTGGGGAGCCTTCCGCGTTATGGTGGCCGTTTCCCATCCCAAGGGCAAGTGAGTGCCCTGAACCTCTGTCCGCACCTACGTCCTCTTTGACATGTCTGCTGGCAGAACGAGGGTGACTTCTTATGCCGGAAGTCTTCAGCCGCCACTGTTGATTATTTTTATTCAAAATTTAAGCAGCGGTGCCTTCGAACTAGGGACCCATCACGATTTGTTTACACTACCCCACCCCTTTGTTTTGGAACAAGACATGCAAAAATCTATAACAACAAGGTGTGCGGGCAATAAAAATACGTGCAACCGTAAACAAGTAAAACTGAAAGTAAGCTAAGAGGAGTTACACCGCAGATAAGACACTTAGACCAACGGTTGCCGAATTCTTCTGACGGAACACTTTGAGAATCCTGGTACTTTTATGGAACACCTTATGTTTTTTAGAGGCTGATAAAATTTTTAGAAAATGGGAACTCTTTCTATTCAGTGATTGCCTCAATACTGAATCATAACTAATAACACAGAAAACACAACAAATTTTTAAAAATAATTAGTACGTCAAATTGCCGTGAAAAAACGGCATGTGATTAACAGATTCTCGAAGAGCCCTTTTCACCTTCCGCGAAACACCAGTGATCTCGGAACACGGTTTGGGAAACCTTGTCCTAGACCAAGGTAAACATAACTACAATTACCCTTCTACTAACTTAATTTGCCTATAGAAGAATAGCATTTCCACCATCTCTTCGTTGGTATACAACACAAAAGTTCAATTGAAGACGGCTAACTGAATGACCGGCGTGTACTTTTCTTGTGTTTTCATTTGTTTACTGTCAACTCCAACAAGTGGACGAGTTCCTTTACCCAGGGCACCTGCGCTGTGTACTAGCACAATGAAGTCAGTCATTTTTATGTTACGGTGTTAGTACTGTCGTGTTTACGTGAATTGTAACACGTTTTTGAACAGATCTTGAGGTGAGGAAGCAGATTAAAAATAAAAAAATGCAAGGCATCCACAGAGGAATATTCAGTATTTAGGGATATGACAGGAAGTATGATTTGAAGCAAATACTTCACATGAACATAAGCCCTTTCCGAATGGCTTACGGGAAAATACACTTTTAATGTAGTCGGACTACGCTGCACAGTATTAACAATGTTTTGCTCTTCCCACACAGGTTGTTGAACTACACGTTCAGAAGAAAAACGTGAACTTGGAAGAATACCTGTGTCTCGCAGTTTGAACACTCTACGGTTAAGAATTCGATGTGTCGGAATACGCCGGCGGTATTCTTCGAAAGCAGCAGGAGCGCTACCATCACAGAAGCTGTAACGTACAAATCTGCTGTAACGTACAAATCTGCATGTTCTTCATTACTGCACGAACACAGTAAGCCGATGCCTGTCTCTGATACTCTCTCAGCCACTCGCACTACTTCAGTCACATTGGGTTATGGACAAACAGTGTGTTCAATGGGCTAGTTTAATGGCAAAAAGACGTCCCGAGCAAAGAGATTGAAAGCAACGAGGTAGGGTGTGAAGCGAGACATTTTCGTTTTGTATTATAGATGCTATTTAAAATATGTAATCCAATGACTTTTCATAGTCAGAGAATGTAGATTTAGTGCATATCAGTGATTGAGATGAAAATGAACAACACGCTATCTCTGAATTTTTGTAAGTTATTCTTCAATTGTTTTTGTCACAGCTGACGGACAGTGTATTGAGTTTCTGTAATTACTTAGTAACGCTTTCCGGAATAGCAGCTTGTCGGCGAACAATTAGCAGCCACTTTTTACATTCCATGTAGATTGCTACTATCGGTAGAAAATTTTTCCAGATCCTGCAGTTACTAGGTCCCTACGAAGTCCGATGTTTCAGCGCTATCAAATTGACGCACCTGCAATAATTATTATTCATGTGGTCGTGAATTAGAAATTCCGGCCGTATTATTCCGGCAGCGGACATACCTTAATCTCAAAATCATAATAATTGACAGTATTTATTCTTTTGCCCTTATAATTCTTCCTTTCGGTCTGAAAGGAGTTATAAGTGGGCTGGGATAAAACGCCAAATAGTTTGCGTATGTACGACACATACGTGCCCGTCACTAGCCTAGAAACAAATGCACATTAAATGTGTTCTATCTCTGAAACCATTCGGAATAGGGCATGTGTCTTTGTGATGTTTTTTGCTTCAAATGAGCGTTCCTGTGATATCCCTGAATACTGACAATTCCTCCTGGGACACCCTGTATAGGATGCTGTTTAAAAAAGACATAAGGCTGTTCATACCTTGGTATCGGACGAAGTTACAAGGAAGGCAATCGTGCAGGTTAATGACCCCTCGGTAGCTAAACAACCTTTTATTTATTTGCTTCTACATAAAAAGTTATTAAGTGTGGTCAAGATACCTGGGACAAACTGCATTCCTAACCGCAGCCTTAATCTGACTGTAAGTGGAGCACTTCCGTACTTTATTGTACAGGGATCATTTAATTTTTAAAAAAATGTTCACGTTCGACCTAGATGTGCTGCAGGCCAGCCGAATGGCCCAAGCTTGACTAAATAGCAGCGACGTCCGGACTAATGATGTCATAAATCCAATTTACGGATCCAGACTTTTGTAAAAGAGAAGCGCCGCTATTCTAAATGAGAGATTAATTAAAAATTTTGCGAGCGAAATTAACTGTAGCTGCAGCGCTTGCTTCGGTCTCTGTTTACTCTCAAAATATTCATTTTGTTATACCCGTTGAGAAGGCTACAGCACTATTCAATTCCGTGTGAAAGTGCTTCTCCTTCATTTGTTTATATTTCCTGATATTCGTGTGATGCAGTCTCGTACGATCGTTAATTTAAAATATTTGACTTTTAACTGCTTGAAGGAATACAGTAATCAGCCACTTTTTTTATATAGCGGTATTTTATGCAACGAACTTTCACCGATCTCCGACTTGGGTAAGACATTTAGATCTTCATCAGTATAACTTTATTATCAACTGCATTTTAAATGCTGCACCTACCTGTACAACGTTGCGATTCGTCTTGTAATATTATTGAACTTTCCGTCGTATGAAAGCTGTAAGTAACCTTGGAAACGCGTTCACAAAGCTACGTATTAAATGATCAACTTATAAGATGAGACCTATTCTTTGAAAGACATTTGGTTTATATAATTTACGTCACTGTAAAGATGTGCATCTAGCGCAAAAGCTAATACATCGACTGCGCAGTCAGAGAAACATTTTAACAGAAGTTGAACTGAGCGTTCCACTTCGATCTAAATAAAAAATATGAGAGTAAAAACTTTTGTAGATCTTCAGATTTTATCGCATTTCTTCTTGTAATGTGAAATGGTAAAAAAAAGGTCGATTGCGAGCCATAAAAATGAACGGTCTTGCCAGCGTACAGACAACAATTGGTAAAATTCAAGTAATTTATGTTCGATCCCGTACATCGGCAAGTTATTGTCATAAAAGTGTTAAACAGTGAAAGAATTGCATCGAAAGAAAGAGAAAGATAATGAATGTAATTTGTGATATAGACGTGAACCAAGAAGCGATCACAGGACAGGCTGAAATCTTATCACACCACCATAGTCAGGAAATTACTTATGTAAGTTATACTGTTTATAAATAAGCCCTAATTGGTTGTGAAAATTATTTTACTGTATTTAGTGTTTATCAGAATTCTTATTCTATTCTTTCCCTTTTTTACCTCCATGTCATACAATTTTTATAAATGTCAAACAGCATTTACTACAGCAGAGAATAGAGCGGCACCATGGTCGTAGACATAAGACCGTTCCTTGTTTTCTACACAACTCATAGCCGCTTCATAGATTAATGATTTCATTTGCAAATGCAATTTTTACTGTTCATTGTTAAACGTCTTTTAGGTAATTATAAAATTCATAT
This sequence comes from Schistocerca piceifrons, assembly GCF_021461385.2. NCBI lineage: Eukaryota > Metazoa > Arthropoda > Insecta > Orthoptera > Acrididae > Schistocerca > Schistocerca piceifrons. Next base: position 306,269,009 of record NC_060140.1, read on the forward strand.
TGATTACCTAAAGGAATCCGTGTTGTTCTTTTCCAAATAATAGAAGCCTTTGCGTAATCAAAAGCTAGCCTCCTTCTGACAACGATCAGGAGCCGACGAGAAGACGGACGTCTTCGGCGTCTTTTGTGTTTCCCGTAGCAAAGCTGTGCCAAACTGGGAACACGACATTCTAGTATGAAATACAACATCCACATAAGTATTAGATTAAAATTGAAAAAAATTGAAATATATCAATATTTAATTTAATTTTTTTATCATACTAGAGTCTGGGTACCACGTTTCATTAACAGGTTGGTGTGCTTTTGTTCTGCAATTTGTGTCTATTTTACGACTTTTCTTTGAACTGTTTGTTAACAGCACAGGATAGGCCTTAACACAGTATCTTATTTCTGCAGTTCATAATGATTAGCAAAGAACAATTGTAGAACCGCAGCAATAGAAGTGAAACCCATACGACAAGACTAGATCATGAGTAACAACAACTCCTTTCTCACCCGCATCATATTGCTTCGCACATTTAAATGCTTATGCATCACTTCAAAGGGCGGTAAAATTAATATCACAAAGAGACATTACGCAAAATAAAGTCTTACGGATCACCGCATCAACAATGCGGTTACACTGACTTCTGTACCAGACAAAACATACTTGTATTACGTGGTTCTCTTTGACGCAACCTCGTCAATCGCAAAAGCAGAGTTGTTCGGACTCCTGGGAAGTGTGAAAACACCATTTCTCTTCGCCACAGACATGAACATTGGTGTCGGCATATATTTTTGTCCAAGATGGAACGAGATTCTAACATCGGCATTCTTTCTAAAACTCATTTGGTAAATTTGAGGCCCATTTTGAAGCCAGTTTTCTGGCAGTACATTTAAATCAAAAGCCTACTGTTCTAAATAGTAGCATAATTTAAATGCACTGGTAGGAAATAATACAATAAAACATTTACTGTTAACTAATTTTCTTTTGTTTTTATAGATCGCTGTTGATGCCTAATGGGGATAAGTGAAATATATTTGGTTAAAAACAAAATAAACATTCAATTGCAAAAGCGGAACATCATTTGTTCTTACCAGGAAAACAACAAATAAATCAATAACGTTGGTAACAATGAAAATTAAAAATCTTCAACAGAAAAATACCCTACACAAAAAAATTACTCTAAAAAATGCTTTTGATTGGAATGGAGTACAAGTAAATAAACATAAAAAATGCCTAAACAGCTTTTATGCCTACTACAACACTTCTTGGTTTTTCTTAGCATTGACTTCCGTAATTAACGTTCAACAAAATATGCTTTGAAAGCCACATTGTTTGGATTTCTTGGGTAAATAGTAACCTAGGCGCAGCATTCGATTAGCTGAATGTGTGAAACCACACAATTGTCAAAATATTCGATTTGGTATAATAGCCGAAACTTATTTTTTGAAATAGTTAATAGTCTGTGCCTAAAATCCCTGAAGTGGGCAAAATCTCCCTCTTGCATATATTTCGGGTGCCTATGAGTACGAATGACAGTGGATAATGTCACGAACTTGCTTAGATTATTCGGAAATGACGCTCTTAACCCTTTATTGCATAGTGTAGCTGATCAGCTACAGACTTCATTTCTTCGATGTATCCTATACTGAGCAAAATTTTGTAACAAATTCGTTATGTAGTTAACTGTATACGCTCTACTGCAGCTGCTAAGCTGCTAGAAGTTCTTCATAGCGATCGTAAATGGCAGGATCAACTGAACCAGGTCGACAATCAGCTGTGTGGATGCACTGCCGCGCGTGTTTTTTGGCGGAAAGTAGAGACGTTTCTCTGGTGTTTGTACACTGATTTGTGGGTTTGAAAATTACTTTTTTAATTTTGAAAACGTAAGTAGTCTTGGTGCAGACAGTTAATTCGAGAGTCTTCACTAAATTAGGACTGTTTTTGTGTTCGTAGCGATTGTCAACAATAATGCTTTGTTTTTTTTTTTTTATTTTTTGAGCTTTTCCTCATTACAGAGGCTTATCTCGAACATAATAATTTACTCGGAAATTACAATACAAAGAATAAACGTTCTTACACTATATTTTGAAAATATTCCTCTAGGTGTTTCGATCTTGTGTGTCCTCTTCCTCTGCGGCCATTCTCATTGTGTGCTGTACATTTTGGAGCCAGGTGGTCATAGGTCGTCTTCTTCTTCTACCCTCCGGTTCCCACTCCAGTATCAATTTTGGTATTCTGGCTTTCTCCATTCGTCGTACATGCCCATACCACTGTAATTTCTTCCTATCCATTACGTCATATATTCTTTCTTTTATTTCCATTCTCATTATTTCAGTGTTCCTTATCTTTTCTTTCCTGTAGACTCTTGCTGATCTTCTCCAGAAGTCCATCTCTAGAGCTTGTAATTTTTTAATGTGCTTCAGGTGAATTGTCCAGGTCTCCGTTCCATACAGAACCACACACTCTAATATGGATTTGTATATTAATTTTTTAGCTCTGCTCCTTACATTACTGCTCCATAAGACTAAGTTAGGCATCCCAGTGACCTTCCGTCCGCTACTAATTCTTTTATTGATTTATGACTCTGATTTTCCCTCGACTTCTAAAATGAATCCCAAATAACAGAAAGTGTTTATCTTTTTGATTTTCTTTCCTTCGAGGTATAGCTCATCTGAATCATTAGTCAAGTATTCTGTTTTTTGGTAATTAATCTTCAAACCCCAAGTTTTGTATGCTACTGCCAGTTGATTGCATATATAGTTAGCATCCTCCCTATCTTGTGCTACGACTACTTGATCATCAGCAAACAATAAATGATGCAGGTACACTCCATCTCTTATTTCTAATCCCATACTACTAATGCTTTGTTAATTTAATTTTTAAAAAATTTCAATATTTTTTCGTAGGGTAGGCACTATAAAATAAACGTGGTAATTTTTACAGCTTGAAATAAAAAAATCATGCATTTAAGGGTTAAGTGCAGGGATGTAAAATCGATGGGAGATTTTTGTGTAGTATTGGAAAACGTGCTCAACCCAAAGAAATGTCTCCTGATTCAATTGTAATGGAGTTGGCAGCGTCAGGTACTGTCGATCCCTTTGTTGGTGAGTGGGAAGGAGGTGGAGAGGGCAGGTGCAGTTTCGTCAGGGTGGCTGTTCCGACCTCCTCATCCTGAGTGTTCGATTTCTTTAGCCGAGAGCTGGAGAAAATTAACAAATATTCATGGTGCAGCCATATATATTAATACAATCGAGTGAGATGGCTCTAGAAGTATGGTTCGGTGTGGATGAACTAATATCTTTCGAACCCGTACGGTAATCAACAGTTTACGAGTTGGAGGTGTAAAGAACGTGGGGGATGCTGAATGCAGCGAGTGATAAGCTGAGTATTTGTGTCGGGCTGGAGACGTGCCCGGCTGGCCGAGACGGTTAAGGCAACCTTTCTAGAGAAGCGGAGCATCCGGGTTGGAGACCTGGTCCCACACAGATTTTCAATTTTTGCAGTACCTTTCCCCCTTTCTATATTTCAGAAAATATAAGTTTATTATACACTGAAGAGACAAAAAAACGGTACACCAATCTAATATCGTGTAGGGCCCCAGCGAGCTCCCAGAAGTTCAGAAGTTCCGCAACACGACGTGGCATGGACTCTATAATGTCTGAAGTAGTGCTGGAGAGAATTGACACCATGAATCATGCAGGGCTAGCCATAAATCCGAAAGTACAAGGGGATGGAGATCTCTTCTGAACAGCACGTTGCAAGACATTCCTGATATACTCCATTATGTTCATGTCTGGAGAGTTTGGTGGCCAGCGAAGTGTTTAAACTCAGAAGAGTTTCCTGGGGCCACTCTGTAGCAATTCTGGATGTGTGGAGTGTCGCATTGTCCTGATGTAATTGCCCAACTCCGTCGGAATGGACAATGGACATGAATGGATGCGGGTGATCAGACAGGATGCTTACGTACGTATCACCTGTAAGAGTCGTATATAGACTTGCCAGGGGTCTCATATCAATCTAACTGCACACGCCCCACACCAGCTTGAACAGTCCCCTCCTGACATGCAGGGTCCTTGGATTCTGGAGGTTGTCACCATACAATTACACAGCCATCCGCTCGATACAATTTGAAACGAGACTCGTCCAACCAGGGAACATGTTTCCAATCATCAACAGTCCAACGTTGGTGTTGACGGACCCAGGTGAGGCGTAACGCTTTGTGCCGTGCAGTCATCAAGGGTACAGAGTGGGCCTACGGCTCCGAAAGCCCATATTGATGATGTTTCGTTTGATGGTTCGCACACTCACACGTGTTGATGGCCCAGCATTTAAATCTGCACCAATTTGCGGAATGATTACACTTCTGTCACCTTGAACGATTCTCTTCAGCCGTCGTTGGTCCCGTTCTTGCAGGATCTTTTTCCGGCCGCAGCGATGTCGGAGATTTTTTGAACTGGATTCCTGATATTCACGGTACACTCGTGATGGTCGTATGGGAAAATCCCCACTTCATCGCTACCTCAAAGATGCTGTGTCACATCGCTAGTGCGCTGACCATAACACCATGTTCAAATTGACTGAAATCTTAATGACCAGCCATTGTAGCAGCAGTAACCGATCTAACAACTGCGCTAGACACTTGTTGTCTTATATAGGCGCTGCCGACCGCAGCGCAGTATTCTGTTTACATATCTCTGTATTCGAATACGCATGCCTACACTAGTTTCTCTGGCGCTTCAGTGTAGCTGAAGAGTGGAAACTGAAAACGTTGTAAGTGCCACTTTTTCACAAAACACGTTTACAGTGCTACTATGTTCTCAGGATTCTGTTTCATGTCCCTGGACTTCATCCAGATGCCAAACCATGGAAAAAGTGTTTCAGACATGCGTTAGTACATGATTATGTGCTATACAGTACTTCCCTCTCGAGTTCTAAGTGCTATGCGGCAAGATCTCCTCCATTCAGTCTAGGATGGTTTAAAGAGAGAGAACACCGTTGTGGACCAAGCTAGAGGCACACAACGAACACCGCGATAGGCCGCCACCACATAGTCACAACCACTCGCTTGGGGTCTCTCTTCTATGTGCAGCATCCTCCAGATGGTATTCACAAGCATGAACTTCTTCCTGCTTCTGCGACACTTCCTTCAGCGCGCCATATGCATATTTCGATAGAGTCGGCAGACACCTTAGGGAACACCGTCACTTGCGAATTACAGTGCTTCCATCTTGGACTGGCGGGCATGGAAATCAGTCCACCGACAGGAACCAAATTGGGCGCGCCACGGACACTCAGTTCCGAACCGGCAATTAGTTCAATTCAGTAACTGCAGCTAGATCAGCACAGTATTCTGAAGACTACTTTCCGACTTAACAGTCGCTATTTGCGGAGTCATTAATAGCGAGAGTGTCTGTAATCGCTACTATCACTTATATTAACAATGTCATAGACTGCTAAGAGAAAGCAAAGTTACATAGATCTCATTATACACACATCAAAAAAAGTTTTCCATCACCCCGGTTCCCAGAACTCCTGAAGATAGACGTTGAATGTGGATATTGTATCACAGACACAGTCCCTTTGACTGTTCAAAGATGTCACTAAACCCGCCCAAGGATGTAAACAACCAAGCATCAGCAGCGCCTATTAGACGGAGGGGGTCCGACAGCCGATCAGTTCCAGTCATTCCACCAGGAAGGAGGTACACGGCTCGTGTTGTCTGAAGTTCAACCATGCCTAGACGGCCAATGCCGCAGTTCGATCGCGTCCGCATTTTTACATCTACATCTACATCTACATGGATACTCTGTAAATCACATTTAAGTGCCTAGCAGAGGCTTCATCGAACCACCTTCACAATTCTCTATTATTTCAATCTCGTATAGCGCGCGGAAAGAATGAGCATCTATATCTTTCCGTACGAGCTCTGATTTCCCTTATTTTATCGTGGTGATCGTTCCTCCCTATGTAGGTCGGTGTCAACAAAATATTTTCGCATTCGGAGGAGAAAGTTGGTGATTGGAATTTCATTAGAAGATTTAGTCGCAGCGAAAAACGCCTTTCTTTTAATGATTTCCAGCCCAAATCCTGTATCATTTCTGTGACACTCTATCCCATATTTCGCGATAATACAAAACGTGCTGCCCTTCTTTGAACTTTTTCGATGTACTCCGCCAGTCCTATCTGGTAAGAATCCCATACCGCGCAGCAGTATTCTAAAAGAGGACGGATAAGCGTAGTGTCGGCAGTCTCCTTAGTAGGTCTGTTACATTTCCTAAGTGTCCTGCCAATAAAACGCAGTCTTTGGTTTGCCTTCCCCACAACATTTTCTATGTGTTCCTTCCAATTTAAGTTGTTCGTAATTGTAATACCTAGGTATTTAGTTGAATTTATGGCTTTTAGATTAGACTGATTTATCGTGTAACTGAAGTTTAACAAGTCCCTTTTAGCAATCATGTGGATGACCTCACACTTTTCGTTATTTAGGGTCAACTGCCACTTTTCGCATCATTCCGATATTCCTTCTAAATTGTTTTGCATTTTGTTTTGATCTTCTGATGACTTTATTAATCGTTAAACGACAGCGTCATCTGCAAATAACCGAAGACGGCTGCTCAGATTGTCTCCCTAATCATTTCTATAGACAAGGAACAGCAAACTTTGTGCGTGGAAGGGCTCTCAACAAGGAAGTGTCCAGGCGTCTCGGCGTGAACCAAAGCGATGTTCCGACAGAGGAGATAGAGAGAGACAGGAACTATCGATGACATGTCTCGCTCTGGCCGCCCAAGTGCTACTTACTTCTGCAGTGGATGACCGCTACCTACGGATTACTGCTCGGAGGAACCCTGACAGCAACGCCACCGTGTTGAATAATTTTTTGTGCAGCCACAGGACGTCGTGTAACGACTCAAACTGTGCGCAGTAGGCTGCATGATGCGCAACTTCACTCCCGACGCCCATGGCGAGGTCCATCTTTGCAACCACGACACCATGCAAAGCGTTACAGATGGGCCCAACAACATGCCGTCAGAATTCGCATCACGTTCTCTAAACCGATGATTGTCGCATATGCCTTCAATCAGACAATCGTCGTGTTTGGAGGCAACCCGGTCAGGCTGAACGCCGGGTTCAGCGAGTGCAGCAAGGTGGAGGTCCCTGCTTTTTGGGGTGGAATTACGTGGGGCCAACGTACGCCGCTGATGGTCATGGAAGACACCGTAACGGCTATACGATACGTGAATACCATCATCCGACCGATAGTGCAACCATATCGGCAGCATATTGGCGAGGCATTCGTCTTTGCGGACAATTCGCGCCCCCATCGTGCACATCTTGTGAATGACTTCCTTCAGGATAACGACATCGGTAGGCTAGAGTGGCCAGCATGTTCTCCAGACATGAACCCTATCGAACATGCCTGGGATAGTTTGAAAAGGACTATTTATGGACGACGTGACCCACCAAACACTGAGGGATCTACGCTGAATCGCCCTTGAGAAGTGGGACAATCTGGACCATCAGTGCCTTGTTGAACTTGTGGATAGCATGCTACGACGAATACAGGCATGCATCAGTGCAATAGGACGTGCTACTGGATATTAGCAGTACCGGTGTGTACAGCAATGAGGACCAACACCTCTGAAGGCCTCACTGTGTGGTGGTTAACACGCATTTTGTAGATTTCATAAGCAATAAAAAGGCCGGAAATGATGTTTATTTTGATCTCTATTGCAATTTTCTGTACAGGTTGCGGAACTCTCTAAACCGAGGTGGCCAAAACTTTTTTAATGTGTGTGTAATGCTTAGGACATGAAGTGCCACGCAGAAAAATGTATCAATATTAAGCCAAATTCGTAACATACTCTTAGTAAATTTTGTGGGCTATTCTGTATTGTGTTGCTACACCTCCGTTATAGTGTCACCCTGTCAAACAAATGTTGAATTAGCCAGCATACAATTAGCCGCCTTTAAGGAGCTGTAGAAGGGAAACACTTTTCTGCTATCCTGGATGTTTGGGTTTAATAAACAGTAGTATGCAGTTACTAAATTTAGAAGAAACAGGTTTTTGGTGAGTGGGCACAGCTTTTTAGGCTACGACAGAGATTACGCAATTACAGAACAACGAGGAAAAGTAAGCAGGGTTTTCATTCCGCAAGGTCTACACAAGATTTTTGTGTCAACTGAAGCTAAAACTACTCCATGTAATTCCATTGATTGGCGACTCCATGGAGTGTTCCGTGCACCACGACCAGATAATTGTTGATACCAGTGCCTACCAATTTTAATTGTATATTTAAGCACTGAGGATGGTCACAGAGTGGTCGAAAATCGATTTTGCGGATAATAAAACAAAAAAATACGACCAATGCTGTTTCTCCTTCTAATTATATCCATGTAATTCCAATGCATACAACTGACTTCTTCACTTTTAAACATGCTGCTGCAACTTTTTTGTCAATGCAGGCGTGTAAAATCTCCAAATTCTCTTTGTTCAAAGTGCCTCAAGATCGTCCATCTCAAATACGAGGAATATTCGGTAAGTAAGGTCTGATCGGTCGTGAATCGGAAACCACTGTGAAAATCAAAAACGATTCATTTTCAATAGTTAGCTACACCTTCCAGCTACTTCTCTACACAGACGCAGATCCGACGTAAACATTTACGGTAGCGTTATAGTAACTTTCCAACGCCCTCCTCATGGAAGACAGCAGCCGGTGCTTTCCGCCAATTCTCTACTCTCGTCTACAGCTCGTTGTCTGTACCAAAATGTTATCCTCGTAGCAAGCGGTTCATGTAAGCAGAGATGAAATTCAGTGGGAGCCAATTACGGACTGTGCTGTGGGTGATAAAACCCTTCCCATCGAAAACGCTGCAGAACCATCTTTATTGCCCCGGCAGAGTGCGGCGGAGAATTGTCATGTAGAAGGAGACCAATGACAGTTATGTTATATGGGCTGCATGACATCAGGCGAAATCTCTCACCAGACTCTCACACTCTGTGAGAGAGACTATTTTCTAGACATTTTTACGCGATCACTATGCGCTCAGAATTGAAAACGCGACGTGATGCGATCGACGGGCGTACTAGAGACGTTGTCCAACACATCTGTGCAAAGCTTCATCGGATTTTCGCTGTCGTTTCCATATCGTGCGTGATCGGATCTTACTTTCTGAACAGCCCTCGTAGTTACTCAAAATTCTTACTCCGGAACCGAAGAATGTCATTATATTCAAATGTGTAAAGACCAAGGCTGATGTAGCCCATGCCGTGCTTCATCTGAAAGACCAGCCATGATTATCAGTCGCAAAACAGAATGACCTGTTGATGATGTTTCCATTACTCCCACACAGGGTAGGAAGTTTTACAGTAAAGTTTGCAACATCTGATTCCAAGAATGGAGTTGCTTAAGAAACCGAAGTATACATTGGAGATTTTTTCTTGAATTTCATTTTGTTATTCACTTCCAGTAAATTCAAAAGTTACGAGAAATGTTTTTTGTTGGCGACAGTTCTACTAGTTAATTTATTGCTGTATTTTCATAAGTGTATTATCACATATAAAACATAGTATCTTCGTACGAAGGTAAACCCAAAAGTAAAGTATCCCATATTTTTATAAGTTATAGACCTGTTTATTTCTACACTAGTTTACATCAGTTTATAGTTTGAACATTTAGATATTTTTCGACCTAATCTCCATTTCTGTCGATGCATTTTTGTAGACGCTGTGGCAGTTTTTGTATGTCCCTGTCATACCAGCTCGCCACCATGCTGTTCAGAAAGTTATGAACCTCTTCTTTCACCTCGTCGTCGGAGCTGAATAGCTTTCCGGCCAAATGTTCTTTTAACCTAGGGAACAGGTGATAGTCAGTGGGCGCCAAGTCAGGACTGTAGGGTAGGTGGGTGATTATGTTCCACTGAAACTGTTGCAGGAGAGAATCGGTTTGCCGAGCGATGTGTGGGCGAGCGTTGTGAAGGAGAATGGGTACGCCCTTGCTCAACATTCCTCTTCTCTGGTTCTGAATTGCACGTTTGAATTTTTTCAGAGTCTCAGAGTACCTGTCAGTGTTAATTGTGGTCCTATTGGACGTAAAGTTGACCAACATTACCCCTTTCCTATCCCAAAAAACGCTTTTCATGACTTTGTTTGAATTTCCGCGGCTTTGGAGATGAAGGATGCCGCCACTGGCGTGATTGTGCTTGGTCTCAGGTGTAAAGTGGTATGCCCAGGTTTCGTCACCCGTGGCAACTGAGTGCAGAAAGTTGTTCTGTTCGGCTGCAAGTCGGTGAAGAAATGCGCGGGAAGCGATGTCAACTCGTTGCCGCATGTGGTCCTCAGTCAGCATGCGTGGCACCCATCTTCCGCACACCCTCGGGTACTTCAGTGTTTCCGTTAAAATTCTGTAAGCTGTGCTTCGGGAAACCTCAGGAACCAACGTGCAGAATTCATCCAGGGTGATCCGCCGATCTTCATGCATGCTTTGCTCAGCCTTCAGCACTGTCTCCTCAGAAATTGACGTTCTCCCGCTCCTTTGTTCGTCGTGAATTTCGGTCCGACCAGCTGCAAACTCTCTACACCACTTACGAACATTTTTGACATCCATGCACGACTCACCATACACTTCCGTCAATTGGCGATGGATTTCAATCGGCGCAGTGCCCTTTGCGTTCAAAAACCGAATAACTGCGCGCATTTCGCACTTGGCGGTAACATCCAACGGAAGCTCCATTCTTAACGGCAGCCAAGCCAAGACTGAGCGCCTCAGCGCAGCGTGCGCATGTTTACAAAAATGGTTCAAATGGCTCTGAGCACTATGGGATTTAACATCTGAGGTCATCAGTCACCTAGAACTTAGAACTACTTCAACCTAACTAACCTAAGGACATCACACACATCCATGCCCGAGGCAGGATTCGAACCTGCGACCGTAGCAGCAGCGCGGTTCCGGACAAGCGCCTAGAACCTCTCGGCCACACCGGCCGGCGCGCATGTTTACACACAGCGCGTGAAGCAGTCTTCATAACAGTGCGACCATCTGACACACAAACAGAGTTCTGTACTTATAAAATAAAATAGGCCTTACTTTTGGGATTACCCTCGTAACAATGGCCTTTCAAACAAAAACTTTCGTATTGGTGCTGAGAACGAGCCGGTTACCTATGTGACGTTAGCACGTTCTTAATAAATCATTTATTTTATAATTTGACCCATTGTGTTTCTCAGTGATGAGGTGGCCTCCCTAAATCTGCAGTATCAGTATACCTTCTCATTTTTTGGTTCCAAGTAAGGTGTGTACAAAGAGAGATACAGTCTTTTTCGCTTCTGATGACAAATGTGAGATTTGGCGCTTGGAACATTCTCAGTGTCCACTCTTGAATTGGTTATGGTCCAGCGATGCTCCAAGTCCAGTAGGCAGGATGGGTATCGAACTCACAGTCTTTGGCGGCGGCGCGCTTTAAGGATGCCGGCCGCAGCTATAGACGGCGCAGCGTGGCTCAGAGCGCACTGCTCTTGCTGGGCGGGCCAACCGACTTGGCCGACGCTGCTGTTGCTTCGCGGACACAAAGAGTGCATAGGTGGTGTTGCTGGCCGGCCATGCAGCAGCTTGGCGCAACGGTGATGTCATCCAGGGAGTGCACTCCGGCCCCTTGAACTCTGGCTGGCACGGTCCAGTGACAGCAGTTGATAAGCGGGCCGTTTGCAATAGCTCGATCAGCGAACGATGGCGGTTCGCGCATGACGACGCACAGACGGGAACGTCGTTGTTAGCGATTGCAAATGACACTTGCGGTACGCGGATGCGCGTCCTTTCCACTCGAAGGAAACGTATATCCTGCAAATTATGTGTCTCGCTTGCTTACGCAGAATTCATCAGTTACCACCACCATCAGCGATAACACCTCGCAACAAATGACCTATAAACTCACTAAACAACTGGCTACGATCATGTTTACTGCTCGCATTAGCTACGGCATTCACATCAGAGCGTACAGAACATTACTGAACGCTCAATGGCTGTCGGAACATGCGTGACGTAGGTGCGCAGAACAAGCCTAAACTCGACCGCCATCGTTCGTGACTCCAACATTAATGGGGTCCCAGTTCCACTCTCAAGCCAAGCGGAGCTAGACGTAGGACCACACGGCAAGTTGTCCCGCTGTATGAGGCTGGCTGACTGCACCAAAGCACGGTGACTGAGCGACGATGGCCGGCCGGACTGGCCGAGCGGTTCTAGGCGCTACAGTCTGGAACCGAGCGACCGCTACGGTCGCAGGTTCGAATTCTGCCTCGGGCATGGATGTGTGTGATGTCCTTCGGTTAGTTAGGTTTAAGTAGTTCTAAGTTCTAGGGGACTGATGACCTCAGAAGTTAAGTCCCATAGTGCTCTTTTTTTTTTTTTTTTTTTTTGAGCGACGATGCTTCTACAGACGCCACAGTGGTTGCCCGACTCAAGGCTCTTTGCCGACTGATTGGGCGATATTCATACGCAACAAGACCCGCCGTGTTCTCTTGGAGATGTACCAAGGGTCACATAATCCCTGTATCATAACGCTGATATGGTACCCTGTTTTTCGGTACCACATCTGGTTGGCGAATCGTGGTTGCGCCAAAAAGTTCGCCAAATTCTTGAGCGTATTCGAAGTTCCAATATAACAAATTTCCTTGAGACAGAAAAGCTTCTTGCAATTTTGTCATATGATGACATGGTTGGAGACCGTGACTTATTTGAGGACAAATGTTGATGATGTTGGGACAGCAACCAGCCACAAATTTATTTTCAGTTCCTTTATTCAAAGGGTACCGTTACCGGTTTCTAATCGTTATGATTCATCTTCAGACGCTTTACACGCTTTCCTTATAACATGTGGTGCGTTTTTTACAGATTAATTGTGCTAAAATATAAATAAGACATAATTACAAGCACTCCACACACAGACGGTTGCGTTACAGATTTTCATTGGATGTACCTTAAGTGAAATGTCGGTTTGGAGTGTTTTTTTTTTCATAACATTCGACCAACAGATGTGGATACATTCCCATTGCATTCTTATTGTTGCGCACATAAATTTTTCTCACTGAGCGCTTCAGATTTATCTCTGAAAAGATTTCTACTACGCACCACATGTTTTGATACATACAAAGAGCTTAGAAACATAAGTATCAAAGATGCTATAATATATCGTAACATTTGAAGATGTCCTATGTTTGGAGAAGGATCATATGTTCACTTATGTAACTGAAATGCTTTTTACACTAGTACAGACACATTGATACTGTTACATTAATTATAAAGTTGTTCCTCTTTTCTATTTTTATAGGTAAAATAGAACATTATTTAATTACATTTAGCATCGTAAGGATTATAGTAACATATAAATTTGCTACTTGATCTGCAGACAGGCGTTGGAATATTATTTACTTTGGAAGTTCGAAAATAATTTTTGGAAATTTTTCAAGAAATGGGTGTTAGCTAGCTCTGTTTGTTCATTAAGGATATAGTCTGGGGTGCTGTTTTTGTGTGTGTGTATTTCTATTTCAACTAATATATTCATAGTGGCTCCTTTTTCTGCTAGATGCAAAATTTTTAAGCTGTTCACAGTGTTCCTCACTGAATGGTTTTCATCAGCAATATGGGCTGCAAATGCAGGTTTGTTCAAGTTTCCAAGTCTTAAAGTGTCAATGTGTTCCTTGTATCTAATTTCAAAGCTTCTGCCTGTCTGTCCAATGTAGAATTTTGGGCATGTATCACATTTGAGTTTGTATATTTCTGATATACGGCAAGGACTCTTGGAGGTATTTACATCATGGATTACTTTTTGTTGTACTTTATTATTTGTGGAAAAGCTGACTGTGATATTTTTCTTTTTATATAAGTTTGCTATTTGGTATGATAGTGGGCCTATGTATGGGAGAGTAGCATATTTAGGTTTGGCTTCTGTGGCACACTGATTTGCCTTGAAGTGACTGCTTTGTAGTGGATCTGTGGTTTTTGTCTGCATTTTGTTGTGGAGTTTTTCTGTTTTTATGGGTTTATATCCATTATTACGAGCCACTGTTTTAATTATATTAATTTCATTCAGTTGGACTGTGTCACTCATTGGTACTTTTCTAATTCGGTTAGCATCGCTCTGAAATGTGCCATTTTTTGTTGGCGGGGGTGGTAGGACGAGTTGTCAGTACTGACATCTGTGGTGGTAGGTTTTGTGTAAATACCAAATTGATGCTTACTGTTACTATTGCAAATCTTCAGGTCAAGAAAGTTAATGCTTTTTTTTTTAGTTTCATGTTCAACTGTGAGCTTCTGACCACAAAGCAGCACGCATCTGGAAAGAATCGCTCTTTCGAAACTCAGATTACCCTCTTCTCGCACGATATCCTGCGGACCATGGATGAAAGGCAGTTGACAGATCCCATATTGCTAGGTTTCCAGAAATGTCCGTGCGTACTATAGGTTCTCAGATAAGAAAGTGGCTCGAAGACTTCTCGAGTGATAGAGCCTGGTATGCTATCCTGTTCCCCAGTCACAAGGGTATCGTCAGGAGTGCCCCAGGAAAATGTAATAGAATCGCTCTTGTTCTCTATATAGATAGATGATGTAACGGATAGGGTGAGCAGCAGTCTGTCACCGTCTTCTGTTAACGCTGTACTGTGGGGAAAGTGTCCTCGTCGAGGCCTGTAGAAAGATAGAGCATGACTTAGACAGCATTCTATTTGGTGTGGTGAACTGAAGATTGCTCTAAATGTAGAAAAGTGTGCGTTGACGAAGTTGAGTAGAAGAAACGATCATGTAATATTGTAATACTGTATTAGTGATGTGCTGCTCGACACAGTCACATCGATTAAATATACAGGCGCAGCTTTGCAAAGCGATACGAAACGGAACGAAAACGTAAGATCGGTAGTAGTGAAGGCGAGTGGTCGACTTCTGTTTATTGAGAGAATTCCGAGGAAATGTATCTTGTCCGTAAAGGAGACCGCGCTTAGGAGACCAGCGGGACCTATTCTTGAGCACTGTTCGACTACTTGGGATGAAAAGAAGACATCGAAGCTGCTAGATTTGTTGACGGTAGGTTAGATCAAATCGCGAGTGTTATGGAAATTCTCTGAACTCCAGTGGCAATCCCTGGAGGGAAGACGACGTTCTTTTAGCACAACGCTATTGAGAAAATTTATAAATCCGGCATTTGCGGCTGGCAGCAGAGTGGTGCTACTGCCACCGATGTACGAGGGTGAGTCAAATGAAAATTTTAAATTTGTAGTAACAAATCGAAATTTCGCGCCGTTATCCTGTAAGTTGGTAAGCGTGCTACAAACAGCGTGCAGAATGGCCTGTATGCCCCCCCCCCCCCCCCCCCCACTTGCGACTTGCACCAGGGAAGACCAGCGTTCTGTTATTCAGTTTTTGCGTTGTGAGGATGTGGAACACATTGAAATTCATCGACGAATGAAAGTTCAGTACGGTGATGCATGTTTGTCACAGCAGCAAGTCTACGAATGGAGTAGGAAGTTCGCAAATGATGTGGCTTCAGTGGAAGATGCTCCTCGTCCAGGTCAGGGACAACGAGTTGCGACTCTACAGAACATTGTAGCAGTTGAAGCCATAGTGAAGGACAACCGCCCAGTGACACTGAATGACATTGCAGCATGTTTACAGATTAGTCATGGGTCAGCACACCAAATTCTGCATGATGTGCTCCAGTTTTACAAAGTGTCTGCAAGCTGGGTGTCATGGCAGTTGACTCCTGAAATGAGAGAACGACGTGTTGATGCTTGTGAAGAACTTCTTCGGCACTTTGAACGGGAAGGTGATGGCTTCCTTCCAAGAATCGTTACTTGGGACGAAACCTGGGTTCACTTCCACCAACCGGAAACGAAGAGAGCGAGCAAGGAATGGCGCCATTCCTCATCACCAAAACCAAAGAAGTTTCGAACAGAACCATCAGCAGGGAAGGTTATGTTCTCTTTTGGGACGAAAAAGGCGTCATTTTGGAGCATTACATGCCTAGAGTGACCACTGTCACCAGTGCATCATACACAGATCTCCTAAAAAATCATCTGCGGCCTGCAGTCAAATCAAAGCGACGTGGATTGCTGTGAGCAGGTGTCCTTTTGCAACATGACAATGCAAGGCCCCACACTGCCCGTACAACAGTCGCAACAATCACAGACCTGCCTTTTGAGTGTCTTCCTCATCCATCATACTCACCAGACCTTGCCCCAAGTGACTTCCATATGTTTGGACCACTCAAAGACGCAATGAGAGGAAAGAAGTTCCGTTCTGATGAAGAGGTACGTCACGCGGTGCATGAGTAGTTGCGCGGACTCCCAAAGAAATGTAACTAACACCTATGATAAGGATGTGTTTCTATCATGAAAACCTCCCAGCCACCTCCACCGGACAGACGTTAGGGACTCCCCAAATTGTTCGTGCACCTCAGCGTCAGAAGGTGGTTGAAATCATTCTGTACTGGTGAGTGATATTGCCATCAGCAAGTGATTTTGTGCAAGTGATGAGACAAACAGCAACGCAAATTTCTCACTAGTATCACCACTATGTACATGAAAGAAAATGCAACAGCTTACAATATTTTCGTGAACTTCTTTAGAGATTGTAACCTGCACCTATAATTGAGTAATTGCTCCCCAGTACTACTTCAGTATCACACCACTGAGTGTCTTTCGGCCATAGTTTCTTTTCGAGGTACTTCTTAATCTTCACCTTCTGGAAGCAATCATATAATGTCGCAATGCGACTTTCAAACAAATTAATATATTTATAATGGTTTGTACCTGTTTGTAGTTCATAATACAAATGTGTTTCTAGCTCTTTGCAACACCAAATGTGAATGAAATAAATAAAGCCATATTTCTTCAGAAGTTTTCACCTTCAATGAGCCTCTGTTGATCGATGTCAGAGATACAGATGAACAGTGAGTGTTTCTCTGCTTTGAAATTCGTTACATCCCGAAAAAAGTAACTGATACACAAACGGTATGTTCTGTATTGGTAAAAATGCTTAGAAAGGTCCTCTTCTATTGATACGAGGACGTAATAATAAGAGGAGAAATATTTCATTATACAATTTGATTTTAATGATCCAGGTAGAAGACTGACTGACTGATGCACAACGTGGTTGAGTATACAGTCGTATCTTAGGAATATTTTAGCGTCAGGGAAGCAGTGATGTGCTATGAGGTAGACTGGAGCAATTGCATTCAGGATAACAGCAGTTCAGGTCTACATCTAGCCACCTACATTTACGTTTCCCTAAACTGAATAAAACTAACGCCAGAATGTTATGTTTTCTCGATCTTTTGTTCGGTGTTTAATGATATTATCGACACGATGTTAAACCTTAATCTTCCTTCCGGAGCAGGTCAGCCAGTGTCCCGAGATATGCGGACACTGGGACTTGCGGACACCATAGATCTGCGCACACAACCGTTTCATTGAAGAATTTATCTGCTCCGAAGAGATGGGTATCCTATCCTCTCTTCCGCTTCCCGGCCGCTGGACAACAACAGTTGTTAGTCATTTACAGTTTTCTAAAACTCGCTTTTACCTACCTCGTTAGTTGGGAGTATAATTACCCCCACGACAATGCTACCAAAAATGATATGATGGTGTCTAACATGTAAAAAGGCGAATTGTTCAAACAATAGCTGATTCCCGGCGGGGTCAGGGAATTTCTCTGCCTCGTGATGGCTGGGTGCTGTGTGATGTCCTTAGGTTAGTTAGGTTTAAGTAGTTCTAAGTTCTAGGGGACTGATGACCATAGATGTTAAGTCCCATAGTGCTCAGAGCCATTTGATCATTTTTGATCAAACAATAGCTCATGGTTACTAGTCGATAAACAAGCAGAGACCAGTTGTTTGGTATCCGAATACACCTGAAATAGCGGTATATGCAACCCTGCGTGTCTTTACTACACAAAATAAAGGCTAGTTCCTCAGATTAAATTTTTTGGATATTACAAAATTGTTACGTAACATAGGTTTATGCAATAATATATATATATATATATATATATATATATATATATATATATATATATATATATATGTGTGTGTGTGTGTGTGTGTGTGTGTGTGTGTGTGTGTGTGTGTGTGTGTGTCTGTGTCTGTGTGTTTTTAATAAATGATTCTCTGGGATACTACTTTTATTCTAAACAATAAAACAAATTTTTTGCTTGGGTTGTTTGTGGGAGGAGACCAGTCAGCGAGGTCATCGGTCTCATCGGTTTACGGAAGGACTATGATGGAAGCCGGCCGTGCCCTTTCAAAGGAACCATCCCGGCATTTGCCTGGAGCGATTTATGGAAATCACGGAAAACCTAAATCAGGATGGCCGACTGGAACCGCGCGACTGCATCGGTAGTAGGTTCGAATCCTGCCTCGGGCATGGATGTGTGTGATGTCCTTAGGTTAGCTAGGTTTAAGTAGTTCTAAGTGCTGTGTTGGCTGAAGAGGCCGACTAGAGGAGGCCGAAATGCACGCGTTTTAGCTCACGTAGGCTGGCGTGAGGAGGGAAGAACTATACTGACGTGAGTTCTGGAACAGGACAAGGAATTAGAATTCAGAAAGCGGAGTAGCTAGTTGATACTTAACTTTAATCCATTTATGATGAACGTCGGTCTTGATAGTACATGATTCACAATATCCTCTGTTCAGGATACATTCAGTAACTCAATATGGCGCCTTGCTTGTTCGTAGCAAATGACGTAGCTGAAGGCTATGCTAAACTGTCGTCTCGGCAAATGAGAGCGTATGTAGTCAGCGAACCATCGCTAGCAAAGTCGGCTGTCTGGCGGTGACACCACACTAAGTTCTAGGGGATTGATGACCTAAGAGGTTAAGTCCCATAGTGCTCAGAGCCAGGATGGCCGGACGCGGGATTGAACCGTCGTCCTCCCGAATGCGAGTCCAGTATGTTAGCCACTGTGCCACCTCGCTCGGTTCGAATCAAGTCAGAACCGCATTCCGCGTTAGAACTGAGTAAAACTGCTTCCACTTCGAACAGTGATTGGCAGTATGAAAAATTCACATTTGTCTAAGTACTGTGGCAGTACTTAGATCGATGCTTATCAAAAACTAAATCTTTATCCCCATTTGTTTGTACAGTATTTGCATGTTCCTCTAGACCAGTACTGCTCTTCAAGCCGTTAGCACTGATTTTCGTCTCATACGAAATAATAATCCCAAAACACAAAAAATTGTTTATTACTTATCTTTAATTAGCTATAATAAATATGGCATTACAGATATAATTGGTTTGCCCGTTTTCATGGGGACTGTACTGCTCGCGTTTGCTGATATCGCACCACTAACAAACACACAAATGACCTCCTTCTGGCCGGAAATTTTATTTCCTTCTTACCTTTTTACTTTACATACCATGTTTTCTTTCTATATTCTGTCCCGAAAACTTGGTCAGAAATTGGAAACAGTGTGAGACAAGACCCATCCGACCAAGTGATTTTCTTCCGCTGCTCTTTAGCCCAGGTTCTATGGCTTCGGCACCACGTTTTCCTGTTACTGGCATTTGCATCATTCATGAGTGGTTTTGGAATTCCAGCTCGCCTTCCAATTCCCAGGTTATGACCGTCTCTTCGTGTTTTCTTGGGGCTGAAAGGGGTCCCGAGTGCGACATTCAGTTCTGCAGTGACTTTTTCAGCTGTCGTCCTCTCATTTTTCGTCAGAATCCTCTTCAATGACAGTGTGCCTCTTGAAACACGAAACATTCCGGTTAGCTTGCTTACGGAAGCACCCATCGTGCGAGCAACAACCATTTTCCCACGTTCCAATTGACTTAGCGCTGACTTTATGCACTCAAATACACACTGAATTCAATTCTGCTCACGATTGACACTTGCAACCTATAGGGGACACACACAGGAGTCGTTCGTGGTCAAACAACAGTTCAATCTGCTGGCTTGGCTAGCATCTGCGATTATGTTGAAGCATGCATCGGTCGCGGTGTTCCCGTACTTTTGTACAGCCTCCGTACGAGGGGCGTTTGAAAAGTCCATGCAAAGCCCGAGAGATGGCACCACCGACGGGTATCGAGGTCTTGTTTAGTTAATAGCATCTTTGAAAAGAACGCACACCAAGTTTCAGCCATATTGGTCTATTTCTTTGTGTTAGGCATTCGTGTGAAACAAGGAAGTCGAGTGATTGTCAAAAAATGGACGAAAAAGAATTTCGCGTGGTGATTAAACATTGCTTTATGAAAGGCAAAACGCCTCGGGAGACTAAAGAGAAGCGCGATAAACATTATAGTGACTCTGCACCTTCGATTAGAACAGTTTATAAGTGGTTTCAAAGTTTTCGGAGTGGCAATATGGGCACAAGTAATGCTGAACGTTCTGGACGCCCTGTGGAGGTTACGACTCCAGAAATCATTGATAAAATCCATGATATGGTGATGGATGAGAGAAGAGTTAAGGTGCGTGAGATTGCTAGTGCTGTGGGCATCTCGAATGACCGGGTACATAATATTTTGCATAAACATTTGGACATGAGAAAGCTACCCGCAAGATGGGTTCCGCAATTGCTCACGCTTGACCAAAAACGGAATCGTGTGAAGTGTTGCAAGGATGGTCTGCATATGTTCAGGAAGAATCCACATGACTTTAAGCGTCGTTTCGTCACTGTGGATGAAACATGGATACATTACTACACTCCTGAGACGAAACAACAATCTAAACAATGGGTTACCAAGGGAGAATCTGCATCAAAATAGCGAAGAACATTCCTTCGGCCGGAAAGGTTATGGCAACTGTCTTTTGGGATTCTCAAGGGATAATCCTCGTCGACTATCTGGAAAAGGGTAAAACTATTACAGGTGAATATTATTCGTCGTTACTGGACCGTTTGGAAACCGAGCTGTAAGAAAAACACCGGCGATTGGACCGCAAAGAAGTCATTTTCCATCACGACAGTGCACCGGCACACACCTGAGCAGTTCTGGTCGCAAAATTAATGGAAATAGGATTCCAACTCGTTTCACATTCCCCTGTTCTCCTGACTTGACTCCCTCTGTCTACAATTTGTTCCCCAATTTGAATAAATAGCTGGCGGCACAAAGATTTTTCAAACGAGGAGGTGATTGCAGCAACTAATAGCTATTTTGCAGACTTGGGCAATTCCCATTATTCGGAAGGGATCAACAAATTAGAACAGCGTTGGACGAAGTCTAAAAGGAGACTATGTCGAAAAATGAAAAAGGTTTAACCCAAACACGTAAGTAGTTCTTATTTTTGCACGGACTTTTCAAACGCCACTCTTATAATGTGAGCGTCGAGTTTAAAATCTCTTGTACAAAAGGAGGGACAATGGAAATATTTTTTCGTATGTATTGTGCTATTTATAACCAAGGCTGATTATGACATAACACTAGTGCTTATTTGCTAGAATCAAGGTTTTAATCACAAAGAACAGTACCTATTTATAATTTCGCCGAAAGTAGGAACAGTATATTTGACGGGAAGGTCGCAGTTAAAAGTGAGATAACACGAGACTTCCGCTGCCCTAATTCTCGGTAAGGAGCTCACAAGTCGATTCAGCGTGCTGTGCAAAGCAGTGCCAGGAACTCTGCGTTTACGGAGAGCAGTCAAGCCATTACGGCACAAGAGCTCGACCGCTCTGCTGCCGGTTACCGCAAAAGATAAGCCGCTGCCTCCGTCTGTCCAAATGCTAATGGTGCGTTAAATTGACTGTGTTCGCAGAAGACAGGATATCACTCGTAGCTCTGAACCGAAACATCCGTTACAGACTTCATGTGGGTGCCACTGGTTCTAATCCAGGACATTTTCTATTCGGTATCTGATCAGTACTGACATTTTCACTAGTGTATTAACACAAGTGTACGACAGGCTATAAACATCACTGAAGAGCCGAACAAAATGGTACACCTGCCTCATTTTGTGTAGGGCCCAGGAGAGCACGCAGAAGTGCCGCAATACGACGTGGCATGGACTCAACTAATGTCTAGAGTAATGCTGGAGGGAACTGACATCATGAGTCCTGCAGGGGTGTCCATAACTCCGTAAGAGTACGAAGAGGTGGAGGACTCCTTCACAAGGATTTAAAGTCACTTACTCTTGTACAAAAAGGTGTGCACTATTCAGGAACACACATTTTCAATAACTTGCCAGCAGTCATAATAAGCTTTAACAACCAATGAAATTCAGTTTAAGAGAAGCCTAAAGGATTTATTGATGGCCAACTCCTTCTACTCCATTGATGAATTTCTCAGTAGAACCAACTGATTTGTGTGTGTGTGTGTGTGTGTGTGTGTGTGTGTGTGTGTGTGTGTGTGCGTGTGCGTGTGCGTGTGTGTGTGTAAGTACAATATAACTTCTGCACCATTTCAGTGCAGAAATGTGCTCATTGTAAATAAGTATTGTAGTAGTTCTGATATATATTTAATACCTTATAAATAAATAAAACATTTTTTTTAAATTTGAATTCAGTGCATTAATCAGATTTAGTAAATGAGTGTTTGTGAAATGATTCATATAGCGTTCATTTAAAAAAATGATCATTCCACTTGGGGCCTGTGGAAGGTACATTAGCTTATTTTTTTATTATAATGAAATTCCTCCAGCTGTACTTAAGATTTTTTATTTACTTCGCTACTAGTCTCAGCGTTGCGTAAACGCCATCTTCAGGCCCGTATACTTTGATGAAATCAATTGTGTGTGGCTCAGTCTAAGGATCCGCGGTGAGACCAACACGTGCTCCACATGGACGGAGCACGTGTTGATCTCACCGCGGACCTCTACACTGAGCCACACACAACTGATTTCATCAAAGTGTACGGGCCTGAAGATGGCGTTGACGCAACCCCGAAACTAGTAGCGAAGTAAATAAAAAATCTTAAGTACAGCTGGAGGAATTTCATTTTAATAAAAATTATATCAGCTGTGTCCCACCTTCATCCTGTTTAAATATGGATGTAAGAAGAATAGCTTATCTGTTCCATTTGCAAACATTTATCATGTATTATTGTTTTTATGACATGTTCTACATGGAGGACCTCCTCACTACAGATCAATTGGAATGAAAGTAAATCTAATCTAATCTAAACTGCACGTTGCAAGGCAGCCCACATATGCTCAATAATATTCATGTCTGGAGAGTTTGGTGGCCAGCGGAAGAGTTTAAACTCAGAAGAGCGTTCTTGGAGCCATTCTGTAGCAATTCTGGACGTATGAGGAGTCGCATTGTCCTGCTGGAATTGCCCAAGTCCATAGGAATGCACAGTGGACATGAATGGATGCAGGTGATCAGACAGGATGCTTACGAACGTGTCACCTGTCAGAGTCGTATCTAGACGCATCAGGGGCTCCATACCTCTCTAACTGCATACGGCCCACATCATTACAGAGCCTCCACCAGCTTGAACAGTCCCCTGCTGATATGCAGAGTCCATGGATTCATGAGGTTGTCTCCAGTCCCTGCATGTCCATCCGGTCGATACAATGCGGAACGAGACTCGTCCGACCAATCAACATGTTTCCACGCATCAACAGTCGAATGTCGGTGTTGACGGGTCCAGCAGGCGAGGCGTAAAGCCTTGTGTCGTGCCATCAATGGTAAGCGACTGTGCCTTCGGCTCCAACAGCCCAAGTCGAATATGTTTCCTTGAATAGTTCCCACGCTGACACTTGTTGATGGCCCAGCATCGAACTCTGCAGCAATTTGCTGAAGAGTTGCACTTCTGTCACTTTGAACGATTCTCTTCAGTCGTCGTTGGTCCCGTTCTTGAATAATCTTTTCCCCGTCCGCAGTGGTGTCGAATATTTGTAGTTTTACCAGATTCCTGATATACACGGTACACTCGTGAAATAGTTGCACGGGAAAATCCTCACTTCATCGCTATCTCGGAGAAACTGCGTCCCATCGGTCGTGTGCCGACTATAACACCACGTTCAAACTCACTTATATCTTGATAATCCACCATTGTAGAGCAGTAACCGATATGACAACTGCGCCGGACACTTGTTGTCCTATATATGCGTTGCCGACCGCAGCGCAGTATTCTGCTTGTCTACATATTTCTGTATTTGAATACTCATGCCTGTACTAGCTTCTTTGGCACTTCAGTGCATATTAAAAACTGATGACTTTGTTAAAGGTGAGTTTCTGACTTAGGCTTGGCAGTCACTGATTCTCCTAACATACGCCGGTAAACAGCCACAAATGCCGAAATGATGAGAGTTGAAGAAAATTAGTTACATCCACTGCATGCATATACTCAAACATAACCTAGGCTGAGTTCTAGGGAGAGCTTTTTACAGTGAACATCTGCACTAAATGCATCAACCAAGGTAGCCAGAGAAAAACTGTTGAAAGCAAAAATATTCCACCTACAAGTAGGGGTAGAACCAGCAGAATGCTTACCAACCAGGCACAACTTAGACTGGATCATATGGAGATCACTGAACAGGTTATAAACGGGCGTTTGCAAATGTCAAATCCAAGGACAAAGAAATGAAATGGGGATATCCACAAGGGCCAAACACGGTGTGGATGTGGAGAAGTATAGACAATAAATCGTCTGTGTAAGTAAGGACAGAAGCAGAAGTAGTGACTCAAAATTTGTGCCCTGGTTGGGAATTTAACCCGGATCGCCTGCCTACTGTGCTGATGTGCTAACTACTACATCACTGTAGCATTGTGGCTTAGACAACTGCACAGACTACCCTTGTCCAGTGCCCTCCCTGACACAAATCTCGGTTCACCTCCTCAACCCATTTTTCCATTGTTACATCGTCAGTACTGCCGAGGCTCTCGATACTGGAATACCACTCCAGCTTTGTGCATAATGGGGAAATTTACTTGTACCTCAGACATAGGTGATCCGAATTACTACTTCAGCTTCTATCCTTATCTAAGATAAAGTTGAGACCCGTATGTCTCGAGGAAGATGTAATTCCATTTGTGTCAGTTTTTATGTTGCCTTGATTCTTGCAACGAAGAGGATATGTATAAGACACAAGAAAATGCTATAGTAGTTGCTCGTCTGTGGGCGTAGATTGTTTGATTTCAATTTTGTGTATGTGTATACATATAAATTCATTCTATTCTCTTAGCTAAAATTTTAAATGGAATCATATGTGTTTGCCTCTGACCCTTGTAACTAAAATGTTCGGGATGTTCGAAGGTTATTTTGAGACGCTTGTACATGATGTCATAATTACTTTGTTGAAATATATTAAAGGCGAGTTCACCTATACGAATACTTCGATTACTTGACAATTGTAGTAATAATAATAAGTTTTTTCCTAACTCATGGTGAAAAATCTCTTTACTTCGTGACGAATGACGTACAGAGGCTTTGTATTATGTTGACTTTACGTCAGTCGAACACGTAGTACACGGATGCTGTTGTCGTGGTCTTCAGTCCAGAGACTGGTTTGATGCAGATCTCCATGCTTCTCTATTCTGTGCAAGCTTCTTCATCTCCCAATACGTACTGCAGCCTACATCCTTCTGAATCTGCTTAATGTATTCATCTCTTGGTCTCCCTCTACGATTTTTACCCTCCACGCTGCCCTCCAATACTAAATTGGTGATCCCTTGATGCCTCAGAACGTGTCCTACCAACCGATCCCTTCTTCTAGTCAAGTTGTGCCACAAACTCCTCTTCTCCCCAATCCTATTCAATACTTCCTCATTAGTTACGTGATCTACCCATCTAATCTTCAGCATTCTTCTGTAGCACCACATTTCAAAGGCTTCTATTCTCTTCTTGTCCAAACTCTTTATCGTCCATGTTTCACTTCCATACATGGCTACACTCCATACAAATACTTTCAGAAACGACTTCCTGACACTTAAATCCATACTCGATGTTAACAAATTTCTCTTCTTCAGAAACGCTTTCCTTTCCATTGCCAGTCTACATTTTATATCCTCTCTACTTTGACCATCATTACTTATTTTGCTTGCCTCATTTCCTAATCTAATTCCCTCAGCATCACCCGATTAAATTCGATCACATTCCATTATCCTCGTTTTGCTTTTGTTAATGTTCATCTTATATCCTCCTTTCAAGACACTGTCCATTCCGTTCAACTGCTCTTTCAGGTCCTTTGCGGTCTCTGACACAATTACAATGTCATCAGCGAACGTCAAAGTTTTTCATTCTTTTCCATGGTTTTTAATTCCTACTCCAAATTTTTCTTTTTTTTCCTTTACTGCTTGCTCAATATACATATTGAATAACATTGGGGATAGGCTACACCCTGTCTCACTCCCTTCCCCACCACTGCTTCCCTTTCATGTCCCTCGACTCTTATAACTGCCATCTGGTTTCTGTACAAATTGTAAATAGGCTTTCGCTCCTTGTATTTTACCCATGCCACCTTCAGAATTTGAAAGAGAGTTTTCCAGTCAACAATGTCAAACGCTTTGTCTAAGTCTACAAATGCTAGAAACGGATACGACTTCTAAAAGTAACTACATCGCATTTTATTTCCTTCTGTCAGCGCTTGTAACATTCCAGAAATCAGTGCAGATCTTATATATTATACTAATATGTACAGGGTGTTTCAAAATTGACCGGTATATTTGAAACGGGAATAAAAACTAAACGAGCAGCGATAGAAATACACCGTTTGTTGCAATATGCTTGGGACAACAGTACATTTTCAGGCAGACAAACTTTCGAAATTACAGTAGTTACAATTTTCAACAACAGATGGCGCTGTGGTCTGGGAAACTCTATAGTACGATATTTTCCACATCTCCACCATGCGTAGCAATAATATGGCGTAGTCTCTGAATGAAATTACCCGAAACCTTTGACAACGTGTCTGGCGGAATGGCTTCACATGCAGATGAGATGTACTGCTTCAGCTGTTCAATTGTTTCTGGATTCTGGCGGTACACCTGGTCTTTCAAGTGTCCGCACAGAAAGAAGTCACAGGGGTTCATGTCTGGCGAATAGGGAGGCCAATCCACGCCACCTCCTGTATGTTTCGGATAGCCCAAAGCAATCACACGATCATCGAAATATTCATTCAGGAAATTAAAGACGTCGGCCATGCGATGTGGCCGGGCACCATCTTGCATAAACCACGAGGTGTTCGCAGTGTCGTCTAAGGCAGTTTGTACCGCCACAAATTCACGAAGAATGTCCAGATAGCGTGATGCAGTAATCGTTTCGGATCTGAAAAATGGGCCAATGATTCCTTTGGAAGAAATGGCGGCCCAGACCAGTACTTTTTGAGGATGCAGGGACGATGGGACTGCAACATGGGGGCTTTTCGGTTCCCCATATGCGCCAGTTCTGTTTATTGACGAAGCCGTCCAGGTAAAAATAGGCTTCGTCAGTAAACCAAATGCTGCCCACATGCATATCGCCGTCATCAATCCTGTGCACTATATCGTTAGCGAATGTCTCTCGTGCAGCAATGGTAGCGGCGCTGAGGGGTTGCCACGTTTGAATTTTGTATGGATAGAGGTGTAAACTCTGGCACATGAGACGATACGTGGACGTTGGCGTCATTTGGACCGCAGCTGCAACACGGCGAACGGAAACCCGAGGCCGCGGTTGGATCACCTGCTGCACTAGCTGCGCGTTGCCCTCTGTGGTTGCCGTACGCGGTCGCCCTACCTTTACAGCACATTCATCCGTCACGTTCCCAGTCCGTTGAAATTTTTCAAACAGATCCTTTATTGTATCGCTTTTCTGTCCTTTGGTTACATTAAACCTCCGTTGAAAACTTTGTCTTGTTGCAACAACACTTTGTTCTAGGCGGTGGAATTCCAACACCAGAAAAATCCTCTGCTCTAAGGAATAAACCATGTTGTCTACAGCACACTTGCAATTTGTGAACAGCACACGCTTACAGCAGAAAGACGACGTACAGATTGGCGCACCCACAGACTGCGTTGTCTTCTATATCTTTCACATCACTTGCAGCGCCATCTGTTGTTGAAAATTGTAACTACTGTAATTTCGAAAGTTTTTCCGCCTGAAAATGTACTGTTGTCCCAAGCATATTGCAACAAACGGTGTATTTCTATCGCTGCTCGTTTAGTTTTTATTGCCGTTTCAAATATACCGGTCATTTTTGAAACACCCTGTACATATTTTGCATATTAATCAGACTACATAATTGCGCATGTAAGGGGCCTGAATTAGGTAACACTTTACACGCTGCTTAGCTAACAGAAGACTAATACGCATTATATGTATTACAACTTTAAACACATTGCTTTACGAAAAAAAATTAGATTTTTCCAGTATTGTTACAATAATCTGTATTACTACCTTATACACATTGCTTTATACAAAAAATCCTAGAGGTTTCCAGTATTTTAATAATACTCCATGTGTATAAAGTTTCATTACAGTACCGCCGAAATTTAAATTTAAATGATAGCCCTAGTTTTGCGTTGAAAATTACGTTGCGTAATTTTAACTGCAAATAACATTTAATTGCCTCCGGGACTACCAGTGACACCCGCAGAGGAAATTTCAAATGAGATAAATTATAAGTGTCTCTGAAAATGCCGAATGTGAAATAATGTTTCGCTCTACAGTTCGGCGAACGGAGAGCTGAGATAGAGCTGCGCATTTCGTGAATAACAGCACTGCAATGATGTGGGAAGAAAGAGGAGAAGAATTTAAGGGTTGCCTTTGAAGAGAGCTGACGCTTCTCCTTTAATTCGTTTCGTCAATCTGTTGTAACACCATATTTCTCGCATTGTTCTCTCATTTTAGACTCCAGTGCAAATTACTCTTTTATTTTTTAATCACTAGTCGTTCGACTTGTGTAATATATCCTAGTTCTCTTCCTATGTTGTGTTAAGCTTTTCACATATCATATACACTTCCAGGAGCCTTTTTACCTATTCTAGTAGGTGTCTGGCCCTCATTCTGTACGTTACGCATCCACTAAATTTTCGACATCCTTCCACAGAACTACAATTCAATCGTTTCTTTTCCTCCAGATTTCCCGTGTTGTTCATTCCACTTCCACACAGTGCTATGCCTCACAGACATTTTCAAAAAGTTCTTCCACAACTCCTTGCAAGTATTTCATATCGATACAAAAATTCACCTCTAACATCTTACCTCATTCAGCATTGGAGTTTATGTTGCTCACTAAATATTGTAATCTCTTGTTTTTTCCCAACTTCCGATGTTAAGCTTGTTGTTATTCTAATACTAAATAGTTTTCGTCTCCAGCTAATTATAAGTAGTAGTATCAGCAGCTTTATTGATCCATAGATCTCTTTTTACAAGGATATAGGACATGTCAAAGTATTTACAAATTTACATCAATTTAAAATAAGCTAATTCGTATACACTTATATTTACAGACTTCTAGTTGGAGACAATCATTAGATTTACTCCTGGTATACAATCATTCTTTTCCAAATAACTTATTAAATAATGTAATGTCACATTCATCACTCATATCTCACCATTAGTCACTGCACACACTATACACACATTGTTTCATAACACTTCACTGACTACACACACACACACACACACACACACACACACACACACACACACACACACACACACACACACACTTCGCCAGCGTCATATGCTACTCATTATAAAGAGTAATTCAAGAATATTTTTAAACTCTAGAGTCAGGTGTCTTACACCAAAAAAGAAAAAGTATGAAAGTTGCGAATTAAACGGCACTTTCAGTTCATCAATAATTTTGTCTGCTTTCAATAACTCGTGAAGTGGTCTTTGCAAACATTTTACAAACCATGTTACCTCTGGTCATTTCCGCGCGCTCCCAGCCTATCAGACGACTGGCGGTTAGTGGGACATGCTCGCGAATAACTTTGAAAGACGCTTAGTCCCGGAGGCTGTCTTATGAGTAGGCGCAGAGTCGGCACATTTAGCGCGAATGGTTGCTAATAGGCAAGCTGCTGCAGTTACGTCATTCGTGTGGTACTAATATCGCACGGTTTATTTTTCACTAATTTCGGGAGTCAAACTTGTGATGAAATGCAAGGTGATATTTAGGTGCGATGAGTTGCAAATGTGCAGCCTGTGTTTTTTCGTGAACATGAAGCTGGCTACAGGATCGTGTTTTGGCCATTCAATCCAAAGCATTACGCGTTTAATTTCAGCGGTCTCCTGCAACTTAGATCATTTCATATTTTACTGGAAATAGTGCACATCAATCTGAATTTGTATGATAACTGAAATTTTTTGATTTACGTTCCAAGCATATTTTGAAAGTCAAGTGTGACGCTTGCCCTTTGTTTCCTTAATTTGATATCAATATACATCGTTTAACTGCATTTGCTGCTACTCATTTCTACTTTCCTATCAGGATGCCATTTTGGATTGATGCTGTCTTGTTCAGACGTGTTGCGAAGTGCATTTTTGTCTATTAATGATTTCAAATAGTATACAGGATGATATATTCAGGATTTCGCATATTTTTCCCCGTGGATAGTAATAAATATACCGCTCTCAAAAAGCAAATTTTTATGCGAGAAGATAAGTTTTGTCATCTATTGCTGAGTGCGTAATTGCTGTAGGAGATTTTCTAGTGTGTGTGTGTGTGTGTGTGTGTGTGCGCGCGCGCGCGCGCGCGTGTGTGTGTGTGTGTGTGTGTGTGTGTGTGTGTGTGTGTGTGTGTGCATGTGTGTTCACATTCCACGAAATAACTTGCACGGCGGATTGTGTTGATGTGTTAAGTACTCTGTAATAGCTCATGTATATTCAGTTCTTTCGAACCCCGTTATTATTCAAATAACTTAGAGAACTATTATAAGCAGTTAGTAATTTCCATATCTAAGTACTGTGATTACAAACAGGGACCTAGATCCCCATTCCACGGTGTTCAACTATAAGTTTGTCATTACTACACTCCTGTAGTTTTTATCGCTACAGCGCGAAAGCACTGTCCAGCGGTATTTGTATAGCCATTGTAACATCTATGTTACAGTATACTAAGCGAGGTTTAAACAACGAACCGGAGCTGGCGCCCATACACCCAACTGTGCGAATAGATTAATTCCCTTTGGAAAATATTTTAATTGGGCTGAAATTAATGCTCGGCAAATGACATTTGTGTGTGCACCGTTTGGATTTTACGTGCAAAAACAGTCATTCTTAAATAACTCCAGACTGGAGCGAGACTGATGGTTCAAATTTGGTGTATCAGACGGTTTTAACCGTTTGAAAAAATGTTGCTCCGCTTGGAGTTTTCGTGCAAAAAACACGTTTTTGTGAACTTTTTCACGTTCACCTCTTCTATGTTTCAAACTTGTGCGAATCGGTAGACAAATACATGGAATTAACGGTCAGCTGTTGCTTTGTGAAAGCTTTATCCGTTGCCACGATATGATGGTCCAAAGCTGCATACAAAAAGCACGTAAAATCCTATTTTACGCGAATCTCACGTGCTGAGACGGTTTAAAGTGATACCGATAACAATAGAAACTACGTTTTTATGATAATGATAACAATCCTTTGCAAAAATCTCTTACTGCTCGGGCTTTACGTGAGAAAAATCACGCGTTTGCAAATGAAAATGTAGTTCCCTTCTTTTACACCCCAACCCTGCCCAGAATATACCCGCCTTTTTTTGTGCTAAGCTACGAGCATTTATCAAAATCTGTAGTTCCCTTCTTTTACATCCCTAACCCCGCCCAGAAGAAACTCGCCTTTTTTGTGCTAGGGTACGAGCATTTTTCATTTTGGTATGATTTTATGAGTGGTTCACAGTGGCTGACGTTCAGTTATACAAGCTATGCCCGCCTTTTATCAGTTCTGCGATTTGTTCTAACAAAGAGAACACAGCAAGTGCCATTACGCAATTTCCCAGAAAAACTGCTCGTTGGAAGAGGGGTCGAAATAAGCGAACAAGTGTGTGGCGTACCCCGTAGATACTTGACCGTTTCAGAGAAAACGAATATCAAAGTTTTCGCCGTAATACATATACCTTTTAGCAAGAGGTAAGTTCAACGGAAACAGTTGCACAGTGGTTAGCGTCACGGATTTTTTTTTTTTTTTTTTTCGTTTATCTGCCCATGACCATAGAAGATTACTACACGAATGCTTCTTATCCAGTTACGAGATACAAGGGCATTTTGTTAATTTTTCAATTACAACTGTTTCACTGTAAGTGTCATACATTTATTATTTTTGTCATTTTCAATGATTACCATCTTTTTAAACTCTCAAATTCTTATGTTTCATTCTTATATCAGTTCTTACATGAATTCTTACGTTTTGTTCTTGTATTTATTCTTCAGGAAGATTTGGTGCATTCCCTTGGGTGATACCGAAAGCAAAAACATTGGAAACAGAAGTTC
Source organism: Schistocerca piceifrons (assembly GCF_021461385.2). Taxonomy (NCBI): domain Eukaryota; kingdom Metazoa; phylum Arthropoda; class Insecta; order Orthoptera; family Acrididae; genus Schistocerca; species Schistocerca piceifrons. The sequence continues at coordinate 306,301,316 of NC_060140.1, forward strand.
CGAACACCGTGAGCATTGACCGAAGATAGGCTTTGCACCGTGACATTTCTTCGTATCAGTCTTACTTGGGAGTGAAACGTCGTTAACACTGCTGAAGATTTCACGCGTTGGCAATAATTCCGGCAAACCACGCATAGTGGATCATTTTCCCGAAAAATCGCGTTTTCAGTTGATTATCAATCAGGATACTCTACAGGGATTTTACCGAAAACAATTTCAAACAATTTTCTCATTCCTTTATGGCTTTTTCTAAATTCATTCACTCGACAGACTATTGGTAGACGAATAAGGACAGCGTTAGTTTCAACATGCACTGGAAATCATTCGTGGTAACCTTCTGCGGACATGGATAGATAAATGAAAAACAAAAATAGAAATAACAAAAGCAGGTTTCGAAGTTTCGAACGTGGGGCCCAAAAATGTGAAACTGCAACGCTGTCCATAGCGCCAGAGCTTTGTTTAAAATTATTACGTGCTCAAAAGCATATAAACTACCTCGCAAATTTTGACCGTCGTTTTCTCGAAATCGGTTGAGTATCTACGGATAAGCCGACACACGTGTCAGCTTGTTTGACCCCTTTTTCACTGTGCGAAGTTTCTGGGCTATCGGATGATGGCCCTTAACGTGTTCTCCTAGTAAGTAAGTGTGAGGAAGCGAGTTAATTTCTTATTCACTTAGCGTTACGAAATTGTTTACTGCGTCATAAATTTGTATATAACGCGTCGTGGTTTCACCAAATCAGGAGTTAATGATACTGCTGTGTGCTGAGGAACGCCAGCGCCGTCAACTACCAGAACGACCGCCGCACAGCAGGAGTTACTGTTCCTCTTCCGCCAGCAGAACTTTGACAACCAAGTCCCGCGGAAGATCGCTTCCACCGCCCGGCCGCCAGGCGGCAGTAGCGGCGTTTTGAAAGGTCGCTGGCCGCGCAGAACTACACAGACGAAAAAAAAGCGCAACAGAAAAAAATTTTTGACGTAGAGTACTGAAGTTTGAGGAATACATTTAGGCCGGCGCACTACTCACAGTGAGCCAGTTCCCCCGGAGCGACAGTAGTGGGCCAGACGCCGAGAACATTAGTACTTCTTCAATCAGAGGCTCGTTGTCGACATACTATCAGCCGTACAGTAGGATTGTCACACCAGTCACTTCGGGACTTTACCGTTGCTAGGTGACGTGACGTGTAGAACACAGTTTTTTACTCACTGTTTTTCCTCGTTAGACACGGATGGGCAACCGGCGGCGAGCAAGCCGGATCCGGCCCGCGACTGGTTCAGTCCCGCCCGCCAAAGAAAATTCTTGAGTGAGCGAGACGCTCTTGTTCGCATTTTTCCAGTTTGACTTCTCTATGATACAGCTGATATACGTTAAGTCCAAGAGATTTAGATCTTTAAACTTTTCAAAATCAACGAAAAAATGATGGTTTAGTTCAACTGCTCTTCCCCAAGCGGTCCGTCATCAAAAATATTTTTGGACAGATATTTTTAAAATATTTATTAATACTATTTGTGAATACTGAGATACTAAATTTCAAACACGGTAATGACCTGCCTGTGGTCAAAAATTTCTAAGTTACTCCTAATTGCTTGTTGATTGGAGTTGCCTGTTTCATTGCAATATTTTGTTTTTCTAGTCTTCCTCGTATTAACATTAGTAAACAATTTTTGTCCACTGTGCGAGTATTAGAACAAGGCCACTGTTGAAAACTTGAGGTTATTATTATTATTCTCGTATCAGGAACATACATAAAACACAGTTTATACGATTGTTCATAGATCAACACAGTTTATATAATTATTGACCAAAATTTGGCCACATCCAGTGCATTTTCCGTTGCCTAGTGAAGGTCATCTTCTGTTCAGGTGGTTGGACGCAGTCGACTCCAAGCATATGTTGAACAGTCTGTTCTTGCCCGCAGTCACATTGGGTTTTGTTTTCTTCAATGTATCCCCGTTCTGCCAGGTGAACCAGTGATGTGCGCTCTCCTGACCTCGGACTATCCAAGGACTTCCACGCTGGCCAATTTTCATGATGATCTGGGGGTAAAGATTCTGAAAATCTTTCCAACCGGGAGGTGGGGATGTCTCAGCCCTCCATTTTTGCAGCCTCGTTTCTTCATCAGTGATTTTTAGTTTCTCCGATGTTCTGAGGAAGCTTTCCCTTGCCCTTAGTCATTTTGGGTAGGGTTGTTGCCCACACAGGGGATAGGTTTTTTCCTGCTCCAGTTTCGTTCTTTCCCTGTTTGCTGCTATTTCCCTTCGAACAGGACGTAGTCCAATTCCTGCAAGGTGGTAGAGCTATTCGACTGGAGCTGACTTCAAGCAGCCTGTTATAATTCTGCATGTGTCGTTATGGCAATATTCACCTGTTTGGTATCTGTTGGCTTATACCAAACAGGACAGTCAGTCTGCAGCGGAGTAGCTTAACACCCTTGCAGAAGTTCGGATGGTTTCTGCTTGACTGCCCCACTGTGATCCGGCCAGTTTTTCTCAGATAGCTGTTCCTGGTTTGATTTTGATTTGAAATTCATGCAATATTTTTTAAACCTAAGGGATTTGTCAAGTGTTACTCCTAGGTATTTTGGAATGGCACGGTGTTCCAGTTTAACCCCTGACCATTCTATCTTTAACTTGCGCGTGGTTTCCCTATTTCTCAGATGGACAGCACGCACTTCTGTCTTTGATGGGTTTGGTTTAAGCTGGTTTGTTCTGTTGTATTTTGACAGATCTTCAAGAGCACTATTTAGGGTAATTTTTATTGAATCGAAGTTTGTGCTTTGGGTTGCCAGAGCGATATCATTAGACCCACATCCCCAACTTATTGTCCCGCTCTATATACATAGTGGGTATCACGGGAGGCGTGCCAGAGATAAGTCCCTGCAGTCGAACTATCTTCTGTGTCCTCGGTGGCTCACATGGATAGAGCGTCTGCCACGTAAGTAGGAGATCCCGGGTCCGAGTCCCGGTCGGGGCACACATTTTCAACTGTCCCCGTCGACTTACATCAACGCCTGTATGCAGCTAGGGGTATTCATTTCATTGCAATTTCATCCATCGATACACTTATTGAAGAGTTGGAGAATCCATTCCTTTGCTGCTAATCCAAAGGGCTTAATTTGCTCAGTTCGTACATCGTCCAAACCAGACGACTTACCAGTTTTACTCCGGTTAATAGCCTTCTGTAATTCACCCATCGTGAATGGGAGTGAAAAGTTGTTATTCTACTCATGCTCAGTTCGTCGCAGTTCTGGTTTTTTGGATTTATAGCTGGGCTTCCCATTCAGCAGTAGCTGGTGTGCTGTTTGGTTGGTGGTGATATTTTGGTGTGTAGTGGTCTTAGTTGGATCGTTACACAGGCGTCGCAGAAGTCTCGAAGCAATATGAGTGTCTCATTTCAGATCCAAGTTTTCTATTGTTTTAATCCGTTTTCCCATTTTTCAATCATTAATACAGGAAATGAGTGTTTCCTGTTTATATAGTTGTTTCACTGAAAGGATTTTCTCTACGTAAGTTGCTATATTCTGTAAATAATTCTGCCTGATCTTAGGACCACAGCTCAATCAACATAGAAGGAAAACTAAAGATAATTTACAACGAATTAGCTGCAACCAGTTGGTTTTACAGGCGTTTATTTTTCCATAATAACATTGCAAGATACCAGATCTCCCATCTTCATAAGCTTACATTTATTTAAGTGTGATGAACATTGTTTCTTCACTAAAGGCGTTTCAAAATTTTGCAATTGACGCTTTTAAGTCAGGTATTGTAAAATGTTATAATGAAAAAAACAGTGTTTATCGATTGTAAATAAATGTAAACAACTAAAGATGGGAGAAATATAAAATGAAAGTACTCTAAAAAACGCGTGACTTCAGACATAATTTGTTGGCGTGTCATGTCGGAAAAGGGGTGCCAATCGTAACAGTAAGTCACTCCATATACATTGTCAAGGGCGCCATAATTTTGAATTTATGCAGTAAGTTTGCTGCTGCCGCGTCACGTGACAAGATGGCCTACAAGCATAAGTAAGTGTGCGAATTAGGACAGTTCGATATCGTGGGGAACAACATACGAAACAAACTGTAAGAACCTACAAGTCCTCCAGGATTGATGTTTACGTTGGGACATACGAGCCGCCTGGTGGGTGAGAAACCGAAACTTTCACCCCAACTCTGCGAGATATATCTTAAAAACGCAGTGAAGGACAAGATCACAAAGACGTTCGACAAACTAGACGCCCCTCCGAGACATAGTAATCCATATGGATTCAGTAGTGACAGTTGAAACCCCACGAAGACACAAGTACAAATTTCCCAAGTAAACAGTGTTAGACCCTACATAAACCAAAACATTAAGACGTAGAGATTATCAATCCTACAAATACGCCTATGCGAAAAAACCAAATTAAGCAACAGCTGGTTCACGGACCCACGTGAGTGCCCAAAACCTGGCTGACTGAAACAAGAAATATAATATTCATACCTTTTACCTGTGCCATCCACTACAGAAGTACAAATCACCAAAGGTGGTCAGACTTCAAGCTACACGACAGAGAGAGAGAGAGAGAGAGAGAGAGAGAGAGAGAGAGAGAGAGAGAGAGACTGGCCCGCGGATCACCAAAGGTTGTCCATGCCTGTTTTAGACTACCAGATGATTGTGATTCAACGATTCTAGTCAAGTGCACCGTGGCAGTGACGTAGTTTTGCAATTTCTTTTTTTTAACTGGTGTGGTTCCTCAGACCGCTGGGTTACAGTGTTACCATTATTAAGGTTGGTAATTCTGTTTAGTTGGTACTTCATATTAAGACGCGAGAAGCGCGAACTTCTGTTAACATAGTTACCTGTTCTGAAACTTTGCAAACTGTGAATAAATTTTCATGTTTTTTTTTAACGCTACCTGGGCTTCTTTTGTGGCAGTATCCTCAGTCAACGAATTCTTCAGGTACTACTTGCACTGGTAATCCAGTGTCCTAAAACAGTAGTCACCTTGCAAGTTCATATGAACACGTGCTCAAAAGTTTTTAGTTTATCGGTGTAAGTTTCTGTTAAACACATCATTTACACATTGTCAGCTTGATGATGCCATCAACTCACAAACTCATAAATTTTTGAACTGTCCTCCTCTTGCATCCACACACGAATGCACTCGTGAAATCATGGGCTGTCGCACACTATCAAATACTTCTTGACTGTGTCGAAAGGTTTTGCAGGCTTCCGTGATACGTCACTAAAGACATCCTCCATCCAGATTGTCTGCTTCATAAAACAATTCTTTCAAGTGACCCCACAGATAAAAATCCAACGGGCTGAAGTCATGAGAACTTACAGACCGTGGAACTTGTCCTGCTCTACCTATCCATCTGTCATTGTTGGTGAAATTCGTGTCTATCTGCTCACGAAATTAACCTGCCATAGTGAACGGAAGAGTCTTAATTAAACCACTACATGTTGATGTTGAAGACAGACTACTGACAAATGTGACAAAGCCTTCGTGATACCACATCGCCATCTATGATACAATGTATGCAATGCGTCAGAGTGTTGTATGGAACAGTGCAGCACACTACCATCTGCACGGGGCAACAGAATTACGTATCTATACAGGGTGTTTCTGTAAGAGCGTACAAAAAATGTGACACGACGTAGAGAATGCTCCACTGAACAATTTGAGGTAGGAAACCTGTGGGCGGAGAAGCCAGCTTAAGGAGATGTGCAAGTAAACTTGTCTATCACTTTGTACAGCACTACAGTTTTGCAGCTTATTTACAACTAAAATGCTTACAAGTTTAAACGTACTGCGCTATTTGTTTACATATACATTCTTTGTATCCTGCAATCAAACAAAGAGGACGAGCCTCATCACTAGGAAGTCATTATGCAGGTTTTGTTTACTTTACTTGTCCATAAGAGGCTCCCGCGACAGAATGTGCTATGAATCAACGACAGACCCACTCATCCCTCAGTGCTATTCAGAGACGTACTGTACAACACGATGGAGCAATACCGGTACAGTTTCGCTGACATGCACGTTATGTATGGGGAAGTACAGTACGTTGTACTGTTCTCGCTGCTGAAAGGCTGTACAGGGAACGATTTCCTAACAGGCATCAGCCGTCACGACGAGTGTTTATTTCTCTCGGTCGATGAATGCAGGACACTGGTTCATTGGAAAGGATAAACGAGGAACCTGGCAATATGAGGACCACTCGCACACCCGATTTGAAGAGGAGGCGCTGGGGCGTGTTGCAGCGAATCCCACTAAAAGTACTCGTCGTATTCGTGAACTGCGCGCTGCGTATATTAGCGTGTGGCGAGTACTCCGCGAACCCATATCACCCTCCATGCAATGCTTGTGACTGACTTTGCATGAAGGGTCGCATTGCGTCAGTGGTTGCTCCAATAATAAATTGATCGACCGGATTTCCTCCAAATCGAGCCGTTTACTGACGAGGCCTCATTTGATCGTGACGGTATTTCGAACTGCAGGAGTGGGATGAGCAAAACCCTCACGCTGTAACAAAGTAACACCATCAAGTACGTTTTGCTGTGAATATATGGGACGGCATTATAAGCGACAATCCCATAGGGCCATATCTTCTACATGGCCGTCTGAATGGCCACCTGTACTTGAGCTTCCTACAAATAGCTCTACCTGAGTTGTCGAAGAAAGTGCCCTTGGCTGTTCGTGAGAGGATGTGTACAGAACATGACGGTGTACTGCCTCACTACAGTGTGGATGTCCGCAACCGTCTCAATGCCGTATTTCCTGGTCACTGGATTGGAAGGGGAGGTCATATTTCATGGCCTGCAAGGTAAACCTTACCTGAATCCCCCTGATTATTTCCTATGGGGATATCTAAAGTCATTTGTGTGTGAGACTCCAGTGAATACAGAGATTGAATTAATTGCCAGAATTGTAGCTGCCTGTGATGTGATACACACCAGGGATATTAGTCAGGGTGCATTAGAGACTTGCTCGCCGATGTCATGCTTGCGTTGAGATTGATGGCCCATCAGTTAAAGCACATTTTGGAAGATACATTACAAATGGTACGTTCATTGTGGCAGTAATGCTATTTCCAGTTAACAGCAACTGATGTAAATAAAAAAGTACACAGTAATGTGATTTTAATCGTATTATCTCCTTAAGCTGGCTTCTCTGACCCTACGTTACCTATCTCAAATTGTTCAGTGGAACATCCTCTATGTCCTGTTAAATTTTTGCTCGCTCTTATGGAAACATCTACACTACTGGCCATTAAAATTGCTACACCAAGAAGAAATGCAGATGATAAACGGGTATTCATTGGACAAATATATTATACTAGAACTCACATGTGATTACATTTTCCGCAATTTCGGTGCATAGATCCTGAGAAATCAGTACCCAGAACAACCACCTCTGGCCGTAATAACGGTCCTGATACGCCTGGGCATTGAGTCAAACAGAGCTCGGATGGCGTGTACAGGTACAGATGCCCATGCAGCTTCAACACGATACCACAGATCATCAAGAGTAGTGACTGGAGTATTGTGACGAGCCAGTTGCTCGGCCACCATTGACTGGACGTTTTCAATTGGTGAGAGATCTGGAGAATGTGCTGGCCAGGGCAGCAGTCGAACATTTTCTGTATCAAGAAAGGCCCGTACAGGACCTGCAACACGCGGTCGTGCATTATCCTGCTGAACTGTAGGGTTTCGCAGGGGTCGAATGAAGGGTAGAGCTGAGGGCCGTAACACATATGAAATGTAACGTCCACTGTTCAAAGTGCCGTCAATGCGAACAAGAGGTGACAGAGACGTTTAATCAATGGCACCCCATGCCATCACGCTGGGTGATACGACAGTATGGCGATGACGAATACACGCTTTCAACGTACGTTCACCGCGATGTCGCCAAACACGGCTCCGACCACCATGATGCTGTAAACAGAACCTTAATTCATCCGAAAAAATGACTTTTTGCCATTCGTGCACCCAGGTTCGTCGATGAGTACACCATGGCAGGCGCTCCTGTCTGTGATGCAGCGTCAAGGGTAACCGCACCCATGATCTCCGAGCTAACGGTCCACGCTGCTGCAAACGTCGTCGAACTGTTCGTACAGATGGTTGTCGCCTTGCAAACGTCCCCATCTGTTGATTCAGGGATCGAGACGTGGCTGCACGATCCGTTACAGCCATGCGGATAAGATGCCTGTCATCTCGACTGCTAGTGATGCGAAGCCGTTGTGATCCAGTACGGCGTTCCGTATTACCCTCCTAAACCCACCGATTCCATATTCTGCTAACAGTCATTGGATCTCGACCAACGCGAGTAGCAATGTGGCGATACGATAAACCGCAATCGCGATAGGCTACAATCCGACCTTTAGCAAAGTCGTAAACGTGATGGTACGCATTACTCCACCTTACACGAGGCATCAGAACAACGTTTCACCAGAGAACGCCGGCCAACTGCTGTTTGTGTATGAGAAATCGTTTGGAAACATTCCACATGTCAGCACGTTGTAGGTGTCGCCACCGGCGCCAACCTTGTGTGAATGCTCTGAAAAGCTAATCATTTGCATATCACAGCATCTTCTTCCTGTCGGTTAAATTTCACGTCTGTAGCACGTCATCTTCGTGGTGTACCAATTTTAATGGCCAGTAGTGTACATACATAATCCGCAAGCCACCGTACGGTGCGTGGCATTACTACTGCCACTGCCAATCATTTCCATCCCCTGTTCCATTCGTAAATAGAGCGACGGAAAAACGTCTAAAAGTTTTCGTACGAGCCTAATTCCTCTCATCTCATCTTCGTGGTCCTTACACGAAACGCACGTTGGAGGCAGCAGAATCGATCTGCCGTCGGTATCAAATGCCGATTCTCTACCTTTCCGCAGTAGTTCCTCGCGAAAGGAGCGTCGCCTTCCGTCCAGGGATTCTCATTTGAGTTTCCCGAAGCATATCTGTAATACATGCGCGTTGTTGGAACATAGCCGGCTGGAGTGGCCGAGCGGGTCTAGGCGCTACAGTCTAGAACGACGCGACCGCTGCGGTCGCAGGTTCGAATCCTGTTTCGGGCATGGATGTGTGTGATGTCCTTAGGTTAGATAGGTTTAAGTAGTTTTAAGTTCTAGGGGACTGATGACCTCTGCAGTTAAGTCCCATAGTGCTCAGAGCCATTTTTTTGTTGGAAGATACCGGTAACAGATCTAACAGCCAGCCTCTGAATTGCTTCGAAGTGCTTCCTAAATCGGACCCGTTGGGGTCCCAAACACACGAGCAGTACTCAAGAACGGGTCAAACGAGAGTTCTATACACCATCTCCTTTGTAGTTGGGCTACACTTTTCCAAAAATCTCCCAAGAAAGTCGAGCATCCGTCTTACCGACTACCATCCAGACATGTTGAAGGATCACTTTTTCGAATCCCCGTAGCTATCTCCAGTTTGAAATTTATTTCAAACGTGCCTCCATCCTCCCTCCGTAATCATGCCTAAGTTTAGCGCACTGCGACTTCGCCCTAGGCTTTGGCGACACTTCAGACAACTAGGTATTGACATACGCAAAAAAAAGTCAGGGCTCGGAAGTTAATGTGAGGTGTACGGTGGGTTACTGATGTCACACTGGCAATTACACCACAATTCTGCTTAAGCTCTCCATCCTAACTTACATCTGAATTATGGAATACATGGCACCAAACGTAAGTAATTATATGAATGTGTGGTGTCTGTTTCTTTGGACATGTCTGAAAGAACAGACACCATGCTTTCATAACCGACTCAACTCGATGGCCAATGAACCGATAACCTCCAGCGGGAATCTAAAGTTAGCGAGCACGGAGGACACGGACGGAGACTACTGACAGGTGACGCTAGGCTGGAATGTGGGTCGGCTGGAGGAGGTGCCGAGATAGTCCGTGCATTTGCAATGATCACTGTGCCTGGATAGCACAGTGGTCAACGCAGGAGATCCCTGGTTCGAGACCCAAGTCTAGTACACATTTTCACTAATCACCACTGACTCCGCACAAAGTCCTAATGCAGCTGATATCATTAGTTCCCTCTCTTTTCTACCCTTTCTATCCCCTAACCTTTCAGTTTACGTAATACATAATTGATAATTTTATTCGGCATGTTGTGACTAATAAAAGCATTTCTTATGACGTTTAGTCTTGTACAATATGTGTGATTACCATATCAATTGACTGGAATACTCTCTTTCAAATTCTAAAGGTGGCAGGGGTAAAATACAGGGAGCGAAAGGCTATTTACAATTTGTACAGAAACCAGATGGCAGTTATAAGAGTCGAGGGGCATGAAAGGGAAGCAGCGGTTGGGAAGGGAGTGAGACAGGGCTGTAGCCTATCCCCGATGTTATTCAATCTGTCTATTGAGCAAGGAAACAAAAGGAAAGTTCGAAGTAGGAATTAAAATCCATGGAGAAGAAATGAAAACTTTGAGGTTCGCCGATGACATTGCAATTCTGTCAGAGACAGCAAAGGACTTGGAAGAGCAGTTGAACGGAATGGACAGTGTCTTGAAAGGAGGATATAAGATGAACATCAACAAAAGCAAAACGAGCATAATGGAATGTAGTCGAATTAAGTCGGGTGGTGCTGAGGGAATTAGATTAGGAAATGAGACACTTAAAGTAGTAAAGGAGTTTTGCTATTTGGTGAGCAAAATAGCTCATAATGGTCGAAGTAGAGAGGATGTAAAATGTAGATTGCCAAAGGCAAGGAAAGCGTTTCTGAAGAAGAGAAATTTGTTAACATCGAGTATAGATTTAAGTGTCAGGAAGGCGTTTGTGAAAGTATTTGTATGGAGCGTACACATGTATGGAAGTGAAACATGGGCGATAAATAGTTTGGACAAGAAGAGAATAGAAGCTTTCGAAATGTGGTGCTACAGAAGAATGCTGAAGATTAGATGGGTAGAGAAGCTTGTAGCACAACTTGACTAGAAGAAGGGATCGGTTGGTAAGACACATTCTAAGGCATCAAGGGATCACTAATTTAGTATTGGAGGGCAGCATGAAGGGTAAAAATCATAGAGGAAGTCCAAGAGATGAATACACTAAACAGATTCAGAAAGATGTAGGTTGCAGTAGGTACTGGGAGATGAAGAAGCTTGCACAGGATAGAGTAGCATGGAGAGCTGCATCAAACCAGTCTCAGGACTGAAGACCACAACAGCAACAACAACAACAACCACATCAAACTAAAGCTTCGCCATCACTTCCTTTATTTTCAGATGCGGCTCATTTTCGCAGTTGTAGACCATCGTTGAAACCTATATAAAATATTTTTCTCCAGAAAGGTTACAACAGGCGAGGAAAAAACGTGTTTGATTATTTTGCAGGAGCTGGACATTAGCAGTATAGGGAAATAGCTATGTGCATCAGACTATGTACACTCGACAGCAAAAAAAGTGGGTCACTCCTGAATTCCAACGTGTAGGCTGCACCTGAATGTATGCAACCAACATTGCATATCTGTGTTGCAGGTCGTCGCAACCCTCCACAGTACAGTCGTTGTAAGATACACAATGGGTACTGCTAGAGACTACTAGAGAACACCGCCGTCGTTGTCTAACCAGGAACAGACGAGAAATGTCCAATGATGGTTCACCATTAGCGAGATGTGCGCACGTTTAACTAGATATAAGGCGACGAAAACGTCTATGCTGACAGAGTCGAACGCTGCACACATGGTTATGAAGACAGGTTAATAATCAAATTCTTATTCAGTAGTAGCAAGTAGTAGCATGTTTAGTTGCAAACCTTAAGGCCTTCTCATCCCTAGTAACATGTTGCCTAATGTCTGCGATATCATGATGTTAATTTACAAGTGGATTGACTGCCGGCTCTAGTGGTCGTGTATCATTAAGATGTAAATGATGTGCCTCAGCAGAAAGTAATTTCCGTCGTGCAGCACGTATTGTTTCAGAGACACTGAGTGCATGTTATAAGTTTACAAAACGTGTATTATATACTACGTCGCCGGCCGCGGTGGTCTAGCGGTTCTAGGCGCTCAGCCCGGAACTGCGGGACTGCTACGGTCGCAGGTTCGAATCCTGCCTTGGGCATGGATGTGTATGATGTCCTTAGGTTAGTTAGGTTTAAGTAGTTCTAAGTTCTAGGGGACTGATGACCACAGATGTTAAGTCCCATAGTGCTCAGAGCCATATACTACGTATCTACTATTATTTGGAAAAGCTGCCGCCGAACCTGCTTACTTTTACATTCCGCTTAGTTGTCGTGGTTGAATACACGTTTTCTTAAGACTACATCTAATGTAGAGCGCTTACAAGAAAGAATAGTTTTCTGCATCATGCTATTGCTAGCTAGGTGAAATATTTTGTGGTAGCTATGTTTAAAATGAATGTATTTTTGGAAGTATTGTTCGTCAAATATATGAATGAATCGTCAACTGTAGGTGTGCCTGCACATGTTGTAGCATAATAGCTGTAGCTGCGTTAGTTTGTACTACAGACTTCGGTAGGTTAGGTGTAACTTTCGATCCATCAAGCCGTGATCGTAGCCTTCCGGTCCGGGTGTGTCCTAGCCGCGGCTCGCGAGCTACGGGCCAGCCAGGCTGGCCGACGCGAGACGGAAGTGAGCGAGCTGGCGGTGGCGTTGGTGGTCCGACAGCCCGGGACGAGCCAGCACGGCTGCGCCGCATGCCTCTGCCTCTGCCGCTCCGTTTGACGTAAATATGTTTACCTCCTCTCCTGGCATCAGTATAAGAGCGGAAAGCAGAAATACGCATCAGGCTGTCTGGCGTAATGGCTCACTGCGAGAGGTCTGTTCGAGATAGAGTCGTCGCTCTCATTGAAGAAGGAGGATGTTCCATCAGAGAAGCTGGCAGACGGTATGGCGTACCACATACCACTGCAACGAGATGGTGGAGGATCTGCCTTGAAAGAGGCACCACCAACAGGGCTCCTGACTCAGGCAGGAAGAGAGTGAGCTCACAGCAGGAAGACAGGGACCTAGTGTCTAGGAGCAGAGAAAATCCCTTTCTGAACGGAAGCAGTTGCGGCGGGAGACCAACTTCCCCGGCTCCAGTGACACGATTCGCCGAAGGCTGAGGGAAACTGGACTGCATGCACGACGATCCGCCGTGAAACAAGAGCTCGGAGAAGACAACGTTTTATACTGGCTAGCATTTGCGGAGCTCCATCTGAGGGAGTCGTGGGACAACGTCATTGTCACTGATGAGAAGGTGTTTTCCACCAATAACGACGGTCCACGAATCGTTTACAGGCCGCAAGGGACTCGCCATCGACGCGAATATGTAACCACGACGAGAAGAAGTGGCCGGCTATCTGTTACCTCCTGGGGTTGGAATTTTGCGAGAGGGGCGGGAATTCTTCACAGGACAGAAGGAACCCCGGACAGCGCGCAGTATGCCCACATATTGGAAAATGTGATGCTTCCGTCAGTGCGAATGCTGTACGCAGAAGGGGACGTCACATTGGAAGAGGACCATTCTCCCATTCAAAAGTCTGCATTTGTTCAGCAGCGGCTCTCCACGATTGGTGTCAACGTCATGGACTGGCCGCCACGGGCGGCTGATATGAACTCCATGGAAAACATGTGGGCTGAGGTCGCCAGAACATTGACAGGGAACTGGCCAACCAACCAACTGCGGACGCTCTTTGGGACTGCGTCCTGGAAGCCTGGGAGGAAGTTGCTTCTTCAGGCTATTACGTCCGACGGCTTATACATTCTATGCCAAGACGCGTGATAGAAGTACAAAATAATGAAGGATTCTGGATAAAATATTAGAGTTCTTGAAATGTTTTGTTATGTCTTCTTTTTCGTCATTTTTCCTCATTGGGAGCTAGTGGAAGATCGCGTGGCAACAGGAAAGATACAATATGGGCTAGCTTTCCTCTGAGTTGCCCTTTTAATTCAAGTGGGTTTCTTTTGAATATACAGTTTGTTAAGTATTCTATTTTGTTTCATTTATACCCTGTCTACATACTTACAAACTAATCAGCGTAGATGGACTCTGTCACAGTAGTTTTTGTTATTTCAAATACGTCTCTCTCTTCCCCTCAATCCATGAATACACCCTCCGTCCTCCACACAATACGCCAACGATTTCATATTATGTTTACTCGCCGCGCGGTACTAGCCGAGCGGTCTTAGGCGCTGCAGTCATGGACTGTGAGGCTGATCCCGGCGGAGGTTCGAGACCTCCCTCGGGCATGGGTGTGTATGTTTGTTCTTAGGATAATTTAGGTTAATTAGTGTGTAAGACTAGGGACTGATGACCTTAGCAGTTAAGTCCCATAAGATTTCACACACATTTGAACGTTTATGTTTACTCGTTGTTAATATCTCTTGTATTCTCTCTCACACTCTCTCTCTCTCTCTCTGATACTATCGCCGCAAGTGCCCTTCTATTACACTCCCCCAAAACTTTGTAAACAAATCTAGCGGTTTCCAATGACGCTACATTTTCTCTTTTAATTGCTGCTGTCTTTACTCTCTATCATTCCTCTCACCACCTATGAAACCGTATTCTTTGATCTCCCCTTCCCTATAACCCATTCTTCGTTCTGAGAACAGTCCTTCCTTATCTCTCGGTCCTAAGATAAAACGAACTGTGGCACACATCTAAGTAAGCAATACTTTGCTAGCATTTCATGCTTATATTTTGCACTTCTGCACTTCTATACATTCCCAGATCCCGCCCTTCTTCCTGTTACGCGTCCCTTGACATCTGCATCTACATCTAAATGAATTCTCTGCAATTGATAATTATGTGCTTGGCAGGGGGTTCTGTGGTCTGATGGATTAATCTTGTATTGATGTGTCAAACGTGTAGGTTCACATCTCACGTCAGGCGTAGATTTTTAACACACACAAGTAGCTCTCCTTCACCCCTAGTAACGCCAAGTGCAGAACGCCAGTGAGCTCCGTAGTTCAATATCCGCAGTAAAGATAACATCCCTTCGCTGCCGACTGGAGCAGAGTGGCATTCGTTTGAGCAGTGACAGATGGAGAAACCCCGTAAGGCAGAGACTCTGTCACCAGCAAGCCGTCGTAAACTAGAAAACGTATTTCATTTAATGAACCAATGGCCATGTACGTTCACAAGGCTCTTACTTTATTTGAAACTGAGACGTTGAAAATTGTGGTGCTGGACTGGGATTAGAATTCGATTTCACTGTGTTCCCGAAGATTGCAGACTCTTCTGAGCGTCCTTGAAAGTCATCTATCTGGTTTCAAATCCTCATCAGCACAAAGTATTCATTATTTCATTTCAAGCCCTAGCATGTGCACTCCGAACTACTGGTGAAAAATAGTTGCATTTTCAACGTCTCTTGGTGCGTTTTCAGCTGTAACGTGTTCGTTCCAATTCACAGCCACATGATAAGCTTTTTATCACAACATTACAAGATCAAACGTTTCCATACATCTTTTCAAGTTCAAACATTCCTCTCCATCCTACTGGTGAAAACGGATTTGGGTTTGACGTTGTGTTCGTTGTGATCACCAACGAAGACATGTTGTGGATTCATCTTCTAGCCAGCAGAGTATTTTCCATCACATCAATGAAAGTACAAACATGCCATTCCTAGCTATTTTTGGAAAAGAATTTGATAGTTAAAGTTTCTTCATGACCACGTGTGCGGGGTTTGAATTCCATTCCGCACAGAACTTATCGTCGCCTGATGTCTAGCTAAACATGCGCCCATCTAGCTACTGGTGAACCAACAATAGCTATTTATCGTCTGTCCCTGGCTAGAAAACGACGGTGCTAGATGCTGGGTTCGAATCCCAGTCAGGCAAAAACAATTCTATCGCCAATTAAAGTTCCAGCATTTCGCTATTGGTGAAAACATTTGATATTTAACTTCTGATTTTATGTACAGTCGTGCTAAAAAGTATCCGAACGACTTGAATTGCATTTCACCTGATTCCCATGCGACCCACATTACGCAGCTGTCTAGCAGGTCCTCTAATCACTCCTTGGTACAGTCGTTTGACTATTGAAAATGGTTCCAACAAATTACCACTAGAAAACACAGCTCTGTATCGCAATAACTCAAGATGTAAAGTAATACCACGATACTACAAATATCAGGGAACACCTCATCACAGATAAGACTGTCCTTAAGGCATACCTGAAATGTTAGCACTCTCACTATTATGTCAGATAGGTAATGCACGTAGTACGTTCGTCGTATTCATGATTTCCTCTTCAAAGTAACATACCATACTTGTTATTTAACACAAAATGTCATCAAAAATTTACGTTATTCACGAGCAGCTAGTTGCGAATATGTATGAACTTCAAATGACACGACGAGCCGACTCGTTCTGCATATGGATTCAAACCCAGGTCATGCAGGCTAGGCCGCGGTGCCCGTGCGGTTCTAGACACTTCAGTCCGAAACCGCGTGACTGCTACGGTCGCAGGTTCGAATCCTGCCTCGGGCATGGATGTGTGTGATGTCCTTAGGTTAGTTAGGTTTAAGTAGTTCTAGGTTTTAGGGGACTGGTGACCTCAGATGTTGAGTCCCATAGTGATCAGAGCCATTTGAATCAATCATGTAGGCTAAGATTTCGTGGCTGACGGAAATTAACAGTAATTCCTGACTAGGCATAAAGAGAGTGATATACTTCATTTTTGGACAGTATCAGTTAGCAAATATCAACTTTAAATTACATAACTTAACATTTTTAACGGACGCGAATTCCTACCCAGCATCTATTGTCCCTGTTAACGAACTACGAGAGATGTTAAATACTGCTTCTTCACATGTAACTTACTTGAAATGCAGTGAGGTAAAGCTTTGTGTTGGACAGGGATTCGAACCCAGAACCCAATTGGATTGTTATCGAAGCACAATCAACTTTGACATATCGGATTTTCTCAGCAGTAGCTAGATGTATTAAATGAAATGACGAGACGAAACAATTGTTCCTTCCCAGGACTCCAACCCGGCACGTATCGCTGTTATATTCTAGAGAAAGGGAACGTTAAGTATGGGTTTGTTACACCAGAAGCGACATGTGAGCATGTTTGAACTAGAAATAATATGACGAAGTGTTCAGTGCTGACTGAGAATCGAACCCAAAACATATCGTTGATGACTACACACAAAGAGACGTCAGCTACCGAATTTTTCTCCACCAGCAGCTCGGAATGACATCCTTGAACTTACAGTGATCTTGCAAATAGTTCTGCGTCTCACTGGGAGTCAAAAACGTCAGATATCGTTAGTGTTGACAACGAATGAAAATGCATTAGAAATAAAAATTATTATTCACCAGCAGATAGGTGTTCTCATGCTAGAGCTTGATAATACATAGTGAAAAGTTTAGTGCTGGGCCAGGATTCCAACCCATTCATGCGCAATATGTGGAGATGTTGAGGAATCTGCAGTTTTGAACAAACAACAAGTTGTAGTCGAGCTGTATTGTCACGAAGGGATCAAATTCCACGTTAAGGGCGGTCTGAGTTGCATTACCAGTTCAGAACCAATTTAATCGACATACAGAAGCTCAAATAAAAGATGGATTAAGTGTCCTGTGACCATACACAGGGTTTGTTTCGTTACAGGTGATAGAGTTTCCACATGCTGCCACTCCTTACTTTATTGTGGTTCCACATAACGTCTACTTGGTAGAGAAGGAATTTCATGTTTAATGTGATTTTCGGACCACAATGTCATTATACGTTCTTCACTTGGCGTAGCCAGAAGAGAATAGAAACTGCCTCTCCCTATCAAAAAAATTCGGCAGAAGTCGGAATCGAACCGAGACCATCACCGTATGGAACTATCATCAGTCCAACAGACCACCAAACCCTCTTCGCTACGACTCATTTCTCTATCATAGCACCGTAGCGGCACACAAGATGAGAATTCTGACACACAGGCTCCCTGTAGTGGTTTGCAGGATGTTCAGTACATTCATTTACTTGGTTGACCGAATCGCCATGAACCAGCTGCCTTGACAACCCAGTGCATACATTCGACTCTATTTTGTAATCACCGAAATAAAATAACGTAACTGCCACCTACACAGAACTGCCAACAGTGTAGGATGCAGAAATTTAAATAGGAAGTGTTCCTTTCCATTTGAGCTACTCTATTGCGCTATCTGATTGTTGAAGCCATCGTGCAGTGCAAAAGAAATGCTGTAACTGTCTGTCTCTCAAAAGTCTAGATCCAGCCATATGCATTATCTCACACCACTGTGGAATGCCGAATTTCTGGAGGAACTGTTGTTCACTTCCAGAGGTGCTGTAGCTACGTCACAGCTAGTAGCGTAACGGTAAGCGTCGCGCGCTGTTGATAAGGCGTTGCGTGTTCTGTTACATTCGCTACTATATTTTTTTTAAAACGCAATTCTGCTGTCTGCTGAAGTTATCAATTTAATGGAACTTTGAACATAATTCTCTTCACTTCTCAACCCAAAATAGTCGCATGTGGAAAAAAGGCTAACTTCTGCGTCATTTTGTTCTTTTCAGGTTTAATAGACGGCCAGGCAGCAGATGCGTCTCGAAGCTTTTGTATTATGTATGGGGAGAGCGCATCGTGCCAAAATAGTCAGAAAAGTATTTTCTACATTAGGTGTCGTCTGGCATTTTATTTTTCTTCAAACCTTGTTTGACAGCTTTAACTCAGAACAAGTTTTCTACATGCATGTAATCAATAAACTGCATGTGCATTGTCAGACTGTTATAGATAACATCAGAGAATTCGCATATATCATTGATGATTAATTTCTCTCTCACGTTTAGTATTGTTGTAACAACACTAAAAGAAACCTTACTAAAACAGTGCACTGTTTTAACAAAACTGAGTATCTGTACACAAGCGTGCCTCTATCTGCACGAATTAGTAAAATACTACTCACTTAGATTTCGATTGGGTCTGTGTTTAAATGGTATGCTGTGTCATACTCAACAGGTATGCAAATGTGGCATTTCATAAATAAAGTTACGTATTCCTAGAAACCCAAAATTTTCGTGTCAGCAGCGAAAGAGGCGTTACCAGTTGTGCAGCATTGTAAGTTTTCCACCATTGCACTTTGAGCTAAAAGTATTTTCTTGCGATTTGCTAATCGATTTATTTCCATCATACTTATCACCCTGGCATGGGAGTCTTAAGTGAAGATTAATATTGAATTTCGTATCGTTGACGGTCGATTCGAATTTCTTCAGAGACGCTTGTATTGTATAGCAGCTTGGCAGTCAGAAAGCCGAGATCTACGACCATTAACACAAATTACTGTGTCGAACTGCCAAGAGGATTTGATGTGTAAATGTTTTCTTCTGATTTTGTTACATAATTTTTCTGGGAATTTGCAGCTCCATGAAATAATACACAAAAAAAAGCTCCTACGCGCTGCCCGAACCACGGTTAGAACTGACGATTCTCTTAACCATTGGAACACGAGACGCGGGCGGTACCACGGGGCTATGGACACATTGCTGCCAGCACGCAACTCTCGTCATGGTATTGGCCGCTCATCCTCATAACACATCGTGAAAGACATTAAAAGTTGTCACTTATGTGAAGAATAACATTTCTTTAGCCAAAAAATTGAAATTTCTGTCTCAGTGTCTTAGTTTACGTGAGGATTACATACCACGAGTCATTCAAATGGAAAGGGAATATCAAGTGAATTTAGCGAGTCAGTTCAGTACCATACGCGGAAGTGATTGCACCGTCACAGTGTTACCAAATGTTTGTGACGATGTTGTCAATTCTGAGCTGTGCTAGGAACAGCTCTGTAACGTTATAGGAGGAGAATCTTGTGCTCGTGTCATAGGAGGATACGGAGAGAAGGCGCGGGGTTTGGTTAATACGCAGCGTTTTCTCCTACCAGCTGTGTCAAACATTCAGGTGTGTAATCTTCCATCACGATTACAGTTTCCCACAAAATATATACGAATAAAACACCTTGTTACTTTGTTACAAAATATTATTTCAGTACAATAAAAAGTCTTTGGAAATCAACTTTGCCAACCTGTCACGAAAAGTAAGATAGCAAACACTTTGCACCTCGAAATCGATTGCATCTATGTGCAGTCTTGTGGTCATACAAGAAGAATCTCATGAATTGCACGAGAATGTAGAAAAATGTTGGTGCGATTGGAAGCTGTAAGAAACACAGTTACCTAATTATTCTGTACCACGTAATAATCAATTCATTTGATAATTCAGAAGAGAAGAAACTAAAAATTATGCCCATTAAGACAGAAACTAAAGTGCAGATGCGGGCACTGTGCAGATCTGCGCTTTTTCATCTTCAGATCTATACAAATAATGTATACTAACCAGCGTATTCATTGCTTTCGTACTGTTTCCCTCTTGTTTAGTCTTCTTATGATGAACTGGATCCACACCCATGAGTCTGATTTTTTCTTTGTACCCTTCCATCTACTATCTTTGTGTGTTATTGTTCGGTGTTCAAAAAGCAAAATATTATGCCTGCTTCCACGAGGTATTAAAATGAGGTCGCAAAAAGGCTAACGAATTATAATCAAAATACAGTTAGACGCCAATTTGTCTGTCGTCATGGTGTTAAGTGGACAGAAATAGTTGGGTGTTATTGTTGTCTTTTCTTATTGAGATTTTCATATTACTCTGACACAAGACGCCGAGATAAATGTGTATATTCTCCGTGACGAAACATCCCACATTCCATTCATCCTGATCCATTCGTTACGTGCATCGGCGGCAATGAGTGATAGGAAAGCTGTTGTGGGGCGACGAATAACAATAACAATGGTAGTAATTACAAATCAATAATCAAGGATGTTTACTGCATTACAGATGATTAATAACCAAGAATGCCTGAGTGTTTAATTGGCGCACTGAGTAGGTGCTCTTACCACTTTGTTACTGAATTCTGTTCTAGTTGTTTGCAGAGAGCAAACAAAGAACCCCGAAGCCATACATATCGCTAGTACAACGAGATATTACCTATCAATTATCCTTGCTTTACATCACGGGACGAACATGGCGTCACTGAGCTGATATTTGAAATACATTTCTGTTTTCTCTCTCTCTCTCTCTCTCTCTCTCTCTCTCTCTCTCTCTCTTTTTTTTTCTTTTTTGAGGAAAGCATCGAGAAGCGCGATAATAAGCAAGTAGGCATATAACCTGTTTACAGTTATTTTCATCGGGATACATAATGCAAAAATACAACTTTTAAGTATGTTATTGCGTAATTCCAGTTATTGACAGTCTGTTCGTGAGCTTGATCGCATTCAGTGGGGTGAAACCTATCACAGAAGCAAGCAAAACACAAATATTTCTCGCAACATGCGCAACACATAAACGAAATCTCGCTGCACTGACGTGTTGTCGGATATATTGCACGGAAAACATATCTGATTCATGTTGCTAAATACAGCTCTATCAGATATCAATTTGGAAGCGTAACAAGTGTATAAAAGTATATCTTGAAATACGCAAAAAAGCCCATAGAGGTATTCGACTGAAACATAGCCATGACCAAAATTGTAACTGGGGTCGACAGCATCGTCGTCTACCACATTGACAACTCGAACGGTGACAGTGCTCAGCCGGTTACTTACGTTTACTGGTATCAAAGCTACAGCATGAAAACACAAAATTGTTAATAACCCGAAGATCATTAGTTTTGGAACCCATAGAAAGTAAAGCAGTCATCAGTCGCAAGAGTGGTTTGAACACCACAGTGCTTTAATAGGCCCGGTCTTGTTGGAGGTGGTATGCTGTTGCTTTCAACCGACTTTTGAGTTGACGTACCTAGCCAGTTAATAGGGGAACCTACAGTTTTACGTGGTTTTCGGACCACAGTGCTACTCGGAATTTTTCACATCAACAAACACTGCCCCATGGGAAATATGTGTAAAACGGCACATAAAAATCGTGGGACTGGTGAGGGATCGAACCTGAGACCTTCGTATCCATAGTCTTGCTCTTTATCACCTTGCCACCATGTAGCCAACACTGTGGTTTCTGCTTGCCATTAAAATTAAGGACCTGTCGTTTGTACCTGCGTTGGCAGTTGCGTGTGCCTTAGGAGACCTTACCTTTGGGATTACTCTCGTATACGTGTGTGTAAACGCCTTCCAATGCCCACTCAAGGAAGACAAGGATACCTAGTCTAGCTTCAATATTACAAATACGCCTCAGTTTGTGAATGAACGCAGACTTAGGTTGATAATCATTTTGAATATTTATCAGTACTGTACCCATTGGTGTGAATCTCGTTTTCTACCAATGATTCCCACAGCTACAGGAACACTAATTTAATATCTCTTACACAAAATACTTACGCAGTGCTGTCAGACGAAAAGATCAACCTGACACAAACTGTGGGAAGTTTGTTTTACAACCTTCGTACCTGGATAAAGAGCTTTTCCTATTTGAAATATCTGTGAACGTTGCTGCATAAGACGATTTAAGAAGAAACTAAATTCCTTCAGCTACGCCAATGTATAAAGAAATCGTGTTAACGGCACTAAATCGTGGTTTTTAAATCGTTTACTAGCCGTACTCTGCCGCATTTCGCTGGTTGGAAGGCAAAAAGCTTACTGACAAATTTCACAGAAGGAAAAGGGGGACGAAATGTCACCCATTGGAAGATCGTGTTATTTTATTTAAATGATTACAAAACCAGGTAAAACGAACAGTGAGGTTGTCAGTAAAAGCACATTACTGTTGTCAGTATGATGTTGCACTGCCCAGGGGCTTTAATGATAAATGGCCCGTTTAAATCAGGCATAATGTATACAGAAGTGAAAGAGAGAGCACCACGATATTCAACAATCCGTATGCATTGTACACACACACAAATTACTGTTACAGTGTACTTATGGAGCCCAATGGGTTAACAGCGTATTTTCCAGTGAGAAAGAGAACTGTCAAACAGTATTCGTTACATTAGGTTACTTAAACTGGTGTCACTCTGAGCTAGAATTTATGGTCAGCGTAATGTCAATGGGTCGGATGCGGGTTTTGCAACTGTGAAATACTTTTCCACATTACAGAAGCGAATATTAAATGTGAACTAATACTGCGAAAATTTTGAACTTGGTTAGGTTAGAATGAAGATCTTTCTGTTCATAGCAAAGGAAAACAATTGATTTTCTAAAACATTCTCTGTCATGCACAACTTGAAACAGGTCACGTCGACCAAATCATATGGAAGAACTGACAGCGACGTATATCGGAAGGCAGTAAGATCCCTTGGCTTTTGGTTTGGCAGTATTCGACAGCCATTTCTAGGCACAGGTAAATGAAGAAAGACAATGCGTTTTTGTTATCAAGTGACATCAGTTACTTCAGTTTTAATGTAATCTACGAGTAATTGCTGATGTTTGATATTAACATGAAAAGAATTCCGTAGACAGGGAAAGAACCTGTTCTTGGACAACTACTTCTATAATGACCAAAAGGACTTAAATGATCTTCAAGCTCATGTGTTCCAGCAGCGGTATGAAGAAAATGATAGTAATAATGACGGTGATAATCGAATTATCCGGTAACTTCACACTTCACAGTGGATTTTCTCGAACTAAGAAATTTCTTGAATTAGTGAAAATTTCAAAATGGCTTCAAATCGAGGCTATGATGCCTAGAAGAGTCTTTACATCCTGCTGACATGAGAATAGCATAATCTCCACGTCAGAAGCTTGCTTCTACTTAACCATTTAATAGACTTGCGTTTTTTCCCACCGTGACTAGTTTAGTAAGCTAAGCACATCATCCATTATAGCACACTCCTGGGGCTGGGAAATGTGGCCACAATGGTCTGGCGGAACGAACTATCACAAGTGCAATGCGTGGCTTCAGGCATTTACTTTTAAGAGGCACAAACAGATTTATTTTACCTCTGGTAACCTCAAGATAAAGCTGTTATAATCCAGAATCCGCATTAAACATCACGTTCCTTCACTCCAAACTGGGCAGAGCCGGTTTACGTTGGAAAATGACATAGGTAGAGGTCAGGGTAAACAGAAATACTGTCACCAGTAAACTTACTTACATTAGAAAATTTTATTTAATTTTATTTTATTTGATGAACTGATAGCCATCTAAAGGAACAGGGCCCTTATTTTACTTGTACTTGATTGAACTAGAGACGTTGAAAAATTTGTTGCTAGACTGTAATTCGAATTCGTATCTCCTCTTTCGAGGATCTGAATCTCTCGGAACAGTATAGTTCAATCATTTCATTCCTTTTCCCAAGACTGCAGTTTTCTCTAGGTCTCCTCCACAGGTAAATATGTGGGTCCGAATCCTGATCCACTACAAAAATATTCATAATTTCATTTCAAGCCCTATCACGTGCACACCGGCCTGCTAGTGAAAATTAACGTGCATTTTTAATGTCTGTTCATGATGCCAACAATTTCTGGACAAACACACACACATCTTACTGTTGGTGAGTAAGCAACTGATACTTAAGCAATATTCGTGAACAATAAAGAAGAACGATAGGAGTGCGGTTCGATTGACGCTCAGGCACAAAAATTTGTGTCCTTATTTTAGATTCAAACACCTAGCAGCTGGCAAGAAAAACCGATACGTAACATTTGATTTTTCTTAGTTAACAATCCGATTACGTCTTGGGTTCGTGTCTCCGTCGCAGAACTTCACATCATCCGCTTCACCTTTAAATGCATACACACTTCGTTACTTCTGACTTGAGGTATATCAGACATCTTTCATGGTTAGTTAACAGGGATGAAAAGGTTTTGATTGGAGTCCCGGTTTATTACACAAACTGTCGTCTTTTATTTCCAAGTTTAGATTTGGTAACTGATATAGGCGAAAATTTCGGTACTTCGTGACTTCATGGATAGTCAGCAATATGATATGATTAGATTAGATTAATACTTGTTCCATAGATCATGAATACGACATTTCGTTGAGTACAGTTGCGAAAGAAATATAAAAACAAGTGATTTACGATGCTTAGTAGCAGTCAGTTCTGAGTATTACTAGTAACTAAGCTCCAGTCCCTAAACCCAGTTACAGAAATGCGAATCAGACGCATTACATATTCCAGGCCGTAGGAGCCGCGTCTTTGAGGCGCCAGCTATGGTCACTTCCCAGCCAGCTGTAGACAGCAGACAGCAGAATTGCGTTAAAAAAAATAGTAGCGAACGTAATAGAACACGTAACGTCTTATCAACATCGCGCACTCTTACAGTTACGCTACTAGCTGTGACGTAGCTACAGCACCTCTGGAAGTGAACAACAGTTCCTCCAGAAATTCGGCATTCCACAGTGGTGTGAGATAATGCATATGGCCGGATCTAGACTTCTGAGAGGCAGACAGTTGCAGCATTTCTTTTGCACTGCACGGTGCTATGATGGAGAAATGAGTCGTAGCGAAGAGGGTTTGGTGGTCTGTTGGACTGATGATAGTTCCATACGGTGATGGTCTCGGCTCGATTCCAACTTCTGCCGATTTTTTTTGATAGGGAGAGCCACATTCTATTCTCTTCTGGCTACGCCAAGTGAAGAAGGTATAAAGGCAATGTGGTCTGAAAATCACATTAAACATGATATTCCTTCTCTACCAAGTAGACGTTAGGTGGAACCACAATAAAGTAAGGAGTGGCAGCATGTAGAAACTCTATCACCAGTAACCTTTCTTATACTAGTTATTTATTGCTAGTGACGAAACAAATCCTGTTTATGGTCACAGGACACTTAATCCATCTTATATTTGAGCTTCTGTATGTCGATTAAATTGGTTCTGAACTGGTAATGCAATTCAGACCGCCCTTAACGTGGAATTTGATCCCTTCGTGACAATACAGCTCGACTACAACTTGTTGTTTGTTCAAAACTGCAGACTCCTCAACATCTCCACATATTGCGCATGAATGGGTTGGAATCCTGGCCCAGCACTAAACTTTTCACTGTGTATTATCAAGCTCTAGCATGAGAACACCTGTCTGCTGGTGAATAATAATTTTTATTTCTAATGCATTTTCATTCGTTGTCAACACTAACGATATCTGACGTTTTTGACTCCCAGTGAGACGCAGAACTATTTGCAAGATCACTGTAAGTTCAAGGATGTCATTCCGAGCTGCTGGTGGAGAAAAATTCGGTAGCTGACGTCTCTTTGTGTGCAATCAACAACGATATGTGTGGGGTTCGCCGGCCGAAGTGGCCGTGCGGTTAAAGGCGCTGCAGTCTGGAACCGCAAGACCGCTACGGTCGCAGGTTCGAATCCTGCCTCGGGCATGGATGTTTGTGATGTCCTTAGGTTAGTTAGGTTTAACTAGTTCTAAGTTCTGGGGGACTAATAACCTCAGCAGTTGAGTCCCATAGTGCTCAGAGCCATTTAAACCATTTGTGGGGTTCGATTCCTAGTCAGCACTGAACTCTTTGTCATATTATTTCTAGTTCAAACATGCTCACATGTCGCCGCTGGTGTAACAAACCCATACCTAACGATCCTTTTCTCTTGAATATAACAGCGATATGTGCCGGGTTGGAGTCCTGGGAAGGAAAAAATTAATGCTTCGTCTCGTCATTTCAGTTAATACATCTAGCTACTGCCGAGAAAATCCGATATTTCAAAGTTGATTGTGCTTCGATAATAATCCGATTAGGTTCTGGGTTCGAGTCCCTGTCCAACACAAAGCTTTACCTCACTGCATTTCAAGTAAGTTACATGTGAAGAAGCAGTATTTAACATCTCTCGTAGTTCGTTAACAGGGACAATAGATGCTGGGTAGGAATACGCGACCGTTAAAAATGTTTACGTTATGTAATTTAAAGTTGATATTTGTTAACTGTTACTGTCTAAAATCGAGGTATATCACTCTCTTTATGCCTAGTCAGGTATGACTTAATTTCCGTCAGTCACGAAATCTTAGTTTGCATGACCTGGGTTTGAATCCATATGCAGAACGAGTCGGCTCGTCGTGTCATTTGAAGTTCATACATATTCTCAACTAGCTGCTCGTGAATAACGTAAATTTTTAATGACATTTTGTGTTTAATAACAAGCATGGTACGTTACTTTGAAGAGGAAATCATGAATACGACGAACTTACTACGTGCATTACCTATCTGACGTAATCATGAGAGTTCTTACATTTCAGGTATGTCAGTTATTGCAATAAATGCGAGTTTACAAGCCTTAAGGACAGTCGTATCTGTGATGAGGTGTTCCCTGATATTTGTAGTATCGTGGTATTACTTTACATCTTGAGTTATTGCGATACAGAGTGGTGACTTGTTGGAAGCATTTTCAATAGTCAAACGACTGTATCAAGGAGCGATTAGAGGACCTGCTAGACAGCTGCGTTATGTGGGTTGCATGGTAATGAGGCGAAATGCAATCCAGGTCGTTCGGATACTTTTGAGCATGACTTCTTCGTTAACAATCCGATTATGTGCTGGGTTCGCATCCCTGTCACAAGCTTTATATGACGGAATTTCAATTTCAAACATGAGCATACCTTGTTCCTTGTGAATGACACCATATTAAACGTCGTTGGGGGTAGTTCCCAGGACGGTAACTGTTGTGACAGGATTCCGAGTTCGGTACAAACATTTTCGTCATTTATTTTCAGGATCTGAATTGATAACTGATACTGGTGCAAACGTCTATACTTCACGTCTCTTTATGCCTAGTGATCGGGTCTCAATAAGGCACAAACAAAGCTTAGCTTAGTTAGCAATGGCTATAGGTGCTGGGTTTGAATCCGGGTCCAGAACGACGACGTTGGTCATGTCATTTGAAGTTCAAATTTGTATACACGTAGCTGTTGATGTGTTACGAGAACAATGATATTACTGGTGATTCGCTGTTAACGTTGAGATTTCCTTAGAGTGCTTGTTGCCGTTAATCGCGTTTTTCTACTGGTTCGTCCAGTATCCAGTTTCCAGAGCCACTCGCAGTTGAGCAACCTTCAGCACGTGGATGTTACCTTTTAGAGAGCAAAAAACTTTTTTTCCAATTGCCGTACAGCTTTGTAACTCCATATATTGTCTCAAGTATTTAATTTTGACTAAGAATTACTGTTCGATATATGTAAAATAATCCGTTTTCTCAGAACTTTTGGAATGTCACTTGTTGTAACTAAGGTTAGATTATGAGTGTTATGGGGTGTCTCATCGCTAAGAACGTGTTTTCTAATATGTTTTGTATGACGATATTAGTTGACACTTAGACTGCCTGCTATAAAGACCTTTGGTCTCTTAGTAGTCTCTTGTGGTACCCATTGTATGTAGTCAAACGACTGTACCCCAAGGGGTTTTGGTGTTTAGAGGACCTGCAACACAGCTACGTTATGTTGGTTGTATTCGGCAGTGACCCACTTTTCTTGCTGTCAAGTGTACATACAATCAGATAAAGTGAACTGCCGTTGTATATACTTCATTTAGTATGACATGTTTCTATCGCTAAACTTTGATAGGAATTTCGTAAAAACACTTTGCTATGATGCTTTCAACAGCCTTACGAAGCAATAACTTCCGATTCATTTTGTTCCCTATCAAAAGCGTGAATTTCTTACTCTAGATATTTTGCAGACCTACTTGTCGCTAGAAATTTCGACCGAATAAGGAAATAACACTAAGGGATTTTATTGTACTTCCGTTGCCCCAAAAATATAATAGAAAACTCACGAAACAGCGCGATATTACGACGTCCTAACTTGGCGCTCCAGAAGGCCATTTCCCCTTCATAGCTGGCAATATGCCAAGCTCAGAAGAAACCAGTATTTCTCCCTCGTCTAGACTAGACAAGCCCGTATGTGGGCGTGAAAGCAGGATGCTTATTGCGTGTTCTCTCTCTGCAGTCGTCACTCGAAAACAGAGGTACTTCTATAACACAGTAGCTGCACATCTCTCCGTGGGTTGCTGTTTGTAAATACGTCACAGTTTCGCGTTCGCAGAGAAAGGCAAACAATCTAGTCCTCTAGGGACTTCTCCCCAATATCCCGCTGGTAGCAACGGAAGATTTTGTATTTGGTCTAGGATATATGCGTATGTCAGCAGTTTATGTTTTGGAAACATTCAGTACAACTAAGTGGTAATCATTCGAATGTGATAGAAAAATGTTCCTGAGCCAATCTTAAAGCCCAGACGAAAATAGTAGAGCGGGGAGAACATATAGGAAGAGCGAGAAATGTTTCATACAATACCTTACATCTACATGAACAATATTGAAATGTACACAGTCAGTATTGCGACAGTCTCGAGACGTGTCAAGAACCAGCTGCGTAAAAAACTGTTAATGTCTGCAGTGTTCATATTAAAGTGAATAAACAGGAGTAGATGAACAGGTGAAGGGAAGGAAGTGAAGGGATTTCATGGTGGTCATGACGCCCCACTCCCCCAAGAAAAAAATTATTGCTGAAACTGAACAACATTACATCAGCATTTACTATTGTATGCTATTATTGTGTTAAAAGATGATATACATAATACTATTATTGTTATTAACGTAACAGAATACCGTGACACGTTAGAAATGAGAATATGGCAAATAATAACTTCCATGTGTGTGTGTGTGGGGGGGGGGGGTGTAGGGGGGGGGATGGAGTGAGGAGTTGCACTGTCGCCCCCTTTAAGATGGACAAGTGCTGTTCTAGACCGATGACACGACATGCTGCAAAACGGAATTGTCTTGGTTTAAGACAATGCACATCCACACGCCGAGTCTCTTTCACACTGTGCAGATGATTTGGAACTTGTAGTAACAATTGTATTGAAAACCCCTCTCTCAGTCCTCATGCTGCGCTCAGTGACTAACCCCCCTTGCTGCATCTTAATAAATGATTCCAAACATCTTGCAAATAGCAGCAAGATGAATACAGAATTCAGTGCAGATGGCTTACAAAGAAGTATTGTTCCAGGCGACACCAGAACTGTTTGGTGAATAACATAATTTGTGTACAAAAATTATCAGAAAGAGCATTTAGTGAATACCAAAGTACACTCAAGACAAAAAAAAAAAAGACGCACCACGAAGGAATTATCCGAATGGGAGGGAAATTAATTGATGTGATGTACATGTATAGAATAACAAGTCAATAAAATTTCAGAAAAAAATGGATGATATATTCAAGGGAAAGCGCTCCACAAATTGAGCAAGTCAGTAATGCGTTGGTCCACCTCTGGCTCTTATGCAAGCATTTATTCGGCTTGGCATTCATTGACAGAGTTGATGAGTGTTCTCCCGCGGGATATGGGGCAAACTTCTGTCCAATTAGCGCGCTATATCGTCAAAATGTCGAGCTGGTTGGGTGGCCCTTCCCATAATGCTCCAAAAGTTCTCAGTTGGGGAGAGATCCGGCGACATTTCTGGCCGAGGTGGGATTTGGCAAGCACGAGAACAAGCAGTAGTAGCTCTGCCCGTGTGCGGGCGGGCGTTATCTTACTGAAATGTTCCCGGGTTCGATTCTCGGTGGGGTCAGGGATTTTCTCTGCCTCTTGATGACTGGGTGTTGTGTGATGTCCGTAGGTTACTTAGGTTTAAGTAGTTCTAAGTTCTACGGGACTAATGACCATAGATGTTAAGTCCCATAGTGCTCAGAGCCATTTTTTTTACTGAAATGTACGCCCAGGATAGATTGCCGTGAAGGGCAACAAAACAGCGCTTAGAATATCTCGATGTATATCTGTGCTCTATGGGTTCCATGGATAACAACCAGAGGGGTGGGTAACAACCGCCTCAGGCCATCACTTCTGTTTGTCGGGCAATATGGCGGACGACCGTCAGGTTGGTATCCTACCACTCTCCAGGACGTTTTGCTCCGTCCTTGAATCTGATTGGAGTAAAATTGTCTTCAGTGATCAGTCACACTTTGAAATGATTGCCAATGACCAGCCATGACGTTTCTGGAGACGTCCCGGACAGCGGTAGGGTACCAACTGACTGTCGGCCCCCATACGGCCCGACAACCAGAGATGATAGTCTGGAGTGCCATTTACTGTCACAGAATGACTCCTTTGATTGTCATCCGCGGCACTGGTACAGCACAGCGGCAAGCTGACGATACTCTACGCCCCGTTTTGTTGCCCTCCATCGTAAGGCATCCCCGCTTACATTTCCCGGAAGCTAGTGCCTGACCGCACGGGACGAGAGTTTCTACTGCCTGTTTGCCTGTACATTTACATCTACATCTACATCTACATCCATAATCCGCAAGCTACCTGACGGCGTGTGGCAGAGGGTACCTTGAGTACCTCTATCGGTTCTTCCTTCTATTCCAGTCTCGTATTGTTCGTGGGCCTCTATGTGGGCTCTAATCTCTCTGATTTTATCCTCATGGTCTCTTCGCGAGATATACGTAGGAGGGAGCAATATACTGCTTGACTCCTCGGGGAAGGTGTGTTCTCGAAATTTCAACAAAAGCCCGTACCGAGCTACTGAGCGTCTCTCCTGCAGTCTTCCACTGGAGTTTATCATCTCTGTAACGCTTTCGCGATTACTAAATGATCCTGTGACGAAGCGTGCTGCTCTCCGTTGGATCTTCTCTATCTCTTCTATTAATCGTATCTGGTACGGATCCCACATTGCTGAGTAGTATTCAAGCAGTGGGCGAACAAGCGTATTGTAACCTACTTCCTTTGTTTTCGGATTGCATTTCCTTAGGATTCTTCCAATGAATCTCAGTCTGGCATCTGCTTTACCAACGATCAACTTTATATGATCATTCCATTTTAAATCACTCCTAATGCGTACTCCCAGATAATTTATGGAATTAACTGCTTCCAGTTGCTGACCTGCTATTTTGTAACTAAATGATAAGGGATCTATCTTTCTATGTATTCGCAGCACATTACACTTGTCTACATTGAGATTCAATTGCCATTCCCTGCACCATGCGTCAATTCGCTGCAGATCCTCCTGCATTTCAGTACAATTTTCCATTGTTACAACCTCTCGATACACCACAGCATCATCTGCAAAAAGCCTCAGTGAACTTCCGATGTCATCCACCAGGTCATTTATGTATATTGTGAACAGCAACGGTCCCATGACACTCCCCTGCGGCACACCTGAAATCACTCTTACTTTGGAAGACTTCTCTCCATTGAGAATGACATGCTGCGTTCTATTATCTAGGAACTCTTCAATCCAATCACACAACTGGTCTGATAGTCCAAATGCTCTTAGTTTATTCATTAAACGACTGTGGGGAACTGTATCGACCGCCTTGCGGAAGTCAAGAAACACGGCATCTACCTGTGAACCCGTGTCTATGGCCCTCTGAGTCTCGTGGACGAATAGCGCGAGCTGGGTTTCACACGATGGTCTTTTTCAAAACCCATGCTGATTCCTACAGAGTAGATTTCTAGTCTCCAGAAAAGTCATTATACTCGAACATAATACGTGTTCCAAAATTCTACAACTGATCGACGTGAGAGATATAGGTCTATAGTTCTGCACATCTGTTCGACGTCCCTTCTTGAAAACGGGGATGACCTGTGCACTTTTACAATCCTTTGGAACCCTACGCTCTTCTAGAGACCTACAGTTCACCGCTGCAAGGAGGAGGGCAAGTTCTTTCTTCGCTTCTACCCATTTTCGCCCCATTCAGGTAATTCCTTCGTGGTGCGACATTGTTTCTTCTTTTTTTTCTTAGAGTGTAAAATAGACAGCTTGTGAGTGGAATGCCGGGCTTTACAAACCAAAGGGATGGCTAACTGATTGTTTGGTGTCTGTGGAAACCCTTCCTCGAAACACAATGCAGACATGCTGAGAAGAGTACTGTTCCCCACTAGAGAGACATTACTGTGAAAGTCTTATGACTGACAACAGATAGTGCTCGTCAACAGCCGGCTCTTTGCTCTAGGGAAACGAGCGCCCCCGTGACGAACATAACGGGGAGATAACGTTTGTGCACCCTGAAGTCACCTGAATACTGCTCGAAGGGATAGGATTGTTAGCAACGCGCCATGAGCCGTCATCCTGGGTGGAAAAACCGTGAGAATGCTTGTTGGATGCATGCATCTACGTGGAAGCTGTAAAGACATTGCTTTCTCAGAAAGTCGATAATTTTTTTCTTTTGTGCATTACCTTGTTATAGTACGAATGTATCATTTATTTCAACTATTCTTTATTTGTTAATCGTCACATTGTTTCTTCATTCATTTTGCTACTGTTTTATATTTTATATTGTACGAATATGAATGTTCTGGTTCTATATTCTTTGTAAATCTTTGGTTAGGCGAGGAGAAGTACTGTGTCAGAGAGAGAGAGCGAACGACTATCGATAGAGAGCGTGCGAGTTGTTGTGGTATCGTGGCCGGTTCGCGGGTGGAGAAACGTTGAAAAGTTTGGCGTGAAAGACGTGATACGCGGAGGAACAATTAATTACAGTGCGTCCGCTGTGTTAATGGGAGATCGTCCATTATTAAGTGAACACTAAAACCTGAAAAGTATATCGAGTGTTTGCGGTGACGATTTTACATTCTGTGTGAACCTGTGACAATTAGCCGTGAACCAGACACCATTGTCGTGTGGAGACACTAACTGTTAGAATTGCGTGAAAGTGGAACAAACCAAAATGTTAAGTAAAAGAACAGTGCTGTGATTTGATCAAGAAACATTTATTATATCATCCCCCGTATTTATTACATCATTACGACGACGTAAATTGAAATGATGTTTAACGGACTGTTATAGTTATAAACACATGTGACTGTTTCCCTGTGGCAACACGGTGAAAGAACTGTGCGAAGTATTGGCATTAACCGGCTATATATCGTAAATACTAAAGACATTGCATAATTCCGACCTACCCGCACCGCGTGATTAATAAACTTTTAATAATAAAACGTCGCGCGCGTTATGACAACACACACACTGGGATTATTATTATCGCGACAGTGCTGCCAGCTGATTCGACTACAACGGAGACGTGGACCAGCGCCGTAACTGGAATATTAATGAAACAGGAGGATCCATCATTATCTTCACGCCACGAACCAAGATTAACTGAGCACATCGTCCGCGTGGACCACCGCTGACGTCATCGCACTGCCTGCAGCAACAGTTAAGACATTAAAAGAAAATTATTACGCTCTCTCTCATTTCAAAATTAAAGACAATTGCAGTTAAATTATCTATTTTAAAAATACTGTCACAATATCAATATTCAATTTCGTTTAGTTCAAATAAATATTCTCTCCATTATTTCGTCTTGTTGACAGTGTTGAAAACCCGCCAAATTAAAGTTCAATTAATAATTTTCTTTCAAAATTCTTCTCAGAAATTTTGCTGCTCATCATAATTTTATTTTAATGTTTGTGTGTAACTTCTTTTGGGGGGAGCGCATATTTTATTTTTGTGCAGTAAAACTAGCTACCATAAAATTACGTAAATTATCAGCTCATGCTGTCCGCCATTACTGCTTGAAAACTGACCAGTAGTATTTTTGCACCTATTTTCTCACTGGCTGTCAGCTTCAAAACAAAATTACGTATTTCGTGGGCATGTAGCAAATGCGCGATCTATGTAGTCCCCTACTTACTTTTGCAGGTTTACTGGAATTATATTGACTTTAATTGTTCATTTGACCCCCGTTAAAGTGATTGGTAGCATGTATATAATAATTGTACTGAATTGCCTAATTTATGTTTTTTATATTTAAACATTGGCATACCATATTTAGATTAAAATTGACGTCTTATTGGCCCCATATAAGATTCTGCACGTTCTGCCAAAGACTATGTCAATTTTTTTTTTTCCGTCCATGACTAACAGGTATAGTCAGATTCCTTGTATAGGTCATGTTTCATTATTTTAAAGGTTTTTTTCTGAAGTAGAGAACTAGTTTCTTTATAAAGCCCATACACCACAAATGGCCGCAAATGATATATTTTAGGGACTCATGTGAGAATTCAGCGGAAAGTAGAAAGTGGAATCACGTGGAGGAGAAATACCCAGGAGAAATCGTCTATTGGTTGGCACACGTATATGGTCAGCCAATTATATGTTGCGGAGGGAAGACCCAGACCAAAACTGCAGTGCTGGAGAGTGGAGTGACCTTCCCTCACAGTAGAGTGATGCGATTCGGTGGACTTTTCAGTGGACTGATGATTGAGACTTCGTGCGTATTCTTTCGAGAGATTTTGTGTTGGGATGTTTATACACTCCTGGAAATGGAAAAAAGAACACATTGACACCGGTGTGTCAGACCCATCATACTTGCTCCGGACACTGCGAGAGGGCTGTACAAGCAATGATCACACGCACGGCACAGCGGACACACCAGGAACCGCGGTGTTGGCCGTCGAATGGCGCTAGTTGCGCAGCATTTGTGCACCGCCGCCGTCAGTGTCAGCCAGTTTGCCGTGGCATACGGAGCTCCATCGCAGTCTTTAACACTGGTAGCATGCCGCGACAGAGTGGACGTGAACCGTATGTGCAGTTGACGGACTTTGAGCGATGGCGTATAGTGGGCATGCGGGAGGCCGGGTGGACGTACCGCCGAATTGCTCAACACGTGGGGCGTGAGGTCTCCACAGTACATCGATGTTGTTGCCAGTGGCCGGCGGAAGGTGCACGTGCCCGTCGACCTGGGACCGGACCGCAGCGACGCACGGATGCACGCCAAGACCGTAGGATCCTACGCAGTGCCGTAGGGGACCGCACCGCCACTTCCCAGCAAATTAGGGACACTGTTGCTCCTGGGGTATCGGCGAGGACCATTCGCAACCGTCTCCATGAAGCTGGGCTACGGTCCCGCACACCGTTAGGCCGTCTTCCGCTCACGCCCCAACATTGTGCAGCCCGCCTCCAGTGGTGTCGCGACAGGCGTGAATGGAGGGACGAATGGAGACGTGTCGTCTTCAGCGATGAGAGTCGCTTCTGCCTTGGTGCCAATGATGGTCGTCTGCGTGTTTGGCGCCGTGCAGGTGAGCGCCACAATCAGGACTGCATACGACCGAGGCACACAGGGCCAACACCCGGCATCATGGTGTGGGGAGCGATCTCCTACACTGGCTGTACACCACTGGTGATCGTCGAGGGGACACTGAATAGTGTACGGTACATCCAAACCGTCATCGAACCCATCGTTCTACCATTCCTAGACCGGCAAGGGAACTTGCTGTTCCAACAGGACAATGCACGTCCGCATGTGTCCCGTGCCACCCAACGTGCTCTAGAAGGTGTAAGTCAACTACCCTGGCCAGCAAGATCTCCGGATCTGTCCCCCATTGAGCATGTTTGGGACTGGATGAAGCGTCGTCTCACGCGGTCTGCACGTCCAGCACAAACCCTGGTCCAACTGAGGCGCCAGGTGGAAATGGCATGGCAAGCCGTTCCACAGGACTACATCCAGCATCTCTACGATCGTCTCCATGGGAGAATAGCAGCCTGCATTGCTGCGAAAGGTGGATATACACTGTACTAGTGCCGACATTGTGCATGCTCTGTTGCCTGTGTCTATGTGCCTGTGGTTCTGTCAGTGTGATCATGTGATGTATCTGACCCCAGGAATGTGTCAATAAAGTTTCCCCTTCCTGGGACAATGAATTCACGGTGTTCTTATTTCAATTTCCAGGAGTGTATTAAGACTTGGTAGCCAGTACCTGGTGTATACTTCACCTCGATGCTGATCCGACGCAGTTATGACTTCAGTCTACTCCATGTTGTCTTGGTTCTCATTCCAGTCTCTGCTGAATTTCATTCCAATGTAACGCTTATACTCACGATCAATCGACTTTGCTTTCTTTCGTCTCTCGTCTGAAAATGCTTTTCCCAAATCATTCTCGGGATCATTGTCAGCTGCTTCAAATCCGATTTCTTCGGCACCACCTCTGTAATCCGGCCTTATGCAAGACTTTAGCCTGGTCGGAAGAGCTACCCCTCGTAACGCAACTACCTGAGGTGAGTGCTTCGGCCGTGTAGCCGTCGCCAGAGTACCGCAGCGCTAATACTCTTGGTATGCACAAGAGGAACAGACAATTCAACCGCCGATAGTTGTCGGTCAACGGCCAGGCACTGCCCACTTGCAGAGATGAAGGACAAGACCAGCCCATTACACAAGCCGTCGGAGATCGATGTCCGCTGACAATCGACTCTACACTGTGCGGCCGATTCACGACTTTGGTGAGGTCTAGCTTACAAACCAGCTCCTCAGAAAACTCTATTGTGCCGAGTGTGCCCAATTCAAGCGACATGAGCCACTGTATTTGATGATGTTTCTTGCTTTATTGTTTTAATGAACTGTTTTCATATTATTACCTGTGTTCACCTCTCAGTTATTCCGATGTTCTGCACACGTCCAGAAAAAGGTGACTTTTGGTTTGATTAACTATGTTCAAGTATGGAACACAGTTTTTGCATGTTTTGTTAGAGATGTTGGCAAACTGTACGTTACTGTGGAATGCTTTTAAAGGGAAAAGAGGGTGTGTCAAACAAGGAACGTAATTTGCTAACAAAGGATTCAACTAACGAAATTCAGAATGTAAGTTGGCCATTCAAACGTACCGGCACACCCAGGACAAAATTTGCAGAACGCCAGAGGACACCAGAGACTCTGATATACTCTTACTGTGAGACATTTTTCTGCTGCATCTGATGTGAGACAATTAAGCTTCTGCTGAGACGTCGCTCAAGCATTAGCTCATGGGCATAAGCCTTGACGGTCAGGCAGCGGTTGCTTACAGACGCCTGGACCAGTGAGACCTGGCGACAGCCTAAGCATGCAAACAGGTGCTATCATCTCGAGTATATAGCTTGAAGGTTGTGAGTCATTAATTTCCAACACACCAGCCAGCCGCTGTTTTGTAACTGACCTACACAAGTAAGAATAACTGTCAGTATTCCATTTGTCTCAAAGTCGTCAATAAGCAATACTCAGTAAAATGACCCAGAGATTGTCACTGATGTAATGGGAATCGATTTTTTAGGTTTAGTTTTCAACAGAAAGATGTAAGTTGTTTAAATTAAAACTAACCAGAACAAATATTTAAGTAATTTTGTATAGGATAAATACCATCAATTTAGCTATTCAGTGGAAATAAAGGTACCGTAATTACTTAAGTGAAGCTTGAAACTTTCAGGAAGGAGACAGAGGTCTTAACGTAATCTATTAAATAAAAATATGCTACTGTAAAAAAAAAAGCCTTTTAAGGCCTGCACCGCAATTTTCATTGTACAATTAAAGTATGATGACTAGTTTCGGTTGCTTTTTACAACCGTCTTCA
Organism: Schistocerca piceifrons; assembly: GCF_021461385.2. NCBI lineage: Eukaryota > Metazoa > Arthropoda > Insecta > Orthoptera > Acrididae > Schistocerca > Schistocerca piceifrons. Next base: position 306,339,476 of record NC_060140.1, read on the forward strand.
CATCATTCAAACTGTAAAAACTAGTTGAATATGCACTGAAAACCATTATTAGCTACAGTCATGGAATGACAGGAATTCGTATTATGGGCCAACAAGGTCTGGACAGTGTGTACTTAAAAACTTTATCGAAATAGATTCAGGCTGTTAAGATGCAGGTAATAAATAAAATGCCCAGTTGCATTAGTAAAAATTGCTGGCAGCGTAACTTCTTTAATCACTAGCTACAGCTTGCAAACCTAATTCTTTAACAGGCTGTATTTTTCTACACTCAAGTGCATTATTTATAACTGTCATATTAAATTAACCTATATTAGTTCCTCACTTTGATAGAATAAGAAATCAGTCACCATATGCCCCAAAGTAATCCAATAAAATACACCATAATGTTTATACGGACTTCTTTCCTTGTTTTAAGGGAAAAGTTCTCCCCCTCCATAGCTTAATCTATGTCGACATCTACCTGATTATTCCCCAGTTCGCAATTAAGGGCCTGGCAGAGGGTTTATCGAACCACATTTAAACTACTTCCTTACCGTTCCACTCTCGAACCCTTAAATCTTTCCGTGCGAGCTCTGATTTCTCTTATTTTATTATGATGATCAATTCTCCCTGTCTAAGTGTACGTTAACAAAATATTTTCACACTCTGAAGAGAAAGCTGGTGATATAAATCTCATGAGAAGGTCCTGCCGCAGCAAAAAACGCCTTGTTTTAATGACTGCCACCCCAACTCTTGTATCATAACCGCTGCACTCTCTCCCTTACTTCGCCATAGTACAGAACGAGCTACTCTTCTTTGAACTTTTACGATGTCCTCCGTCAATTCTATCTGATGCGGATCCCAAACCGCGCAGCAATACTCACAAGAGGATGGACAAGCGTAGTGTAAGCAGGCTCTTTAAGGAAGCTCTTTCATTTGCTAAGTGTTCTGCCAACAAATCGCAGTCCTTGGTTCGCTTTCCCCACATTATCTATGAGATCGTTCCAGTTTAAGTTATTCGTAACTGTAATCTCTAAAAATTTTGTTGAAAATAGTTCAAATGGCTCTGAGCACTATGGGACTTAACATCTGAGGTCATAAGTCCCCTAGAACTTAGAACTACTTAAACCTAACTAACCTAAGGACATCACACACATCCATGCTCGAGGCATGATTCGAACCTGCGACCGTAGCGGTCGCGCGGTTCCAGACTGTAGCGCCTAGAACCGCTCGGCCACCCCGGCCGGCATTTAGTTGAGTTTACAGCCTTTAGATCTGTGTGATTTAACGTGTAACTGAAATTTATCGGATTCTTTTTAGTACTCATGTGAATGACTTCACACCTTTCATGATTTAGAGTCAATTGCCACTTCTTGCACAGTACAGATGTCTTGTCTAGATCATTTTGCAATTCGTTCTGATCATCTGATGTCTTTACATGATGGTGAATGACAGCATCATCTACAAACTATCTAAGAGGACTGCTCAGATTGTCTCCTAATCGTTTATGCGCATCAGGAACAACAGAGGGCCTATAACACTTCCTTGGGGAACGCCAGATATTACCTCTCTTTTCTCAACGACTTTCCGTCAGTTTTTACGAACTGTGATCTTTCTGCGACGAAGTCACGAACCCAGTCAAACACCTGACACGATATTCCATAGGCACGCTATTTAATTAGAAGTCGCTTGTGATTAACGGTGCCAAAACTCTTCTGGAAATCTAAAACTATGGAATCAATCTTATGTCCACGTCGATAGCACTCATTGCTTCATGAGCATGAGCTAGTTTTGTTTCAAATGGTTCAAATGGCTCTGACCACTATGCGACTTAACTAAAAAAATGGCTCTGAGTACTATGTGACTTAACTTCTGAGGTCATCAGTCCCCTAGAACTTAGAACTACTTAAACCTAACTAACCTAAGGACATCACACACATCCACGCCCGAGGCAGGATTCGAACCTACGACCGAAGAGGTCGCGCGGATCCAGACTGTAGCGCCTAGAACCGCTCGGCCATCTCGGCCGGCAATAAATCGTTTTCTTCGAGGCGATTCATAATGTTCGAACACAGTATATGTTCCGAAAACCTACCGCAAATCGACGTTAGTGATATGTGTCTGTAATTTTGGGGATTACTCCTATTGTCTGTCTTGAGTAATGGTGTGACTTGTGCCACTTTCCAGTATTTGCGTACGGATCTTTCTACAAGCGAGCGATTGTATATGATTGCTAAGTATGGAGCTATTGTATCAGCATACTCTGGAAGGAACCTGACTGGTATGCAGTCTGGACCGGAAGCCTTGCCTTTCGTAAGTGTCTTTAGCTGCTTCGCTACACACAGGATACCTACTTCTAAGTTACTCGTGTTGGCTTCTGAAACAATTTGTCTTTACCCGAGGTACACGCAACTGTACTTACATTCTTGGCTACATGCCACGCTAAAGCGTAATTTCTCTTCCCTGGTGCATCTCACTGTCAGGCAGATTCACAGCAATACCTCTAACGAATAGCAAGAGACGCAGCTACATGCGGACTTGTAGTGCTGGCGCCCGTGAATAAAGCTACAGCGTTGGCTGTATGTGAAAGGTTGCAACTGTAGACCGGCAGAGACAGCCCCGAATGCCCACTATCGGCGAACCCTGTTCCTCCAGTTAAGCCACCCGAGCACGCCCCGCTGCCGCCTTCCGTTGCGAGCCCCGCACAGCTTAACCCTGCGGGACTAACTCTGGCTCTCCTGGATTAATAATACAGTGCGGAGAATGGCTTTAGTACAGCCACCAGGAGGTTACTACAATGCAATGTATTACGCGTGGCAGAGCGTTCATTGGAGCAAAACGCCAGGTACCGTGTTTCGAATCCCGGTGCAGTAAACACGTTACAGACAGTAGCAGCCTGTCTATGCGCAAGTGAACTGCAGAGGTATCGACAAACAGATTCGCAACGCGCGACCTAGATCACCACAGCAGAGGAAACAAGACTGACGGACACCCCAGAGCAATGGCACCGGAATAAAAAGCTATGATCGGTTTATTATTCGTGTTAGAAGTTTCAGATTACAAATTAAAAGAAAAAAACTGCAGAAGTGCGCGTAGGACTCGCACACCGTGGGTTCCGTAGAAAATTAATTACGTATGTAGATAGTTCATCCATCCCGCGAAACAAGAATCTAGAAGATTTTTCCCTGTTACACTACTGGCCATTAAAATTGCTACACCACGAAGATGACGTGCTACAGACGCGAAATTTAACCGACAGGGAGAAGATCCTGCGATATGCCAATGATTAGCTTTACAGAGCATTCACACAAGGTTGGCGCCGGTGGCGACACCTACAACGTGCTGACATGAGGGAAGTTTCCAACCGATTTCTTAAACACAAACAGCAGTTGACCAGCGTTGCCTGGGGAAACGTTGTTGTGATGCCTCGTGTAAGGAGGAGAAATGCGTACCATCACGTTTCCGACTTTGATAAAGGTCAGATTGTAGCCTAACGCTATTGCGGTTTATAGTATAGTGACATTGGAGCTCGCGTTGGTCGAGATCCAATGACTGTTAGCAGATTTTGGAATCGGTGGGTTCAGGAGGGTAATACGGAACGCCGTGCTGGATCCCAACGGCCTCTTATCACTAGCAGTCGAGATGACATGCATCTTATCCGCATGGCTGTAACGGATCGTGCAGCCACGTCTCGATCCCTGAGTCAACACATGGGGGCGTTTGCAAGACAACAACCACCTGCACGAACAGTTCGGCGACATTTGCAGCAGCATGGACTATCAGCTAGGAGACCATGGCAGCGGTTACCCTTGACGCTGCATCACAGACAGGAGCGCCTGCGATGGTGTACTCAACGACGAACCTGGATGCACGAACGGCAAAACGTCATTTTTTCGGATGAATCCATGTTCTGTTTACAGCATCATGATGGTCGCATCCGTGTTTGGCGACATCGCGGTGAACACACATTGGAAGCCTGTATTCGTCATTGCCATACTGGCTTGTCACCCGGCGTGATGGTATGGGGTGCCATTGTTTACATGTCTCGGTTACCTCTTGTTCGCACTGACGGCACTTTGAACAGTGGACGTTACATTTCAGATGTGTTATGACCCGTGGCTCTACCCTTCATTCGATTCCTGCGAAACCTTACATTTCAGCAGAATAATGCACGACCGCATGTTGCAGGTCCTGTACGGGCTTTTCTGAATACAGAAAATGTTCGACTGCTGCCCTGGCCAACACATTCCCCAGATCTCTCACCAATTGAAAACATCTGGTCAATGGTGGCCGAGCAACTGGCTCGTCACAATACGCCCGTCACTACTCTTGATGAACTGTGGTATCGCGTTGAAGCTGCATGGGCAGCTGTACCTGTGCAAGCCATCCAAGCTCTGTTTGACTCAATACCCAGGCGTATCAAGGCCGTTATTATGGCCAGAGGTGGTTGTTCTGGGTACTGATTTCTCAGGATCTATGCACCCAAATTGCGTGAAAATGGAATCACATGTCAGTTCTAGTATAATACATTTGTCCAATGAATACCCATTTATCATCTGCATTTCTTCCTGGTGTAGCAATTTTAATGGCCAGTGGTGTATTTATATAGATACTGGCAAGATATCGGTCCCAGCAATTCTAAGACTGTAGAGAACGACAAAAATAGTTCTTTCTTGTGATATAGTTACAAATTAAAGTTTGAGTTTCTTCATTTATCTGTACTGTGAAACCTTGCTTCTTGACAAATTCTAGGCGGATAATAAGTACCCCACACGTTCTGATGAGTGAGTTTGCGCGTATCAAAATAAGTGACATAAATGGCCGCGTCTTTTGAGTGTATTGACTTACAAGCTTACATTGATTACACCTCCAAGCGACCCCGTACGTTACGCGACATAAATTTCAACTTGATACGTCAACTACGTCAACCCACTCCTGAGAAAAAGGGTTTTTAACAGTCGAACAAACAGACAGACAGATTGGCAGACAGGCAGATAGACAAAAAAGGGTTTCGTTTTTAGCGACTAAGCGACGAAACCCTAATAATGAAGTACAATTCATGATAATACACAGTCGGAAATTGAAAATGTTAAAACACGAACATCTTGACGGAACTGACCAAACTGATATTTCAGTATTTCCATAAATGTGGCATACGTTGTTTAAAATTTGATCCTTACACGAGCTTCTTTTCAATATTTTAGACACAGGAATAAACCCATTCCCGGAGATGAAGAACGGTGTGAGTAGTTTGTGTCTAACGTTACAAGACCTTTCTAGGTGGTATTGCAACGCAGCATGCTCAGAGAATTCGCACATACAGATTTTGCCATCTGTCGGACTCTGAGAAAGGTGGAATAATTCGCATGAGGGACACGGGGGCATCGTACCAGAAGATCTGGCTGATGAGCTGGAGTAAGGACACCAGTGTAGTAACAAGAGAGGGCGCAGGTCCTTCCACAGCAAGCCTAAACGTGAATACGACGATAACATTGGTCTCGCTTCATTGTAGTCTTTTTCGCCTTTGGGCGGGAATAAAATCAATAATACTGGCGAGAATTCGATGATGAATTTAGTGGGCTATAGCATAAGGATGTAATCAACATGACATTCGGAGGTTTGGGTCCGTAAGGGGAGTGTGCACGGATAGCAGAAATGGTTGACAAGGATTGACTCCTGCTCTTGTGCTACATCAATTGTTGGTATGGCTCTACTTGTTGTACAGAAGTGAATGTAGTGGTCTTTTTGTAGAGAGAGAGTGCATTCTCAGAGAATCACTTAATAATTCATTGAAAAATACTTTTTAATAACTGTTCTATTGCTTTCTCTCTCATGAGATCGTTTGCAAAAAGGATCAATTTTGCTTGTTGAATATTAATTGGAAGGTCATTCACATATATTAGGCATAAGATTGGACCCAAAATTGAACTCTGTGGGACTGCGTTTGTGATTTTACCCCAGTCACTAAAATTTTCTACCATTCCGAAATTGTCTGAATTCTTCAATACAACTTTTTGCATTCTGTTTCTCAAGTATGACTAGAACCAGATGTGTATAAATCCACCAGTTCTATAAAACTCGAGTTTTTCTGAGAGAGTACCATAATCTACACAGTAGAAGGTCTTGCAAAGATCACGATAAACGGGCGATGTATTATGGTTTAAGGCTTGTACTATTTGATGAGTGAATGTACAAATAGCATTCTCAGGCGAGCAAGCTTTTTGGAATCCAAATTGTGATACAATAAGTAAATTGTTTCCACTTAAGCGTGCAACTACTCTTTACTACATTACTTTCTATTTGAAAAAAGATGTCAGTAAGGAAACTGGACGATAGTAGTTTAAATCTTTCTTATGAAATGGTTTAATAATTGTATATTTTAAACTGTCTGGAAAACTTTCCTGTGCCAGCGATGCATTCATTATATCGCTAAGGACATTACTTATTAAGCAGCAACAACTTTTCAGAATTCTGTCTGAAAGTCCATCAACCCCATAGAAGCGAGTGTTTCTTAGAATTTTTTGCAATTGTATTAATCTTTGTGAAAGATGTTGGTGCTATTTCTAGTTGATTAAAGTTTTATAGAATGACATTTTTAATATATTCTCTTGTTTTTTCAGCTGAACCATATACTTCTATAGATGCGGCTACGTTTAGAAATAGACTGTAGAAAGTACTTGCAACTTAAGAATTATCAGTCACGACATTGTCATTCAATTGTTATGAAATGTTCTACCCTGACTGGGTGACCTGTCTGCCTTGTCCTATACAGTTTTAATCTTATTATCTCCATTATTTATTTCTGTCAGGACATGTATATTTTTTTTAGTACGCAAGTAAAGTCAGCTCTTGACTTCCTACGGTCTTCACATGGCCCGGTGTCAACGATGTACGCACTCTAAGACTATTATCAAACATTTGCGCCGAGCGCACAATAGAACGTGATTTGGTGCGAGTTAGTATCGAGTTCCACGCCCTGCAAAAAGGAAAACCTTTGTCTTTATTGATAAAATGCTCTGTCAACCTAATTTTTGTCTCCTCCTTATAAAAACCTTTCCTAAAACAGATCGTACGGACAACTATCACCGTCTCGTCAAATTTCATCCCTGGTCCCCCGTTCGGACAATGTCCCCCTACCGCTGACTATTCAGCCTTTTGTGGCCTCGTGTGCCATTGAAATTCCACGCACCTGTCCTAAAATATGCTAACCGAAGGGTCGATGTAACCCATCCTATATTGATGCGGAACTTTGTACATGCCAATCATCCAAGTCCCAAATCATCTTTGATAGAGCCTAGTAGGGCTCTAACCTCGGTAAGTGAACGGAACACACTCTTAATGTCAAATCTTCTAAAAATTCTTCCAGTCTTAAAGAATGTGCCTCTAGCATAAGGAATAAAGGGCACAGATCTTTGCTACTCTCCATACACTTCCGTGGACAATCCGAACTCCATAGTCAGACCCACCTATCTGCTTCAGAGTACCCATTTTCCTTAAACATTGCCATCAGTTACGCAGGTTCCAAGGTTAAACTTCCCGCGTCGGAAATAGCGTATGCTCTACGTACCAGCGTCCTAAGGACGCCAATGTGTTAGTAAGGTAGATGGCAACTCTTAATATACAGATACCGACCAGTGTAAGGCGATTTTTAGTGAACAATATGTCCACAAAGTATCGTCATTGTCTTTGTAGCCTTGCATCAGTATTCGTCGTGACGCAGTAGAAGCAGCAGCGTTCTTATAAAGACGGCCGACTGGTGGATTGGTTGGTTGGTTGGTTGGTTGGTTGGTTTGTTGGATTAAAGGGACCAGACTGCAACAGTCATCGGTCCCTTGTTCCAAAACTTAAAAACTACCACACAGAGTAAAAAACGGATGAGAGAGACAACAGACAACACAGGACAAGAAAAACTCAGACAAAGAACAGACATAACAAATTAAAATCACACGGAGTGTGGCAGTGGTTGGCCGACCATAGAATAAAAAAAGGAAAAGCCAACCACTGAGAACACATTAAAAACTCAGTTTAAAACCGTAGGCCAAAGGCCAGAATCAACACAAAATAATAAAATAAAACAAACACTCATATTAAATGATAAAAACCCCCTGCCCGAATAAAACGTAAAACTAAGCCAGCCATAGCAGGGTCATCAGTTAAAAGGGCAGGGAGCGTATCAGGCAAATGTCCGCCTGACCACAGCTTAAAGGGGGCAGGCCAACAAAAGGTGGGCCACTGTCAAAGCCGCCCCGCAGCGACACAGAGGAGGGTCCTCCCGATGCAGTAAGTAACTGTGTGTCAGCCGGGAGTGGCCAATGCGGAGCCGACAAAGGACGACTGAGTCCCTGCGGTTGGCTCGCATGGATGACCACCATACAGTCGTCGTCTCCTTGATGGCACAGAGTTTATTGGGCGTGATCCGATCGCGCCATTCAGCGTCCCAAAGAGCAAAAACTTTTCGGTGGAGGACCGCTCGCAAATCAGTCTCTGGGAGGCCAACATCCAGAGATGGTTGCCTGGTGGCCTCTTTCGCCAGGCGGTCAACATGTTCATTGCCCGGGATACCGACATGACCGGGGGTTCACACAAAGACCACAGAGCGGCCGCAATGGGCAAGAGTATGCAGGGACTCCTGGATAGCCATCACCAGACGAGAAAGAGAGAAATACTGGTCGAGAGCTCGTAAACCACTCAGGGAATCGCTACAGATCACGAACGACTCACCTGAGCAGGAGTGGTTATACTCTAGGGCTCGAAAGATGGCGACCAGCTCAGCAGTGTAAACGCTGCAGCCAGCCGGCAAGGAACGTTGTTCGGGATGGTCCCCTAGAGTTAGCGCATAACCGACACAACCAGCAACCATCGAACCGTCAGTGTAAACAATGTCAGAGCCCTGATACGTGGCCAGGATGGAATAAAAGCGGCGGCGGAAGGCCTCTGGAGGGACTGAGTCCTTCGGGCCCTGTGCCAAGTTGAGCCGAAGGCAAGGGCGAGGAACACACCAAGGCACAGTCCGCCGCTGAGGGGACCCAGAAGAACTGGGTATGGAAGATTCGGCGGCAGTAACGATGCCCGTGGTGACTGATTGAACCACCGCATCAATGCCATCATTAGAGAGAGGCTCAATAGCGGCAATGGAGGAAAACAAGTCCCATTCAGCCTTATTCATTGCCCACCTGCAAGGGCGCCTTGAAGACTGACGCTGTGGCAGTGACAGAAAGATCGGAGAGTGGTCACTACCATGGGGGTGTACGCAAAGTGGCCCGGAAAGGAGGTGGAACAGTGAAAACCCTAAGCCCGGAGAGAAGCTCTTTGACGTGGACCGCGATCGTACAACCTGACCGGGGCCGACGTTCTGGCAGATGGGAACAGGAGACAATAGTTTGGATGCCCGGGTAAGCTAAAAACATGGGCAGCATAAGCGGCCAGTAAATTTCGGCGCCTGAACCGCAATGGAGGGACACCTGCCTCTGCAAGTATGCTGTCCACTGGGCTGGTCCGGAAAGCATCAGTGGCAAGGCGTATTCCGCTGTGTGGGATTGGGTCCAGTACCCGCAGCGCAGATGGGGATGCTGAGCCATAAGCCAGGCTCCCATAATCCAGACGAGACTGGATTAACGCCTGGTAGAGCCGTAACAGGGTAGATCGGTTGGCGCCCCAGCGGGTGTGGCTCAAGCATCTCAGAGCATTTAGATGCCGCCAACACGCCTGTTTAACCTGCCGATTATGAGGCAGCCAAGTCAGCCGGGCATCAAAAACTACACCCATAAGCCTGTGGGTCTCCACCACAGCAAGGAGTTCGTCGGCAAGATAAAGCCGCGGCTCAGGATGGACTGTTCGGCGCCGGCAGAAATGCATAACGTGGGTCTTGGAAGCCGAAAACTGAAAACCATGCACTACAGCCCAAGACTGCGCCTGCAGATAGCGCCCTGTAGCTGATGTTCAATAGCTGCAATGCCAGTAGAGCGGTAGTAAAGGCAGAAGTCGTCAGCATACAGGGAAGTGGAGACAGAATTTCCCACCGTCGCAGCGAGCCCGTTTATTGCGATTAAAAACAGGCAGACACTGAGGACAGATCCCTGTGGTACCCCGTTCTCCTGGACTCGGGAGGAACTATGGGAGGCCGCGACTTGCACGCGGAAGGTACGATACGACAGAAAATTTCGGATAAAGATCGGCAGAGGGCCCCGAAGACCCCATCCATGAAGTGTAGAAAGTATGTGATGACGCCATGTCGTATCATACGCCTTCCGCATGTCGAAAAAGCAGCGACCAGGTGATGACGGCGGGCGAAGGCAGTATGGATGGCCGACTTCAGACTCACCAGATTGTCGGTGGCGGAGCGGCCTTTACGGAACCCACCCTGAGACAGAGCCAGAAGGCCCCGAGACTCCAGTACCCAATTCAAGCGCCGGCTCACCATCCGTTCGAGAAGCTTGCAAAGAACGCTGGTGAGGCTAATGGGGCGGTAGCTGTCCACCTCCAAAGGGCTCTTGCCCAGTTTCAAAACGGGGATGACAATGATTTCCCGCCATTGCGACGGAAACTCACCCTCGACCCAGAGACGGTTGTAAAGGTCGAGGAGGCGTCGCTTGCAGTCCACTGAAAGGTGTTTCAGCATCTGCCAGTGGATGTGATCTGACCCAGGAGTGATATCAGGGCAAGTGGCAAGGGCACTGTGAAATTCCCACTCACTGAATGGAGCATTGTAGGATTCAGAATGGTGGGTGCGAAAAGAAAGGCTCCGACGTTCCATCCACTCTTTAATGGAACGGAAGGCCAGGGGGTAATTGGAAGAAGCGGAACTCAGAGCAAAATGCTCTGCCAAGCGGTTGGCAATTTCGTCGGAGTCTGTACAAACTGCTCCATTCAGTGAGAGCACAGGGACGCTGACAGGGGTCTGATAGCCATAGAGGCGTCGGATCTTGGTCCAGACCTGCGATGGAGAGACATGGAGGCCAATGGTGGACACATACCGCTCCCAGCACTCCTGCTTGCTTTGGCGGATAAGGCGGTGGGCCCACGCACGCAGACGTTTGAAGGTAATGAGGTGTTCAATGCAGGGATGTCGCTTGTGAGGTTGGATCGCCCGCCGGCGATCTTTAATCGCTTCAGCGATCTCAGGCGACCACCAAGGCACAATCCGCCGCCGAGGGGACCCAGAAGAACTGGGAATGGAAGATTCGGCGGCAGTAACGATGCCCGTGGTGACCGATTGAACCAGCGCATCAATGCCATCTTTAGAGAGTGGCTCAATAGCGGCAATGGAGGAGAACAAGTCCCATTCAGCCTTATTCATTGCCCACCTGCAAGGGCGCCCAGAAGAATGACGCTGTGGCAGTGACAGAAAGATCGGAGAGTGGTCACTACCACACAGGTCGTCATGCACTCTCCATTGGACAGATGGTAAGAGGCTAGGGCTGCAGATCGAAAGGTCAGTGGCGGAGTACGTGCCATGCGCCATACTGAAGTGTGTGAAAGAACCATCATTTAACAGCGAAAGATCGAGCTGTGCCAATAAATGCTCAATGGTGGCGCCTCGACCTGTCGCCACTGACCCACCCCACAGAGGGTTATGGGCGTTGAAGTCGCCCAGTAAGAAGAAAGATGGCGGCAATTGGGCTATCAGCGCAGCCAGGACATGCTGTGCGACATCACCATCCGGTGGAAGGTAAAGACTGCAGACGGTAACAGCCTGTGGCGTCCACACCCGAACAGCTACAGCCTCTAAAGCTGTTTGTAGAGGGATAGACTCGCTGTGAAGAGAGTTAAGGACATATATGCAGACACCACCAGACACCTTTTCATAAGCTGCCCGGTTCTTATAATAACCCCGATAGCCTCGGAGGGCGGGGGTTCGCATTGCTAGAAACCAAGTTTCCTGAAGAGCAATGTAGAAGAAAGGGTGAAGGCTAATAAGTTGTCGGAGCTCAGCTAGATGGTGGAAGAAACCGCTGCAGTTCCACTGGAGGATGGAATTGTCTATGACTGTGAAAGGCGTGACGGGACTGGGAAGGCAGATTACGCCTCTGGGTCACCTGCTGCCTCCGATGGAGCACCCGTGCAAGTGCTATCCATTGCGTCTGAGGGCCGGCGAGATCGAGGTCCTCAGCGGACGCAAGAATCTCCACCGCATCCTCAGACGCAGAGCTTGTAGGTAGCGGTGGAGTAGGTGCCACCTCAGGTGCCTTGGTCTTACGGGTCTTCAATGTCGTTTTCTCTCGCTGTTCCTTTGGTTGTCGTTGTTGAAAGGGCTTATTGGAGACAGTCTCCGGGACCGAAGATGATCGCGAAGCACGACGACCAGCAACCTGTGGCTTCTTCAGCCACCGGTTGGTGTCTCCATTGCCGCTGGTAGGAACCTGGGAAGGGAGTGACCCGAGGGATCCCTTCCGAGAGAGAGAAGCCGAAGAAGACTTACGCTTCTCCGGCTTAGAAGTGGGGACTGGTGTCCCCGGTGGTTTAGTGGGTGCTGCTCCTGAGGTAGATGGTGTGGGAGCAACAGCGAGAGAAGGAGCCCCCATCGTCAAGGGGGCAGGTGAGGTCCTCTGACTCTGAGAGCTGACTGTTTGTGGTGCAGCTAAAGGAACTGGAGCAGGAGTGACAGTTGAGGCATAAGATGCCATCATGCGCACGGGATGTAGCCATTCAAATTTCCACTTAGCCTCAGTGTAAGTCAGTCGGTCCAGGGTCTTATATTCCATGATTTTGCGTTCTTTCTGTAAGATCCTGCAGTTTGGCGAGCAAGATGAATGAGGCTCTCCACAGTTGACACAGATGGGAGGCGGAACAAATGGAGTATCGGTATGAGATGGGCGTCCGCAATCTCGACATGTGAGGCTGAAAGTGCAGCGGGAAGACATATCGCCGAACTTCCAGCACTTAAAGCATCGCATCGGGGGAGGGATATAGGGCTTGACGTCACAATGGTAGACCATCACCTTGACCTTCTCCAGTAATGTATCACCCTCGAAGGCCAAGATGAAGGCACCGGTAGCAACCTGATTGTCCCTCGTACCCCGATGAATGCACCGGACAAAATGAACACCTCTACGCTCTAAGTTGGCGCACAGCTCGTCATCAGACTGCAAAAGTAGGTCCCTGTGGAAAATAACACCCTGGACAATATTTAAACTCTTATGTGGTGTGATGGTAACGTTAACATCCCCCAACTTGTCACAAGCAAGTAACCTGCGTGACTGGGCGGAGGATGCCGTTTTTATCAAAACTGACCCAGAGCGCATTTTGGACAAGCCCTCCACCTCCCCAAACTTGTCCTCTAAATGCTCTACAAAGAACTGAGGCTTCACGGAGACAAAGGATTCCCATCACCTCTGGTACAGACGAGATACCAGGGCGAATACGTGTCACTGTCATTCATTGCCTTTCGTTCCTCCCATGGTGCGGCCAGGGATGGGAACGATTTGGGGTCATAAACGTTACCTTTAAAATGAGCCCTCGAACGCTTAGAGACTGCTGGTGGCTGGCCACCAGCAAGAGATGATGTGCCACGCTTCATTGCGTGTCATCCACCCTGATGCCACCTACTCCGACCAAGGGCCCTCCCCATGGGCGCCACCCAGCCACAGCAATGGCCACCTGGCAGGATGGCCATTGCTGGGAGTCCCGATGTCCCAGGAAGATGGGCATCTACTCCTTGGCATACATGGGGAGTAAACGGCGCAGGCATCAGTAGAGCGGTCCCTGTGTTGTCAGGGGGCTACAACCAACAGGGTACATGGCGGCCCCACCACAACGAATTGGCTACCGTGCTGGATCTTAGGTGCAAAAATGTATGAGGTCGTCGTCGCAGCGAAAAGCAACACTGCACAGTGCAGCGTGGAAATCGCACCCATGGACGTATCCTCGCCCAAGAGATGGAAAACGAGCTGGACACCATTGCAACGACGAGAAAGCCGGCTAAAGGTCTCAATGCACGACAGATACAGTGCACCATGTAAGGCGCCCTTCCCCAATTGGCTCGCTCTTCGGAACAATTTAGAAAGATGGAGGTCAAACCCGAGAGGGGACCATCACATAAGGCCGAAACATTTGAGACTCCTTTTAGTCGCCTCTTACGACAGGCAGGAATACCGCTGACCTATTCTAACCCCCGAACCCGCAGGGAGGCCGACTGGTGGATCGTCGAAACATCGAGTCGTGTCGATTTTAGGAACTGGATGCAAACCCAAGGATGCTACCAGTACAATTGTTGATTCTCTGAACTTTCCCATAATTCCCAATTTTAGATGATACTGGATAGAACATTTGTGAAGATTTCCTTTCGATCATGTTATTCTTCTCCATAGTCTGTTAGGAGCTTTTCTCATTTACCAGTTTTCTTTATGGTTTCATCCAGTGATGTTGCTCTGAAGTTGACCATATCAGTTTCTCTGCAGAAGTTATTTCTTGATTTTAGCCTTTGGGTGGCTGGTCGTATGCCGAATAGCATAGAGGACGTTGATTGAACTCACTTTGTGGGCAGTCGCCTCACTTCGAATTGTAGATAGTGATTCTAGCCATGTAGTAAATTTTATCTGTGGAAATAGGTTTCAGACAGCCAGAAATGAGTTTGCACATATCGTAGATTGCGACATCGACTTGGTTAATGTGAGAGGACTTGTACCAGAACAGAGAGCTCACAAAGCAAATCTATGAAGTACTAGGGAAGTCTTCTTCTACATTCACATACTCATAAACCTCTTTCTCACTTGGGCTGCTACTTCTCAAACTGAGTAGCTGCTTATTGCGTAGATAACAGTAACTAAAAACTTAAAAAACTAAACTCCTCCCGAACAGGGCATGAAGGCCCAACGGTACTGACCGACCGCCGTGCCATCCTCAGCTAATAGGCGTCACTGGATGTGGATATGGAGGGGCCTGTGGTCAGCACTCCGCTCTCCTGGCCGTATGTTAGTTTCCGAGACCGGAGACGCTACTTCTCAATCAAGTAGCTCCTCAGTTTGCCTCACAAGGGCTGAGTGCACCCCGCTTGCCAACAGCGTTCGGCAGACCGGATGGTCACCCATCCAAGTGCTAGACCAGCCCGACAGCGCTTAACTTCGGTGATCTGACAGGAACTGGTGTTACCACTGCGGCAAGGCCTTTGGTAGATAACGGTAACTGCACACCTGAAATGTCAAAGTACAAAAATTAGCCACTTCCGGTTAAGCAATCCCTCGAACTGTTCAAGGATTAAGCATTACTTTTCCATAGTTCACTGGGACGACTGAATGTACCATGTGATGGTAAAAAAGGCGAAGAATGTTCCAGTCCAAAGAAATGTGAACCGTAGACCTATCTCTCTGACGTCGATTTCTTATAGAATTGTAGAACGTATACTACATTCGCATGTAGTGACTTCCAAAGTTAAAGCAGTCCCATACTCACGGAATGAGCATTGGGTAGCGTATGCAGGAATCTTACATCATAGTTCTGCGCAGTGTCCAAGTGGAAGTCATTGGACGTTGCCTCCCTCCGATCTGTTAGGAAGTGTAAAGAGTGTATCTGCGTCGTGTGGATGATTGTGATGAGTGCCTGTACGGTTTACAGTAGGGTTAGCATTGATAGGGATGAAGGGAAAGGTAAGGATAAATCTCGGTGCTGGCACACAGACTACTACTTTCGAGTAGCAGCAAAGCGGCCGCTGATCTGGACTTCCGCATACGAAGTGCATATCATCATCAACAGTACCACATGCCCTCGTTTGATGAGACAGTGTGAAGAGGAATCAATGGCCCTGGTACAGAGACTGTTGGTGAGGAACTTTACGCCACCATCTCTTCTCGTCTTCCACCTGACAACCGCCAGTGAAAATGTCCAGTACCAGTATTCTAACCGGCTTACCTTCGAGTCGAGCGTGCGATCGCGACCTCGGCTACGGGAGCGGCTAATATAGTGGCTTTACTAGAGACCAAGTATTTTCTGCAACGGCCTTGCCGCAGTGGTGACATCAGTTCCCGTCAGATCACCGAAGTTTAGCGCTGTGGGACTGGGCTAGCACTTGGTGGGTGACCATCCGGTCCGCCGAGCGCTGTTGGCAAGCGGCGTGCACTCGGCCCTTGTGAGGCAAACTGAGGAGCTATTTGATTGAGAAGTGGCGCCTCCGGTCTCGTAAACTGACAAACGGCCGGGAGAGTAATATACCGACCACATGCCCCTCCATATCCGCATCCAGTGACGCCTGTGGGCTGAGGATGACACGGCGGCTGGTCGGTACTGTTGGGCCTTCCAAGGCCTGTTCGGTTAGAGAGAGAGAGAGAGAGAGAGAGAGAGAGAGAGAGAGAGAGAGAGAGAGAGAGAGAGAGCGAGAGAGAGAGAGACATAAGTAATTCCTATTCATGAATAAACAAGGTTTCCGCAAGCATCAATCATGTGAAACACAGTTTGCTGTTTTCGTTCACGAAACCTGGATGGCAGTAGGGAAAGTAGATTAAATTTATGTAGCGTTTCTTGACTTCCAAAAATACATCGACACAGCTATGCACCGTCGTCTAATGAAGTAAAAAAATATGAGGGCACGAAATAAGCTTTTGAAATCTGGTGCTACAGAAGAAACCTGAAGATTAGGTGAGTAGATCGCAAAACTAATGAGGAGGCGCTGAATAGAATTGGGGAGAAGAAATTCGTGGCTCAACCTGACTACAAGACAGGCTCGGCTGATAGAACACATTCTGAGACATCAGGGGATCACCAGTTTAGTATTGGAGGGAAGTTTTGTGGGTAAAAATTGTAGAGGGAGACCAAGAGATTCAAAAGTATGTAAGTTGCAGTAGTTATTCGCAGATGACGAGGTTGGCACAAGACAGAATAGCATGGAGAGCTACATAAGACCACAACAACAAAGAGCACCGTTTCTATACCACACAGACACTGTTTTCTCTAATTACTGCGCTCTAATAGACTGTGACTTCATGGTGCGATTATGTCGTTAACACCATTTTCGTGTAAGTAAAATGGTGGTAATTACTTGCATGTAAAATTTTACGTAAAACTGGATCTGGTCACTTATTATACGTATGGAAAAGGCTACACTACTTGGAAATTTGTGTACTACACATCAGTTTACAGCTGATCCACAAGACTGATCATCGAAACTCCGAAGGCTTATGGACAACGAAGGTAGGCACCGACGCAATTGGGTAGATTGATGTATGCAGAGAACTGAATACTTTTAATACGAAAGAAAGAATCAACGTATGTAAAGAAAAATGGCTGTCATCCGTGAACAGAATACAAAGAAGGAAGAGTACAAAAAGAAGTTCTATCGTACAAAGAGAATGGTGGAAGAATCATTGGAAGACCAAGTGAACATTGGCAAGAACGTACCATGTGACCAGAACAGGCGCATCACTTACTCCTTAAAATAAGAAGAAAAATAAGAAGAAGAAGAATATATTTCCTCGTGGACAATGCTCAAATACTTCACTCTTATTTAATTAGAAATTTCATTGGATTCAGATACATTTTACAACATTAAGCACGATATGTAAGCCAGGAAACGGAAAAAAAATAAGTTGATTTGAGTCGCTGAATTAAATTTATTTTTATATACGTTTTTCTGCTTTTCTCACACCATTTATTAGAAGTTTTGTAGGAGTATCGACGTATTCCTTCCACCCACAACAGTAAGCCTCCGAATTTTTAATTTAACGTGCGTTTCTGGTGTCACATCACTAAATTTTCGAATGTTCTCCTCGTAGCAACGAACGTTTTCGTCCTAGAGATACAAATACCCAAAAAATGTTTTGATCTACTCTACTTTTACAGGTCAACGCATCCATTTAAATTCCTCGTTCAACTACAAATGCACCGTGGTTGTTGATATGATCCAATGCCAAAATATGTATGATAAGTTATTTTCGGAGTAATATTTTTCTTTTGAAATGCAGGGCGTTTATAAATTAGTTATGCAAAAGCATCATTTAATTGAGAAAAAGCTAAATAACTTATAGAAATATTTGATACTGCATGCAGTATATCCTCAAGTTTTATTTACAAATGTACAATGTGGCTACCTTTTGTAAGGCGGCAAATACTCCATCTCTAATCAGCCTCCTGCCAAATGCTATAGAGCAAGCCTTAATTTGTGGTGGTAACTGCTTGTGTTATTCATTGTCACAGCTCGTCGACGTTTCCCGGAAGCGGAGTAACAAACACTGCCTTTTAATGTAACTTCATATACAGAAGTCCACTGGTGGTCACGATATTGTCCAATCGAAGTCGGCATATTCCTAATACGCGACAACTTCACGACGACAACGCGGTGGCACCCCATCTTGCTGGAAAATGAATGCTGTGCCCATATCTTGTTGTAATAGAGGCATTAGACAATATATCTAGCATGTCCAGGTACGATATGCCAGTTACAGTTGATTCGGCAAAAAAGAAAGGACTGTAAATCTTGTTAAAGCTTATAGAGCGAAAAAGATTTACCTTAGGCGAGTCCCTTACATGTTCAATTACAGGAATCGATTTCTGCTCACCCTATGTTCTAACGTTATGCCGTTTCACTTTACCGCAGGTATGGAAGGTGGCTTCGTCACTGAACACAATATTAAGAAAATCATCTTCAGTCTGCATTATATTAAACATTTCCACAAAAGCGCAGCTCGTTTTCCTATGTCACTTTCTTTTAAAGTTTACAACACTTCCAGTTTGCAGGGTTTGAATCACTGCCATTTCCGTAATATCGTCCTTACCGTAACACTACGCATATTCAATTCTAAGCTGCCACGCCTCTAATCTACCCGGACACCGCATGTAAGACTGACGAACTCGTTCAGTTGCTGAGTGAGAAACTGCTGGCCTACCCTAACGAAGTCCTATGTGGTACACAGCCAGTTTCGGTGTAACGATTGTGCCAATTAATAACATTTTGTCTTTGAGGTACTGGCTCGCGATATTTAGTCCTTATCTGCCTCTGAACTGTAACAGGTGGTTTGGATTCATGAAACCATTGAAAACAACACTGCGCGCAGTCTGCACCGTTCTACGACTCTGATGACTGTTGGAATAACTCATTCGAGCATGCCACCTAGCGGGAAGGTCGGGGACTAACAGTGTTAGGCTGGAATAAAACTTGAAGATTACTGATTTGAAGGGTGTATCAAACATTTCCGTAAATTATTTACTTTTTCACAATTAAAGGTTAGTTTGTATAACTAATTTATAAACTCCCTTTATACACTCCTGGAAATGGAAAAAAGAACACATTGACACCGGTGTGTCAGACCCACCATACTTCCTCCGGACACTGCGAGAGGGCTGTACAAGCAATGATCACACGCACGGCACAGCGGACACACCAGGAACCGCGGTGTTGGCCGTCGAATGGCGCTAGCTGCGCAGCATTTGTGCACCGCCGCCGTCAGTGTCAGCCAGTTTGCCGTAGCATACGGAGCTCCATCGCAGTCTTTAACACTGGTAGCATGCCGCGACAGCGTGGATGTGAACCGTATGTGCAGTTGACGGACTTTGAGCGAGGGCGTATAGTGGGCATGCAGGAGGCCGTGTGGACGTACCGCCGAATTGCTCAACACGTGGGGCGTGAGGTCTCCACAGTACATCGATGTTGTCGCCAGCGTATAGTGGGCATGCAGGAGGCCGTGTGGACGTACCGCCGAATTGCTCAACACGTGGGGCGTGAGGTCTCCACAGTACATCGATGTTGTCGCCAGTGGTCGGCGCAAGGTGCACGTGCCCGTCGACCTGGGACCGGACCGCAGCGACGCACGGATGCACGCCAAGACCGTAGGATCCTACGCAGTGCCGTAGGGGCCGCACCGCCACTTCCCAGCAAATTAGGGACACTGTTGCTCCTGGGGTATCGGCGAGGACCATTCGCAACCGTCTCCATGAAGCTGGGCTACGGTCCCGCACACCGTTAGGCCGTCTTCCGCTCACGCCCCAACATCGTGCAGCCCGCCTCCAGTGGTGTCGCGACAGGCGTGAATGGAGGGACGAATGGAGACGTGTCGTCTTCAGCGATGAGAGTCGTTTCTGCCTTGGTGCCAATGATGGTCGTATGCGTGTTTGGCGCCGTGCAGGTGAGCGCCACAATCAGGACTGCATACGACCGAGGCACACAGGGCCAACACCCGGCATCATGGTGTGGGGAGCGATCTCCTACACTGGCCGTACACCACTGGTGATCGTCGAGGGGACACTGAATAGTGCACGGTACATCCAAACCGTCATCGAACCCATCGTTCTACCATTCCTAGACCGGCAAGGGAACTTGCTGTTCCAACAGGACAATGCACGTCCGCATGTATCCCGTGCCACCCAACGTGCTGTAGAAGGTGTAAGTCATCTACCCTGGCCAGCAAGATCTCCGGATCTGTCCCCCATTGAGCATGTTTGGGACTGGATGAAGCGTCGTCTCACGCGGTCTGCACGTCCAGCACGAACGCTGGTCCAACTGAGGCACCAGGTGGAAATGGCATGGCAAGCCGTTCCACAGGACTACATCCAGCATCTCTACGATCGTCTCCATGGGAGAATAGCAGCCTGCATTGCTGCGAAAGGTGGATATACACTGTACTAGTGCCGACATTGTGCATGCTCTGTTGCCTGTGTCTATGTGCCTGTGGTTCTGTCAGTGTGATCATGTGATGTATCTGACCCCAGGAATGTGTCAATAAAGTTTCCCCTTCCTGGGACAATGAATTCACGGTGTTCTTATTTCAATTTCCAGGAGTGTATTTGTTCAATCTGGATTGTCGATGAATTAGTAGAGGTTGGTGCAACAGTAAAAGTCTTGGAGTAGGCAAACGGAGCCATCTAAAGTTGAATAACGACGAGGGAATAATTTTAGAAGAAGTAGATGCTCGACTGCGATTGATTGCAAAAAATCCTAAGTAAATTGCATCACGAAATGCGCGTCGATTGATTCTGCAGCGTTGTTTGTCAGTCTCAGATCCTTACAGGGAAGAAGTAAAAGAAAAGATAGACAGCATCCAATGAAGAGCAGCAGAGTTTGTCATTGGTTCGTTTTAAAAGTGTGAAAGAATCTTTGAGTTTTCAACCAACTCCACTGGCCAGTGCTACAAGAAATGGGTTGTGGCTCACAAGTAGGATTACTGTAAACCCCGAGAGTGTACTTATACACGAAGGGTCGGGCCATATACTACACCGTCTGACAAAAAGAAAGTGAAGCACCCATATGAGGAGAAGGAAAATAAATGAATCTTCACAGGTTGAGAAGTTATGTGATGTTATTTCAGTCATTGCAAAATCGAGTTAAATTTACAAAGAACTTGGCAATATCAGCCCGTTTATCAGTACGACATTGCACTCCCACTGGCCTGGATTCATGCAGTGATTCGGTTGGGAATGGTGTTCTAAAGCTTTTGTACAGGGAGGCGACTATATCTCGTTAAAGTAATTAAAGCACCGTTACCACTTTGTAGATGTTAATGTAATTTTTCCTTGCAGGTTTCAGATTGTGTGAGGCAAACAGTGGCTGATACGTCAAATTACAGCACTGAAGAACGTGTTATTGTAACTTGTTGGGAACAAGAGAGGAATCAAACCAGGAACACAATGGCAGAGGTTCGTGCTGACTTTCAGACGCGATTCTAACGAGATACTCCACAGAAACAAACACTTTTGCGATGTGAACATCAACTCTTCGCCACAGAATGTGTGAAGGATAAGAAAAGAAGTGGCTGACCTTCCGCAGTAAAATAACCACGTCTGCTCGTTGCGGAGACCGTGGAAAGATCACTAAAAAAGTCGAGGCGTAAAAAATCTGCTGAAATGGATATGCCGCTGTCGACAATGCAGAAGCACATGAAACAAGACTTGGGCTTGAGCCCATTTCGGCCCACACCCGTCCAAGAACTATTGGATGCTGACACGGATCGTCTGGGAGTGGAAGTATTTGCGGCTCGATACGATACCAAAACGAGGCAAAGTCATCTTTTACATCTACATCTACATTTATACTCCGCAAGCCACCCAACGGTGTGTGGCGGAGGCTACTTTACGCGCCACTGCCATTACCTCCCTTTCCTGTTCCAGTCGCGTATGGTTCGCGGGAAGAACGACTGCCTGGAAGCCTCCGTGCGCGCTCGAATCTCTATAATTTTACATTCGTGATCTCCTCGGGAGCTATAAGTAGGGAGAAGCAATATATTCGATACCTCGTCCAGAAAAGCACCCTCTCGAAACCTGGACAGCAAGCTACACCGCGATGCAGAGCGCCTCTCTTGCAGAGTCTGCCACTTGAGTTTGCCAAACAACTCCGTAACGCTATCACGCTTACCAAATAACCCAGTGACGAAACGCGCCGCTCTTCTTTGGATCTTCTCTATCTCGTCAACCCGACCAGGTACGGATCCCACACTGGTGAGCATTACTCAAGTATAGGTCGAACGAGTGTTTTGTAAGCCACCTCCTTTGTTGATGGACCACATTTTCTAAGGACTCTCCCAATGAATCTCAACCTGGCACCCGCCTTACCGACAATTAATTTTATATTATCATTCCACTTCAAATCGTTCCGCACGCACACTCCCAGATATTTTACAGAAGTAACTGCTACCAGTGTTTGTTCCGCTATCATAATCATACAATAAAGGATCCTTCTTTCTATGTATTCGCAATACATTACATTTATCTATGTTAAGGGTTAGTTGCCACTCCCTGCACCAAGTGCCTATCCGCTGCAGATCTTCCTGCATTTCGCTGCAATTTTCTAATGCTGCAACTTCTCTGTATACAACACCATCATCCGCGAAAAGCCTCATGGAACTTCCCACACTATCTACAAGGTGAGTGTGTGATTTACAGGAGTTCTCGAGCAGAAAATGTGGTCTTTTGTTGTAAGGAAAATCCACAGTCTTACGAATCGTTGGAAAGCAACCCTCCGCGTGTAATGATACGGCCAGCCTTAGATAGCAGGCACGTGTTTAGGCCATACTTTTTTCGACGGTAAAGCGAATCACCAAAGGTACACGACTATGTTGAATAACTGGTTTGTTCTAGAATGAGATTTTCACTCTGCAGCGGGTTGTGCGCTGACATGAAACTTCCTGGCAGATTAAAACTGTGTGCCGAATCGAGCGTCGAATTCGGGACATTTCTTTCAGGAGTGCTAGTTCTGCTACTTCGGGACATTTCTTTCAGGAGTGCTAGTTCTGCTACGTTCGCAGGAGAGCTTCTGTGAAGTTTGGAAAGTAGGAGACGAGGTATTGGCGGTAGTAAAGCTGTGAGGACGGGGCGTGAGTCGTGCTTGGGTAGCTCAGATGGTACAGCACTTACCTGCGAAAGGTAAAGGTCCCGAGTCCAGTCTTCGTTTACTCTTCTCTTGCAGCATTACGGAATTAACGACACATGTTGGTTTCAGCATGATGGGACACCTGCCCATTATGCCATCGCAGTAAGCGATTATTTTATTAAACCCCTTCCTGGGCGTTGTATTGGTCGTGGTCCTCCCGACGTCCGGGCATGACTTGGCTGACCAGCACGAAGCCTAGAACTCACCATGTCTAATAATTCGATATGGACGTTCATAAAGGATATCGTTGCACAAACGACGTGAGAGACGCTGTGAGTCAAGCTTTCACTGAAGTTACACCAGCAATGTTCGGAGAAAGGTCGCACAAAACCTGGCGATCCTTTGCCATGAGAATGACGGCGCACAAGTAGTGGTTCACGTCTCAAGAAAACTCTAAACGTCTACTATTGTTCCTCCTCCCCCCCCCCCCTTCCGTTGCAGGTTCGAATCCTCACTCGGGCATGGGTTTGCGTGTGTGCGTGTTGTCCTTAGCGTAAGTTAGCTTAAGTTAGATCAAGTAGTGTCTAAACCTAGAGACCGATGACCTCAGTAGTTTTGTCTCATAGGAAACCATCACAAATTTCAAGATCTACATCTACATCGATATTCTGCAAATGACATTTAAGTGCCTGGCTGAGGGTTCACAGAACCACCTTCACAATTCTCTATTATTCCAATCTCGTATAGCGCGCGGAAAGAATGAACACCTATATCTTTCCTTACGAGCTCTGATTTCCCTTATTTTATCGTGGTGATCGTTCCGCCCTATGTAGGTCGGTGTCAACAAAATATTTTCGCATTCGGAGGAGAAAGTTGGTGATTGGAATTTCGTGAGAAGATTCCGTCGCAACGAAAAACGCCTTTCTTTTAATAATTTGCAGCCCAAATCCTGTATCATTTCTGTGACATTTTCTCCCATATTTCGCGATGATACAAAACGTGCTGCCTTTCTTTGAACTTTTTCGATGTACTCAGTCAGTCCTATCTGGTAAGGATCTCACACCGCGCAGCAGTATTCTAAAAGAGGACGGACAAGTGTAATGTAGGCAGTCTCCTTAGTAGGCCTGTTACATTTTCTAAGTGTCCTTCCAATAAAACGCAGCCTTTGGTTAGCCTTCCCCACAACATTTTCTATGTGTTCTTTCCAATTTAAGTTGTTCGTAATTGTAATACCTAGGTATTTAACTGAATTTGCGGCTTTTAGATTAGACTGATTTATCGTGTAACCGAAGTTTAACGCGTTCCTTTTAGCACTTATATGGATGACCTCACACTTTTCGTTATTTACTATCAACTGCCACTTTTCGCACCATTAAGATCTATTGTACAGATTATTGATTTAAGTTTAGGCGTTTATGTTGGTTATTAAAGGGAGGAAAATGGACTTTGTGGCCTGCCCGTATATCCTGCACAAACTGGCCCACAACTTTTGTAACTGGTCTTTAATATCCTCAATACCGGCACTGGGGCGACTTTATGTCCGAGCTGATCGCACAAACGTTCTATCAAAGACAGTTCCGGAGAATTTTTTCACCACGGCAGTACCTCAACATCACGCAGACACTTCATAGGGAAACCTACCAGGAGTTCCTTTAATTACTGTCAACGGTGACTTGAGGCCACAACCATTGACTCTCCACACCTAACGCCAGGACTTATATCGTTGCGCCTCTCCAAAACGCTGGAAGACTGGGACCCCTCCCCAAGTCGCCGCCATACGCGGCGACGTCGTCCGGTGTAGTGTAGAACCACATTTCGTCGCTAAACACAATGCGATGCTATTCATCAGCGCTCCAAGCTTCCCTCTCAAAACACGACTGCAAACACAGCCGTTTGTGTTGTGGTGCTAACGGCAGCCTACGAATGGGACGGTCAGTGGTGTGGATTAACACCGAGTGTTTCAGGCAGATAAATACTTGTGGTTGGGTGACACCCGTACATGTGAAGGAGCTACGATGTGCTGAGTGCAGAATACGGTGGTTCTCCGCTATGGTGGTCACTTGTGGCCGACCGGGACTTTGACGACGCTATGCCTTCCCTTACATGCCCGTGCAGTCCAACACAGGGATACTGTCAAATCCGAATACCCCACAAATCTGTGTACTGCAAGATTCGCCCAGGTGGCCAAATGGTGACTCCACTATGTCAGATGGTAAAACGGCTGTTTCACACAGGTGGAGGAGGATGTTAGTGTTTAACGTCCCGTCGACAACGAGGTCATTAGAGACGGAGCGCAAGCTCGGGTTAGGGAAGGATGGGGAAGGAAATCGGCCGTGCTCTTTCAAAGGAACCATCCCGGCATTTGCCTGAAACGATTTAGGGAAATCACGGAAAACCTAAATCAAGATGGCTGGAGACGGGATTGAACCGTCGTCCTCCCGAATGCGAGTGCAGTGTGCTAACCACTGCGCCACCTCGCTCGGTTTCACACAGGTACGCGGCATCTCTGTATCCTTCACAGAGATCAATCAAAATCTGGCGCTAATAACGCCCCATGTATGCCCTTCCAGGCTTGGTAACACTAAGCACGAACCATATTAATGCACTCTCATGTCACAGAGAATTACAACTCTAATCATTTCCTTACTCACCGGTGGTTTACCATGTCAAGCAATGTGTCTCCTCCTAACAACGCCATTGCTGCGATGATAACTTCATTCCCCGTCAGATCACCGAAATTAACCGCGGTCTACCGAGCGCTGTTGACACGCGAGCTGAGGCGAATTGAGGAGTTACTTGATTGAGAAGTAGCGGCTCCAGTCACGAAAACTAACAACGACAGGGAGAGCGGTGTGCTGACCACATGCCCCTCCATATCCACATCCAGTAACGCCTACGGGCTGAGGATGACTCGGCGGCCGGTCAGTATCGTTGGACCTTACGAGGCCTGTTCGGACGGACTAAATGAATCTTCTCCCACATTCATCTTGCGAAAGGACCATGACGATAAAATCAGAGAAATTTGTTTGGAAACTAACCGAAAAGGCATCTGCACCTGTACCGCGCATAGAACAGGAAAGGAAGAAACGATAGTGGTTCGCTAAAGCACCCTCCGCCGCACACTGGATATTGGCTTGCAGATTATAGGTGCAGATGCAGACTATCGACGTAGGTGTGCTGTATCTACTCCTGGCGCTGCCGTAAAATCCTGGATTTGCATTGCGAAACATATGGATTTTAACCGTAATGGCCTTTGTTGTAACTGACAAAATTTATTGGATTCAGAACTGACGTAAATATTTTTCTGGGTACGTCGGTTTGACTGAATAGTCATTTTCTATCGTCCTGAAATGAGAGTAAAGAATAAAGTGTATTTTCAAGTACACATACGAATACACTTTACTGAAAAACCACACAAAAGAGTTTGTAAATTACGTAAAATTTACGAATGATACCATAGGATAGGTTTAACCTACGGCTACGACATAATATATGCAATATATTACGTGAGTTGCCATACATACGGACCTTCTACCAGTAGACTGACGAACTAACGCTTAGAAGTCCTTAAAAATAGGCTAGCGTGGTTATGGGAGTGCTTGTTCTTAACATGCGTAATGTAATTTAAGGTTAAAATAAGAAACTTTTGCAATAGTGTTCAACTGTCAAGAATTATTGTAGAAGTAAATTGTAACGTGTTTTAAACAGAATGAGTGGTGGCTTCAGACAACAGCGAATGAGCAGAAGACAATTCCAGAGACAAAGAGCTGAGTCTTTGTCGTGTGGTAAGATGATAAATGAATAAATCATCAGTGTAACTTGCAACTATAATTGGCTTAAATTGCTAATGCCCGACATTACATCTGTGCTGTATTGGCTGCAGAACGTTTGTCGTCATGACTAGAGACTCGGTGGGGAGGCTGGGGGTGGGGGTGGGTGGGTGGTATAAGTAATAGAGAACTGATCGCAGCAGAAAACTCTTACAATACAGAGAACGTATCAAAACACAGAACTTCTCCCAAAACCTGCACTCTCCATTTTTCTGCTTCGTTATTACAAAATACCAGAAATTTTAAGACTAGCGATAAACTAATTCTAGAAGAAATAACGAAACAAGGTTAAAGTTACCATCTAGTCGAAAGCGATATAATTAAAGACATGGCTTTAACGCAGTAACTCAGTTGAACATCGATGGAGAAGGAAATGGGGTGCGGCATTATCCTCAAGTAACAGCTGAATCAACAGAGTCGGACAGGAATTTAAACCGTTGATGCGATCTCAATGTCCTTAACCATGCAACGTCTTCCCGGTAAAACATCATAATAAGAAACACCGACTGTTCATTCCAGCACTGTGTACTTCATAACACAGGCCATATTTTATCATTTGTAATTCATAAAAACAATACAGAAAACATGAAAACATTTAAAATATTAGTGGCGTTTTTTCTCAGACCCGAGAGAGGTGCCATGTAGAGTATAAAACATGTATCCGCTTCACTCTCATTCTAAATATTTTAAGACGCGCAACGAAGCTGTTAGATTTTGCCTACATCATCGACCACAAAAAATCTGGACAACTTTCAGTAGACAACAGCACTAAAAAAAAACAAAAAAAACACCTCCTAAAGTATGACTAAATTGCGGTGCTTTCCTCAGCTAGGTAACACTACGGTAACTCAGAAACTCAAAAAGACCGCTTCAAACATTTAAACCTCGAGCAGAGGCGACGGAAACGGAAAAAAATTAATTTCAAAAGCTCTTTCTCGAACATGACGGACAAAAGTTGACTCGAAATAACAGAACTGGTGTATCTTCGTCGTGTTATTCGAGTGAAAACAAATTTGACGCCCATTCGCATGGAAAGCACAAAAGTTGGCTCGCAATAACAAAACCTGTTTATCTTGTCATATTTTTTCGAGAGAAAACAAATCTGAAATAACAAGCGATGTTTTATGCTGTATCTGCGTAAAGGTTGGAGCAGGATATGGGATGAAGTTTGCCGCCGTTGTTGTCAATAACAGGTTCGGCACTCCAATTAAAAGTTTATTCGTACTGCAATTGACTCCTGTCTATTTCCACCACCGATGGCAGCAGTCGTAGAAACGATAAAAAACGCCAACGACCGAATGAATATTTGCGCCTTCTCAAATGACGAATCAGTTTCAACCACTAGATGCACTATCATTATTTTGATTAAATATTTGAACGGTGCGAAAACAAGATTCTCTAGTGATTACACAATAAATTTTTGTCTGAATTTTTATAGCCAAACAATGAGTTGGAAACGGGAAAATTGGGTATCAGACTGACCAACGTGAGGTGTAGTTTTGCAAAAAAAATATTTAATTGGTTGAAAGTAATCAATTTTTAAGGGAAACTTAATTAGCGATCTGAGGGTAAGTTGAAATATTTCACGAACAGCTGCTGCTACGTAAGTGATATGTCAAAAAGTTCATATCTTCAACATCTAGCTATTCTGTGCTTAAAATGTTACAATGGCGTGCCATTTAACGGCAAATAAAAAAATTTGAAATAAAATAAAGTTTAGGAGAACACGTCAATTTCTTTTGGTGGTGGTGGTGGTGGGAGGGGGGGGGGGGGGGGGTTTATTAGTTTAAAAGCAGGAAGAAAGTACTCGTAGATTAGAGAAACATTTGACGCTCCTTTGAATGATACTCGAAATCATAAGCACCGAACGGGATACCGAATTAGAATTTAAACTCAGCGTTTAGCTTAGAATGTCAAAGACTACTAGGGAGTAGCCTGCTAGTGTGCTTTATGTGGACCGTGAAGTTTCATTTGCTATACATGGTTTCGAGTATCATTCAAAGGGGTGTCAAATGTTTCTGCAATGCACTTTATTTCTTGCTTTTAGACAAATCATTACACAAAACATTTGACATTTTTAACTTCTATTCCTGGAAGTCTAATATTAAGGTTTTTTTTTTACGGGAAATGCCTTTCGACATTGTAAATTAAATCACCCTTCTTCGTCGCGTATCTACGTACCATGCCACTGTCTGTGTTCCACGCGCAGATGGAACTAACATTTCAGAATGTGTGTTTCGTCATAGTACGAAAATGACAAAGAAGGTTGTCGTTTACAGCAGAGTACTTGATATAACAGCAAGAAGACTTCTACACGTCCATCAGAGAGAACATCAACTGACAAAAATTATCTTGAAACTTCCTGGCAGGTTAAAACTGTATATCGGATCAGGACCCGAACTTGGAACCTTCCACTACTCAGACATGAGTCACGACCCAAACTCACCTCTTACTAGCTGTCAGTACCTCTCTCCTATGTTTCAAACTTCGCAGATTCCCTGCTGCGAGACTAGAACTTCCAGATGAAAGTCGCATAGAAAAGTCTTAGCTACATTTTAGGAAATATTTCCAGAATGAATCTTTCACTTCAGTGGGGTGTGGCGTGTTCTGAAGCTCTCTAGCAGATTAAAACTGAAACGGTGAGGGCAGGTCACAAATCGTAGCTACATAGTTCAGATGTTAAAAGCGCGTTCAGCGAACGGAATGTTCTGGGTTCGAGAGCAGGCCTATCACACAGTTTAATCTGACAGAATCGTGGCTGGAGAATGAAATAATCATTCCGAAAACAGTCGTCCTCAAAAGATACCGAAAGAAAGTCGAATAGTCCCTAAATGGTGATACTGTTACTCAGAGTTGAATCCGATATCTATTTGTTTGTCGACCTGGAAAAAACGCTCAACAATGTCAAATGGTCCAAGATAATCGAAATTCTAAGAAAAATAAGGTAAGCTATAGAAAACACGGATAATATGGAACATGAACAAGAACCAGGAGGGAACAATAAGACTGGAATACGTGGAACGAAGTGCTCGGATTAAACAGGATGTAAGACAAGAATGTTGTCTCGCCCCTACCAAGAACGTCGTCTTTCGCCCCTACTGGTCAATCTATATACATCGAAGAAGCAATGACAGAAATAAAAGAACAATTCAAGAGTGGGATCAAAGCTCAAATTGAAAGGATATAAACGGTAAGATTCGCTGAGGCCACTGTTATCCTCAATGAAAAAGAATTACATGATCTGATGAATGGAATGAACAGTCTAATAAGTACATAATATGAACCGAGAGTAAATCGAAGAAAGACGAAAGTAACGAGAAGTAGCAGAAATGTTAAACTTAACAACAGAGTTGGGGATCACAAATCAGACGAAGTTAAGGAATTCTGCTACCTAAGCAGGAAAAAAAAAACCTCATGATGGACGGCGCAGGAAGGACATAAAAAGCAGACTAGCACTGCGAAAAAGGACATTCCCAGCCAAGAGAAGTCTACTAGTATCAAACATAGGCCTTAGTTTGAGCAACAGGTTTATGTGAATGTACATTTGGAGCACAGTATTGTATGGGGAAAGCGGAACATAAGAGAATCGAAGCATTTGAGATGTGCTACAGACAAATGTTGAAAATTAAGTGCGCCGGTAAAGTAAGGAATGAGGAGGTTCTCTGCAGAATCAGAAAGGACTAATGGAAAACAATGACAGGAATAAGGGATAGGATGATAGAACACCACTTAAGATGTCATGGAGTAACTTATAGAGGATTAAAAACTATAGGTGAAGACAGAGAATGGAATACAGCCAGCAAATAATTGAGGCCATAAGTTGCAAGTGCTACTCTGAGATGAAAAGTTTGGCACGTGAGAGAGATTCATGGTGGGCCGCATCAAACCCATCAGAAGGGTGATGGGAAAAAAGGAATCCACTCGTCTGCTCTGAAACTACAGGATATAAATCCGACTTTTAAAATGGCAGACTGTAATTTTGCTCGGCCACTTATTAATTTTTGAATTTGTGATTAGTTCTACAGTTCATTCGTGTACCTACTCCTTCTTGATATGCAAAAAACAAACGGGAATATTTTTTTCCTTGTACATAAATACTGAAAGTAACTAGGGCTGCTTCAGTTTTACTCCGTCCTCTGAACTTTCGTAAAACACTTCCCCCCCTCTACATGTGACTTTACATGGTTTTTTTACGGTCTAAGAACATCGGTCTCTGAACATCGTAGGTTTAGCTATTTCAATGCCCGAATTACAAATATGTGCTACTTAACGAATAGCCAACGGCCTAGCTGCAGCAGTAAAACCGGTTCCCTTCAGATTATCAAAGTTAAGCACTGTCGGGCTTTGTTAACAGTTGGATGGGTCATCGTCCGAGTCTGCCAACTGCTGGGGCAAACGGGGTGAATTCAGCCCTTGTGATATTAGTTGAGGAGCTGCTTGATGGAGAAGTAGAGGCACCGGTCACAAAAACTTGCAACGGCTGGGAGAACGGTGTGCTGACCACATGCTCCTCCGTATCCGCATACGGTGACTCCTAATGGCTGCGGAAGACACGGCGGCCGGTCGGTGCCGCTGGGCTTTCAAGGTTTGTTGGGATAATGTTTGTCTGTTATTTAACAAATGAGCCATCTGTGATCCTTGGCATTCAGGTGCATCACACAAAAACTTTCGAAGAAAATCGAGATGGTCTTCCATTTCCTAACGCTTATAAGAAATAAGTAGGAACATATAAGTCAAACTCGTAGCCAATCTCATCCTCGTATTGATGTTTTAATTGCAGGCAGTAAAATTACAAAAACTGTCTAGAAGATGCACAAAATAAAATTGCTCCGGAAAACATTTCTTGCATTATAAGATAGGCAACGCAGCCTCCATCATCCGCGTCCACGATGGGTGACGTAAGTTGGGTTGTCCCTTAAGGTTCTATCTTAAGCTGCTTGAAATAATTACGCGCCACTTTTACTGTATTTTGCCCACCCTGAACCTAGCACGTCGGGCAATGTCCCGGTGAACACTTTTTTTATCTTCATCAACTTGGGTGAATTCCATTTACCTTATATCACCTTGGCACACATGTGAAGCTGGCTTAACACGTACCCCACATCTGCTAATCTGAAAAATGGTACGCATACAGTTTCCATTGAAATTTTTTCCGAGTTTTGTGAAGTATAATCCATGGTTACTAATCGCACAATTTCAGGCACATGACATGGAGACGGTAATTGGCACGGAGACAAAGAAGAAAGTGTAGTAAACTACGCACAGAGCATTGTCATCTGATCTGTTTCCCCTTTCCTGTCAACGAAATCGTACCACACGGAGACCGATGGACCAGTGTGTTGACGTCACCAACGAAGTTCGAAACGCAACGTTAAGAGTACAACAAATGGTCTTCAAAAGGCACTTACAGAAGAATAAATAAATGTACTACCAGTTCACAGCAGATGACCAAATTTCGTACACTTGGTATAGAGAGATTCGTCGTTTTGTTGCGATCTTGAGACCATCAAATAATCCAAAAGTTTGAGGATATCGTGAATTTATGCGCATGTGATTGTTCTTCCAGTTAATACGATATTTATTCTTTGACTTTTTTTCGAAAAATTCTGTATTTAATAAAATAAAGAACGTGCACTCTTATTCACTTTACACACACAGGGTGATTCATCTGCCCCTATCGCTGTCATTTTATGCAATCCACAGTGTATTTCCTGGTCTTCATAAACCACACGCGAAATTTTCATATTCTCTCGCTCGCTACGCGCAAACTGTCAGTCCCACAGATAAAATGAACTGAATCTTTTTGTAGGAAGTTAAATGTAGTTAAATTTTGTACCGGGATACGTCTTCTCTAGAAGCCGTAGTTTTGGAGTTATTCAAGAATGAGGTACAAAAGTTATTTTCAACCGCACCTCCACACCCATCTTGCCGCCCCCCCTCCCCGCCCCCTCAGGATTTCTGGTATATTACTCGTGGCACTCCCTCCTACCACTGTACAGATATTTGTGACTGCACGAATTATTTGCCACACTCGACCTTTCTTTTATCTTCATTGACTGGCATTGTTACGCCACCGGCTTAGTCGCGCATTTAGAAATTGAAAATTGACGTTCGTGTAAATTTTACCAAACAATTTTGTAAATTTTTAACAGAATAAAATAAATAATTACATCGTTATATTCGTCAGGCTTTCTGACTACGAAACTGCTGTGCTTGTAAGGGTTAAGTTTGGACCGAATTGTCAGGGTAATTAGTTTTAGCGTAACGTTAACAAAAGTCGTTTTTCTCTTATTACTGTCAGAGGCACGTTTAAAATAATAATGTTAACGAAATAGCCGTCTGTGCCGGAGGCGTAACAGCCCTATCAACAGAAATAAAAAAAGATCGAATATCGGGAATAGTTCGTGTAGAAGGAAAATTTTGTACCGTGGTAGGAGGGAGTCCCACGAACAACATATTAGAAATACTGCCTCGTGAGGGATGAGTGTGGGGGTAGCGGTGATTTTGAGGCTCTCTTCCCTTTTTTTTTAATAACTCAAAAACCGTGTCGTCTAACGAAAACGAATCCCAGCACAAAATTTAACTACATTAAATTTCCTACAAAAAGATCCTTAGTTCGCGAGTAGCGGTCGAGAGAATATGAAAATTTTTCGCATGGTTTACGAAGGTAAGCTATAACATTACAGGTTGTTTAAAATGACAGCTGTAGAAGCACCTAAATCATCCTTTATAAATGGCATTCAAATGAAAACGAGACAGTTGGAAAAGAAAGTAAGTAAACTGTTTATTATTTCAAAACTAGGTTGTCTTAGCTGTTAACACATTTATCTCACTGTGAGATAAGACAACCAATGTCTCCACAGGAAAATGTTTGCGGTTGAATACGGAACCATGATTGTACCCAGGACCTCTTCGTTCGAAGTAAATCAACGACCACGAATGTCTTTCTTTTGGACTCCAAAAATATGGAAATCGCTTGGCGAGGGATCGGGACTGTGTGGAGTATATGTAAAGTATTCTCAGCGGAAGTCTGCAGTGTAGTCGAAACAACCTTGGCAGCTTGAGGGCGGGCGTTATCTGCAGCAGAATGTCGTCCATCATCAGTCCTGGAGGTTTGGACTTGATGACGCGCTGCAGTTTTTGCAAAGTTTCCACGTACCATTGTGCGTAAAATGTGGCACCGTGTTCCAGAAAGACAATGAGCAGCTGGGTTGACGGACGGCATCGTTCTGTTGCAGGACAATGTCCGCCCACATGTCACCAAGCTTGTTCCGTCTACGCCCCGGCGTTTCGCTGGGAAGCCTTTACACATCCTCCATATAGTCCCTATCTCTCCCCATGCGGTTTCCATAGTTTTGAAGTCCGAAAGAAAGACATTCGTGGCAACTGATTTGCTTCGGACTAAGAGCTGCTCGCCTGGTTATAATCATGGCCCCGTAGGCAACAGCAAACTTTTTTCATGAAGGCATTGATTGTCTTGTCTCATAAAGGGATAAATTTATTAACAGTTACGGCAATTACTTTGGAAATAATAAAGTTTGTTTACTTTTTATCATCTGTCTCGTTTTCAATTGACTGCCCCTCATAAGCACGATTAGGGATGATACGGTAGATGAAGACATAATTGCTTGCTATGTCAGAGAAACATAGTTCACTGCGCATAGGAGTGTACTATTCCTGCTCATCGATGTCATGGAATCATTTTCGTTTAACTTTGCCTCCAAATAATGTATAGCGCAAAACTACAGCGAGATCGTAACGGAAGTAACTCTCCATGCTCTATGCTCCACAAATACTAATCAGAGACTTAGAATGTCGGTGTGCACTACTGTCAGCATTTTGAGCGCCCACGCTCCAGTAGTAAAAGGAAAAATTACGTCCTGTAACTCACAGAACGCAAAAGAGAAAGTCTGGTGTAGGGGCGGAGGCATCGATAATGTTTCATGCCGCTTACCATTCACCAATGGAACAGAAAGAGGGAGATACACTCCGTCTCGCACTTTATGATGGTGGGGTAGGGGTATACAGTAGATGTTCATATTTTGTGAAATTGTATTCGTATT
Source organism: Schistocerca piceifrons (assembly GCF_021461385.2). Lineage (NCBI taxonomy): Eukaryota > Metazoa > Arthropoda > Insecta > Orthoptera > Acrididae > Schistocerca > Schistocerca piceifrons. The sequence continues at coordinate 306,374,569 of NC_060140.1, forward strand.
TGTATATTAAATGACTGTTCGCCGTAGTTTCACGCAGATTGTCGCTTTTTCCTGAAGCATGCTAGTTACTTGTAACGACTGAAACGAAAGTGATCTTTTCTGCATAGGTATTCTACAGTAGAACAAAAAAAAACCTCTAGCAAACAGCGTTATTGTGAAATTACTTGATGAAGTCCCAGGGCAAAAATATGTATCTCTTATAATTCCTCAGGAAACGTTACAACATACACAGAACTTCCTCAGTTTTTTGCACTGTGATTTTCGTCTGTTTGGTGCGATACACGAAAAACTGAAAGATCGCAAATTTTCCATTGAAAGTGACACCAGGAGGGTATCTCATACATTTCCACCGTACTACCAAGAAGTTTCGCAAGGCTGACTCCAGAGTTTTGTTTTAAACAATGGGTTCTTGATTCAGGACTTGTAAAGTACGTGACTAACAACGTATGTACGTTTAGATTACTTCTTTGGTCCTTTCCACATCCTATAGTAATATAATTCCAATTATTGACACCTTCTAAATATTTATGAAAAATCATGTCACTTCTTTATTGAAACTACCAGTTCTGGTCAAACAGACCGTCCTCAGGCATGAAGAACAACATTAAGTCTACGTCATGCGACCAAACATGATCATTTTATCTAGATCAGCGCCATATATTAATTACATCAAAGATATAGGAAGGTAGCAAAATATATTTAAGCATTACACAAAATGCGAGGGCACGCTTGTGTTTCGCCTTGACAGCATTTTGATGTATAAACCGGCTATCTTCCTGAATACTGATCTAGATCTTGATCTAGAAACAAATGATCATGTTTGATCAGAAGGCCTATAATTAATGTCGTACTTCAGGGCTGAAGATGGTCTGTTGTTTGACCGAAGCTGGAGGTATTAATAAAGAAGGGACATACAGCTTTTGTACCAAACTAAGATTTTTCAATAACACTATCCTCCTATTGTAATACCGTTTTCCCTCATTTTCTTTAATACTGACCATTATACATGCTTTCAGGGTAATACTAGAAGAGTCGGCAAAGACTCGCAATTTAGTCTCCTGAAATATCTACATATTCATAAGCTAGGTTCATCATAAGGTGGTCACATCTACATTACATCGTCAACAAATTTGACAGCGTCGTCTGTAGCCTAGGTGAAAATAGGAAAGTGGTATTTGTTTTCGTCGGTGCTACAGCTCTAGGACAATCTTCATGTTTTATTGTCACATAATGTACTGTAACTGTCATGATATGATGATTACTGAGTCATGAATTCTGGCTGACAAGTATAAAAAAGATTCAGGTGACTTAATTGCGACTGGGTGTTTTGCTGCATCTGTCTTCTATTCTAGGCTCGTTCTTGTTTATGTAAATAAAGGGATAACTTGGAGTCGGCAGTACTTAACGAGCGATTAACAGGCGTAACTGGAGCTCACTCAGGTGGACGAGACGACGTTAACACTTGCAAGCTATGTCGAGAAAACAAGAGCGCTTCGGGTTGCACTGACCTCCGTTCTGCCGAAGTGGCCGCCACTGCCCAGGAGGATCTCAGGCGCGGCCGTCGTTCCGCACGGCGCAGCACGGGGCGGACACACGCAGCGGAGAGCGGCGAAGCGTGGCGTGGGCGGGCCGGCGCACTACCACCTGCGATCCTGCGCACCGCATGTGAATCTCGCGCGAACCGAGCGAGCGTCACCCGTGGCGGTCGGGCCGCGACTGGCTACCGCGACGCCCGCGCCCGCGCCCGTGGCTGCCGCTAGTGACAGCAGACAGTCGCCGCGCATGCGCAGAGAGCGCCGCCGCGCGCACCCCCACCCCCTGCGACAACTGTTGCACCCACAATTACACGCAAGTGCCCTCTCGATTTCCGGCCGGGCTGCACCAGCTCGCGCCTGCTTCCATTCCGAACCGCGGCACGTTTACACCCGGACCAACGCGCTAATCTCGTGCAGCGAATGCTTCTCTGTTTCTGACTGATTCCGGCTTAACAACAAGATTAACTTATTGTTAATATTTGAAGCCATTCTTCCTCAAACGCTACTGCAATTATGTTTTCATGTAGATGAGAATAAAGCCTGGTCTACACGTAAAGTTTTGTCGTCAGTCTTGCATGATCGAGCCAGAATCGCCAAATAACACGTTACGTGTGGATGGAAGTTTGACAGTCTTTCATTAACTAAATGAAGTTTGACAAAGACTGACTGGCTCGACCTTTATCTACATGCAAGACTACCGACAGGTCTGTGCATGAAGGCGCACGTCAGTCTTATCGCTCACACTTAGCGCTGCAGCCTGTGTACTCTCGGTGACGCCAGATGTTCCAGCTGTTATTTTATTGCTTATAGTGGCGAAAGAAAATGATAGGCTTGCGACACGACTGACGAATGTTTCACGTAGTTAACAGAGATGTACTAAAGGTTTCCTTCCATCTAGCAAGTAAAATCTGAGGATTACAGGAACTGAGACAAGAAAAGCAGGCATATGCCATTTTGGTTAATAAGTGCAAGCAAGCGGATCGTGAAGCAACAAAAGCGTAGGTCACCAAAAGGTCTAACTCATCGAACAGTTTACGCCAAAGTAACTGCTAAAATAAAAGCGTCCATGATATCTGGAGCTGGAACGGAATAAATCTATATACCTTCTTTGTCGTACTTTGATTTGCTTTCATTCTTGAACGTCGAAGAACACGGTCAGACATAAAAGGTTCTGAAAAGGAGTTAAGTGTTAAAAATTCGTGGCCGACAACCTTTATTTATTGCGTCACTCGTACAAAATTAGGCTATTCAAGGTCCTTGTAGCTTTTGCCAGCCGCTAAGAAGCTTAACGTTCCAATAAGTCTCTCCTAGGGACCGATAGCAGCCCCCCCAAGACAATGTCTTCTTCAGTTTCTGGGGTTACAACTGTTAACAGTTTACAGTACTTTTCTATGTCCATACGTAATTAATTGCGGCTATTTTCTGCTTCCTGCTGTAGTTCTCGGAGAAAACTCACATGGAAGAATGCCTTTCTCTCCATTAAGCAATCCTGGGACTATCGTGAACACGTGTAAACTCCGTTTTCTTCTTCAGTTTAAAAGCACATAGCGCAATCATGACTAGCAGTTCTTCCTCCAACACTGTTTCAGAACGGCTGAGCAAAACACTGGTGAAAGTTTGAATAGTGTAGATGCGAGATTTGTGTCAGTCTTGGATGACTGTGCAAGACTGACGTCGAAATGTTACATGCAGGCGAGGCTTAAATAAAGGGCCAGGGGAAAGACGAAGGTAATTCAATTTTTGTGAAATTCGAAAAAAAGGCGATTTTAATGTTAAAACGGGGATTACATCAATATACTCGTATAAGAACGTACAATCGTTTTACTTTACAGATTAAAAAGAATGGGTCCATCGAACCTCGGACTAGCGTTATTGGCATCAGGAGTGTTCCCAGAACGAAGTAATTTCCCAAAACGCAATCAAACGTCTTCCCTGTAAGGTAAAAGAAGGGAAATCCAGCGAAACAGGCGTAGTAAACCCATTACAATAACAATTATAATAATGACTAAATGAATTTCTGGTTGTGATAATAAGCGTCACTACTCATATGACATATATTTAGCTGCGGTGCAGCTAACTGAAGAATTTCACAGCATCAGGATGGGAAAACGTAATCAGGCTTTGCAAATCTTTATATTTTACCAAGCTTGTTGACAGTATCAACCAGGAGATATGCGATCTGTCATTCACTTTTATTTAAATTATGGATTGAAAACCCGTGAAGTAGGGATCGCAGGCGAAATCTTCTTTATTTGGATGGATTACTATTTTCGGCTAAAGTGTAGCCATTTTCGGATCATAACACATACTTGATTGGTGTTGGGGCCATTACGGCTTCACACATCGTTAAAAAACTTTTTTCAAATGACAGCACTCAATCATGTCATAGCTAAAACAGCTTTCCATCGTTCGTGGGCACTGTGAACGATAGTCATAAGACTTACGTAGTTGTTTGAATTCTCCTGCCGCTTGACTTGTCACATTTATCAAGCATGTTCACGTTGTCAACGAGGAGATACGCAATCTGCTGTAAACTTTTTATTTATGTTAGGGGTTGAAAACCCTTGAAGTGAAGATCGCACATGAAATCATCCTTATTTGGACGGATTACTAGTTTCTAATCAAGTATGTTTTATGATTGCTAGTTGGAGCTGGTAATCAACCCAAATAAAGATTTCAAGTGCGATCTTGATTGACTTCATGGGTGAAGGAAGTCTAGAATAAAGAACGGAATTGTTGCGTTAGATTACAGAAGACGATCCGTTCCATTGTTTGGCGCGCTCTATTAACTTCTACATCTACGTCTACATATATACTCCGCTAACCACCTAGCGGTGTGTGGCGGAGGGCACAATTCGCGCCAAAATCATATTTCCCCCCTTCTGTTCCACTCGCGGATCGCGCGAGGGAAAAACGACTGTGAACGCCTCAGTACGAGCTCTTATTTCCCTTATCTTTGAATGGTGATCATTACGCGATTTGAAAGTTGGTGGTAATAATATATGCTCTACATCCTCGGTGAAGATCGGATTTAGGAATTTAGTGAGCAGCCCCTTCTGTTTAGTGCGTCGTCTATCTGCAAGTGTGTCCCATTTCAGACTTTCTATGAGATTTGTAACGCTCTCGCGATGGCTAAATGTTGTTGTTGTTGTTGTTGTCTTCAGTTCTGAGACTGATTTGATGCAGCTCTCCACGCTACTCTATCCTGTGCAAGCTTCTTCATCTCCCAGTACCCACTGCAACCGACATCCTTCTGAATCTGCTTAGTATATTCATCTCTTGGTCTCCCTCTACGATTTTTACCCTCCACCCTGCCCACCAATACTAAACTGGTGATCCCTTGATGCCTCAGAACATGTCCAACCAACTGATCCCTTCTTCTAGTCAAGTTGTGCCACAAACGTCTCCCCAATCCTATTCAATACTTCCTCATTAGTTATGTGATCTACCCACATAATCTTCAGCATTCTTCTATAGCTTCTATTCTCTTCTTGTCCAAACTATTTATCGTCCATGTTTCACTTCCATACATGGCTACACTCCATACAAATACTTTCAGAAACGACTTCCTGACACTTAAACCTATACTCGATATTAACAAATTTCTCTTCTTCAGAAATGCTTTCCTTGCCATTGCCAGTCTACATTTTATATCCTCTCTACTTCGACCATCATCAGTTATTTTGCTCCCCAAATAGCAAAACTCCTTTACTACTTTAAGTGTCTCATTTCCTAATCTAATTCCCTCAGCATCACCCGATTTAATTCGACTACATTCCATTAACCTCGTTTTGCTTTTGTTGATGTTCATCTTATATCCTCCTTTCAAGACACTGTCCATTCCGTTCAACTGCTCTTCCAAGTCCTTTGCTGTCTCTGACAGATTTACAATGTCATCGGCGAACCTCAAAGTTTTTGTTTCTTCTCCATGGATTTTAATACCTACTCCGAATTTTTCTTTTGTTTCCTTCACTGCTTGCTCAATATAGAGATTGAATAACATCGGGGAGAGGCTACAAACCTGTCTCACTCCCTTCCCAACCACTGCTTCCCTTTGATGTCCCTCGACTCTTAAAACTGCCATCTGGTTTCTGTACAAATTGTAAATAGCCTTTCGCTCCCTGTATTTTACCCCTGCCACCTTCAGAATTTGAAAGAGAGTATTCCAGTCAACATTGTCAAAAGCTTTCTCTAAGTCTACAAATGCTAGAAAAGTAGGTTTGCCTTTCCTTAATCTAGCTTCTAAGATAAGTCGTAGGGTCAGTATTGACTCACGTGTTCCGATATTTCTACGGAATCCAAACTTATCTGCCCCGAGGTCGGCTTCTACTAGTTTTTCCATTCGTCTGTAGAGAATTCGTGTTAGTATTTTGCAGCCGTGACTTATTAAACTGATAGTTCGGTAATTTTCACATCTGTCAACACCGGCTTTCTTTGGGATTGGCTTTATTATATTCTTCTTGAAGTCTGAGGGTATTTCGCCCGTCTCATACATCTTGCTCACCAGATGGTAGAGTTTTGTCAGGACTGGCTCTCCCAAGGCTGTCAGTAGTTCTAATGGAATGGTGTCTACTCCCGGAGCTTTGCTCCGACTCAGGTCTTTCAGTGCTCTGTCAAACTCTTCACGCAGTATCATATCTCCCATTTCATCTTCTTCTACATCCTGTTCCATTTCCATAATATTGTCCTCAAGTACGTCGCCCCTAAATGTACCAGTCACGAATCTTGCCGCTCTTCTTTGGACCTTCTCAATCTCTTGAATCAGACCCAACTGGTAAGAGACCCATACAGACGAACAATACTCCAAGACTGGACGAAATAACGTATTGTAAGCTATTTCCTTTGCTGAAAGACTGCATCGCTTCAGGATTCTACCAATAAACCTCAATGTAGAGTTCGCCTTACCCGTTGCTTGTGTAATCTGATCATTCCATTTGAGATCATTTCGAATAGTCACACCCAGATACTTGACGGACGTCACCGCTTCCAAAGACTGGGCATTTATTTTGTACTCTTACATAAATGCGGATTTTCGCCTTGTTATATGCAGTAGGTTACACTTACTAATATTGAGAGATAACTGCCAGTCATTACACCACGAATTTATTTTCTGGAAATCCTCATTAATTTGTTCACAACTTTCGTGTGATACTACTTTCCTGTAGATTACAGCATCATCGGCAAACACTCTAAGGCCGCTGTCAATAACCCAAGAACCAGATCGTTTATGTAAATCGTAAAAAGCAGAGGACCTATTACGCTGTCCTGGGGCACACCTGAAGTTACGCTTGTTTCTGTTGAAGTCACCCCGTTCAGGACGACATACTGCTCCCTGTCTGTCAGAAAACTTTTATCCAACCGCACATGTCATCGGATAGACCGTAAGCACGCACTTTTTGTAGCAAGCGACACTGCGGAACTGAGTCTAACGCCTATCGAAAGTCGAGAAATATGGCATCATCCTGGGAGCCGGTATCTACAGCCTGTTGTACATCATGCACAAAGAGGGCCAGCTGTGTCTCGCATGGCCGCTGTTTCCTAAAACCGTGCTGGTTTCTGCAGATGAGTTTCTCAGAGTCTAGAGAGTTCATTATGTCTGAACACAAAATATGTTCCATCATTCTACAACAAATCGATGTGAATGAAATTGGCCAGTAATTGTGTGCATCCGATTTTCTACCCTTTTTATAAAGTTCTATGACCTGTGCCTTCTTCCAGTCCCGTGGAACTTTCCGCTGTTCCAATGATCTCTGATAGATGATGGATACGAATGGTGCTATATCTGTAGCATAGTCAACATAAAATCTTACGGGGATACCGTCCGGGCCAGATGCCTTCCTGGCCTCTAAGGATCTTAACTGTTTTACAATCCTAGATACATTAAACACAATATCAGCCATCCTTTCGTTTGTTCGATAATTGAAAGGGGGAATGGTGCTGTAGTTCTCTACCGTAAACGAGTTTTTGAAAGCTAGGTTTAGAATTTCGGCCTTCTGTTTATCATCATCAGTTACATTACCCGTACTGTCAGCAAGAGAAGAGAACTTGAACAAGACTTTTTGCGATTATTGTTGGTGTTTTGACGCTGTTAAATTTCCCATGTCCGTTTCTGCTGAAGCCTTGAACACAATGTCTTTTGAGATGGGTCAATGTAGTGTTGTTTTGTCCCTGCTTTATTTCAGAGAGGTTTTATACGTTTTGTTTGAGTCAGTGTTAATTTTACACTTTATCGCCGCGGGTCGGGTGCCCGAGGTCTACCACAGAGTGTGATGTACCGTCTGCCGGCTTGCACCCTGATCTCACACTGGGCCGATGCCCCATAATTTAGTGATTGTGTTTTAAGGAGGCTCTTGGAGTAAATTGCTTTGCCTGAAATTATTGAAGCATAAAGAGTATATATAAAATGCTGTCTTAATATGAAAAGATATAGTGCCCGGTGCCAGTAAACTGCTTTTGTAATATAATGTAAAATTTCCATTCTCACTGTAGGTGAACTTTCCGTAATGTTGCACTGTCTAGAAAAAAATTAATTCTTGCAGCCAGTAACTGGTTTATTGTCAAAATAAAGGAACTTACGAATATTTGTAATATACTGGTGATTTCCGAGCGGGAAGGCGTGCCGGTCCCTGGCACGAATCCGCCCGGCGGATTAGTGTCGAGGTCCGGCGTGTCGGCCAGTCTGTGGATAGTTTTTAAGGCAGTTTTTCCATCTGCCTCAGCGAATGCAGGCTGGTTTCCCTTATTCTGCCTCAGTTACACTGTGTCGGCGATTGCTGCGAAAACGCTGTCTTCACGTACACCATAATTACTCTACCACGCAAACATCTGGCGTTACACTCGTCTGATGTGTGACGTTCCAGGGGGGAATGGGGGGGGGGGGAGGTCCACTGCGGGCCGAACCGCACAATAACCCTGGGTTCGTTGTGGGGCGGCGGTGGGGTGAGTGGACTACTGTAGCCTGTTGTGGGGCTGTGAACCACTGAAGGCTATGGCGGGACGAAGCCTCTTCGTCGTTTCTAGGTCCCCAGTTCAATACAGTACAGTATACTGGTGAATTGTGCTGCTCGAATAAATTTTGTCATAATGTTTAACTTGTTACCTAGTCCTTCCACTACAACCTGTCGATTGTGTCCTCTTATTGATTAACGTCCTCGATAGGCCGTATCAGTCACTTTTTTTCGAAATTGAGTTTTTGCTAAAGCTCGATTCAAACATCATAAGCATCTCTTGAGAGACTAAAACTGGGAAAAAAGCCTAACGAGTTCAGAGCTATTAGCGTTCAAAGCTTTGCTGTATGGGGCAGGAACCAGGTAAGTAAATTTTTCAGGGAAAAGAAGATGGTAAGTCAGTGGTGACTCATCCTTGAAAGGACAAAAAACCAGAATTCTTAGGCAATCTGCCCCCCTCCTCCCTTACAGTAAATCGATGGCATGGAAAGACAATAAGAAGGCGAGTGTCAACATTAACTTTACACTGTCAAATACAGCAGCTAAAAGTCATTCACGTTAAGAGGGACAAATGAAGTGGCATCATTTCAATCTCACTTCCATACTCATGCTTGGTATGGACGTTCAAGAGCTCTATACAAGGTGCCCCAGGAGAAATGGTAAATTTTCAGGGATATGTCAGGAACGATGATTATTCGAACCAAAAAAAATTTGGTACACATTGGCTCTAAAAAGCATACCTTTAGAGCTATGAGCTGTCCATCCTTCTACCCCAAGCTCTTCCCTTTCCATTTTTTAGGGAGGAAATAATGTGGACCAAAACAAGAAACAATTGTTTAGTAAACAAGGGCTCTAAAGTGCATACCTAAAGAGCTATGAGAACTTGTTGAGCAGAAGAGATATGTTGAACAGTAGTGAAGATGAACCTTAGCTCTTTAAGTATGCAGTTTAGAACCTGTGTTTACCATACCTTTTTTTTTTATTTCTGTCATATCCCTGAATAGTGACCGTTCCTCTTGGCACACCCTGTATATTTTTTGATTCTGTTGATGGTCAAAATATAAACTTTACCATGGTCCCATTCATTCATTTTGTAACTCTCAATCAAATTAGTGACCTGAAGAAGAGCAAAATTGCATTCCCTGTGCATGGCCATGGGAACACATGAAGATTTCAACGAAATAATAGAAGCATCCAGATGTAAGCCAAATCCTTTGATTGTGCTCAGCGTTAATCGAGAAATGGGAAACACCATCTCAAAACACGCTGCTGAATCCCACTTTAAAACTCACCCTATTGCAGTAATATCATCTGACTTCAGCCACTGCCATATGCTGAAATATCAAACGATTTATCGCGGGGGAATGCAAACTGGCATCATAAGGACACCACGACAATGACAACCAATGGCTGGGCTGTCTGAACTGCCACTGTCTGCTTATAAAGGCATGTTTAACATCAAAATTCCTTACTTGTCAGTTACAAAATGGCTTTGCACTTATATTTTTGGTGCAATAGAACAGTTGCCGTATTTCAGGATACGAGTACATATCGAATGCAACAAATGGTCTATAAGACCACAAATATGGTTTTCCAACGACGACGTGTCACATACAAGTCCGACACACGAGGGTTGGAACTTAAATAGTGGCAACTATTTATTCACAACCGATACAAAAGAGTTACATGTTTGCACCTGTTACTGTCCATCAAAATAGTCACCAGCGTTGTGTAAAACCCGTTGCCAGCGATGTGGAAGGCGTAGTGTACCGTTAGCAGAGCCTGTTCTGTTGATGGTGCGAATGGAGTGGTCTACTGCCTGTCGAATCTCTGGATCAGTTCTGAAGCGAATGCCTCGTAGTGGTTCCTTCGTTTTCGGAATCAAATCAAATTCACAAGGACTTAAGTCGGGGAGTATGGTAGATGTTACAATACTTCCCAGTCCCATCGACCCAACAGAGCAGCCACAGCTTGCGCTGTATGCGCCCGCGCATTGTCGTGCAAACTGATGGGTGGGTTGTGCAGAAAGTGTCGCCGCTTCTTCCGCAAAGCTGCTCGCAGGTGATGCTCCAAAAACGAACAGTAACACTGTGCACTGACGGTCTGCCGTGGAGGAACGTAATGCGTTAGGATAACACCATCACAATCGTACACGATAATCACCATAACTTTACACCCTCCATTCGCACCATCAACAGAACAGGCTCTGGTAACGGGCCTTCCACGTCGCTGGCAACCTGTTCTACACAACGCTGGTGACTACTTTGAAGGACAGTAACAGCTGCAAACATGTAACGCTTTTGTATCGGTTGTGAATAAATAGTTGCCACTATTTACATTCCTGCCCTCGTATTTTAACATTTCAACATCCACTTGAGAATGGCTACAAAGCTGAAATCATGATTGTATAAGTAAATCAACAATGAACTGTCAAATGGCGGAAATTGTTTTCAAACAATTCTATATGACTGTGGTCCCAGAAGTAGGAAAGATCCAAAAATATCCTTTAATCCTTTTTAGATTGCTGTTCTCTCAGTGTCTAAAACAAATTCGTGTATTCTGGGCGCGCCAACTTAATCCAACTCTTCCTCGCCTTTTCTGTATTGAATTCCAGTTTGGAATTTATTAATATCGATTCCAGACCAACAATCATGAACACTGGAACAGATCGTTATAGTGGTAACTGTGCTTCTGCAGCCCATCTTTTCCAAGAACGTTTTTAAGGATGGTTTCATTTATGTGATCGCTGCAAGGTAAATACAAGAGGTCCTGCTCTAAAACGTTTTCACTCAAAATGCAAACATCTGTAAAAGTTCCTGTATTTGATGCAGTTGTGTCAACATACGACAGTGTCATACACAGCTACAGCCTGATCATTTCCAGTCGCTCACCGCAAGGAAGTCACTCCAAGAAGTTGCTCAGTATCACAGTTTGAAACAATTACAGAAATTGTTTCTACAGTATAGTTAGCGGTCGATGCTGATAGTAATTTACCATCCTATTGGAGCTTAGCAGCTGCTGAGTCTTATTTTTAAATTGGTTCTTTTTCTTCGCCTTTTCAATAGCTGTTTTTTCTGGCGCAGTTTCTCTCGGGATTTGTGAATAGAACTGCTACTGACGACAAAATCTTCAGTACCTCGACTTAGCGCTTCGATTGTAGCTGTCAGGATATGAACTGGTTCCCTGTCACTAGCCCTGCGTGTATCAAAGACAGAAAAACTTGGGAGTCGTTACTCGTAGACTATGTTTTTATTTGTGGTGATGTAACTTTGAGACATTCTTTCAAATCGATATTCGTTAAACTTCCTCCAAATCAAGTAATTCCGATTCGACGCTACATAATCTTGGTTTCACTAGTTCAGCAAGGTATTTGGGCAGAAATGATAAGAAAGAGCTAAACAATTACAAGTTAGAAGACATGATGATGACATGATAAAGTCCCATACTCCGTAACAGCCGCGCGGGATTAGCCGAGCGGTCTCAGGCGCTGCAGTCATGGAATGTGCGGCTGGTCGCGGCAGAGGTTCGAGTCGTCCCTCGGGCATGGGTGTGTGTGTGTTTGTCCTTAGGATAATTTAGGTTAAGTAGTGTGTAAGCTTAGGGACTGATGACCTTAGCAGTTGAGTCCCATAAGATTTCACACACATTTGAACATTTGAACTCCGTAACAGAGCATAGGGGACGATGCGGGAGACCCGTACCGCCGTAATAGGCAAGGTCCTAGTGGAGGTGGTTTGCCATTGCCTTCCTCCGACGATAATGGAGATGAATGATGATGATGAAGACGGCACATCAACACCCAGTCATCTCGAGGCATGTGAAAATCCCTGACCTCGCCGGGAATCGAACCCGGGACCCAGTGTTCGGGAAACGAGAACGCTACAGTTAGACGACAGAAATACGAGTAAAATTATCATCGCTGAATGAGTACTGGATTTTTTAAAAAAATTACAAATGTATGTTAATGTATGTTATATATACATAAACAAATAACTTTCAGAACTGTTGAATTTCATGTTCGCTTCGCTCACGGCTCTTCCCAGCTACCTCTGCTGGACCAGATGCTCGTCTCTCATTTTCAGTTAGTTGGTGATCAATTCCATGAATGAACTCTGGCCAACCTTTCAACCATTGGTTGATCAAAAACTGTTCATCTTCTGCAGCAGTAATGATATTTAAAGCAATAGCAAGTGATATGTTGAAACTTTGATCACATTGCTGAACAATATCCATTTCATTTTGCTTATGAAAGTCCGACAGTCTTCCAGCATGGTTTTGTGGTTGCCTTGATTGCTGATAGAAACCCTGTAATTTTGCTGTGCAGTTTCTTATTTCACGTGTCAGAATTCATGCTTTTACCCAAAAAAAACTGCCCAGGGGCTGGTGAGTCACAACTTTACATCCAGTGACGACTCATCATGTTGCGACATGCCTATAAAACATCGTCCATATAATATCTATCTGCATATCACACTGTTGCTTGACCAGCAGTGGGAAGTCTCTTTTATTCTGGACACAGAGCAAATAGGCCGTATGGGATTCGCGCGAAGGATTGGCTTTTAGAGATGGGCGTGGCTAGTTTCAACGTTTTACACGAAGGCTGGAGCAGATCTCCACCTTGGCTCCCACAGAGGCCCAGAATCATTTTAGATTAGACGAATAAGAAATGTGGTACTCCCAGTTCTACGTTTCAATATCTGTAAAAACATTTTACATAGACATCACGGTTTCACTGTTGTGTATACAATCCCAACTAGGAATACACGACCAACTATGTTTCCTACAGCGGTGGGGGAAGAAAGTGCCACTCTGATGGGTACCAGAGCACGTGGGAATTTGGGGAAATGAGTGAACAGGCCGACAAAGCCGTTTCTGTTGAAACGGTTAGGTTCAGCTACTTACGCTATTATGGTCATTGCAAATTTTGATGATAACCATATCAGTAAATTAGCCTACTATGCTTATTTTCATTCACTGCTTTCATATGGCATCATATTTTGGGGCAATTCGTCATTAAGAGAGAAAGTATTCATTGTACAAAAGCGTGTAATCAGAATAATTACTCGGGATATTCACAGTACCTTCGCAATACATATATTCACTTTTGAAATTTGTCATTAATAACCCATTTCAGTTCAAAAATAACAGCCAAGTGCATAACTACAACACTAGAAGAAAGGATCATCTTCACTATTCTGGATTAAATCTCACTTTGGCACAGAAAGGGGTGAATTATGCTGCCACAAAAATCTTTGGTCATTTGCCAAATAGTATTAAAAGTCTGACAGATAGTCAGCCAACAGTTAAAAGCAGATTAAAAGAATTTCTGAGTGACAGTTCCTTCGACTCAATAGATGAAATCTTAGATATGAAGTAGTAACTGTAAAAAAATCAATTAATTAATTATTTTGTGTAAAGAAAACTTATGTTAAAGTGACACGTTCCACATCACTACGAAATGTCGTATTCATGATCTATGGAAACAGGATTAATGTATGTATGTACACTACTGGCCATTAGAATTGCTACACCACGAAGATGACGTGCTACAGATGCAAAATTTAACCGACTGGAAGAAGATGCTGTGATATACAAATGATTAGCTTTTCAGAGCATTCACACAAAGTTGGCGCCGGTGGCGACACCTACAACGTGCTGACATGAGGAAAGTTTCCGACCGATTTCTCATACACAAACGGCAGTTGACCGGCGTTGTCTGGTGAAACGTTGTTGTGATGCCTCGTGTAAGGAGGAGAAATGCGTACCATCAAGTTTCCGACTTTGATAAAGGTCGGATTGCAGCCTATCGCGATTGCGGTTTATCGTATCGCGACATTGCTGCTCACGTTGGTCAAGATCCAATGACTGTTAGCAGAATATGGAATCGGTGGGTTCAGGAGGGTAATACGGAACGCCGTGCTGGATCACAACGGCCTCGTATCACTAGCAGTTGAGATGACAGGCATCAGCCGGCCGGAGTGGCCGTGCGGTTCTGGGCGCTACAGTCTGGAGCCGAGCGACCGCTACGGTCGCAGGTTCGAATCCTGCCTCGGGCATGGATGTGTGTGATGTCCTTAGGTTAGTTAGGTTTAATTAGTTCTACGTTCTAGGCGACTGATGACCTCCGAAGTTAAGTCGCATAATGCTCAGAGCCATTTGACAGGCATCTTATCCGCATGGCTGTAACAGATCGTGCAGCCACGTCTCGATCCCTGAGTCAACAGATAGGGACGTTTGCAAGACAACAACCACCTGCACGAACAGTTCGACGACGTTTGCAGCAGCATAGACTATCAGCTCGGAGACCATGGCTGCGGTTACCCTTGACGCTGCTTAAAGACGGTCGCATCCGTGTTTGGTGACATCGCGGTGAACGCACATTGGAAGCGTGTATTCGTCATCGCCTTATTGACGTATCACCGGCCTGATGGTATGGGGTGCCATTGGTTACACATCTCGGTCACCTCTTGCTCGCATTGACGGCGCTTTGAACAGTGGACGTTACATTTGAGATGTGTCACGACCTGTGGCTCTACCCTTCATTCGATCCCTGCTAAAAATCTACATTTCAGCAGGATAATGCACGACCGCATGTTGCAGGTCCTGTACGGGCCTTTCTGGATACAGAAAATGTACGACTGCTGCCCTGGCCAGCACATTCTCCAGAACTCTCACCAATTGAAAACGTCTGGTCAATGGTGGCCGAGCAACTGGCTCGTCACAATACGCCAGTCACTGCTCTTGATGAACTGTGGTATCGTGTTGAAGCTGCATGGGCAGCTGTACCTGTACATGCCATCCAAGCTCTGTTTTACTCAATGCCCAGGCGTATCAAGAGCGTTATTACGGCCAGAGGTGGTTGTTCTAGGTACTGATTTTTCAGGATCTATGCACCGAAATCGCGTGAAAATGTAATCACATGTCAGCTCTAGTATAATATATTTGTCCAATGAATACCCGTTTATCATCTGCATTTCTTCTTGGTGTAGCAATTTTAATGGCCAGTAGCGTATGTATGTTGAAGGGCTGCAGGAAATGTATCATTCCCTTGATTGCTGCGGTTTTTCTGGTGGGTCGTAGATCCCTGCAGTTGTGGGAGAAGGAGTGGCAGGCAGTGACGGACAATAAGCTGCAGTTAGTGAAGCCAACTATCCGGCCGTGGTGACACTCATGCCGGTCACTCTAGCGAGATGAGGTTGGACGTGACCCGCATCTGCATTGGTCATTGTCCCCTAACACACGGCTTTTTACTCTGGCAAGGATACCCCTTAGTCTGTAGTACCTGCGGCGTCCAAGTCTGTGCACGCCACATTTTAACTGAACACATTTTACTTCGCGACAAGCGGACAGAAGACAATTTAAGTGTCCTCTTTTTATCTGGTGACGAGACGAGTTTGGTCAAGCTTTTAAAATCTTGTGAGGTGTCTGGACTCTACCCTAAGCTTTTAGGCTGGAGATTTTAGTGTGCTGCAGAGTGGCTGGCTCAAACCATTTCCTTCCAGCGATGAGATATCCGCTGTCTGCTATTAATTCTTTCCACTTCTTTCTCCCTTCCTTGCCGTCATTTATATTGGACAAATGATTTCCGTTGTTTCGTGTGTGGCTGTGTTTGTTCAACTTTTCAGGACTTTCTTTACGTTTTTATTCGCAGTTCTCATTTTAGCAATTTTATGAAATTCTTCCACACTCGTCCCATAATATTTCAGTATGGGCGCTAAAGACCTTGGTCTCATGAGCCCACAAAACCTTATCATTTTCTCTCCTCGCACAGCACAGTAGGTCTTTGACGCGCCGGTAATTCACATACCTGACTGGGTATAAATCACGTACAGATTCACCAAAGCTCAGTGTTAGGTCCACTGTGGTTCCCCTTATATGTAAACGATCTTCCGTCTAATAAAGAACACAATATTGCGGTGTCTGTGTTGTTAAGAACTTCGTTGCAGTGTTTATTTGGACATGCATGGATGTACGAAGAAACAGGCACTAAAATATGTGAAATATATTCGCAGTTCCGAATACGGAAAACCATCGTCTGTATAATGGAATGACGAAGTGAAGATTCGAACCTGGATTACCCGCTTTACGCGAGCTGTTGGCTCATCCGCTTTGGTTATCTATGCACGACTCACTGCCAGACCGAAACTTCCATACGTCGTCGTTCCAGCGTGGCAGTCTGTACTCCTACAAACATTATGTAAGTCCCGTACAGGAGGAGGGGGCACGACGACGACGACACGCTTAAATTGAAAATCGCTATCTGGTTCTGCTGGATAAATACGATATTGCAGTCCCTGTGTCGCATTATATTTCTCAACAACACAGACATTGGAGTATCGCATTTACCCGCCGAAACTAGACAGTGATTTTCAATTAAAGTGTGTGTGTGTGTGTGTGTGTGTGTGTGTGTGTGTGTGTGTGTGTGTGTGTGTGTGTGTCCTCCCGTTCGGTGAACTACACAGTGTGTGTATCAGTACATGTTGTGACGCAGGAACGACGACATACGGAAGTTTGGATCTGCACGGGTAGCCTAAGCGATTAAGGCGACCGCTAGCGCAAAGCTGAAAATCCTGGTTTTAGTCCCGGTCCGGCACAAATTTTTCACTGCCGTCATTCCTTTAAAGAGCTCATGGTTGTCAGTATTCGCAACTGCGAGTACATTTCATGTAATATACAACGAAGAGAATTAGTTCTGTTTTCGGATGACACTACTATTCTAATCTTCCAACCACACATACAGCAACAAAGGAAATGGTAAACAATATTCTTAAAAGTATGATTGACTGGTTTTCTGTCTCACTCTCAATATCAAAAAGAGAGAACATATTCAGTTCTGCACATCTAGAGGTACTTCACCAAAAACAAGTGAGGAAATGATAAACAGAATGAAAACTTCAAAAGTTTTTGTTGTCCACATTGATGAGGATTTAATTTAGAAAAAGCAATTTTTGGAATTCCTAAAACATCTCAGTTCAGCCACATTTGCATTTAGAATCAATTCAAATGATGGGGAGATACAAAAATCAGTAAGTTACATATACTACATATTTTTATTCAGTAATGTCATATGGAATAATGTTCTGGGGTAAGAAAGTCTTCATAGTCAAAAATGTGCTGTAAGAATAACATGTGGTGCTCACCCGCGATCATCTTGTAGGAGTCTGGCATTTTGACTACTGCTTCGCAGTACATTTGTTCTCTCATAAAGTTTGTTGTAAGTAATCCACCGAAATTGAAAAGGAATAATGATGTATATAATCATTACACTAGAAGAAAACATGGGATTGATTACTCCACATTACAGTTGTCTTTAGCACAAAGAGAGGTATACACAATGCTGCAACCAAAATTTTTGATCACTTAGCCAGAGAAGTAAACTATCTGACAGAGAGCAAAGTAAAATTTGAAAACAAACTGAAAAAGATTCTCCATTACAATTTCTTCTGTTGCGTAGAAGAGTTTCGATTGTTGTAATGTAAAAAAGGTAATGGTTAGAAATTACTAACTCACATCTGTATATTAAAAAAAAAAAAGTTTGTAAATGTACCCATATTTACGAATTAATTTGTGACGTGAATATAAAATAACTCGTTCCATATCATTACGATTTATCTCGAATGTGATACATGGAACACTAACTACGTAACTGTAAATCGTGAAAGAAAACCTTTAACATCTGTTTAGAGTTTTAGAGCCTTGTAGAGCCCGAATTTCACACAGCTGATTTCTACATTGAATAGTACTAAAGTGAAGATAGCTCAAGTTAAATCAAAAACAAAAAACAATAATGCATTTTCGAGTAAATTCCTATAAGCTATAGTCATTATTATTACATCTGTAGGCATTCTAACATATTAAAAGTGTATGTGACTGCAAAAAACATTTGTGGGGATAGGGAGCAGTAGCAACAAAGTTGTGATCCCCCTCCCCAGGACCAAACTCCTTATCAGCCCTTTTCTCTACAGCTTACACGTATTTTTACTAAGAACTTCGAATATCTTTCACCATTTAAGATTGCCGAACGCTTTTCTTAGTTCGACAAATCGTATGTACATATCAGAGTCAAAACTGTGTCTTTGGTGCCTATACATATACTAAAACAAACCTGATCGTCAAATAAGAGCTCCTCAATTTGCCTTCGCTTCTGAATATTGCATTGAAGAGCCAGAAAAAAACGGTACACCAGCCCAATTCGTGTAGGGCCCCCGCGAGCACGAAAAAGTGGCCAACACGATGTGGCATGGACTCGGCTAAAGCCTGAAGTAGTGCTGGAGGAAACTGACACCACGAATCCTGCAGGGCTCTTCATAAATCCGTAAGAGTAACGAGGGGGTGGAGATCTCTTCTGAAAAGCACACGTTGCAAGGCATATGCTCAATAATGTTCATGTCTGGGGAGTTTGGTGGCCAGCGGAAGTATTTAAACTCAGAAGAGTGTTTTCCGTCGGAATGCACAATGGGCATGAATGGATGCAGGTGATCAGACAGGATGTTTATGTATGTGTCACCTGTCAGAGTCGTATCTAGACGTATCAGGGCTCATATCACTCCAACTGCACACGCCCCACACCCTTACAGAGCCTCCACCAGCTTGAATAGTCCCCTGCTGACACGCCGAGTCCATGGTTTCATGGGGTTGTCTTCATACCCGTACACGTCCATCCGCTCGATACAATTTGTAACAAAACTCGTCCGACCAGGCAACATGTTTCCAGTCATCAACAGTCCAATGACGGTGTCGACGGGCCCAGGCGAGGCGTAAAGCTTTGCGTCGTGCAGTCATCAAGGGTACAAGAGTGGGCCTTCGGTTCCGAAAGCACTTACCGACGGTTCCACAGTCAGAAGCTCTTCTGAAATCCTCCAACAGCCTGTGGCCCTACGCCAGTCTACCTGCCTGGCACCTTCACCTCTGACGACATGTGGAGTCTCCAGCAGTCGTCTTTGAGCAATGCCGAGTCTTGGAGTCTCAATGTGGACGTCCGGAAGTTGGGAATTTTGGCCCCATGCACTGTTCGTGTAATTAGATATCAGCAGTTCCTCGTGGCCCAGTACTTTGGCTCTAGTAACTGCAATTAAGTTTTCGTTTACTGACAGTTCAGAGGCCTTCTGTTTCTCGTCCACTTCAAAGACAGAGACTTAATTCTGAACTATTTATTGTGATGTGTGAGCTTAAGTTTTAATACCTTTATTTTTATTTATTTATTTACACGTCAAGTTCCGTAGGACCAAATTGAGGAGCAAATCTCCAAGGTCATGGAACATGTCAGTACATTAAATTACAACATAAAAGTAATAACAGATAATAAATGTTGATGGACCTGAAAAAAGTCAGTACATAAGTTTAAATAAACGCTATCAGCAATACAATAAGAATCAGCTTAATTTTTTCAAGGAATTCCTCGACAGAGTAGAAGGAGTGACCCATGAGGAAATCCTTCAGTTTCGATTTGACTGCGCGTGGATTACTGGTAAGATTTTTGAATTCGAGTGGCAGCTTATTGAAAATGGATGCAGCAGTATACTGCACATTTTTTTGCACAATAGTTAAGGAAGTCCGATCCAAATGCACGTTTGATTTCTGCCGAGTATTAACCGAGTGAAAGCTGCTTATTCTTGGGGAGAAGCTTAAATTGTTAACGAGAAATAACAGTAAGAAATATATATATTGAGAGGCCAATGACAAAATACCCAGACTCGTGAACAGGAGTCGACAAGAGGTTCGTGAACTTACACCACTTATTGCCCGAACCGCCCGTTTCTGAGCCAAAAATATCCTTGTAGAATGGGAAGAGTTACCCCAAAATACACTCCTGGAAATGGAAAAAAGAACACATTGACACCGGTGTGTCAGACCCACCATACTTGCTCCGGACACTGCGAGAGGGCTGTACAAGCAATGATCACACGCACGGCACAGCGGACACACCAGGAACCGCGGTGTTGGCCGTCGAATGGCGCTAGCTGCGCAGCATTTGTGCACCGCCGCCGTCAGTGTCAGCCAGTTTGCCGTGGCATACGGAGCTCCATCGCAGTCTTTAACACTGGTAGCATGCCGCGACAGCGTGGACGTGAACCGTATGTGCAGTTGACGGACTTTGAGCGAGGGCGTATAGTGGGCATGCGGGAGGCTGGGTGGACGTACCGCCGAATTGCTCAACACGTGGGGCGTGAGGTCTCCACAGTACATCGATGTTGTCGCCAGTGGTCGGCGGAAGGTGCACGTGCCCGTCGACCTGGGACCGGACCGCAGCGACGCACGGATGCACGCCAAGACCGTAGGATCCTACGCAGTGCCGTAGGGGACCGCACCGCCACTTCCCAGCAAATTAGGGACACTGTTGCTCCTGGGGTATCGGCGAGGACCATTCGCAACCGTCTCCATGAAGCTGGGCTACGGTCCCGCACACCGTTAGGCCGTCTTCCGCTCACGCCCCAACATCGTGCAGCCCGCCTCCAGTGGTGTCGCGACAGGCATGAATGGAGGGACGAATGGAGACGTGTCGTCTTCAGCGATGAGAGTCGCTTCTGCCTTGGTGCCAATGATGGTCGTATGCGTGTTTGGCGCCGTGCAGGTGAGCGCCACAATCAGGACTGCATACGACCGAGGCACACAGGGCCAACACCCGGCATCATGGTGTGGGGAGCGATCTCCTACACTGGCCGTACACCACTGGTGATCGTCGAGGGGACACTGAATAGTGCACGGTACACCCAAACCGTCATCGAACCCATCGTTCTACCATTCCTAGACCGGCAAGGGAACTTGCTGTTCCAACAGGACAATGCACGTCCGCATGTATCCCGTGCCACCCAACGTGCTCTAGAAGGTGTAAGTCAACTACCCTGGCCAGCAAGATCTCCGGATCTGTCCCCCATTGAGCATGTTGACTGGATGAAGCGTCGTCTCACGCGGTCTGCACGTCCAGCACGAACGCTGGTCCAACTGAGGCGCCAGGTGGAAATGGCATGGCAAGCCGTTCCACAGGACTACATCCAGCATCTCTACGATCGTCTCCATGGGAGAATAGCAGCCTGCATTGCTGCGAAAGGTGGATATACACTGTACTAGTGCCGACATTGTGCATGCTCTGTTGCCTGTGTCTATGTGCCTGTGGTTCTGTCAGTGTGATCATGTGATGTATCTGACCCCAGGAATGTGTCAATAAAGTTTCCCCTTCCTGGGACAATGAATTCACGGTGTTCTTATTTCAATTTCCAGGAGTGTATAATACCATACGACATAAGCGAATGAAAATAAGCGAAGTAGACTAACTTTCGTGTCGAACGATCACTCACTTCTGATACCATTCGAATAGTAAAAATGGCAGTATTAAGTCTTACTATCTATCTGAACACCTAGAAATCTGAACTGTTCATTTTCACTAATTATATGCCCGTTCTGTGAAATTAAAACGTCAGGTTTTGTTGATTTGTGGGTTAGAAACTCTAAAAACTGAGTCTTACTGTGATTTAACGTTAATTTGTTTTCTACAAGCCATGAACTGAGGTCATGTACTGCACTATTTGAAACCGAGCCAATGTTGCACACAACATCATTTACTACCATCAGCAAACAGAAATATTTTAGAGTTACCTGTAATACTAGGGGGCACATCATTTATATAAATAAGTAACAGGAATGGCCCCAATACTCATGCCTGGGGCACCCCCCACTTGACATACCCCACTCAGATCCCACATCACAGCCATTATCAACATTGTGAATAAATGACCTTTTGCTGCCTGTTGCTAAATTAAGAGGTTAACCAATTGTGAGCTACTCTCTGTATTCTGTAATGGACCAACTTCTGGAGCAATATTTTGTGATCAAAACAATCAAATGCCTTAGTTAAATGAAAAAATACGCCAAGCGTTCGAAACTTTTTGTTTAGCCCATCCAGTACCTCACAGAGAAAAGAGAATATAGCATTTTCAGTTGCTAAACGACTTCTAACTGTACATTTGATAGAAAATCGCATGATATAAAATGATCAATTATCCTTACATACACAGCCTTTTCAATAACTTTCGCAAACACTGATGGCGTAGAAATAGGTCTAAAATTATCTACATTATCCACTTCTCCCTTTTTATAAAGCGGCTTTAATACTGAGTACTTTAATCGCTCAGGAAACTGACCATTCCTAAAGGGAAAATGACAAATATGGCTAAATACAGGCCTAAAATGTGCAGCTCAGTACTTTAATATTCTGCTAGACACTCCATCATAACCATGAGTCCTTAGTCTTCAGTGATTTAATTACTGACTCAATCTCCCTCTTGTCTGTATCACAGAGGAGTATTTCAGACATCAATCTCGGAAAGACATTTGCCAAGAAAGTTATATGATTTCCTGTATAAACTAAATTTTTATTTAATTCACCAGCAATGATCAAAAAAAATTGTTAAATACTGATTTATCAGTAACAGAAATATTTTTACTGCAGACTGACTTTATATCGTCGACCTTATGCTGCTGACCAGACGCTTCCTTCACAACTGACGATATTGTTTTAATTTTATACTGTGAATTAGCTATTGTATTTGCGTACCACATACTCTTTGACTTCCTAATAATATTTTTAAGCACTCTACAATATTGTTTGTAATGGGCTACTGTAGCTTGACTGTCACTACTTCTAACATTTTGATATAATTCCCGCTTTGTTCTACATGATATCCTTATCCCACTAGTCAGCCAACCCGGGCTGTCCATTACTGCTAGTACCCCGTTTAGAACGTTCTAATGGAAAGCAACTCTCAAAGAGCACGATAACTGTGTTAAGGAAAGCATTGTATTTATAATCAAAATATCTACGGGTGTACTACCGGTCTACAGTGTCCAACGGGCACAATATTTCGGCGATCATACATGTCGCCATCATCAGTTGAACTGACGGACAGAGCTCCTGTGAACGTGCCGGCACGGAGATCCGTACGCTATGATTGCTCAGGGGGAACTGGGTTCAGTTGCCTAGAACTTAAAACTAATTAAACCTAACTAACCTAAGGACATCACACACATCCATGCCCGACGCAGGATTCGAACCTGCGACTGTAGCGGTCGCTTGGCTCCAGACTGTAGCGCCTAGAACCGCACGGCCACTCCGGCCGGCAAAATTTGTGCATCATGGTCTGAAAGGCCATTCACCCTTACACTAACAGAATGCCCATCTACTAATGAAGAATGAATAAAAATACTGTCTATGGCTGTGCTACTGTTCCCCTGCACCCTAGTTGAATGGTTCAAATGGCTCTGAGCACTATGGGACTCAACTGCTGAGGTCATTAGTCCCCTAGAACTTAGAACTAGTTAAACCTAACTAACCTAAGGACATCACAAACATCCATGCCCGAGGCAGGATTCGAACCTGCGACCGTAGCGGTCTTGCGGTTCCAGACTGCAGCGCCTTTAACCGCACGGCCACTTCGGCCGGCACCCTAGTTGAAAAAAACACAGTTTGCATCAGATCATATGAATCTACCAACATCCTTTTTCTTGCACAATCATATACAAAACTAATATTGAAGTCACCACATATAACTAGTTTCTGGTAGTTACTAAAAAGCGAATCAAGAACCCTCTCTAGCTTGAGTCGGAGCTAGGGAACCTATAAACAACAACAATTAGAAAATTAGTTTCACTAAATTGAACTAACTCTGCACAACATTCAAATAACTGTTAAGTGCAGTTTCGTGATACGTCTGTGGACTCAAATCGAATACTGTTTTTTATGTACAGAGCCACTCCCCCACCCCACAAGGAACTCCTTGAGAAACAGCCAGCTAATCTGTAGCCTGGTAAAGGAAGCCTCTGATTTGTCAAATTATTTAAGTGGTGCCCTGATATACCAATAATTTCAGAGTCAACATCTATAAGCAGTTCACTAACTTTATCTCTAATACCTCTTATATTTTGATGAAATATGCTAATTTCTTCTCTACTTGGAAACATTACTTCCTCTGAAGGTGAGCCCTTTGTTAGAGGGACTTCCTTTAAGCAAGTATACCTATCAGCTGACTTCAATCTAAAAAAGGTGCAGCTCTAACACGTGAAGCACAGTACTTTAATATTCTGCTAGACACTCCATCATAACCATGAGTCCTTATTCTTCAGTAATTTAATTACTGACTCAATCTCCCTCTTGTCTGTATCACAGAGTATTTCAGACATCAATCTCGGAAAAGCATTTGCCAAGAAAGTTATATGATTTCCTGTAGAATAGGAATTTTTCCATGAGTGACACCATGCCCGAGGCAGGATTCGAACCTGCGACCGTAGCGGTCGCGCGGTTCCAGACTGAAGCGCCTAGAACCGCTCGGCCACACCGGCCGGCCTAGAATCTATCAGGAAGACTTACTTCAAAACACAATCAATAAGCAATTTACTTCTCTTCACCGTGAGTGGCGGTTACAGGAAAATTAACATTACTAGATTAAGTGAGCCAGCAAATGAACCGTTTAAAGCATTACATTAAACAAACTACGTACTGAAACACGGAGCGGTTTTTCTGCCACCTTAAAGCATAGGCAAAATTCCACAAGCAAACTGTTTACATGCATAAGTACATAACAGTTCATCATTTCGTGCACTGAAGTGTTGGTTGTTCTCATCCATAAAAATCCATCAGTGATGTACTGGAAAGTAGCCACCAACTAGCAGAGGCAGCTCCGTCTTACATGCACTGTGTCGATCACCAGGCAACAACGTGTCCATCTGCTGTAGCAATGCCGCATAGCCCGCACTAGCTCTTCCCTCTGACTAGCCAGAGAAGGATAGTCCCTCGTAAATAACACACTCAAAGACTCCTCCCTCAGCCCAGCCGCGTGCAATCTTTCATCCACGCAACTTGGTCGCCTTCTAGCGAGGCGCCGGGGTGGCGCTGCCTCGAGCACAGCTGCAGATCTTTACCTAACGATAGCAGATCGACTCATTGTGTAATTATACTTCGAAGAGGGATAAGTGAAGTTTTTTTATTTTTATTTCAGTAAACTTGATTTTCATTGTCTACCTCGGCTGTAGTTTCTGTAAACTAATCTGGTGTAGGCCACTTCGGTTGGCAATGAGTATTTTTTTTTCTGTAGACTTTCTTCGCAGTTGTGCTACGCCAGAGGTAAATGGTGCTTCTTTATTTGTTTTCAGAGATTTTGAAGCAGTAATGTTTGCTCTTTGGACGTAACACTTCAAGTCTGCTGCTTACGAAACATACAACAGCCTCATTAGCTGGGGTGAGAAAGATGGCTGCCATCACCACCGGAAACCTCCACGCAGTTGTCATTTATCAACTCGTTGGTAAATGAATTCCGAGGGGCACCCCCACCATTCCAGACGGTGCACAAGAAGGTAGAGCCATGCACCAACTAAAAAATGGCTCTGAGCACTATGGAACTTAACATCTGAGGTCGTCAGTCCCCTAGAACATAGAACTACTTAAACCCAACTAACCTAAGGACATCACACACATCTATGCCCGAGGCAGGATTCGAACCTGAAACCGTAACGGTCGCGCGGCTCCAGACTGAAGCGCCTAGAACACCTCGGCCACACCGGCCAGCATGGACCAACTAATCGCCCTCCTTGAACAGCACTTCATTGTCCGTGGGATCTCAGATGATGTTTTTTATCAGTAAGGTCTTTTTTACCAATGCAAGAGCAGAAATCATTTTAGGAGCAGCTCAATCCTGAGGCCGAACCTCATACTTTGCGTTATGAATGTTTAAAATTCTGTTTGTTGGACTACTTTGACACCCAAGTGCACGTGGCAATTGCCTGCCACGAGTTTTTAGTTGCTGTTAACAAACAGGGAGTCATGCGGAGAATGGGTAACACACTTTTTCAAGCCTTTCCAGTGTTCTAATCGTCCGTGCAAACAGTCTTGCTCGGAATCCCTAGGTAGGGGTAGTATCCTGGTTCACTCTCCAGATGAAGGCCACTGGAAGACCTCTTAAAGCTCATCCAAGCTTTTGAAAGGTTCATCATTTTATCGGCAACCCCACAGGACCTGTCGCGGGTGTTTGCCAGATCTAGACTCACCACAGACCCCAAGTCAGCCTGCTTTGCTGGCCAACACTCCTCTGGTAAAGACGCGGTGGATGGATGCCACACCCAACAATTACCTTAATGCAGTAATTGTTTTGTAACACACCAGCACCAGCGGTGCTACTTTCATAGGGCAAAATGCACCGCCTGTGGAACAAATGGACATAAAGCTGAAGTGTGCCGATCTTCCTTGATGACGACATTGACTGCCTCTATGGTCTTGATGTTTTCCATTTCCAGGTCGTCCTTTCTGACAGGTTATTAGCACTGGAAGTGGTTGTCCATGCAGTCCCAGCTATTTTTGACCTGATACTAGATCCTCATCCACCATTATAGATTGGGAGTTGTATCACTGTCTGGGCCTCCCTACACTTAACCTCTTTCTAAGCACCTGAAAGACTGCAGTAACGACACCATCAAGGTAAAGGGTTTGTTCAGTGCTCGGGTTCAATACAAAGCAGCTTCCCTGTCAGCCTGCATCCTCGTGTCGATGTGACGGTAGCCAAGAGCATTTTGGGTCTTGTTCTGTTCAATGCCCTTTGTTTAGAAGCCCACAACTGAATAAAACTCATACAACCATTCATTCTAGGTTCTCACCTGTGAGACCTTTGTTCAAATTACTCCTTGATTTTCTCACTTCCATAAATCAGAGTTACCAATTTCACGTCCCTTTACTGCCATCGGCGACGTCCATGGTTTTTAAGGCACAAAATGTTCCTTTTGCTCTGTGCCACAAGCTTCGCCTCGAGCAGCAATGTTTACAGAAAGAAGGAATTCTGACACTCGTTACAAACACACATAATGTGATCACTGAAAAACTTAATGGATCATTGAGGATTTGTGGAGATTGTAAGTCAACTATCAATTGCCAGTCCATCATCGACACATACCCTATTCCTAAACTGGAGGATATCATGGCGTGCCTTGCCGGAGGCAAACCAGTTTCAAAAAGTGAACTACAGGATGCTTACTTGCAGCTCCCCTTGGATGAAGCTTCTTGGTCATCAACACGACATTTGGTCTTTATCGGTATAATCGTCTGCCATTCACCGCTACCAGTGTAATGGCCATATCCCAACTCTACTTGTAACACCTCACATGGAATGTTCTTGGGACAGCACGGTATTTGGACGACATCATTGTCACTGGCAGGATCTGGCAACCAATTTTGTTTGACTTCTTGTTCAAAGTCCTCCAGTGGGCTAAATTGATACACAGTAAGGACAAATGCTGTCTCTTCTACATCTGCATCTGCATCCATACTTCGCAAGCCAACTGGCGGTGTGTGGCAGAGGGTACTTTGAGTACCTCTATCGGTTCTCCCTTCTATTCCAGTCTCGTATTGTCCGTGGAAAGAAAGATTGTCGGTATGCCTCTGTGTGGGCTCTAATCTTTCTCATTTTATCCTCATGGTCTCTTCGCGAGATATACGAAGGAGGGAGCAATATACTGCTCGACTCCTCGGTGAAGGTATCTTCTCGAAACTTCAACAAAAGCCCGTACCGAGCTACTGAGCGTCTCTCGTGCAAAATCTTCCACTGGAGTTTATCTATCATCTCCGTAACCCTTTCGCGATTACCAAATGATCCTGTAACGAAGCGTGCTGCTCTCCGTTGGATCTTCTCTATCTCCTCTATCAACCCTATCTGGTACGGATCCCACACTGGTGAGCAATATTCAAGCAGTGGGCGAACAAGTGTACTGTAACCTACTTCCTTTGTTTTCGGATTGCATTTCCTTAGGACTCTTCCAATTAATCTCAGTCTGGCATCTGCTTTACCGACGATCAACTTTATATGACCATTCCATATTAAATCACTCCTAATGCCTGCTCCCAGATAATTTATGGAATTAACTGCTTCCAGTTGCTGACCTGTTATATTGTAGCTAAATGATAAAGGATCTTTCTTTCTATGTATTCACAGCACATTACACTTGTCTACATTGAGATTCAATTGCCATTCCCTGCACCATGCGTCAATTCGTTGCAGGTCCTCCTGCATTTCAGTACAATTTTCCATTGTTACAACCTCTCGATATACCACAGCATCATCCGCAAAAAGCCTCAGTGAACTTCCGATGTTATCCACAAGGTCATTTATATATAATGCGAATAGCAACGGTCCTACGACACTCCCCTGCGGCACACCTGAAATCACTCTTACTTCGCAAGACTTCTCTCCATTGAAAATGACATGCTGCGTTCTGTTATCTACGAACTCTTTAATGCAATCTCACAATTGGTCTGATAGTCCATATGCTTCATTCGACGACTGTGGGGAACTGTATCGAACGCCTTGCGGAAGTCAAGAAACACAGCATCTACTTGGGAACCCGTGTCTATGGCCCTCTGAGTCTCGTGGACGAATAGCTCGAGCTGGGTTTCACACGATCGTCTTTTTCGAAACCCATGCTGATTCCTACAGAGTAGATTTCTAGTCTCCAGAAAAGTCATTGTACTCGAACATAATACGTGTTTCAAAATTCTACAACTGATCGACGTTAGAGATATAGGTCTATAGTTCTGCACATCTGTTCGACGTCCCTTCTTAAAAACGGAGATGACCTGTGCCCTTTTCCAATCCTTTGGAACGCTACACTCTTCTAGAGACCTACGGTACACCGCTGCAAGAAGGGGGGAAAGTTCCTTCATGCTCCAAGTGGAATATCCGCGACACGTTTCCAGTGCATCAGAGATACGCCCCACTCTGCTCCACATCGAAACCATACAAAACCTACCAGCCTCCACAGATGCCAAACAACACAACTCCTTGTTATGTCAACTGTACTATTAACCGAAAATTCATTCTTCGCGTGGCAGCTATCGCCAAACACTACATCGGCTGCTGTACAAGAATATCAAATGAAAATGGTCCTCTGCTTGCAACAAGAATTCTCGAGACCTCAAACAGTCTCTAATTTGTTGATTGTGGCTCATGGCGTATGATTTTTCCAAGCCCCTGCCAGTGGCACAGATGCAATGAACTTCAGCTTGAGGTCATTCTTTCTCATTGATTTTATTTCAAAGGTATTATTGCAGGAACAGTAAAATTACAGTGAAACCGAAAAAGAAGCCTTAACAATCTGTTTTGCACCGAAGAAATTTCATCATAATGTGTATGAACGACGATTTATCCTGTCAACGGACAATAAGCCTCTGTTACTATTGTTCAACTCCCATGCTAATGTTCCGACCACGACCACCCAGCGCCTGCAGAGATTGGCAGTGTTCGTCTCAGGCTATCACTATGACTCCCATTATTGTTCCCCAGCGTAGCACGTCAACGTAGAAATTCTATCGTGACTCCAGTGGGGCAAAACCCGAGTTTGCTGCAGCTTCTGAACTACCAAGGCAACCATGGCCTGCCCACCCACTGACCCTGCAATCATTGCCCAACGATCGCCAGAGGCCCAAGACCTCTGAGAAGCCACGAGAGTGGTGACTTACAGTTGGCCGACAGATCCAAGACTCTTCAATGTACAGACATCAGGCCTACTGGTACTGCGCACATGAATTGTTCACTCTAAAACCCGCAGGACAGGAAAAGTAGTAGGAATTTTGGAACGGGGACAGAATGAGCGGCTGTCAGTTACACTCCAAACATAACACTTTATTTAGTTGTCCAAACATTACAGCGCAACTTCTAAGCTTAACTATCGACAGAAGACGGCTTTAATTCTAAAACGGCTGAAGGCCAATGAATTAAGTGCAACTGCTATAATTCCTTTTTTTTTTTTAGACAGAAGGCTTTAGGCCTTAACCATAAATAGTATTTAAGGCCAAGCGATGTAATACTAGTCAGATAGGTTAGGTATTTTAAAAGTGGCTGAAGGCCGATAAATTTAAAACAACACAACTACAATAACCTTTCAATAGGCAGGAGGCCCAAGCTTTATGACCAATAAGAAACCTTACTCCAAAACGGCTGAAGGCCTTTGTTAAAAAAAACTGCAACCAAGTTTTTAACCTTAAACAGTATTTAAGCCCAAGAGATGTAAGACTTGATAAGTAAGAACCCAAAATTTTAAAGCAGCTGAAGGCCCATCATTTTAAGAACAACACAACTATGATAAATTTTCAACAGGCACAAAGTCCATAGCTTTATCTTGAAAGAATGCAATACTTGATAAGTAAGAACGTTAAAACTTAAAGCGGCTGAGGGCCCAAGCTTTTTAAAAAAAAACAACACAACTACAATAAATTCTAAACGGGCAGAAAGCCCACAGCTTTATCTTGCAAAAGGTAATCTTGATAAGTAGGATCCTTAAAACTTAAAGCGGCTGAAGGTCGATGCTTTTAGAAACAATACACTACAATAAACTCTCAACAGGCAGAAAGCCCACAGCTTTATCTTCCAAAGGTAATAATTGATAAGTAAGATCCTTAAAACTTAAAGTGGCTGAAGGCCGAGGCTTTAAAACAATACAAGAAGGCCCAAGCATTATCTTCAGACAGTGTAAGACTTGCCCAATTTAGAAAAACTTACTTTTAAAATGGCTCAAGGCCTTTGATTTTAAAAACACAATTACAAGCACACAAATTGCAACCATCGGCTATGAGCCATTAAAAATACACAATTAAACGCCAACAGGAAAGGCAGTATAGGCAACGGCGCTCAGAAATTTCCAGGGGCCTCGGTCTGCTCTTGAAATCTTAACGTTCACTTACGTGAGACAAGCAGTCGCCCCAGCTATATTCGATCCGCCGGCAACACAACCAAGAGACAGTCAGGGACCCACCGACAAGACGACTTGCTAACCACCGACCAGTATTGGAGAATTCCAAAGCCAAAACATTACAGACATAGCTGCCTACAACCAAAAATACATTAACCTGTCAAAACACCATGTTGGACAGCGACAACAGGTGAGGAAAGGACACTGCCTGAATTTACGTCAGCGACCAGGGCAGTAACCGGAACACTAACGGCCACAAGGCAGAAAATTCCGCTGGTGCACTTGAATTTCAAACGGACAAATATAGTTAATTTCACCACATGGCGGCTAAATCTTCACCCACTCGAACACTCGCTGTTTTTTTTTTTTTTTCCAGGAATACCGCCAATATCGAACCACCAACCAAGAGGACAACGTGAACAGACATGGCTTCGGTAATTAAATCACTACTAAACTTTCATGTCCTGGGTTGGTGAGCCACAAACCTCGTAGCACTCGGAACAGACCCCACACGCTCCGACACTGCATAGAGACTGCCAGCAGGCCCGGCCGACTGCGCCGTGTGGAGACTTGCTTGCTGATCTGCTCCAAACGACCGACTCACTGCCAGTACGCCGACAACATTTAAAACAAGTTGTCAGTGGAAATGACACCAACTACACACACTCGCACGAAGACTTGAACGACACTCAGCAGTGGATGTGCAATCACAAAGACAAATCGGGAGTCGATACACACACACACACACATCCAACCCATAAGCGATCGGCAAGCCAATTCACGTCGTCCAGTAGGACGGCCATCTGACAATCCACGAAGACCGTCCCCGGCTCAAGTAATGCGTGGCGGCAACGGTCGGGTGAGCCAAGGGCATCCAGACCTCACTGCTGCTCCAACCCGACTAAACTAGTGCCGCGTTCCAACTCCACGACTGGCAGGTCCGAACTGCACTCCTGGCACGTTCCAACCGACTCCATGACAGACGACAACCGGGGAGTAATAGGGAAGTAATAGCAGTGCAGCAAAGATAACACGTGAGGGCTATATCGATAGGCGCTGCTGCTGCTGCTGCCGCTGACAGACAGACGAAGCAGCAACTCAGTGACAACAGAAATTGAAACTAACATAACGAGGTGGCAACACGAAAAAAAAAAAACAGGATGTAAAATAAGAAGGTACGAAACAAGATATGTAAATGTAAACTGCGTCTTGTGAGGTCGTATCAAGGGTCGGAAATAACCAGCAAAAGCTGATGAAAGCATCCACACAATCTTGTATAAACCTATTCGTGACTCGTAACCTCCATAGGTGGTGTCACAATTCCAGAAACTAACAGTCCTTTGTGTGGACTCATAGTTGGCTTAGCTACTGCACGGACCTCGCAAGACTGTACCCACTCCCTAATCTCCTTATCCATGCCCTGCCAGACAAAATTTTCGCGAATCTTTATCCAGGTTTTAAATATTTCTAAATAGTCACCGACGTGACTCGTTGTAATATTTACATATTAAGACTACTACTTCAGGGGGTAAAATTTGTTTATCCCGTTTACTTTCCTGGGCTGGACAACACAAAAAATTTCCGTTTAAAGGATAGAAATTTGGTCTGTTCAGTTAATGTTACTCTTGGATGTTTGTCTTAAAATTAAATTCATTAGTGTTTTTAGAAACGTGAATGAATTCATTATGGGTTAGTACCTTTCCACTCAACACCAGCTCCCTACGCCGCACCCTTTCTCCGCCACCCTTAGTCTTCTCCTTAATTTCCTTTAATCTAACATCAGATTCATGGTGTTTCACAATGTTCTTAAACAACCCCGGAAGATGGGTGAGTACAGCGGCAATGAATTCTGCTTCACACTGATTGTTTCTTTGAAGGTCTATCCATTAGATGGTTCACTATCGTAAGGCTGTCAGGAGTAACATTATCCCCTATGCATATATGACAAACTGAAAGGTGGAGATCCAAATTGCCCATCTAGCAATACAATCCGCTCGCCCTGGTCTTCGCGAGATCCGAGGGTATTTCGCCCGTCTCATAGTTCTTGCACATCAGATGGACGAGTTTTGTCATGGCTGGCTCTCCCAAAGCTAACAGTAGTTCTGACGGTATTTCGTCTACTCCCAGAGTCTTCTTTCAACTTACGTCTTTCCTTGCTGTACGAAATTCTTCTCGCAGTTTCATATCTCCCATCTCATTTTCATTTACTTCCAGTTCTAGAATATTGCCTTCAAGTTCATCCCTCTTGTACAGACCCTCTATATACTCCTCCCACCTTTCAGCTTTCCCTTCTTTGCTTAGCTTTGGTTTTGCAACTGAGCTCTTGATATTCATACAGCAGCTTCTCTTTGCTCCAAATGCCTATTTAATTTTACTGTATGCGGTATCTATATTTCCTCCAGTGATATATACTTCTACATTCTTACAGTTGTCCTCTAGCTATTCCTGCTTATCCATTTTGCACTTCCTGTCGATCTCATTTTTTAGACGTTTGTATTCCCTTTCGCCTGCTTCATTTTCTGTATTTATATTTTCTCCTTTCATCAGTTAAATTCAATACATCTTTTGTTATCCAAGTGTTTCTACTAGGCCTTGTCTTTTTTACCTATTTGAGAATCTGTCCTTCACTATTTCATTTCTGACGTAATATGCCTTGTAAATCCGCGAATGACTGGACTTGCCACAAACAGCAACCTAGACCTATCCTCCGTACTTTTCCCTTCGAGAATATTATTGACAAGCTCTGTTTCACTATACGGCAAACATAACGCTTACACTGTGCGGCTGATATCCCACACATATCGTTCTAATGGCTCCCCGTTTTGTTGTATCTGCCAGTAGTACTTTTGTACTAATTTCTGCACGCTTGTGGGTGTATATGAAGGGCTTATTTCAATAGTGGGACAAGTCCATTTTTGTTCATTCTGAGATATAGAGTCTTAAAGTTACATGAGCGCTGAAAAATCTGCAGTTGAGATACCAGAAATATTCAAGCATATGCTTCTTGCCAGATATGAACCTTTCTTTCTCTTTGTTTGGACCATTAATGTCGGAAGCATTATAGACAGAAAAATGGAGGTAATGGACTTGTACCACTATTGAAATAAGCCCTTCATATATGGCTTACACAAATACTTCCGATATTCACTAATGATATGCAGCACTGCTGTAGCTGTATTGGCATACTCCATTAACAGCGCTGTACACGTTAGATATAGCAACTTATGAACTGCTGTTCTCTCAAGCCACAATATTCATCTTGGTCTTGTAATTCGACAAGGAACCACAACAACTGCTGAATCTGTGCTAAAGCGTGGACCGACAATTTTCTGCTCCCTTGTAACAACCCAAGTAAAGGATTAGGTAACCGAGCAAACAAGTCACTGCACTCTCGATCTGTTATGCACCCTTGGCTCACCTCCCTATCAGACTACCGTGTTCAGTTTTCCTTCCAATAGTATCTGAGCGCTTCACTTCTCATTTCACCCCTTGCCACTGTTCGCGGGGCTCCCCCATTCGGAAGTTCGAGTCCTCCCTCGGGCATGGGTGTGTGTGTTTTCCTTAGCGTAAGTTAGTTTAAGTTAGATTAAGTAGTGTGTAAGCCTAGGGACCGATGACCTCAGCAGTTTGGTTCCATGGGAACGTACCACAAATTTCCAAATTTTCTCATTTCCCTCCTAGACTGGGGCTGACATTTCCTCAATAAGTACGTTCCAAGACGGCAGAGATTTGTTCCTGTAACTCGTGTATCTGTTTACTCATTCGCTCACTCCCTTGGATACAACGCAGTTCGCTCGACCTATTCAAATAAAGCGTTATTTGGGCCTTCAAAAGCCTTCCTTGCGCACGGGAGGATTCCTCTAGTTCAAATTCAATTGGCTCTAAGCACTATGGGGCTTAACATCTGAGGTCATCAGTCCCCTAGGCTTAGAATTACTTAAACCTAAGTACATCACACACATCCATGCCCAAGGCAGGATTCAACCTGCGACCGTAGCAGCAGCAAGGGCCCAGGCTGAAGCGCCTAGAACCGCTCGGCCACAGCGGCCGGCTCCTCTAGTTCAAAAAAAAGACACAACCGATAGTATTTCTGCTACAACTGATTCAGTTATGCCTACAGCCACACTCACCTGAATCGGATGCGTCGGTGTTATGACAAGAGGATGGTGCAATAGTTCCTTCAACATCTACAGCTGGTCGGTCATCTGCAACCCAAGGGTCTCGCACCTCCTAATTCTAAGTTATTCTTTCCTCAGGTGGCTGACACCAGGCACCTCTCTGTCAGTCATCCTAAAATGAACAAATCACAACTAATACATATGTTCCAAATAATCTAATAAATAAAAATTACCCATAAGCAAAAGCTACCACACTCTATTACCATTGTGTACCAGTGCTTAGAGAAAGTGAAAGGGATGGTTGACTATGAAGGTCATTCTTAGATACTTTTATTAAAACAAAAAAAGGCCAATTATTTTCAGGTGTAGTTCCTTGAGGAAAACAGCTGAATGCAAGATACCTGAGAAGGCCCAACGCCCGCCTTTAACAGTAATTTTAATATTAAATCAATGATTAGCCTCAACGGCCACCTTTAAACAATAAGCTCTGGGTTTCCCTCGAAAATACCAAAAAAAATTAAAACTGTGTAAATGATTAAACTGAATGGCCACCTAAAAGAAACAGCAAGTTCAAGGATTGTCCACTATTTATCGAGAAAATTAAGAATTGAGTTTAATGACAAAGAACACAAGGCGTTAGCCACTGATCATTAAAATTTTGGCAGTTTAGAGTCAAATGATTGGGCGTTACGCCCTCCTTAAGAGAAGTTTCTGATCAAGACCGGTGAAGAAATGCATTACTTTAAATCATTTGCATCCCAGAAGTATACCGATTATGCCGGATAAAGAATTTTTTATTGTGGAAGTATTTTAGAAGTTACATAGTGTTGAATGCAACCGTGCACCGACCGAAATATAGGTAACTGTGCTCGATGAATTAGTTGAAGAAAAGACTTGGTCAGTATACGAATTTCCGTCCAATGAATATTTTCTTAAAAGATGCATCGGTGCCAACACACGACAGCTTCAACGCGTGCTTTGTATACTAGTAGCGAAACACCTTCATTGCAGGGCAAAACCGGTTGAAACAGCAGCGTATCTAAAAACTAAACTCCGTTCAAACAAGCCTCGGAATAACCAACGGTACCAGCCGACCGCCATGTCAACCGCAGACGATACTTGTCACCGATGCGGATATGGAGGGGCATGTGGTCAAAATATGGTTCAAATGGCTCTGAGCATCATGGGACTTACCATCTGAGGTCATCAGTCCCCTAAAACTTAGAACTACTTAAACCTAACTAACCTAAGGACATCACATCCATGACCGAGGCAGGATTCGAACCTGCGGCGGTAGCGGTCGGACGGTTCCAGACTGAAGCGCCTA
This sequence comes from Schistocerca piceifrons, assembly GCF_021461385.2. Classification (NCBI taxonomy): domain Eukaryota; kingdom Metazoa; phylum Arthropoda; class Insecta; order Orthoptera; family Acrididae; genus Schistocerca; species Schistocerca piceifrons. Next base: position 306,411,212 of record NC_060140.1, read on the forward strand.
GGACCGCTCGGCCACACTGGCCGGCTAATAATATTCTTCAGTGTAAGAAGTGCTCTAGAGCCTCGGCAGATTAACCGATTCATTTTATTTTTTAAATGAAAGATAATTAAATTTGGAATACTTTTTATTAACATTTCAACTTAGAAAAATATGTCAAGAAATATGTGCGTTTTTCAAATAACTTCCGTTCTTTCGAGGTATTTTTCAAAACTCCGTAGCGATGGCCTCCAAAATTCATCCTAATTTAAGAATATTCTATGTTTATGATTTTAAGAAATAGCCTTGAGTCTGCACAACGCTGCGCGCAAACCACGAAGTGCCGCGATACATATACTTTGACAAGGGCTGCCGCTGTCATTTTTAATTTGTTATGAGGTAAAAAATTGTTTCATACACGAATGTATATGCACTACTGGCCATTAAAATTGCTACACCAACAAGAAATGCAGATGATAAACGGGTATTCATTGGACAAATATATTATACTAGAACTGGCATGTGATTACATTTTCACGCAATTTGGGTGCATAAACCCTGAGAAATGTACCCAGAACAACCACCTCTGGCCGTGATAACGGCTTTGATACGCCTGGGCATTGAATCAAACAGATCTTGGATGGGGTGCACAGGTACAGCTACAGCTGCCCATGCAGTTTCAACACGATACCACAGTTCATCAAGAGTAGTGACTGGCGTATTGTGACGAACCAGTTGCTCGGCCACCATTGACCAGCCGTTTTCAATTGGTGAGAGATATGGAGAATGTGCTGGCCAGGGCAGCAGTCGAACATTTTCTGTATCCAGAAAGACCCGTACACGACCTGCAACATGCGGTCGTGCATTATCCTGATGAAATGTAGGGTTTCGCAGGGATCGAATGAAGGGTAGAGCCACGGGTCGTAACACATCTGAAATATAACTCCCACTGTTCAAAGTGCCGTCAGTGCGAACAAGAGGTAACCGAGACGTCTAACCAATGGCACCCCATACCACCACGCCGGGTGATACGTCAGTTTGGCGATGACGAATACACGCTTCCAATGTGAGTTGAATACACCATCGCAGGCGCTCCTGTCTGTGATGCAGCGTCAAGGATAACCGCAGCCATGGTCTCCGAGCTGATAGTCAATGCTGCTGCAAACGTCGTCGAACTGTTCGTGCAGATGGTTGTTGTCTTGTACACGTCCCCATCTGTTGACTCAGGGATCGAGACGTGGCTGCACGATCCGTTACAGCCATACACATCAGATGCCTGTCATCTCGACTGCTAGTGATACAAGGCCGTTGAGCTCCAACACGGCGTTCCGTATTACCCTCCGGAACCCACCGATTCCATATTCTGCTAACAGTCATTGGATCTCGACCAATGCGGGCAGCAATGTCGCGGTACGATAAACCGCAATCGAGTTAGGCTACAATCCGACCTTTATCAAAGTCGGAAACGTGATGGTACGCATTTTCCTCCTTACACGAGGCACCACAACAACGTTTCACCAGATAACGCCGGTCAACTGCTGTTTGTGTATGATAAATCTGTTGGAAACTTTCCTCATGTCAGCACGTTGTAGGTGTCGCCACCGGCGCCAACGTTGTGTGAATGCTCTGAAAAGCTAATCATTTGCATATCACAGCATCTTCTTCCTGTCGTTTTCTGTACCACGTCATCTTGGTGGTGTAGCAATTTCAGTGGCCAGTAGTGTATAATAAAATGGTAAGGCCACCATTTTAATGAAAACAGTCCCTGAATAAAAATTCTAAAAGTGATCCATTTTTTGTGACTCTCGGCCAGTCCCTCCACTAAAGAAATAGGAAGTTCCGATAAATGCTATCCTAACAGACAAGCTTAACTTACACATTTACAAACATGGAGGTTGCATACAGCAACCAGCTGACAAGAAAGTATCCTTTCCGGATTCCTCCTGGATTCCTGACAACTGCCTCAGGACCCCTGTTGACATGCTATGCAAAGGACCCCACTATAGCCTGTAAGACTTACAGCTAGCCGGCCATAGTGGCCGAGCGGTTCTAGGCGCTACAGTCTGGAACCGCGCGACCACCACGGTCGCAGGTTCGAATCCTGCCTCGGGCATGGATGTGTGTGATGTCCTTAGGTTAGTTAGGTTTAAGTAGTTCTGAGTTCTAGGGGACTGATGACCTCAGCAGTTAAGTCCCATAGTGCTCAGAGCCATTTGAACTTACAGCTAGCAACAGAGGCGAAATCGTTACTGTCAACAGCGGCGACGACCGGTCACCTGCCCTATTGTGGCCATATCAGTTCGGCGCAGAAGTCGTTCCGTCCACCAAGTGCCTAATTGTTCCATTGTGCGCGGTGGTCGCCCAACCTCTGACGGCCAGGGGCCATTCTGCGCGGCAGACGCGAGATTTGAAGTTGTGCAGCCGGCATCCGCGGATCGGCGTTGTGTCCATCACGGCACACGTACCACCCCGGATGAGTTCCGTCTCTTATTAATTTATTTCACAATATGTCTCAATTGCTGCTGATACTATTTCTTTGAATTTAAGACACAAAGTATGCGTTCGGAACGATTTGGAGTGGAATGATCATGTAAAATTAATTGTTGGTAAGGCGGGTGCCAGGTTGAGATTCATTGGGAGAATCCTTAGAAAATGCAGTCCATCAACAAAACAGGTGGCTTACAAAACACTCGTTCGACCTATACTTCAGTATTGTTCATCAGTGTGGGATCTGTACCAGGTAGGGTTGACAGATGAGATAGAGAAGACCCAAAGAAGAGCGGCGCGTTTCGTCACAGGGTTATTTGGTAACCGTGATAGCGTTACGGAGATGTTTAGCAAACTCAAGTGGCAGACTCTGCAAGAGAGGCGCTCTGCATCGCGGTGTAGTTTTTTCTCCAGGTTTCGAGAGGGTACGTTTCTGGTTGAGGTATCGAATATATTGCTTCCCCCTACTTATACCTCCAGAGGAGATCACGAATGTAAAATTAGAGAGATTCGAGCGCGCACAGAGGCTTTCCAGCAGTCGTTCTTCCCGCGAACCATACGCGACTGGAACAGGAAAAGGAGGTAATGCCAGTGGCACGTAAAGTGCCCTCCACCACACACCGTTGGGTGGCTTGGGGAGTATAAATGTAAATGTAGATGTAGAAAGTTTGTAAGAAATGGTGACTAACTCTGAGAATGTCATCAAGTGATTTTAACCTGCTTTTTTAAACAGCTCTATTTTATTTTTGGTGGCTCTGAATGTTACGGTATTCAGTCTCGCTACAACCACCTGTATCCGTCATGATACTCCCTATTTGCTCAGGATTATTTGTTTGTTAGGCGTCGAGTATATTTTAGAAAGCATTAAAACTTGAATGGGCAACTGAACTAATTTCTGAAAATAATTTTCGGAGAAAGCACTTAGTACAATCTCGGACGAATTACTAACCCTATCAGGGCCTTTAAACATTTATTTTCGACCACATATCGAGGGTACAGGGAAGTCACCACCAGCTGTAACTGTATGAGCGAGGACCTATTTGAGATGATATGTTTTCTTTGAATCTTTCAGCAACTGTATCACCTGAATCAGAGGATCGGTAAATGGAACCAGTTATTAATTTATTGCGGTTGTCAAGTATTACCTCTACCTCGTATCTCACAGGAACGGACCCCAAGGAAAAAATAAATCTTCAAATTCCAACAATAGCTCCATGTTCATTCTGTCTACTCCCTTTAGATACTCCACCTTTTTACGCACTGCAGTCTTAGTGACAACTTCTGGCTGCCCATTACTTACATCTTCTGTGCACCAGTCCTTCTCTTCCAGAATGTCCAAACATGCTACCGACATCCCCTTCGTCAACTACTCTTCTTTGGCGCCAAAATTATCTAGATTCGTGAGTACTACCTTCCCACAATTTCCCTCCTGTACGCATACAATACTCCTTTTAACAAACAAAAAACAACTCGCTTAATCCACCATATTGTTCCCTTGCAGTAGCCCTGTTGTACACAACAAGTCGACAGGTACGTCTGTCTCCACACCCTCCCAAAGCGACTTTTTTTTTAATTTCTTTATTTCATATCATAATAATTATACAATAATGACCCACCACCTTAGTGATTAGTGGGTCCTATATTTCTAAATTTACAATAGCAGCTTTAATATTTTTCTTAACTACAGACAGTTCTACGATCTCTACTAGGCAGACTACTTCTAGTTTACTAGCTAACATAATTTCTAGTTACTACGACTGGTTAATACTAACTGCCTGCAGCGTTACAAGTGTGCCAGTTTTAATAATATAAACCTACTTAGATGCCTTGCTCATAGAGCTAATCCCTATGAGCAAGCCCCTGGCACAGGGCAGGCAAGGGTTAATTTATCGCTGCAGGTTCCTAACTTACTATCCTATTCTAATTAACTAAATCTAATTCTTATTCTATGTCATAATCGGTGCGTTTTCTTCATTCGGGATCGCCCCAGTCCCGCTAGTCCCGGTCGTGGCGGATTCCAACTGTAAAGTCGACCTATCCACGAACGGGCGGTACGGGATTGGGGCAATGGTCGCGTTCGGTGTTGTCTACTTATTTAAGCTTGAAGGTCTCTCAGAAAAGTTGTCAATACTTTTCGTGAAACCTCGTTTGCTAGCGTATTCAGTGTCTGAAATGTCTCTTCCCGTCTTAAAAGGTCATAGGTGTTTGTGCTTGGTAGTTGTCGTCTCAATGTCCCGGCTACATCATCGAAAAGGGGGCACTCGTAAACCACATGGTCGGGAGTACCCTCCGGTGCGCCACAGTCGCACGCAGGCGTCGCCCTTTTCCCAAACCGACAAAGATAAGTCGGATAGGGGCCATGACCGGTGAGAAAGTGGAACAATCCCCGAGTTGGCTCGAAGTACTTCATTTTCAGTCTGTCCTTTACATCTGGTAGGAACTGAAAGGTTCTTCTACCAGTTTCATCCGACTCCCATATTACCTGCCACAGATCTACCCCTCTTTCCCTAATCTCCCCTTTTTCCCTGACTGGTGCCCCCATAATTTCCTCTACCTTGGTGATATCACCCTTTTTGGCCCAGTACCACGCAGCCTGTTCCCTAATCTTTATATCTAGGGGACAGAGCCCCATTATGATTAACAGGGCTCCCCCTGGAGATGTTCTGCATGCTCCCACGGACCTTAATATCATGTTCCTTTGTACTCTTCTCACCGTCACAGCAGGCACCACCCTCGTGAGCCTGTGAGCCCAGACTCCCGAGCCGTAACCCACTATTGACGTCAGTATGCTGTTATGGTAGAGTTTGATTAAATGAGGCGGGAGATGGAATCTCTTATGTCCTATGGAAATTAGATTGTTTAGTAATTGTAGTGCTTTCTGGGTTACGGTTTCTATGTGCTTTGCAAAATTCCACCTTTCGTCGATGATGATTCCCAAGTAGCGTGTTTCTCGTCTCCGAAGAACGGGCGTACCGTCAGTTCTCACAGTCGGGTTTCTTATTAACTGTCCTTTAAGTAGTAGGTAGGTCGACTTCGATGATGAGATAGTCATTTTGGTCTTTCGGCACCATAGTTGTAATTTGTTTATTGCTCCCTCTATTTTCGGTTCTATGTCCTTGCGACTTCGGCCGCCGACCAGCAGGAGGAGGTCGTCAGCGTAGGCTATCACCTCTAGCACATCTTCGCTCTGTTGCAGGCTATCCAGAAGAGGCTCCATGTGGATGTCCCAAAATAGGGGACCCAACACGGAGCCCTGGGGGCAACCCTTGGTGATAGTTTTCCGGACATATCCGCTAGGGGATGATAGCTGTACCTCCCGATCTTCACAATAGCTCCTCAAACACCCATATAGCAGCCCTGGGCACTCCTTCTCCCGAAGGCAGGAGAAGACCGAAGGCCACCACAGGTTGTCGAAGGCGCCACTGATATCCACCATGATGCCAACAACATACTTACACGGGGCTGAGCCACAGACCTCGGCCGCCAGGGCGATTGCATCAGATGCCGATCGCCCCGACCTAAAACCGAATTGCCTGTCGCTCATCCCGTGCAGCATGCGGTGAGCAGTCAGTCTATCCGCTAATAACTTTTCCAGAATTTTGCCAAAGCCGTCCAGCAGGCAGATGGGCCTGTAGGATTTGGCCTCTGCAGGGTCCTTCTCGGGGCCTTTCTTGATAATCACCACGTTTGCAGCTTTCCATATTTTTGGAAATTTGCCTTGCCTGAGGCATGCGTTGAAAATATGTGTAAGTGGTGCAACTAGCTGTGGGGCTAAGAACTGCACCACCCCCGCCACAATGCCGTCTGGCCCGGGGGCTTTTCCTTTCTTTAAAGTCTTGATATGAGCAGCAACTTCCTCCTCAGAGAAGGGGAGGACCGCCACGTCATTTGCATACCTATGAAGGTCTTCATCTCGTAGTTGGCACTGCTCTTCGGTGTCGTCATTTCCATCATCGTCAGGCAACAGCGACCGGAGGAGGACCTCAGCAGTTTCCTGCCAGGATTCCGTCATCCCGTCCCCGTGCCTGAGCGATGATATCATTGTTGGGGAGCGGATCTTCTCCCTTACCAATCTATATGGCACGCCCCAAGGATCAAGGGCCAGCTGATTGGTTACAAAATTTTCCCAACTAGTTATTCTGGTCTTTTGTAATTCTTTTTGGAAGTTGTCTTTTGCCTCCCGGTATAACTGCAGCCATCTTTGCTTTTCCCACCAGACGACACTGCGCTGGTAGTGCTTCCTCAGTCTCCTGACAGACTGTCGTAGTTCTTGTAGTTCGGCTGACCATGGTGCCGGTGTGGCCGCCACTGCTCTCCTCCTGGTTGGTACGTCCGCCTTAATCGCCCTTGTTATTGCATGTACCAGCCCTTCGGCTCTGTCGTCCACGTTGAAGTCCTGTCGTGCATCTCCTTCTGGTAATGGAGGAATGTCGCACTCTCTGGCTAGGCGTTCCCAATCTGTTTTTCTAAAATTCCATTGCACCTCCCACCCCATGGCCCAGCGGCACTCTCTGTCTCCAACAATAAAGGTGATTAGATTGTGATCGCTAGTGGTGGCATTGTCTTCCACTCTCCACTCTTGGAGTATGTTCACTGCGTTTGGCGTGAGCAAAGTCACGTCAATGTTGGTGCCCTGTCCTCCTCCAGCTACGTAGGTTGGGGGATTACCTGGTCTGTTTGCCACCACTAGTTGAAGAGCCATTATCATTTCTTCTGCTTTTGCACCATTTTCATCCCTTGTGCCACTGTACCATAGGGGGGATTTGGCGTTAATGTCAGCTGTCATAATGATTTTGCGCCCCCGCAACGCCGTGACCACACTCACTAGATGATCTATGTGTTGTTCGATTCTATCACCGTACTGAAAGTACATGTTAATAATGATAACAATCCCAGCAGGAGATTGTATCTCCACGACGTTGCAGTGACTGTTGGAGAACTGTGACAAGGGTGTTGCACGCAGTGCAGCGTTAGTTATCAGAATGGCCGCTCTGGGGATGTCCCCACTGCTAACAGTTTGCCATGTTGCGGCAGTGAACGCAACTTTTCCAGCCAGAGAGTACGGCTCCTGTAAACAGAGTATGTCCAGTCTCTTTTCCACCACTTCCTTTCGGAGCTCCTGCATCACTAGTCGACTGTTATGAGTGTTGAGTTGTCCGACTTTTATTCTGGTCGTCATGGAAAGTAGGTATGTATGTGGTCATGTGGCCAGGTTTTATTCCAGTCATATGCCAGTCGTCCGTGTGCTATCACTGATTGATGATAAATGTCATCCAGGTCAAATTTCTCTCCTCGTCTTTCAAACAAAAAAAAAATTGGTTCAAATGGCTCTGAGCACTATGGGACTCAACTGCTGTGGTCATCAGTCCAATAGAACTTAGAACTACTTAAACCTAACTAACCTAAGGACATCACACACATCCATGCCCGAGGCAGGATTCGAACCTGCGACCGTAGCAGTCGCACGGTTCCGGACTGCGCGCCTAGAACCGCGAGACCACCGCGGCCGGCTCTTTCACACACTTTTTTGAGTAGGTCCCGCAGTGCTTCGAAGTCAGTGGGGAGGTTCACCGACTTTAATTGTATTCTGTCCACAGCCTCCATCACCGAGAGGGTTACCCTTCGTCCGTACTCATGTCCTACTCGGACCACATGACGTAAGGCAGTGGTCAGGGTAGTCGGCTGCTCCAGTCTAGCTAATTGCATGGTGTACTCAAGGTTTGGGTACATCCTCACCGGGTCCACGGGTGGCAACCTAACCACCGGGCTATCTTTGGTGTTGGAGTTGGCGGTGGAGGTCGTTATCGTGCTTTCCTGGACGGGTTTTGCAGCTATATCTGTCACTACCATAGGATGCTCTTGCCGTTGTAGATTTTTAATCGGCAGCGTGTCCCGGCATTGGGAGGAGGGTGCTCTAACCTCTGAGCTCAGTTTGGATGCCAATGTCCCTGGTGGGGGACTCAGTTTGTATGGATTTGTCGACTGTTGGTACGTCGGCGCTGATAAGCGACTTCAGGAAATTCCTGAATCTACTCGCTCTCATAGCATCCCTCCTCCTTTTGCTCGGGGATTTATGCTTTGGCATCCTGCATGGTATGCCGTTTTCAGCCATAGTCGATTCGAGATATAAGTCTTTGTTCGAGCATCCTGTAGGTAGGGCAGTTTCGTCCTGTGGCTCCACAGGACTTCTTGCCACGACTCTTGTACGGGATGCAGACACCTGTGGCCTTACAGTCTTTCCGGGTGTGTCCGTTATCACCGCATTTTGAGCAGGCCGACCCCCTGGTGCAGTGGCTCAGGATGTGGTCCAAGTCGCCGCAATCATGGCAACGAGGTACCACGATGTAATCTTTAGCATTTATAGCGTGGAATCCCACGTATAGTCTGCCCAGTATTGTTATTTTTCTCCACATTGTTGCGGAGACCTCGGTGACGTGATGTACGACATCACGGTCCCGAGGACCCGTCTTAAATCTTAGTTTGTTTTGAAATTCATTTTCATTTATATCCTCAAAGTTTTGTTTTCTGATTGCCTCAGACAGTTCCTCATTTGTCATTACAGTAGGAACGTCATACAATATGACCAAGGGGTTCCTCTTTTTTTGGGGGTTCGCATTTTACTACTGCGTTCAATTTAGGATTTTCAAGAAGTTTGTTCTTATCCTCTTCAGACGCAACTTCGACAATCACCGAGTTGCGGCTTGGTTTGACACGTTTTATCTTTATTTTATCTTTTACTGGGTCATTTGTAGTGGTCAAAAGTTCCTGGATCCTTTTGACGCTCGTATCTTTTCCAGGCAAAGTCCTAAGAAAGACTGCCGTCTCCTGTTTCTTTGTCGCCCTGTCTATTGCCTCTTTTGTATTACTTTGTCTGGTGGGGGCTTGTGCAGCCACCGCCGCCCAGGTCTTGCTTGGTTGTTGTTGCTGTTGTCTCATCCGGGTGTTTTCTTTCTCCAGCTCCTCTACTCTTCCTTCCAATTTAGCATGAGCAATTGCCCATGCAGCCAATTCGTTTTTTATCTGTAAGGTTGCTGCCTGGCTTATTTCCCCCCTTTTGATACTTTGTTCCAGGAGCAACGTAATTTTGGAATGCCTCTGCATTACTGAAAAGTCCTCCTCTGCCTGTCCCGCCTCGTCCTGTGGAGAGGGATCAGGCGCAAAAGAAGCTCTCGAAGGCGCACTAATATCACTCGTCTCTGATGTCGCCATGATGTACGAGTGATGAGAAGAAGTGGGAGCCCGTCTCTTACCCCGGACCGGCTCCTCTGGCATGGGGGGGGGGGGGGGGGGGGGGGTGGGAGATTCTTGCAGCTCGCCCACCGACCTCGCCCCTAGGTCAAGGGCACTTCAGAGCTGCTGGGTTCAGCGCACCGTCACCAGTGCACTGGTCCCCCTCGGTGACTCCGTCATCGACGATTTCACGCGACGCTCCTCGGCAAGTGCACCCCGCACTCCGGAGAAGCGGATGCACCCCTCGCCCTTCGCCGCCTACTTGCCCGAGTTTCCACCACTTGGCCGAAGACCCACTCCTACTCAGGTGGCGGGCCGGTCCCCCAGACGTTCGGCGGTCTGGACCCATCTAACCTGGCCCAGGCGATGTCACCACCTCCTGGGTTTGGCAGAACACGCCCCGGTTACCCAGGGGCGCGGCGAAGCACCCTTGCCGATTCGCGCCGCGATCCCACGCCGACAAACGAGATCGCCGGCATGCAGAGCACCTGCTGGACTGTGCCCTGCGAACAGAAAGGGACTGGTGTTCGGTCCCTCGACACAGCTCCCCCTGTGCCACGCACCCTTCGCTTTCGCATCGGGTTGGGTCGCAGCTCTCCCTTTTGTCGCAAGGCAGAATGCCGAGCTTAACGTCTGGCACCACGGGAAGGCGGAAAGAGCCACTTGGGAAGGAGAGCCTATGAGAGACGCATCACTTCCCCTGTGAGGACTGCCGCCGCACACCCGACTGGAAAGCGATACGCCCCAGTGCGAGTTTCCGTGCCTTACGTCGCGCCGGCAACGGGCAGGCCCGCGCCGTCAAGCGACTGACCTCACGCCAGACTCCCAAAGCGACTTTGGTGTGCCACCTGGCACACAGTCATTTGCCTCAAGCCACATTTGTATGTGGTTTACTGAATTGTTCAATACGATAAGTGCAGCTCGCGACAGCTCTACATCAGGAAAAATCTTCCCCTTGCTGGTGTGTTTTCCCACTAAGTTCCACATAAACCGAAAGTCAATTTTGATAGAAAAGGTCCAACCCCAGGATCATCTGTAACCCTCCCTTACGCGAATCACTATATCCACACAGTACTTAAACCGAACTTCCTCTACTTGAAGAGTTATCTCCAGTGACCGCAGTGGTTTTACATGACTATCTCCCAACCCACGCAACCTATGGTATGGTGGGTTCTTTAGTATCCCAGCCAGTAGACGCCGAGGTGGATGCAGAGGAGCTGGTGTAGGTGTCGCAGCAGAACATTACAAAACGCTGCCGTGGAGTGGATGTGCAATGTGTGGCATGGGCAGAATCACTGACCAAGTCGGCCGGCCGGTGTGGCCGAGCGGTTCTCGGCGCTTCAGTCTGGAACTGCGCGACCGCTACGGTCGCAGGTTCGAATCCTGCCTCGGGCATGGATGTGTGTGATGTCCTTAGGTTAGTTAGGTTTAAGTAGTTCTAATTTCTAGGGGACTGATGACCTCAGATGTTAAGTCCCATAGTGCTCAGAACCATTTGAACCATTTGAAGTGACCCAGTCGTCGCGCGGGATTAGGCGAGCGGTCTCAGGCGCTGCAGTCATGGACAGTGGGGCTGGTCCCGGCGGAGGTTCGAGTCCTCCCTCGGGCATGGGTGTGTGTGTTCGTCCTTAGGATAATTTAGGTTAAGTAGTGTGTAAGCTTAGGGACTGATGACCTTAGCAGTTAAGTCCCATAAGATTTCACACACACTGACCCAGGTGTTTCCCTGCCCGCAGCAATAAGCCTGGCCCAGCAGATCTAACAATTTCAACGTCCGCGAACCATGCCTTAGCCTTGAGCAACGCTCGTTCCATGAGCACCATTGTCAGCCGTTCACACTAGTCGCGTGTTGTGTTTTCCTCCATGCTCGTTCTTTACACAGTGTTCAGACCCTCTGCTTCCCTGTAGATTAACTTTATGACGAGATTCGTTCCCTCTTCCAGTGTTCAGCTCCCTGGCATGCTGCTGAGCAACTTTTGGTTAGCCGAGTTTCATTCACGCCGACAGTGTCGATTTCACGTCGTAGACAAGTCCCATGCCGATACCAAAGTGGTGACGTAGGATGTTCCAATGCGAGTGATATATTTTTTTTCTCTTGTAGTGTTAAATTGTCCACCACGGGCTTGGCGTTTTTGCCGTTTTGGAAGGGGCAGTTGTGCCTCCAGAAACAGCAGTGAAAGCTGCAGCAGGGGCAAATGCACGAACTGCGCGAACAGATTGTGAAATTTCTAAGTACTCTTGCCGCGCTGACAGTGGACAAGGCGCCAGCAGACAAGAATTCTTCCTTGCCGCTCCCGCCACCCCCAACGCCTCCGACGCCGTTAATCAGCTTCGAAGAGGCTAAAGAGTAGTGGGTGATTTACCTGCGCCGGTTCTTCCTACACTCCAGGTAAGGTGTATCGTCGTCCCAGTTGATAAGACTGCCTTGTTATAGTCCAGTACAGCAGGTTTATAGGAAGTTATACAGAATTTTAAACTCCTAACCAGTCCTGAGAAACGTACCTTTGATGATAAAATCTTCGCGGGCTTCCAGCCACGTCAGGTGGTGGCATTTTAACCACCTGACGTGGGCAGAAATCCGAGAATATTTTATTGACTCATATCGCTGCGAGACCATGCGGTCATAATTACCTTTGATGAAAAATAAAATTTTCACGCTGCAGCGGAGTGTGCGCTGACATCAAACATACTGGCAGAGTAAAACTCTGTGTCGGACGGAGAATCGAACTCGGGATCTTTGCCTTTCGCGAGCAAGAGCTCTACCATCTTTTTTCTTTCCTTTTTTTATCTCATTTTATTCGTTACTTTTCGTTGCATTTACTCGGGGTGGACGTCCCATGATGCTTGTTGAAGTTCATCGTTCATCCATTAGCTCAGGTTTTTTATTACAAAGGGCAGCTAACCCTCCGACAGTACACGCTAAGCTACCGCGCCGACGAACCATCTGAGCTATACAAGCACGACTCACGACCTGTTCTCACAGCTTTTCCGTCGGTGCCTCGTCTCCTACCTTCCAAACTTCACAGAAGCTATCCTGCAGTCCTTGCAGAACTAGCACTCCGGGAAGAAAGGGTATTGTGGAGACATGTTTCCAGAATGAAATTTTCACTCTGCAGCGGAGCGTGAGTTGATATGAAACTTCCTGGCATATTAAAATGTGTGCCGGACCGAGACTCGAACTCGGAACCTTTGGGAAGATTGGAGGGTAGGAGACAAGGTATGGTCGGTATTAAAGCCGTGAGGACGGGTCGTGAGTCGAGCTTGGGTAGCTCAGATGATAGAGCATTTTCCCACGAAAGGCGAAGGTCCGAGTTCGAGTCTCAGTCCGGCACACGGTTTTAATCTGCCAGGAAGTTTCACCTTTCTCAATTGCTCAAGTTGTGTATCTGGGGCAGAGTTACAGTTTCATTAGTACCACAGACGCCCTGGTCAATGGGACGCGGCGTGGATCGCCGACTTCCAAAGTCTCTCATTCAAGTATCGTCTTGAATGTCACCATTGCGCTACCTTCCATGCGGATTCGCTAATTAGAAGCTTGATCGTCAGGATAGCACCCGACCTGGTATTTCAAACTAGGGCGCTGGTCTTGTCCGACCCTTCCACACCCAAAGTCGATAATATCATTGAATCACGTCAAGGGAAGTTCTGTTTGACAATTGGCAGGTGGAAGAGTTAGAAGGGCATGGCCCACAGAGCCCCGTGAGGTGAGACAAGTGGCCTCACCTTCCGCTGAGCCACAATGTGTTGATACCGCTAACGATTCGAGTGTAGTGACTTCATAGTCCTGCACACTTTGCCCACGACATTTTTCGGATTCCTTGTGTCGGTCTCCTTCTGCTCAATGGGCAATCTGCAATCCTGGCCTGATTTCTCACATGTAGATGCCATGTGTGGGGTCTGCCGCCAAACAAGTCATTTGTAAACAGTTTTTGACAATCAGCGATCTGCGTGACTGACTGAGTTTCAAGTACACATGGAAGCATTGGTCAGCCTTGTTAACTTAGATATGACCAGCTCTTGGGCTGCTATGCGCTGCAACAGCCACTCTGTCAGGTTGTGTCTTAAGTAGACAGTGTATCCCTTTAAGAGGGCAAATATCTGCACGTAACAAGAACGTAGAATAGCGACTTACGTTGTTGTTAGTAAATTTTCCATTGGCTCAATATTTTTTTTTTTTAATTAGATGCCTTTCCTGTTTTTGGCTTCCAGATAGTCGGCAAAGTACATTTAGTGTCCCAGTTGGTCTCCACCCAAGATTTAGACTTTTTACTATGGTCTTGCAACCAACTGTTTGACAATATCTTGGGACAGGCAGAAAATTTTAAGGTACATGTCTCCCTTTAGCCATCTGCAATTCTTAAGTTTTGTTGCCCCTACCCCATTCCCTTCCCCAAGGATGACAAAGTCGAGTCGAGTTTCAGTGCTGGAAGAACAAAAATGTCTCTGAACACTATGGGACTTAACATCTATGGTCATCAGTCCCCTAGAACTTAGAACTACTTAAACCTACCTAACCTAAGGACATCACACAACATCCAGTCATCACGAGGCAGAGAAAATCCCTGACCCCGCCGGGAATCGAACCCGGGAACCCGGGCGCGGGAGCTGGAAGAACCTTAGTGTCGTTTCTGCTATTTCATTGAGTTAGTGGTCACCCCTCTGTTGGTGATTCACAAGCCTGAAGGCGGCACGCTCCTTTGCAACAATTTTAAACGGATGATAAATGCACAATATGTTGGGAATGGGAACTCCAATACCATTCCGTGGCTGGAGGAGTTGCTGGCGAATTTGTCATGGGTCCAGTCTTTTTAAAACGTCGACTTCACAATTCAACCGGCAGTTGCCACTGAATGCCGATTCTTGACGTTTCTTAGTGTTTAGGCATTATCGGTTTACTCACTTGTCTTTTGGAACCTTGTCCGTGATTGGAATTTATCGACGATATTTGGAGCAGTTGATTCGGTACATTCCTAGCCACATGAACTACGTTGATGACATCTGTGTCACGGGCTGAATGCAAGAGGAGCAGTTGTGAAATCTGCAGGTGGTTTTCCAGAGCCTTCTAGAGAACAGCCTCATCTTTACATTTGAGCACGTCAAAGCCATTGCCAACCTGCGAGAACCCAGGAACACGACGGAACTCAAGACCTTTTTGAGCAAGATTCATATCATGGTAAATTCATACCCCAGACCGCACACATATGCCATCCTCTTACCCAGATCCGCCAAAAGGGCGTCAGATTTGTCTGATCTGCATATTGTCAATAGGCTCTTCAGTCCCTCAAACAGTGTTTGTTCTCTGTTTCCCGTTTGGCTTCTTTTATGCTGGATAAACCTCTAACCCAGGGCTGTGACGTGTCCCAAAAAGAATTTGGTGCCGTCTCGTCACATTGTAACCCAGACGGCAGCGAGCAGTCCATCGCTTACACATCAGAGAAGCTTCATGGAACGCACTGTAGTTATTCACAGGTGGAAAAAAGACGCAATGGCTATCGTTTCAGGAATTAAAAATGTTCACATTTTCTTGAATGTGGTGAAATCCCTATTGATCACTGACCACAAGCTGCTGGTTTCCTTATTCGGCCGTCATTCCAAACTGCTGGATAGTTTAAGGTGTCAGACAAATAACACACCTTACATTGAATTCCGGTTAAATCGATGTCACTCGACATAGTTACTTGAAAATGTACAAAGTCGAATAAAAAATCTGACATTTCATGAATATAAACCACTAACATTCAGACTACTAATTGCACGCAAGCAGTTTCCCAAAACCGAGCTACGAGACGCAGTTGTGAGGAAAGGAGAATTTTACGACAGCATTGCCTGTCCCATGTTTGCCCGAAACCTTCACAACGGGATATCCAGTGGGCACAACGAGACGCCGGAGCCACTACGCAGGCTGGTGGCAAAAGTTGCCCTTGTCTCTGCTTTTAACGACGACACTTCGGAAAGCTTTTCTGCAGGAACACGGCTGTAGATGAGAGGTAAACATCCGGAGAAATCCAACTCAAAACATTGGTGACTCACTGTAGCCATCTGTGTTAAAACTCGTGCGGAATAAGGCTGTTTGTCTTAGTATTACATAGAAGATGGTAAACTCTGCCCTAAGAAAGGTATGATGCATGTGATAGGCTTCAGAAACTCTACTGGGCGCAGTTATAACAAGTACGAATGCTCTGATTGGCCAGAAAGAAAACGCGTGGCCACCGGTTTTGATATAGGGAAATGCAGACAGAAAAATTCGCTCTTCTCTTGCAGCAAATCGTCGAGTGTTTGAACAAGGCGAGACGCCCCGTGCTGAGACGATTGCGAGAGTAATTATCTGAACAGTTGTTCACAGGCTCGTCTTAACTTTTCAAGAGTTAAACTGCAAAGTCTCCTAGTATGGAGAATTGCACCGAGCACTGACAAATTCAAATGGCTCCGAGCACTATGGGACTTAACATCTGACGTCATCAGTCCCCTAGAACTTAGAACTACTTAAACCTAACTAACCTAAGGACCATCACACACGCCCATGCCCGAGGCGGGATTCGAACCTGCGACCGTAGCAGTAGCGCGGTTCCGGACTGAAGCGCCTCGAACCGCTCGGCCACCACGGCCGGCGAGCACTGACAGTTAACGCTTGTGAGTGATGTATGCGCTATTCCAGCTAAATAACGTGTACCACGCCAATAAACTTAGCTAGGAAATAACTAGAAGTCTCGACTTCACTGAAGATGTAGGAAATGTATCTCACTGGTATTTAACAGTCGAGAGAGATTTAGAATAGAGTCTCGAGTTCACAGCTCGCGCAGACAGCAGCCACTGCCGCCGACGACGAAAAGTAAGCACGCTCACTCGCCCTACGCCAGCAAGTCATATGCAATTGACACTCAGAACTGCGGTCGTTTCCGTCCCTCCTATTTTTTCGTACATTCAACCATTACCTGTAGTTAAACATATTTGCAATTGTTGGGCTTAATTGAAGCAGAAACGCGAGATATCCGACCTAATGAAAAGGATTGACCATCCACTGCAGAGTGCTTTATACTCTGAAGTTATTGAATTGTTTTAATTGTACAGTTATATTTGCAGTGATATTTACGTATCCTATAGAAACCTCATTCAATTTTAGGTATTTTCATTGTGCATTGAAAGCTTAATTGATATCTCTGGCCCCAATTGTATTTAATTTGTTTGTGTTTTATCGACCTCCCAAACATGGTCATCAATCATCTTACTATTAAAGATCCTTAGAATAGTTAGGAATTTCACTTCACGGTTGTGAACACCCAATATCAATATTTTACCATCATGCGCATATCACAATTATTATGATTGGTATGTCACAAAGTCCTACTTAGACTAAAAAAATAAACCTTAATAACGAAAATCTAAGGTTTTCATTTGTTGCTAACATACAGTTAGACCTGAACCCTTGCACTAATTTCTGTTAGTGATAACGTTTCCTTTACAGAGAGTTTAGTGGAACCTACATTGAGATCATTGCCTTTTTACATCACTATTCCTACTGCTGCACTCTTCTGAACTCTGCCTGGTGAGCTGGTGTCTTCCTACAAATCCCTAAAATACTCACAGAGCGTTCTTGTGTAACTGTGGTAGGAAGATAAATCAGAATCTGTCTCACACACGTTAGAATAGGACTGCCCACAGATTGCAGAGGTGGAAGCTTTTCTTCTGTAATTATTCTCATGACGTTCGATACCGATCCATTGCCCAGGATGCAAAAGTTGATATGCTATAGCAATTGCTAGTGGGACTGCCTCCTGAATTAGACCAACAAAAGGCTCTCTTTTTCGCCTTGAATTATGCCTTCCAGTAAACCTTGCTGGATTGTCCTTTGATGGTGTGGGAGATCGTGCCCGCCATGGCCGACGACCTCCTTTTCCAAAAAATCGTTTGTCCTGTGCAGCTGGGGTGGCCTGTATGTGCTCTAACGGGAGCGGCTTCTCCTACATGATCGACTCAACATTGTCGAGGAGGGCCTCATGCCTGCCATGAAGGGGCAAAGCTGTCCAATTGTCTTCCCTCTGATGTTGCATCCTTGCATACTCCAATTGTTGCATGCATTACACGGGGTGTGACGCATATGAAGACTTTGGCCTGGATGGCGATCGATCCTGATACTGAACACCTTCTGCAGCCTCGGACAAAACCAGGCTAAGCCATTGCATCAGTTTTCTCTTCGGGCATCAATGTGCAAATCGACTTTGTAGGCCCTTGTTTGGGAAGCTTGTGGTTGTTGTTGGCCACTGCTTTGTCGAATTTCGCATACATCGCCAAACTGT
Organism: Schistocerca piceifrons; assembly: GCF_021461385.2. Lineage (NCBI taxonomy): Eukaryota > Metazoa > Arthropoda > Insecta > Orthoptera > Acrididae > Schistocerca > Schistocerca piceifrons. The sequence continues at coordinate 306,429,199 of NC_060140.1, forward strand.
CGTCCACAACGTCGATGAAAAATGTTCCATCAATGTCAGTCACTTTTTGGTATCGAATACTCGCTCCTTGCCCTCTTATCAGACAATGGTTGGCAATTTAAAGACATTTATCTAATGCCCTATTTCATGCAGCTTCTAAGTCGGAGGTGGAGTTCTTCATGCATATGTTCAAGACGCAAATGAAGAAGTCTGTATCCACTTTGACCCATGACGATGCCCTGTCGAGTTTCCTGGCTAGGTACCAAGTGTAGTCCGGTAGAATATATACAATGCACACCAACCACAGGGTCGTTCGGATCTCTTGTACCCCGATAGTGCCTTGGACCATCATGGCCTGCATGTTTTTCTCACACAGCTGACAACAGGGGTGGCTGCTGGGCGTATGGTGGGCAACAAAGGTGCATCTTGCAATAATTCAACAGCTCGGCTGCTGTAAGCGAAACCCTGAACTCACCAACTACCAGCAGCTGCTGCATTACTCCTGCACATATCCTACTGTCCCGACACCATAAACATTTATCCTCACAGATTTGCCCATAACATGTAAAATGATGGTGGCACTGAGCCTTAGTTCGTCAATGTTGAGGGTTTTGAAGTGAAGCAAAGGATTTTAGTGAAATATTTGTCCACGTCAGGTCTAATTGCAATATGAGATTTTTATAGTGACAGATGCAGCAAAAAGAGGATTGAAAACTGATTGAGTCTGAATTATTATTAGATACCCATACAGAAATAAGAAGAAAATAGGTCGAAGCTGTGACTGAATGATCATTAAATATTCTTGTTGAGTTTCCGTTAAGCAACAATATAGTCTCTGGGGGAGAGCAGAGAAAGGAACAACTCCGGAAAATTGGAAATGAGTTTATTAAACAGAGCAACCTAGGAAACTGAGAGGGAGCCGTGGATTAAAACATTGGTAACGAAAGTGTACGACAGACAGTTAAATAGATACATACATAGGAACAGAGGTAAAAAACGACCTGAACCAACTCAACATAACGGCAGACACAATAAACGACAGAATAAAATTCAGAAACATTATTAAGAAAAGTAAATTACATGAGATACAATGTGACAAACGAACAGGCGTAAGATGGACCAAAGAACGCAACCAAGACCACAGCCGGAAGATGAAAGAAATATGGGCAACCAAAAAGGCAATCAAGATGAAGTCGAAGACACAAAGCCGACAAGAAACATGGACAGAGGACCGGAAACAGAAACACAGCGAGCGAATGAGGGAAGTTTGGGCAGCAAGGAAGGCAGTAAAAGGCAATGGCCATGTAGTTTAGTCCACATGCGCTCTTTCAGGGCAAAACACCAATAATAATGATATAGGAACATCAATAAGACACGGTGGGTGTAACCTGTTTTCGTTAAATCTGGATTGGAATAAGTACGTTGACCTTTGTGGACGATACTTTATCTACAGCATTCATAAGCTGCCTAAAACGAGAAGAAGAGATAATGGTACCTTTGTATTTTTGTCTTTGGTACGCAGTTGGGGATCGCTGTAAAATGATGAAGGGAGCTGGTGATTTCTCTCTCAGGATCTCGATAAAAACACTGAAACCTGAAATAGGCTAAGTTACCGGACAAGACGCCGGAGATGTATTGCATAAGAATAGTGAATGGTATGTGGTGTCATCTGTTTCCTTTTTTCCGGGTATGATGATGGAACGGAACCAAGGTAAGTGAATATGTTTGTTTGTTGAGTCTGAGTGCATAAAGTTATCGCCTGCTACATTATTAGATGAGTGTCAGTGCACAGAGATGAACTCCAAATTGTGAGTTACGGATTTTTCTTAACAAATAAACTCTTTCCCATCGCTTCTTATTCCCTGTTGCCATTTCCAAACTAACATAAATAAACGACTGCTCATTTACTCTCTATAACACACTGAAGCGCCAAAGAAACTGGTATTGGCATATTCAAATAGTGAGATATTTCAACAGGCAGAAAACGGCGCTGCGGTCGATAGCGTCTATATAAGACAACAAGTGTGTGACGCAGTTGTTAGGTTGATTACTTCTGCTACAATGGCAGGTTATCAAGATTTAAGTGAGTTTGAACTTGGTGTTGTAGTCGGCGCACGAGCGATGGGACACAACATGTCAGAGGTAGTGATGGATTTTCCTGTGCGGACATCTCACGAATGTGCCGGGAATGTCAGGAATCCGGTAAAACATCAAATCTCCGACATCGCTGCGGCCGGAAAAAGATCCTGCAAGAACGAGACCAACGATGACCGAAGTGAATTGTTCAACTTGACAGAAGTGAAACCCTTCCGCAAATTGATGCAGATTTCAGCGCTGAGCCATCAACAAGTATCAGCGTGGTAACCATTCGACAAAACATCATCGGTATGGGCTTTCGGAGCCGAAGGCCCACACGTATACCCTTGATGACTCCGCGGCATAAAGCTTTACGCGTCGCCTGGGCCCGTCAACACTGACATTGGGCTGTTGATGACTGGAAACATGTTGCCTGGTCGGACGAGTCTCGTTTCAAATTGTATCGAACGGATGGATGTGTATGGGTATGGAGACAAGATGATGAATCCAGGACCCTGCGTGTCAGAAGGGCACTATTCAAATTGGTGGAAGCTCTGTAATGGTGTGGGGCGTGTGCAGTTGGAATGATAGGGCCCCCTGATACGTCTAGATAGGACTCTGACAGGTGACACGTACGTAAGCATCCTGTCTGATCATCTGCACCCATACATGTTCATTGTGTCTAGAATGGATTTTTCACTCTACAGCGGAGTGTACGCCGTTATGAAACTTCCTGGCAGATTAAAACTGTGTGCCGGACCGAGACTCGAACTCGGGACCTTTGCCTTTCGCGGGCAAGTGCTCTACCGTCTGAGCTACCCAAGCACGACTCACGCCCCGTCCTCACAGCTTTAATTCAGCCAGTACCTCGTCTCCTACCTTCCAAACTTCACAGAAGCTCTCCTGCGAACCTTGCAGAACTAGCACTCCTGGAAGAACGGATATCGCGGAGACATGGCTTAGCCACAGCCTGGGGGATGTTTCTAGAGCACTTGCCCGCGAAAGGCAAATGTCCCGAGTTCGAGTCTCGGTCCGGCACACAGTTTTTATCTGCCAGGAAGTTTCATGTCCATTGTGCATTGCGACGGACTTGGGCAATTCCAGTAGGACAATGCTACACGTCCAGAATTGCTAAAGAGTGGTTCCAGGAACACTCTTCTGAATTTAAACACTTCCTCTGGTCAGCGGACTCCCCAGACAAGAACATTTTATTGAGAATATCTGGGATGCCTTCAACGTTCTGTTCAGAAGAGATCTCCACCCCCTCATACTCTTACGGATTTGTAGACAGCCCTGCAGGATGCATGGTGTCAATTGCCTCCAGCACTACTTCAGACATTAGTCGAGTCCATGCCACGTCGTGTTGCGGCACTTTTGCATGTTAACGGGGGCCGTACACGAAATTAAGCAGGCGTACCAGTTTCTTTGGCTCTTCAGTATACTGTTTCTCATTGTCTTTTAAGTAGTTTTGGATGATGAAAGGTGTTGGCCATATCTTTGGCCGACCTTTTTCATTAGTCGAAAGATATTAAACCCAACTCTATTTTAAAAGAAAAAATATGAGAAATATGCAGAAAAATGGCTGCCGTGAAATTGAGGGCATGTTACCCCATTATTTCTCTAAACAGCAATTATTGTATTCGATTAGCAATTTCTCATAATCCTGCCTATTTGTTAAGAATGGAAATTATGTATCTTTGTCTCAGTAAATAGTCACTGAGGTCATCGAACTACTTGTGCTGACTATATCGATCCTGATCATATTTCGGGAGCTAAGGTCTTTGGTCGAAGCGTTTGTTGTTGGTATAGGGCGGTCTTGGTAATGACAGTTAGCTTGATGGCACGTGGCTGACAAGTTGTTGGTTTTGGGGGGAGTCCTACTGTGTGGTTGAGGCCTCGAGAAACCGCGAGTGGTTAAATCGGCCGGAGGCAAGATTTGTCGGCTGGATTAGTGACTGATAGCGGTGAGTTGCGGGAAAAGCAATAGACATCGTGTGAAATATGATGGGACGGGTCCTGGCCAAATCTGCAAGCTTAAATTTTACGGCACCTCGAAGACTACCTGTACGGATTGGAGGCACAACACCCCTGCTTGGAGTCCTGGAAGTCACGCTCCTTCACACCTGAGTAGAGTTAAGTGTTGTTTTTTATTCTATTTGTTACTGCAAGACCATGTCTGCGTTAATGTGGAATTGGACCTCTCATGTTAACATGCATCCGAGCGATCGTATGCTTGGTCATCGCTCAATGATAATTTGTCGTTCCAGGCCATACCGCGTGCAAGTATACGATGAAATTGAAGTTGTGACATAGTCTGTATCGAAGGCAAGGCACCCTGTTATAGATGAATATGCTGTGGGTACTAGATTTGCAGGCGCTGATATTTCACCTTGTTAATTTTCAAGTAATTTTAATGAGTGTTAAGCTTATAACTTGTATTGTTAGTCACTTCCGGAATAGGTTAATATTGCCTACATCCTAGAAATGCTCGTCTGTAGCCTTATTTGTGCAGATTACTGTTCCCTTCTGATGTTTGCTTGCAGGGTAGTTTTGGCAGCAGACGACGCGTTCCTGTTTCCGGGCCCTGGAGCAGAGATGTGTTTTGTTTCTGCTGCTGCGACACTTCCGTCGTCGCACGTCGTCTAGGTTGCCCCGCAATCAGTTGCCTCTATTAGAGGCCTCGTGTTGGCTCAAGTTAAGTAAATTTAATCATTTCATACGTGCCACAGCTAAGTGTCGACGGTTAATCCAGAATTCTTGATCTATTCAATATTGTGAAGTCAACGAACACACAAGCTTTAAAGCATGTTCTGCAAGCCCGAAGTTTCTCGTCATTATACCTGTTCTTTAACTGTTCGTTTAAACATTGCTTCCTCATTGTCAGTTCTGGAGCGTGTTAAGTTTTAAGCACTTTACTTATGAATATGAACTGTTGAGGTTTTCCTTTCTCATTCACAGTCATTAGCTAACTCCACTCCTTGTAAAACTTGCCTGCTTGTTGCCTGTTGGCTATGATAGCCGCCTGCTGTATTTACCAGCTTTTCTTGTATTTTGCGCAATTGAATATTTATTTAAGGCTCATTGTCAATGTTTCTGCTGGTGTGTGTCAGCCGGGAGTCACATTTTAAATTGTATGCCTTCCTGGCTTTTCTTGTATTTTGGGGGATTGTGTCGTTTATTGCTTAAGGGATTTTATTAAGATTTATAGATTGTTATGCGCTTTCCAACGGCCCCAATCAGTGGCGTGACTTATTTGTGTATTTTTTGTGGGTGTTGTCTGTCAGCTTAAGGTGTTATCTATGCTTGGGAATTGTTGCTACCTTTAGTTGCAGTCATTTATAATTCATTTTACTGGTAAAACTCAGCCTGGAGAACTAGCTTGCGGCCACACTTAGTTGGTGTGGCTTCTTACTTGTATTTGGTGATTTTATATTCCTGGGTTCAAGACCTGTTCTTAATGGTATAAATTGTTTGTTATTAATGAATTGATCCTATTCAAGTTCATTAAATTATTGAGAGCGATGTTATTTTGATTTTGACAAGGCTTTTAATTTGTAATCATAATAATTTCTGTTAAGCAATGAGGAGTATTCCTTGATATAATAAATGACGAAATATGTGGACCCACCTTTCATGTGTTTTTCCTTAAAATTATCCCAACCATTATTGTGAGTTATCACGGTTTCAAAATCATTTTTGATAATTCTTAAGTGTAAATTTTTTAAATAAACCAATGTTCCTTTGTGAACATGACATGTAATATCAGACAATCTTTCGTATCCCTCATGCCTTAGATAGGTTCCCACAGTATTTCTTCTTAGCTAATTGTGCTTAACTAGTGGTTTAAAATCATTTGTGATAATTTGCAACTATACTTTTTAAATTAAACCAATGGTTTTCGTGAATGTGCATACATCGCGTTAGACAATCTTCTGTACGTCTTATACTCTCTGAAAACTCCCCATTACCAGAGCCTCTTCTTTGCTAAACTTTTTTCAAGAGAGTTATAATATCATTTCCTATTCATTGTGAGAATCGGATTTAACCTTTGTTGTTACGTGAATTCGTACACGTGGCGACATGAATGCAAGATTCTAGCCACTCTTGCGCGTGTAGGTTACTCTTGAGTCTCCTGTATATTTCCCCTATCCGCTTTACATTAAATCAGTCATTTCTCCGCAAATATGGCAGACAGTCTGGTATGCCGCTGTCCTTAATTGTCAGCGTCATCCTAACCTGTATGCAGGAAATTTGAGTGAGCCGCAAGGATATTATGTTACTCATCCCCAGCGAATAGTAAAAAGATTTTAGTTGGTGTTTGGCTATGTAATTGCTAAGAGATCAAAGATTGTCTGAACAATAGAAATCTGTGTTTATTAATAATTGGAATTAATGTTCAAGTAGTTTAACCCTGTTCTTTTATTGAAAGTCAGATGGTAACATTCTCCTTTCTTAACAAACTTTGCAGACAAATTTAAGATGCATAGTCAACTCGCTATTCTTGTAAAGCTAGGATCCTCACAAAAGAAAAACAAGCCCCTATGTAGGGTACTTCCATAAATACTGTCTTTCTCAAGATCTTGGTGTGGTTTCCTTCCTACAGGAACAACGGACATTGTAAGTAGGTGTTTAGGTTTTTATGTTGGTAACGCCACGTAGCGCTCCATATAAAAATCACTGACTGTGCTGTGTGAAGTCTGTGGCTGGTTTGCATTGTTGGAATATTTGCTATTGTAGTGTTGGGCAGTTGGATGTGAACAGTGCGTAGCGTTGTGAGGTTGGAGGTGAGCCGCCAGCAGTGGTGGATGTGGGAAGAGAGATGGCAGAATTTTGAGAGCGGACGATCTAGACGTGTGTCCATCAGAAAGAGTAAAATTGTAATATTGGATATCATGAACTGGTATATATATGATGACTTTTGAACATTATTTAGGTAAATACATTGTTTGTTCTCTATCAAAATCTTTCATTTGCTAACTATGCCTATCAGAAGTTAGCGCCTTCAGTAGTTAGAATCTTTTATTTAGCTGGCAGTATTGGCGCTCGCTGTATTGCAGTAGTTCGAGTAATGAAGATTTTTGTGAGGTAAGCGATTCATGAAAGGTATAGGTTATTGTTAGTCAGGGCCATTCTTTTGTAGGGATTATTGAAAGTCAGACTGCGTTGCGCTAAAAATATTGTGGTCAGTTTAGTGTTGATCAGAATAAGTAACGAGAAAAATGTCTGAGCACGTTCAGTTCTGCTCAGCTGTTTGAAAATCAAATAACGTAAGAGGTTTACCAGCACAGTAAATTCACTAATTTTTCAAAGGGGATGTTTCATATGTCGACCCTTAGCCGAGGACACCTCACTGGAATCATTTGATTTTTTCTTGTAGTTTGTGTAATTGGTGTAGTTTATTGCTAGAGCGTAACTGTAGAGAGAATTTCCTTTGTAGTTGTAGTTTTTCATTGTTGTTATTTTCAGTGCTATGCTAATGTGTTTTCTTGTTTTTGCTCTTCAAATTGTGCTTTTCTTGTTATCGTGTGAAATACGTGATAATTATGGCGTGTGAAAAACGTAACACTAGGCTCCAAAGTAAATTGAGAAATGATAGTGACGACGATTGTAGCTTATCAGGACCACCGTGTAATGAATTAACAGACATTAAACGTAGTAATTTGGTAATTGTGCATGGGGAAATGGAGCGGGCGGCAAATAATGGTGTAGACAGTGAAACAATTAGTGAACAGGGAAGCATTATCGATCGATCGGTCGGCAACAGCTTGCCTCTGGAATCAGAAATGACAGGACACAATCTTGCAAATACTGTAGATTCAGGTTTTGTGTCCTCACCGTTTTCTCAAATAAGTCAAGACATATTTTCTGCTTGTCAAAATGTGAATGTTGCCGGTGCAAATGCACTGCCGAAAAGCATAGAGGAACAGATTCCAGACACTAATACTTTATTGTTGCAATTAATGCAACATATGAAACAAAATCAGAGACAAACGCAGCAACAGCTTCAAAAGTTAGACTCAATGGAACAAACGCTTGAACAAACACGTGAAGATTTAACTGCAAAGTTACTTAAAATCGAATATAAATGTCAAAAAATCTGTAATGACGTAAAAACACAAATTTGTGAGCATTTTCAACTTATTTTTTTGCGTCGTGAAAATGCATTACAGAATCATGTTATCGCTGCGCACATACGAGGGTTGGTACCTTAATAGTGGCAACTATTTATTTACAGCTCGTACGTAATAGATACGTATTTCAAAGTTTTACTGACCTTCAAAGTAGTCACCAGCATTGTGTATAACCCACTGCCAACGATGTGGAAGTCGTAGAATATTCTTATCAGTGCCAGTTGTGTTGACAGTTCGAGCAGCGTGGTCATAAAGGAACTGCAGACTATTGTTCCTGAACATCACGACACCTAGCAGGCTAAAATTGACTCAATTGCATCTACCGATTCGGTTACGCAACTTGCAAAAACTCAGGAAAACTTAAAGGACACAGTAGATACGATTTCAACACAAATGGACACTCTGAAACTTGGTTCAGAAAAATACGCTGAGGAAATCAGTTCACTAACGCATAAAGTAGCCGAACTTTCGGATCAGTTCACTGACTTATCTACAAAGGTAGATGATGATCTGAATGACACAAGACCTGTAGCCTTCACTGACACAGAAGAGTATGAACAAATTAAGAAATTTAAACGAAATCAAAATCAAATTAATAAGCAACACAAAAGAGAAATCCGGGAAGTACAAGATCAATTAGCACAAGTAATACAAGAATTACATATTTCAGGCGACACTTGCGCTCCAATACGGGAAGAGGGACATAGAAATACGGAAAAGCCGCAAAATAATAACACAAGGCATTTCGGAAATTATGAAAGAAATTGGCAAGGTGCACCGAATTCTGAGATGGAACCGCCGACACGACGTAACAATGACCGATATGCGACTCGCCGTCATGATGACTTTGACTATAAGCTGTTTATTACTACACGTAAACTCATGGCTTTGTCAATTCTCTCGTTGTTTTCCTCCCAACTGGTCATTGGAGCACAGATTAGAATCTATGTGTGGCTACTTAGAGAATGAACAAGCTGTAAGAATGCGATCGGTCATTCACGATTGTCACAGTGAAGGAGAATTTTATCATGCCTTCCTCTCAGCATATTGGTCTCAAGCTACTCAAGACCGAGTAAAACATAGCGTCATAATGATGAAACATTTCGAACAATCTGAATTTTCCAGTCTTGTGAAATGTTTTGAAGACATGTTGCATAAGAATCAGTATCTGTCAAACCCATACAGCCCCTCAGAACTCATCCATATCTGCTCAAATTGCCTGAACATTTACGACATATTCTTTTGGCAGGACGTTGCAAAGACGACATTGAAGTTTTTCAGGGACTGTTACAAGAATTGGAAATTGACACTGACAACCACGGGACGCGAAAACTGGAACACAACAATTGCAGGTCACATTCCTCACAATTCCGCGATGACAGAAATAACTGGACACGACAAGGCTATTCTTACAACGCAGATTGTGACCAAAACAGACACCACCCACATGACAATCGTTGACAGAGTAGTAATAATTACAGGGTAAGCTCACCTCTCCCCGGTAATAACTATGACAGAGACAATCAGAGAAACAGACAATATGGGAACCAAAACAATTATTATCAAGGGAGACAGAATAACTTCAGACGCAACAGTTCAGCGCGCAGTTACGATTCAGGGAGAAATTCTCCACCACGTGACTGACAAGAAAGAAACTGTGGAATCTACTGACATGACGACAGACGATATAATCGTAACGAAGGACGTGAATTTCATCAGAACAGGCGGGATTCAAACTGGGCAGGGCCCTCTCGACAAGGTGAATTTGTAGAAGTTAGGCCTCCTAACCCTAATAACGACGCACGCCAACAAAGAGACAGACAATGATTCGCACAGCAGGCAGCCACGTGCGCCGGCTGGCTCAGAGAACAATATCATAGACGTAACCTTGAGAAAAATTTTAGCATTCCTTACCGACGTATACAACATGATAATTGCTTTGAAGTTGAAACTCTGTGTACTAGGAAGAGTGAAGCATTTGCACCACCTGTCACATGTAAAACCGTTTATTGAGAGATAATCTGCCTTTTACCTTAGTCTTTGCTATAAATTTTTTCACTTCACGTTACTAGTACACTTTGTCAGACTTAGAAACTGTTAACATCCAACAATGTTTGAAGTTAACTATCCAGTCTAGAACCTAGGGAACATATTTAGACAGTAATAACGTTTGCATTGTTATAGTGAACAGACAACACAGTGTTATTGTGTGTGTACATTCTTGCTTGTTAGTTGCACGATTACGTAACGACTATAAGGCTTACATACTTAGAACATATATTGCTAATGAGATTGTAATGCAACATTTTGGTTTACTTGAAAAGACATTCTTTATTTGAATTACTTTCTGAGAGATACCAGATGACACAGTGGTTAGTTTATTTGACTGCTACACGATTATATCACGATGCTACTAATGAGTGACACAACTTATATTACTCCCTTTGGGCTGTATCTGTTTTGTATCTGCACAGTTTTTCTGAATTCTTCTGGAAACTAAAATATGTTTTAGTAGTAACTTTTGTGGTATATCTTCAATGAGACAGCCTTTTTCATAGCACAACAATACGTTACAGTATAGTACTTTCTTGATCACGGTATTGTATGTAATAACTACGATATCTATACGCATAGCATTTCACTTTTGTTTATTACGAGATAAATACAGTGACTTCTACAGAACTTTGCTTATGGACGACGTTAATTACGACATTTGGCACATTTTTTACCCTAAAGTAATGACAGAGATTATCTTACAACAAGACGCTCAGTTTAGCGCTACAGTACACGTATTTGAGTGATTAATTTTGTACTTCAAAAACATTTATTTTTAAAGATTTTTGAATTACAAAGACACAAAGGTTTTCCGTGATATATTTCATTCCATTGCTGTAATCTGTAACACCTGAGGGTATAATTACATATATCCTCAAGGGGGTACACGCCTACTTTGAATAACATGTGTGTGGCAAGCACAAGGAGCCCTAACTAACATGGTATTTACTTATGCAACTTTACACAATGGTACCATATTTCTCTAACACATAATTACACAGCTATCTGATCATTTAACTGAGAGAGACAAACATTTTTTTTACTATGTCAGTGACACATGTTTACGCAATTACACTGTTGGATAACTTCACACATATGAAATTGTATTTTGTGTGTACTTTTTCGGAACCATTGTGATACTATGAGAACTTTGAATGATGTATTTGGTATGGGATAATGATTTTTAAAGTACGTTTGAGGTAGATGACACTATTGAAATGAGCAGAGAATTTTTTTTAGGTTTGAGATTATTGCAGAAAGCTACGACATTTTTGAGATTTAGCTGAGGTTTTATGATCTTATTATTATGATGACGATGTGTATTATGCTGTTGAGGTATGTTTATGATCAATAAGCTGATGCTGCGTGAGGAAATTGATTATGCTACATATTTATTATGATGAAATATTGAAGAAGTGTCGACGAATATGTATATATGTAATAAAGTAAGGAATAATGAGTAGTGGTTAGAGACTCTGATTTGTGAAAAAGGATGTTGGAGACCAAGAATCGTACTTTAAGAGTTATGAAATGTGTATACATGCTTGAATGTATCACAATGCTGGCGAAAATTTTTTGGACACTGTTATATTTATAGGATTTAGTTTCTACACATTTGTAATGCAAATTCTCAACCTATGAAATTTTTTTACATGACACTGTCACTGTAGCACAAAATATTTCGGTAAAAAGCTAAGTAACCTTGACATAATGCATTGTGGGTGCGCAGCTGCGCCAGTCCCCTGGAGAAAAAGCCATTAGGTAAAAAAAAAAAGAGGCCATTAACCTCTTTATTGACATTCCTTCGTAGAAAGCATCGCAAATATGACATGCTATTACTTGGAAACATATGATTATACTGTGGAGCTCGTACTTTGTGCTACTTACTGAAATACTTATGAATTGATGGGAAATATTCTTACATCTGCACACCTGATTATAACAAGTGTCTTTCTACAAGAGTTGAGAGAATTTCTACTGACTTATGAAATGCCACATGGCTATTGAATGATGTTTTTATGCTTTGCTTTGTACATAGTTGCTTATTTCATTTGATATTTGGTTTCCAGCTGTGTTTCAGCATTGGTTTTATAAAATAAAATTAAATGCATTTGCTAATGTGAACACTTTCTGTCGACAGATCTGTTAAATAATAATTTTATGATCCACATTCTTCGAAAAAGGAGCACTTGGAAGGGAAAGAACAATAAGAAGGGACTAATAACAGAACTGCATACATAATTTTCTTTTCGAGTACTTGGTAATTTTTTTTTGTAAAATAAGTTGTTGTGGTGCACCACTATAATGACATAGACATTAAGATGTGAATAGACGTTTCCCTTATCTACATTGTTGTCTTTAGTTTACTATTTTTTCTGCTTGAGCTATGTCATATTTAGGTATAAGTTATTGCATTTGGTGCTGCTATTTGCCAGGCATAGTGCTACTGAATTTCACTTTGTATTACTCTGTTAAGCCAGTTTTATTACTGATTTATTTTTCTTGTTGCTGCACATTGGCTCATATTAGTTGTATGTTGCATTTGCTTTGCTAATTTAGATATACTGCTGCTTGCTTTGTCATTGCTGTTTGTATTAATTAGTTATGTGCTGCTGCATTCCCTCGTCCCTTAGTATATATATATCTGAGCGCAGTAGATTTAAGTTAGCTTCAGATGGGATAGACTATATGTGGTGTCACCACCAGACACCACACTTGCTAGGTGGTAGCCTTTAAATCGGCCGCGGTCCGTTAGTATACGTCGGACCCGCGTGTCGCCACTATCAGTGATTGCAGACCGAGCGCCGCCACACGGCAGGTCTAGAGAGACTTCCTAGCACTCGCCCCAGTTGTACAACCGACTTTGCTAGCGATGGTTCACTGACAAAATACGCTCTCATTTGCCGAGACGATAGTTTAACATAGCCTTCAGCTACGTCATTTGCTACGACCTAGCAAGGCGCCATTATCAGTTACCATTGATATTGTGAATCATGTACCGGCAAGACCGACGTTCTTCATTAACGGATTAAAGTTAAGTATCCCACCAGCTGCGTCCGTTTTTCTAAATTCTAATTTCCTTGTCCTGTTCCAGACCTCATGCCAGCCAGCGTGAGCTAAAACGCGTGCCTTTCGGCCTCCTCTAGTAACACGGTGTTGGCTCTCCTGCCAACCAAAACCCTATATAAGAGAATGAGTTGTGATGAATTGGAAGAAATGCATTGAGAAGTTATACGAAAAAAGTTTGTAAAAAAAAGGAACTGTACAATGAAGAATAATTATTTTGAAAGAGGATATGAATACAATATAGAAATCAGGTATTGATAGGACTTTTTGGGAATAATGATGAACAAAGGGAGATCTCCAAGAAGTAAAGAAAGTTTTGTTTGCAAAATACTGCAGTAAAACAAACCTTGTCCTTTCCTTTTGTGTTATTCCGCTATGTGTTTGTGTACCCTTGTGTATTTGTCTTCTTCCTGTCTTTATACGTTTATCTGATAAGAGTAATGTTGTAGAATTTTTCTAATACTATGTTATTTACTTTGTAAAGATGTTTAGACATTATTAATTCTGTTCTGTTTTAATGCTCATGTGTGAAATTAATGTTTCGAAAACTATTCTCATTATTTTATTTATTTACTTATGTCATAATTCCTGTAACACTGATGTACATGTTTATTTCTATTCTTTTGTAAATCCTTTATTACTACAAATGTTATCTGTATTATTATGTTTTTAATGATGTCTTCTGTACCTTTGTAATTGTAATCTCATGTTATAAAATTGTAATTGACACCAGTTCATCAAATTAAGTAACTTGTAAGCATTCATTTCAGTGCACACATTTCTGTTGGTCATAGTATATGCACAATATGTGAGAAGTTGGGACTGTTAGTGTTTCCACGTGTGTTAATAATTCAGCAAGGGACTGGTTAACAGCATTGCTGGTTCTAAGGACATATCAAAAAGTTTGTGAGTGCACAAGTGGTGGTTTATGAACTTGCTATATTGTCTGCAACACTCATTACGGTGATTGTGCACCCACACAGTCGCAACAGATGGCTGCTGGCCATCTCTACAAGGACTACAGTGGGTCTACACCTTTGATGACCCACCAATACCATTATTTCTACAAGGACTACAGTGGGTCTACACCTTTGATGACCCACCAACACCATTATTTCTACAAGGACTGCAGTGGGTCTGCACCTCTGGTGGCCCACCAATACCATAAGCTCTACCAGGACTACAGTGGGTCTGCTCTGTGATGACCTACCTACCAATATTCTTCAAAACTTCGACTGACTCTGCTGTGGGTTTGCTCTGTTGTGGCCCATTACCTGTCTTCATGTCAAGAGTCAGCACTGTCTTTCCGTTGGAAGGACAACACTACTTCTTCAAGACTACATGGAAATCCACTACTTCCGTGTGCATTTTCTTTTACTGCTCAAACTTTGAGAAAAAAAAGAAAAACTGTGATTACTATTGTGATGAATGATCAGGACTGTCTTTATAAGAACAAATTTTGCTTTTGACCAACATTGCATCAGTAAGTGTGTGCATTTGATATCTTTGTTATTGTAATTGTGAAAAATTTTATCAAATCATTATTGGCCACTGCCCAAAACAATTTGTAAAATTGTTTATGGGGAGCATGGGGGCTATGTAAGTAGGCTGTTTAGGTTTTCATGTTGGTAACGCCACGTAGTGCTCCATATGAAAATCACTGACTGTGCTGTGTGAAGTCTGTGGCTGGTTTGCATTTTTGGAATATTTGCTATTGTAGTGTTGGGCTGTTGGATGTGAACAGTGCATAGCGTTGCGCAGTTGGAGGTGAGCTGCCAGCAGTGGTGGATGTGGGGAGAGAGATGGCAGAATTTTGAGAGCGGACGATCTGGACGTCTATCCATCAGAAAGAGTAAATTTGTAATATTGGATATCATGAACTGATATATATATATGATGACTTTTGAACATTGTTTGTTCTCTATCAAAACCTTTCATTTGCTAACTATGCCTATTATTTAGCAGCCTGTATTGGCGCTCGCTGTATTGCAGTAGTTCGAGTAATGAAGATTTTTGTGAGGTAAGCGATTCATGGAAGGTATAGGTTATTGTTAGTCAGGGCCATTCTTTTGTAGGGATTATTGAAAGTCAGATTGCGTTGCGCTAAAAATATTGTGTGTCAGTTTAGTGTTGATCATAATAAGTAAAGGGAGAAATGTCTGAGTACGTTCAGTTCTGTTCAGCTGTTTGAAAATCAAATAACGTAAGAGGTTTACCAGAACAGTAAATTCACTAATTTTTCAAAGGGGATGTTTCAACATGTAGATCTCTTTTTTTCTTTCTTCTCGGGGTCTTGCACAAAATTTTAAACCTGTTTAAAGCATGTACACAGTCCTTTGAGGCCTTCAGCGCGTTTTTTTCCGTCCGTCCACTCTCTCATCTGCGTTTAACAGCGGATTTCCTCCTGCACTCTAAATGTTGACATTTTTGCTTATAATTTCAACAATGGCTGTTTCGGGGTTTATTTATTCTAGATCTGTCATCCCAACGATCATATGTTTTCGATTTCTTCAAAATTTTTCCTGCACCCATTTCGCCTTGGCTTTCCTACACTTCAAATTTACGTCATTCGTAAGTGATTTACATTGGTTTATTCCGCTCTTTTACTACCCAGTTTTTTCCATCCTTCTTTCGCCGATCAATTGCAATATTTCTTCTGTTACCCAAATTTTACTTTTCTTGTACTTCCATACGTCTGTCCAACTTCTGTCATTGCCTTTTCTACAGGTGCCCATTCCTATTCATCTGAACTGTCTACTGTGATGCTCATAATCACAGCATCTAGCGCCTCAGAACTTCCATTGTACTTGTACATGCCGCAGTACTTCAGTAGCCGATGTTCTCCATGGTGAATCTTCCTGAAGATTCTCTTAATCTTCAGCCTAAATTGTGATCGGATTCTGTATCTGCTTCTGGGTACCACTTACAAACCAATACCTGATTTTGGACTTTGTCTCATCGTGGTGCAATAGAGCTGGTACTTTCGGTTGTCACCGAGCCTTATTTCGTATTACCGACACCATATTCTCCCTTAACACTCACTTCACTTCCTACCACAGTGTTCCAATCCCCCATGATTATCAGATTATCGTCTCCTTTGACAAACTGATGTCAGCATGTATTGCCTATATACTATTGTTTTTGATGTTGGTTTGCTATTGATTCTGACGAGAATAATCTTATCACTAAATAGTCCAAAGAAACTAACTCTCCGACCTATCTTTCTAGTGATAACAAACCATACTCCCTTATATCATTTGCTGCTGCTGTTGACATTAAACTGTACCCGCCGAACCAGAAATCCTTATCTTCTTTCCATTTCACTTTACTGACCACCACTTTACCCAGACTGATCCTTTACATATTCCCTTTCAGATTTCCGTCATTCCACCTTCCGACTCGTGGTATGTTATCCATTCGTTGGTTTTTCTCATGGTCACCTCACCCTTGGCAGTTTCTTCCTCGAGATGCGAATGGGGAACTAATCTGGTATCTTTTGTCAATGGAGCTATCTTCGTGACACTTTCTCAGCTCCACGCCACATTTCCTCTAAATACAGTGTATTAAGTGTCTTTAATACAGTGGTTTCCATTGCCTTCAGCACCCTCATACGGTTGATCACTACTGATCCTTCCGCCATTTCTTACAGTTTCCTGATGCGCTGAACCTCGGTCCACTCCTCCATCCTCTTTGATAAAGCCGTTGGCAGAACAATGTTGATTCCTTAACCCACACGAAATTGATCCCTACGTACTAACCTACCAGCTTCGTTGGTACTCGAAGCCATATTGCGCCGACGAGCCCTTCTTTTCCCCATATTATCTTTTTCGAGAATAAGTGTTTCTTAGTGTAGCATAGTCTTCATTACTTACACTTTCAACAGCATTTGTTTTTAAAATACAGTAAACTGTTTTTATTATCGTCAGTGTAAAGATAACTGTCCTTTTTGGTAATTCTTAAAATCTATAAATATTGTCTTTAATATTTCCAGTCTCTGTTTTCCATAATGCACGTAGCTGATGATCGGCAAAATGTATCACTAACTGCAACCCGCGCCTTTGAAGGTAGTCAGCCCAGCCATTGTAGACTATGTTATCAAAAGTTTCCGGTCACCAAAAAAAAAAAAAAAAAAATTTGTTTTCGTTTAGGTGGATTGTGCTCCCACCTACTGCCAGGTAATCCATATCAGCGACCTCAGTAGTCATTAGACGTAATGAGAGAGCAGAATGGGGCACTCTGCGGAACTCACGGACTTCGAATGCGGTCTGGTGATTGGGTATCATTTGTGTCATACGTCTGTATGTGAGATTTCTACACTCCTGGACATCCCTAGGTCCACTGTTTCCGATGTGATAGTGAAGTGGACACGTGAAGGGGTACGTACAGCGCAAAAGCGTACAGGCCGACTTCGTATGTAGACTGATAGAGACCGCCGACAGTCGAAGAGGGTCTTAATGTGTAATAGGCACACATCTATGCAGACCATCGCACAGGAATTCCAGACTGCATCAGGATCCATTGCAAGTACTATGATAGTTAGGTGGGAGGTGAGAAAACTTGGATTTTATGGTCGAGCGGCTGCGCATAAGCCACACATCACGCCGGTAAATTCCAAACAACGCCTCGCTTGGTGTAAAGAGCGTAAACGTTGTGTGGAGTGACGAATCACGGTGCACAATGTGGTGATCCGATGGCAGGGTGTGGGTATGAATAATGCCTGGTGAACTCATCTGCCAGCGTGTGTAGAGCCAACAGTAAAATTCGGAGGCAATGGTGTTGTGGCGTGGAAGTGTTTTTCATGGAGGGGGCTTGCACCCCTGGTTTTGCTTGGCACTATCTCAGCACAGGCCTACATTGTTGTTTTAATCACCTTCTTTCTTCCCACTGTTGAAGAGCAATTCGAGGATGGCGATTGCATCTTTCAACACAATCGAGCACCTGTTCATAATGCACGGCCTGTGGCGGAGTGTTTACACAGCAATAACATCCCTGTAATAAATTGGCCTGCGCAGAGTCCTGACCTGAATCCTATAAAACACCTTTGGGATGTTTTGGAACGCCGACTTCGTGCCAGACCTCACCGACCGACATCGATACCTCTCCTCAGTGCAGCACTCCGTGAAGAATGGGCTGCCATTCCCCAAGAATCCTTCCAGTGCCTCATTGAACGTATGCCTGCGAGAGTGGAAGTAATCAGGGCTAAGGGTGAGCTAACACCATAGTGAATTCCAGCCTTACCGATGGAGGGCGCCACAACCTGTAAGTCATTTTCAGCCAGGTGTCCGGATACTTTTGATCACATAGTGTTTGTAAATGAACTAAACGGGCAACGAATAGAAAATTTGCGAAAAAATAAACAGCTCATATTATCCTGATAACTGGTACGGCGATAGGCAGACTACAGCCTTACACTGAAGTCCATAATTGCCCTTCTAGATAAGATTAACAAGAACTGACTTGCAAGTTCCGCTCTTTGGCAATTTAAATTCATGTCCCCGCAGGGAAACAGACTAAAAGTGTTTGAGCAACGTGAATGCTGCCACTGAACTACTCGGGAAAACTTGTTTAGCGTAAATGCAACGCTCTCTACTTCACAAAGGACTGTAAGAGAGAGAGGCAGACCATTATCTTCTCTTCCCGTTTTACTTCGGAGTGTTTTGACGAGGTAGATTTTTCGAGGTTCTTTTACTGTTAGAAGATAAATAGGGGCTTTCTCAGATAGCTTAGTCAAGAAGTGATAAGAGTTTGAAATATGGTCTATATTCCAAACCTGTTCGCTGTTCCAAAAATCGTTTGAGAATCTGATGTGGTTCAAAATGGCTCTGAGCACTCTGGGACTTAACATCTATGGACATCAGTCCCCTAGAACTTCTTAAATCTAACTAACCTAAGGACATCACACAACACTCAGTCGTCACGACGCAGAGAAAATACCTGACCCCACCGGGAATCGAACCCGGGAACCCGGGCGCGGGAAACGAGGTAGCGATGAACTGGGGAATTTCCCGTACTACCATTTCACTGGTGTACCGTGAATACCAGGAATCCGGTATAACATAAAATCTCCGACATAGCTGCGGAGACCAAAGACAACTGAAGAGATCGACGTTTGACTGTTGACTGGAAACATGTTGCCTGATCGGAAGAGTTTGAAGTTTATCGAGCGTATGGGCGTGTACGGATATGGAGACAACCTTGCATTTTAGTAGGGGACTGTTGAAGCTGGTGGAGGCTCTGTAATGGCGTGGGGCGTGTGCAGTTCGAATGATATTGGACCCCTGATACATCTAGATACGACTCTGACACGTTACACGTACGTAAGCATCCTGTCTGACCATCTTCATCCGTTCATGTCTATTGTGCATTCCGAGGGATGCGTTGCAATGTGCTGTTCAGATGAGATCTCCACCCCCTCGCACTCTTACGGATTTATCGACAGCTCTGCAGGATTCATGGTGTCAGTTCCCTCCAGCAGTACTTCAGACATTAGTCAAGTCCATACCACGCCGTGGTGCGGCACTTCTGCGTGCTCGCGGGGGCCTACGTGATATTAGACAGGTGTAACAGTTTCTTTGGCTCTTCGGTGTAGATTCAAGTGATACATACTTTATCGTGAAAACATAAAAGTATTCCGAAATAAAAAATAAAATATCATAAGAGTGTGAAACTGCTCTGCATGTGTAACGATCGAGCGAGGTGCCGCAGTGGTTATCACAATGGACTCGCATTCGGAAAGACGACTGTTCAAACCCGCGTCCGGCCGTCCTGATTTAGGTCTTCTGTGATTTCCCTAAATCGCTTCAGGAAAATGTCGGAATGGTTTCTCTGAAAGGGGGCGGCTGACTTCGTTCCCCATCCTTCGCTAATCGGATGGAACCGATGTCCTCGCTGATTAGTTCCCTCCCCCAAACCAACCAACCAACCAAAAATTAACAACGTGTAACAGAAAATGTCGTCGCTGATGAATTTGCGTTCTGTTGGACCTTGTAGAAACTTCCAGTGAGGAAGTTGTTAAGAAAACAATAAAATTAATTTTCATAACATTCGAGACATCGTTCTTGTATCGTGTCACCCATGAACGCTCCGTGTGTGACGCCGTGGGAGTAGGTGTATGACGCCGCCGAGTTTTAGTTATGACGACTCGCCTTAATAAGACCGAGAATATTCCCTACCTTCAGAAAGCTTTTTATTTGCAGCTGTTATTGACCCTTCCACTGCATCCATCATCAAATCGCCGATACAGTCCATACAAAGTTAACTTACGTACTTTCAGGCCAATATTTCTGTTAAAGTCGACCAAAATCCGAGTTTACTATTTTTGCGTACTTTTCTATCCATTGGATACTCATCTGTGTCGTAGTATTGAAATAGTTATACGCACTAGCTTTTGTTAAAACCGTCAAATTCTCTAGATTACATTCCTTTCTTGGAGAATCAAAACACCTCCTCACATCTAGAGATTATGCAGGTATTACTGATCTATTGATATGGGATATAGTCTATTTGGAAATATGGCAACGTTTTGTTGTCATCTTATGAACTTGCGCAAAACTTATGTTATTCCTGGCGTCTTCACTGTTAAGATCGATAAAAACTGCAGTGTATTCGATACGACAATTTTAGATTCTTTTCGAATGTCTCTTCGTCCCTTGCGCACTCTATCCAGAATACCACTGTGGGTAGGCACTTGCTTCAGCATTTCCTGCATGTCGCTACCAAACACATGTCAATGCACCGTTCCGCAAAATATAGAAACCACGCATCAACACACAATCTCGCACAGAAACAGCAAACATTTAGCTGGCGTTGAGCTACTGCACTGTAAACAGTGTGCACATGGCAACAAAGCTATGAGGCAGGCGAACAGTAACGCTTAGCGCCTTCGGACTGCAGGCAGTGGCTGTGATCTTGAGAAGTCGAATTTCGTGACGGGCGCTCTAGTTCACATTCCATGCTAAACCAAAAAATGGTTCAAATGGCTCTGAGCACTATGCGACTTAACTTCTGAGGTCATCAGTCGCCTAGAACTTAGAATTAATTAAACCTAACTAACCTAAGGACATCACACACATCCATGCCCGAGGCAGGATTCGAACCTGCGACCGTAGCGGTCACGCGGTTCCAGACTGAAGCGCCTTTAACCGCACGGCCAGTTACTGGTTAAACACGCATAACTTTAACAACAAAACAAAACAATTTGTCTTCTACATTACACATCACCCGTTATTAATTAAAAATTCTTGTTTGAAACACGGGTAATTTTTCAGAAGAAAAAGTTTGTTTATTTTTGAAGTATCATCATAGCTCAAATACCATTTAGCTACACAAAAAAGTTACGTATTACACGCATGAACATACGTGTCGCAGAGAACTTCCCCTTCTCTTTTGTCAACTACATCTTTTATCCCCTTATTTTATGAGGATGTTTCTCCTGTGATACTTTATACAGTCTTGTGGTTGAAGAGCGGACAACTGTGCCGCCGCCAGCCCACCCCTGCCCATATGGGGTAGGGGTATGAAATAACAATAAAGAAAAAAAAACCGTTCAGTCAATCGTGTACATCCTCCGATAGAATTCGCTATTATCTTCACCATACTACTGACTATTCGTCGACGACTTCACTTTGTTACTGATTTTCCTCTTTGCTCTCGCATTGCGTCGGAAGTTGGTTGCGCTTTATTGTGGCGTAGGTTATCGACTTGCCCTTGTTGTATCGGTCCACACCTCGGTCAGCCCTATTGCTCGACTCCGACATGGGTTTGAGTCCTGTCCGCAGGCGGTCTTGCGTATCGTATCTCTCTTTTTTTCTGACGTGTGCACCGGTATCAGGCTACTCGCGGAAGTAGCAATGACGGCTGCTATTCGTGGTCGGCCGCTGCATTGAGATCAGCTCTGCCTTAGAGACCGATCTAAGAGCGAGTACGAGAGAAAAGAAAAAGCTAAGCATTTTTTAGAGTGGTCGGACAAGTGAAACTACGAATGACATTACTCTGAAACAATGGCCGCGCGGGGTAGCCGTGGGGTCTATGGCGCCTTGCCACGGTTCGTGCGTCTCTTCCCGTCTGAGATTCGAGTCCTCCCTTGGGCACGGGTGAGTGTGTTGTCCTTAGTGTAAGTTAGTTTAAGTAGTGTGCAAACCTAGGGACCGATGACCTCAGCAGTTTGGTCCCATAGTATTTACCACAAATTTCCAATTTCCTGAAACAAGGACGGCAAAATACGCGACCGACTCCTGTGGCTACCAGGAACCGACTCCCTAAATTCTCTTCCGCCGCGCACCCATAGAGCGACCACCTCGCTGTGCAAGACTCGGCCAATCGTCGCCAATGAACAAAGCTTTCGCCAATTAGACCTTACAGCAAATTCGTCTAGTCCCCCACTACCGTACTACGTCAACCTAGGCTCCCATTGCTTGGTGCCAATTCCCGACGGTGACTGCGAACGTGTTCTGATATGACAGACGAGCAGCCTATTATAGCCTCCACCAGGACTTTGCGCAGGAAGCTTCCTGGTAAAGGGCTCCAACGGAATATGATAATTGGGGTGCTTGGTATGACGTCATTCTGTCGGCTATCCCGCGGAGCTCCGAAACACACCATGGCTAATGGCGCCGAACTGGCAAGTTCCTGTCCAAAACGTGGCTTTCGTGAGGAAACTGCTCCCAGCCATTGTAAAAATAGCGAGCATCTCTCACTCTGCCCCTCAGACCTGACATCAAAGGAGAAAGACGCCAGTCAGGGGTCGGGACTCTACCGGCCCGGTCCGATTAGGTTATGCACCGTGGTCGCTAGCATGTCCAACGTTCGAGCGATTCCCGTGCACTGCATGTTTGCTCACGACTGCTCCGTCCCTCGTGCAATGCTGTGGCAACATTTTCGACAGACGCTGGCTCCACTTCTTTCCTCTCCTTGCAACACTGCGCTTCAAAAAAACCTGTCTTTTCTAATCTTTTCTCCATATCCTTACCAGACTTCGAACCAATACCTTTTCTCACACTCTTGAGTGTCTGGAACTTCCGCAGGGCTACTGGCGCATAGTCACCGTTCTTGTAAAAGAGCTTTACCAGAAGGGTGCCATTCTTCTTGGCAAAAGTCATGTTGGGCCTCTCGGACGCAAACTGAGGAACAGCCGTGTGCCGCGCGTCTGTTGGAGAGCATAATCTGACGCTAACGGTGCCATCTATGAGGGTTTTTTTTTAAGACGTCAATAATATACTGTTCAAATTTGATGTCATTCTGAGCAGTGGTTCTCTTTCTACAGCGTTTAGAAAGTGGAACTTGGGGATATTGAACGGGTGCCGTTCGTTGGCTAATTCTATAGCGCAACTTGCAGGGTTGATTAGCATGTGCATTCATGTTCAAACATGCATTTGTCGATGTATTTCCATATTTTTGTCCAACGCCTGGATTTGTACGGTGTTAAAGCTCAGAGGAACATTACAGCAGGCTGCTCCCTATAAATGACCTTAAAAGGGAATCACTTCATTATTTTAAAATGACTGCACTAGAATACCCACCTTAGGCAGCTGGCATCTACGTAGGAACATTTATGAAGCTAGTGAGCGCTTCTTATACAAGAGATATACGGAGGAAAAATAAGTGGGACCCATGCTACAACGACCAGATCGACGCCAGCTCGAGATTCGGTGCAAGTAAGCCCATTTTCCAAACAGCGTCTCTGTGCGATGCGTCCACCAGAGTAATTTTACGCCAGCGTCAGTACAACTTACGGGTAAAGTGGTGGGGCAGATTATTGACCAGCAGCGGCTGTAGCAACCCGGAATATAACTCCTAATTCCTGAATTTTGGGAGATCTGAAAGCAAAATTGTTTAGGCGACTGCTTGCGAAAAGTAGAAAGCCCAGGATTAGTCCAGGTCTAGGACAAATTTTTGTCATGAAGTACTGACTACATATTACGTTCATCACGCCTGAAGGGCTTGCACCGATATCATTCCATGTCACTCTAAAGTCAATTATTTCGTCGACATCGATTCATTCATTTCATTTCAGTGCATTGAATTGATGCAGCGTGGGGAAAATAAAACTGGCATCGAACATATTTCATACATAATTACTATTAAAAACAGTCTTGACCACAATTTATTTAATAAGGTGACCGGTTTCGACCACTACTGTGGTCATCTTCAGACCATTGAGTAGGAACCTCTTTGTTGGAGAGGAGTGAGTAGTGATTCTCCAACAAAGAGGTTCCTACTCAATGGTCTGAAGATGACCACAGTAGTGGTCGAAACCGGTCACCTTATTAAATAAATTGTGGTCAAAACTGTTTTAATAGTAATTATTTATAAGACATTGATCACTGCTGTTCCCATAATTCATTCAAAAGTAATATATTTCATACACCTTAAGTTACATAACCCAACTTACATATTCTGTACGTGGGGAGAATTATGTAAGTTGGGATGCCTATCTCGAGGTCCATAAAACACAGGGATTGGAAACATCGCGAAAATGCATGCTTCATCATAAATGGAGATGACAGCCAAGTCTGCAGGTGGCGCAATTGTATTTGATCACAAACCTGCACCTGCCAATGTTCTCAACTGGCTGCAAGCGTCGGTCGTAGTCAGAACTGTGTTCTGTGTAGTTGTGTGTGCATTATGTCGGACCTAAGTGAATTCGAACATGTGAAAATTGTTAGTGCTTGTTGATGAGGATAAGATTATGTTTGATTTGTGGGGCACTCAACTGCTCGGTCATCAGCGCCCGTACAAAGTCCAAATTTTTACGCAGTCCAGTTTTTTCACAGTCCAATCTGGCCACTGTCACGAATGATGACGAAATGCTAACACAATCGAACCCGGGACCTCTTGATCCAGAGGCAGCAACGCTAGCCACTAGACCACGAGCTGCGGACGTTAGTCCTTGTAGGCTGGGTGCTTCAGTACCTACGGTAACCGAAGTGCTTGATGTTGCAAGAAGCACCTTATCGAAGATTTGTACCATATAGACGCAAAGCAGAAATACATCATCCGCTAAGTCACAAAGCGGTAGATTGTGTGTGTTTAATGACCGTGACAAACGGTCATAAAATAGGAGTGTGACGAAAAATAAGGAGGACACCAGCTGCGAAAGTCACTGCAGTGCTGAATACCGCACTCGCGAACCTTGTCAGCACCAAAACAATACGAAGGGAGGTCCATCAGCAGGGGATTGCAGGGCTAGCTGGAATTCCAGAACCACTGATCAATGACGCAAATGCCCTTAACAGGAAAATCTGGTGCCGAAGCTATAAAACCTGGATTATGGAGCGATGGAAGATTGTCATTCGGTCGGATGAGTCCTGCTGCACACTGTTTCCAACTTCTGGCCAAGTTTACATCCCAAGAGTGAAATATGGCGCGAGTTCGGTGATGATATGAGAAGCCATATAGAGGTATTCCACAGTCCCAGTGGATATTCTGCAAGAACCCGTTACTACCAGGTTTTATATGACCATTTTGGCTGATCAGGTTCATCCCACGGTACAACGTTCCTTTCCCAGTGGTGGGCTCTCTTGGGATGCGACAGGGTGCTTGTTTACACAGTTCACATCGTCCTGGACTGGTTTTGTGAGCACGAAAATGAATTTTCGAATCCCCTCTGTCCATCACAGTCATATCTCAGTATTATTGACCCTTTGTGGTCTGCTTTGGAGAGAAGGGTGCGTGACAGCTATCTATCTCCATACTCGCTACCTGAATTTGCCACCATTTTGCAGGCAGTATGGTAAAGAGTTGTGTTGTTGGTGTTTCATACTTTTGTCCACCCCTTGTATTTTCCGGGGCAGTATTATTTTGACCACCACGTATATGACTTTTCTTATAATCTCTCAGTTTAATCCTCAAAAATGTAATAAAATCAATCAATTTCGGTGGTTCAACATCGCAAAGCTTCGTAAAGGACCAGTAAACACATCAGATCAAACCCGGGCTTTGCTTTCCTGCTGCAACTTCCCTGTGGATAGCGCACCACAGTGTAGTCCCGTCAGGGACGACCCTGAACCTGTACTTACAAGCAGCCGCAGATAGGTAAGACGTTCGCCTGGAACTGTGCTTGTAAATGGCACCACGACAGCAAATCCCGTATGAGGAAACAGTTCCAAATGTCCCGTTAGACTGCACCAATCTGCAGGATGATTTCATTTCCGGTCCCCTCGACTCTCGCACAGCAGTTTCTTTCCACGCCTCTAGATTACGACTTACCTTTCGCTCTCAGCACCACCAACACTGATGTTTCACCAGCAGTCATAAACATTTTGGTTCATCCACATATCCGTTATGATGATACAGGGTATGAGGAAATCCACTCCCTTGCTTCAAGCCACAAACCAGATATAACATTAGCCGCGTGATCCAAATATACCGAGTGATCAAAAAGTCAGTATAAATTTGAAAACTGAATAAATCACGGAATAATGTAGATAGAGAGTTACAAATTGACACACATGCTCGGAATGACATAGGGTTTTATTAGCACCAAAAAAAAAAAATACAAAAGTTCAAAAAATGTCCGACAGGTGGCACTTCATCTGGTCAGAATAGAATAATTAGCGTAACAAAATAAGACAAAGCAAAGGTGATGTTCTTCACAGGAAATGCTCAATATGTCCACCATCATTCCTCAACAATAGCTGTAGTCGAGGAATAATTTTGTGAACAGCACTGTAAAGCATGTCCGGAGTTATGGTGAGGCATTGGCGTCGGATGTTGTTTTTCAGCATCCCTAGAGATGTCAGTCGATCACGATACACCTGCGACTTCAGGTAACCCCAAAGCCAATAATCGCAAAGATTGAGGTCTGGGGACCTGGGAGGCCAAGCATGACGAAAGTGGCGGCTGAGCACACGATAATCACCAAACGACGCTCACAAGAGATCTTTCACGCGTCTACCAATATGGGGTGGAGCGCCATCTTGCATGAACATCGTACGTTCCAGCAGGTGTTTATCAGCCAGGCTGGGGATGATGCGATTCTGTAACCTATCGGCGTACCTCTCACCCGTCACAGTAGCGGTTTTGCTGTCCAGCGCCATCTGTCGGACATTTTGTGAACTTTGTTTTTTTTTTCCTTCTAATAAAACCCCATGTCATTCCAAGCATGTGTCAATTTTTACCTCTCTATCTACATTATTCCGTGGTTTATTAAGTTTTCAAATTTATACTGACTTTTTGATCACCCGGTACTTTTCAGTTTTAAAGAGAATTTACTCCACTACTTCTGCAAGTTTCTCATAATTCTGTAAGTACATTTGTGATATTTGCGTCAGATGACCTTTGTACACGAGGTTCCTAGAACTTTCTGCATTCCTAACAGTTGCTGTTGGTTGATAGCAGACGTTTTCGTGTCCAACATGTTGGATGTAACAGTAATAAAATAATCAATCTTAGTTGAAAATAGGTGTTTTATTAGTGATGTCTGATTTAAATCTATACAGATCGTCTTCAGACCATAAAAGATCTCTGAAAACTTAACATCTATGGATGTCTGGCCAGCTGCAGACGCCATTCATCGGGTGCTCGTCTCCATGGCGGCTGGTGTCGTTTGGATTGTTGCATTGAAGTTAAGTTCCCTACAATCTTTGACAAAGCCTCTGTGGTCTATTACTGTTACGTGCTGCCCATAGATGGCATTTATTGTAACCGATTCACCATTGACTGGCCTCTTCATTCTTTTGTTTTAATATTACAAATATGTTTAATGTGTCTGAAAATTGGTACTGATGCATTTCAACTTTTTTTATATTTCTTAATTTTTCATTTAACTCATTTGTATTTCTCGATGAATTTACGTGGCTTGCGTTTACTAACAAGTGAGAGAAAAACAATTTAACAAATTTGAAAATCAGATACGCCCGTAATATGGGGAGGTTTCTCGGTGGAATCGTTAGTCTCAGCACACAAAAGGGATTTACGTCAGCGACAGAGATACGAACGGGTTACTTCCTGGTGCCACATTTCATTATTATACGCACATCAAAAAAAGTTTTGCATCGCCTCGGTTCCGAGAGTTCCGGAACCTGTACAGAAAATTGGAGTAGAAATCAACATAAACATCATTTCTGCCATTTTTATTACTCATGAAAACCACACACAGCAGGTTGTACCACCATACAGTGAGACCTTCAGAGGTGGTGGTCCAGATTCCTATACATACCGGTACCTCTAACACCCAGTAGCACGTCCTCTTGCATTGATGCAGGCCTGTATTCGTCGTAGCATATTATCCACAAGTTCATCAAGGCACTGTTGGTCCATATTGTCCCACTCCTCAATGGCGATTCGGCGTAGATCTCTCAGAGTGGTTGGTGGGTCACGTCGTCCATAAACAGCCCTTTTCAATCTATCCCAGGCATGTTGGATAGGGTTCATGTCTGGAGAACATGCTTACCACTCTAGTCGAGCGATGTTGTTATCCTGAAGGGAGTCATTCACAAGATGTGCACGATGGGGGCGCGAATTGTCGTCCATGAAGACGAATGCCTCGCCAATATGATCCGACATGGTTGCACTATCGGTCGGAGGATGGCATTCTCGTATCTTACAGCCTTTACGGCGCCTTCCATGACCACCAGCGGCGTACGTCGGCCCCACATAATGCCTCCCCAAAACAGCAGGGAACCTCCACCTTGCTGCACTCGCTTGACAGTGTGTCTAAGGCGTTCAGCCTGACCGTGTTGCCTCCAAACACGTCTCCAACGATTGTCTGGTTGAAGGCATATGCGACACTCATTGGTGAAGAGAACGTGATGCCAACCCTGAGCAGTCCATTCGGCATGTTGTTGCGGCCCTCTGTACCGCGCCTGATGGTGTCGTGACTGCAAAGATGGATCTCGCCATGGACGTCGGGAGTGAATGTTCAAATGCGCGTGAATGCCTTAGGGACCAAACTGCTGAGGTCATCGGTCCCTACACTTACACACTACTTGAACTAACTTAGGCTAAGAACAACACACACACACACACACACACACACACACACACACACCCATGCCAGAGGGAGGACTCGAACCTCCGGCGGGAGAGGCCGCGCAGCCCGTGATCACGAATGAAGTTGTGCATTATGCAGCCTATTGCGCACAGTTTGAGTCACAACTGACATCCTGTTGCTGCACGAAAAGCATTATTCAGCATGGTGGCGTTGCTGTCAGGGTTCCTCCAACCCATAATCCGTAGGTAGCGGTCATCCACTGCAGTAGTAGCCCTTGGGCGGCCTGAGCAAGGCATGTCATCGACAGTTCCTGTCTTTCTGAATCTCCTCCATGTCCGAACAAGATCGCTTTGGTTCATTCCGAAGGCCTGGACACTTCTCTTGTTAAGAGCCCTTCCTGGCACAAAGTAACAATGGGGACGCGATCGAGCCGTGGTATTGGCCGTCTAGGCGTGGTTGAACTACAAACACGAGCTGTGTACCTCCTTCCTGGTGGAATGACTGGAACTGATCGGCTGTCGGACCCCCACCGTCTAATAGGCGCTGCTCATGCAAGGTTGTTTACATCTTTGGGCAGGTTTAGCGACATCTCTGAACAGTCAAAGGGACTGTGTCTGTGATACAATACCCACAGTCAACGTCTATCTTCAGGAGTTCTGGGAACCGTGATGATGCAAAACTTTTTTTAATGTGTGTAATTAGTTATATGATCTAGAAAAAAATTCACGTTTCTCTTTAGATTTGTATGCAGGAGGCAGATCGCTTACTTGATGCTGACTTGGAGAAAACTATCATTCCTTTTATGTTTTGACCGTGAAATCGGAAAGTTGAAGGCTGCAAGCTCTTGAAAGCTCTTGCAAGCTCTTAATTTTTACGTACCACACAAGCAGTTTTTTTGACGAAGTCCAAGCCAGCCAGGAATTCATGCGTTTTCACTTACCTCCTTTTACAGCCTCAAAGAACCGCTACACTTCTTCGCCTTCTCTACAGTAAAAGGTGCCACAGGACAATAATAATTTTGTACACCAATTTCTTCACTTGAATGGTTATTATTAAATAATGAACGGGCATACTCCCATCTGCCCGAACTCTCTTCAGTACTAAAAAAGCAAAGATCCCTGCCGCCGTTGGATAAGCAGCTGCAGCAGCAAGTCGTATACTCCTAGCTCACTCATTTGTTACATAGTTTAATTCTTAATTTCTTTGCGTGTTTTTGGTACTTGCATTGTTTAATTCATAAATTTCGGGCGTATTATAGTATTTGAGAGTTGTAGCATCGCGTTTTAGTACCTGAATAGTGTAAAATCGCGTAGTCTCCTTCCGTCGCCGAGCAGTGTCAGCAGTGCGCAAGTAGCAGCATTACTGCATTTACTAGGCAATCTTGTATTTTAATAACCGTTTAAATTTTGTCGATTTGTTTGCGCTCTCTGTAGATTAGTTCAGACGTTCTTTGCAAAACAGTTTTTAGCATGGATAGGGACTGCAACTGCTGTGTTCGGATGCAGGCTGAGTTGGCATCCCTTCGCTCCCAGCTTCAAGCAGTGTTGGCTTCGGT
Organism: Schistocerca piceifrons; assembly: GCF_021461385.2. Classification (NCBI taxonomy): domain Eukaryota; kingdom Metazoa; phylum Arthropoda; class Insecta; order Orthoptera; family Acrididae; genus Schistocerca; species Schistocerca piceifrons. Next base: position 306,459,992 of record NC_060140.1, read on the forward strand.
CACACAGCTTGAGGCTGTTGCCAATGGGCATCACTGTGGGGGTCCGGATGGGGGTTTGTCGGGGACGGCCAGCTCGTCCCACGCATACCCCGATCGGACTACGACTGTGATTGCCCGGGATACTGCCTGCATTGAGGCTGATCCCTCACCTGTGGTAGAGTGGGAGGTTGTCTCAAGGTGTGGCAGGGGGCGAAAGACATTCCGGAGGGCTGAACGGAAGGCCTCTCCAGTTTGTCTGACGAACCGGTTTCAGGCTCTGTCTCAGGCTATACTGATCTTCGGCCTGACATGGCTGCTTGTCCTGTTCCAGAGGTTGCCCCTCAGTCTGCAAGATCCGGGCGGTCACAGAGGGTGGGCTTACTGGTAGTTGGGAGCTCCAACGTCAGGCGCGTAATGGGGCCCCTTAGGTAAATGGCAGCAAGAGAGGGGAAGAAAACCAATGTGCACTCCGTGTGCATACCGGGGGAGAGTCATTCCAGATGTGGAAAGGGTCCTTCCGGATGCCATGAAGGGTACAGGGTGCACCCATCTGCAGGTGGTCGCTCATGTCGGCACCAATGATGTGTGTCGCTATGGATCGGAGGAAATCCTCTCTGGCTTCTGGCGGCTATCTGATTTGGTGAAGACTGCCAGTCTCGCTAGCGGGATGAAAGCAGAGCTCACCATCTGCAGCATCGTCGACAGGACTGACTGCGGACCTTTGGTACAGAGCCAAGTGGAGGGTCTGAATCAGAGGCTGAGACGGTTCTGCGACCGTGTGGGCTGCAGATTCCTCGACTTGCGCCGTAGGGTGGTGGGGTTTCGGGTTCCGCTGGATAGGTCAGGAGTCCACTACACGCAACAAGCGGCTACACGGGTAGCAGGGGTTGTGTGGCGTGGGCTGGGCGGTTTTTTAGGTTAGATGGCCTTGGGCAAGTACAGAAAGGGCAACACCCTCAACGGGTGCGGGGCAAAGTCAGGACATGCGGGGACCAAGCAGCAATCGGTATTGTAATTGTCAACTGTTGAAGCTGCGTTGGTAAAGTACCGGAACTTCAAGCGCTGATAGAGAGCACCGAAGCTAAAATCGTTATAGGTACAGAAAGCTGGCTTAAGCCAGAGATAAATTCTGCCGAAATTTTTACAAAGGTACAGACGGTGTTTAGAAAGGATAGACTGCATGCAACCGGTGGTGGAGTGTTCGTCGCTGTTAGTAGTAGTTTATCCTGTAGTGAAGTAGAAGTGGATAGTTCCTGTGAATTATTATGGGTGGAGGTTACACTCAACAACCGAGCTAGGTTAATAATTGGCTCCTTTTACCGACCTCCCGACTCAGCAGCATTAGTGCCAGAACAACTGAGAGAAAATTTGGAGTACATTTCACATAAATTTTCTCAGCATGTTATAGTCTTAGGTGGAGATTTCAATTTACCAGATATAGACTGGGACACTCAAATGTTTAGGACGGGTGGTAGGGACAGAGCATCGAGTGACATTTTACTGAGTGCACTATCCGAAAATTACCTCGAGCAATTAAACAGAGAACCGACTCGTGGAGATAACATCTTGGACCTACTGATAACAAACAGACCCGAACTTTTCGACTCTGTATGTGCAGAACAGGGAATCAGTGATCATAAGGCCGTTGCAGCATCCCTGAATATGGAAGTTAATAGGAATATAAAAAAAAGGGAGGAAGGTTTATCTGTTTAGCAAGAGTAATAGAAGGCAGATTTCAGACTACCTAACAGATCAAAACGAAAATTTCTGTTCCGACACTGACAATGTTGAGTGTTTATGGAAAAAGTTCAAGGCAATCGTAAAATGCGTTTTAGACAGGTACGTGCCGAGTAAAACTGTGAGGGACGGGAAAAACCCACCGTGGTACAACAACAAAGTTAGGAAACTACTGCGAAAGCAAAGAGAGCTTCACTCCAAGTTTAAACGCAGCCAAAACCTCTCAGACAAACAGAAGCTAAACGATGTCAAAGTTAGCGTAAGGAGGGCTATGCGTGAAGCGTTCAGTGAATTCGAAAGTAAAATTCTATGTACCGACTTGACAGAAAATGCTAGGAAGTTCTGGTCTTACGTTAAATCAGTAAGTGGCTCGAAACAGCATATCCAGACACTCCGGGATGATGATGGCATTGAAACAGAGGATGACACGCGTAAAGCTGAAATACTAAACACCTTTTTCCAAAGCTGTTTCACAGAGGAAGACCGCACTACAGTTCCTTCTCTAAATCCTCGCACAAACTAAAAAATGGCTGACATCGAAATAAGTGTCCAAGGAATAGAAAAGCAACTGGAATCACTCAATAGAGGAAAGTCCACTGGACCTGACGGGATACCAGTTCGATTCTACACAGAGTACGCGAAAGAACTTGCCCCCCTTCTAACAGCCGTGTACCGCAAGTCTCTAGAGGAACGGAAGGTTCCAAATGATTGGAAAAGAGCACAGGTAGTCCCAGTATTCAAGAAGGGTCGTCAAGCAGATGCGCAAAACTATAGACCTATATCTCTGACGTCGATCTGTTGTAGAATTTTAGAACATGTTTTTTGCTTGCGTATCATGTCGTTTTTGGAAACCCAGAATCTACTCTGTAGGAATCAACATGGATTCCGGAAACAGCGATCGTGTGAGACCCAACTCGCTTTATTTGTTCATGAGACCCAGAAAATATTAGATACAGGCTCCCAGGTAGATGCTATTTTTCTTGACTTCCGGAAGGCGTTCGATACAGTTCCGCACTGTCGCCTGATAAACAAAGTAAGAGCCTACGGAATATCAGACCAGCTGTGTGGCTGGATTGAAGAGTTTTTAGCAAACAGAACACAGAATGTTGTTCTCAATGGAGAGACGTCTACAGACGTTAAAGTAACCTCTGGCGTGCCACAGGGGAGTGTTATGGGACCATTGCTTTTCACAATATATATAAATGACCTAGTAGATAGTGTTGGAAGTTCCATGCAGCTCTTCGCGGATGATGCTGTAGTATACAGAGAAGTTGCAGCATTAGAAAATTGTAGCGAAATGCAGGAAGATCTGAAGCGGATAGGCACTTGGTGCAGGGAGTGGCAACTGTCCCTTAACATAGACAAATGTAATGTATTGCGAATACATAGAAAGAAGGATCCTTTATTGTATGATTATATGATAGCGGAACAAACACTGGTAGCAGTTACTTCTGTAAAATATCTGGGAGTATGCGTGCGGAACGATTTGAAGTGGAATGATCATATAAAATTAATTGTTGGTAAGGCGGGTACCAGGTTGAGATTCATTGGGAGAGTGCTTAGAAAATGTAGTCCATCAACAAAGGAGGTGGCTTACAAAACACTCGTTCGACCTATACTTGAGTATTGCTCATCAGTGTGGGATCCGTACCAGATCGGTTTGACGGAGGAGATAGAGAAGATCCAAAGAAGAGCGGCGCGTTTCGTCACAGGGTTATTTGGTAACCGTGATAGCGTTACGGAGATGTTTAATAAACTCAAGTGGCAGACTCTGCAAGAGAGGCGCTCTGCATCGCGGTGTAGCTTGCTCGCCAGGTTTCGAGAGGGTGCGTTTCTGGATGAGGTATCGAATATATTGCTTCCCCCTACTTATACCTCCCGAGGAGATCACGAATGTAAAATTAGAGAGATTCGAGCGGGCACGGAGGCTTTCAGACAGTCGTTCTTCCCGCGAACCCTACGCGACTGGAACAGGAAAGGGAGGTAATGACAGTGGCACGTAAAGTGCCCTCCGCCACACACCGTTGGGTGGCTTGCGGAGTATAAATGTAGATGTAGAATATAACAAAACAAGATCAATCTTAATAAATGTACTGTTTTTCTACAGAGATCACAAGATTCCATCTGGCATCGAAATTATTTACTGCAACGCTTTAGGTGCCATCGTATTTTCTTTTCATTGATGGCTTCTGAGTTCATGCGCTTGACGGAGCGCGGATCTTCACGCTTATAACTCATAGAGCCTTTACGCTCTTCAACAGTTGATGGATACCCCTTCCAGCTCAACGTCTCCGCAGATCAATGAACCACACAAATATTTTGTATTTTATCGTAATTTACATTGTGTCTCATGTATACAGTGTAAAAAAAGTTTCTGATCTCCTTCTAAGAACATTTATGTAAAATTTTCAGAGATGACTTAAGGTCTGAAAATGATCTGTGTAGACTATAACCTGTCAGCGTGAATAAAACTATTTCTGTTTGCAATCAAGACTGATTATTGTATTATAGTTAAATTTAGATTGCTATTATTCCAAATATGTTATCAAAAGTCATGTTGGAGTTAACTGAAGTTATGTATTTTACAAAGATTGCTTTCTTGTACTTTGGAGTCTGATTTTCAGAATTTCTGTCTGTGCTAATCTGCACATGTTGTCGAAAAGGCATATTTTGAAACATTATCTATTGGGACAGCCTGTCGAGAACCCAGACGCCGACTTAAAAAATCACTCCTTTCTGAGGTTCTCAAATAACAATGCGACATTGAATACTGTGGTGCACCACCTGGCTTCAGATACCATCAGCCACACTACATCTGAAAGGCTTTCGTCATCAGCAGCAGTCACGGAGGTGTGTTCCTTTTAATGACTTGTACAGGACAGGCAAGACACTACCCCAGACTTGACTGCAGTACAGCGGCGAGTACTGTAGACAAGACCTAACCGAGCGGGCCACTGTGGCTCCGGTGCGTCCGCCAGACTGGCTGTCCTAGGGCGCTCCCCCAGTTGATGCGTCCCAGTGGCACGACCGACTGGCCATCCTCCCCGTTCGCTCCCCTTCCCCCTTGTTCCTCTTTACTGCCGGGATGCGCGCGAGCACGCACCAAGAGCTTGCGCAGCTCGAGTTTGCAATAGCTATTTAGTCGGCTGTTGGACGGCTTGTTACTACCACTCAGTGCCGACAATGACGTCATCAACCGGCTAAAATGGCTTTAATTACATGTGAGAGGTCCGTGTTAATGCGATTTTACTCCTCGGCAATAACTCTGATTAATCAAATAGTAATATGGTGGCAAAATTGCTCGTTTTGACGTGATTAACTCATCAGTCAGAGACGACGCAGAAAGATGCATCATCTGGTCACTGTCCAAACCACTCCCAATTCAGTGACACGTAAGGCACTACAACTGCAATCAGTTTGATTCGCGATCCCTTCAGTCATCGTTGTTGCAAACAGTCCTTGAGACACCGTTCTGAACACTCAGCGAATATCGAAAAAGAGAAGCAAAAGCAACACAACGTTGTAGAAGTATTAAGAACGAAAGTACCTTTCGCATCATGTATCACTGCCAAGTAACACAGCTCGATGAAACTTGAACAATACACAGAATGAACAGTTACAGAATAGCACAGAAGGTAACTGAAAGAATTAAGCAATCAGACGAACAGGAACGCCACTTTTATTCAAAGATAATACTTACACAGAAGTCATCGCGATTTATGATGGTCCCCTGGATATTACAAAAGGCAGGACATGGTTCTTAACAGGGTGTGTGACCACACGGACGCAGATGCTGTAAGATGTCATGGTCTCCTGACCTTCATTGCTTACATATTCCGCCCTCACAATCATATTCCGCACATCAAGACGCTTCATTCGAACCCAAACTCGATAAGATAAAGTCAATGTTGTATGAATTCATGTAAACGATATGCAAATAACTAATAAATCGTAAGTGCGCACCGTGGTTGAAATACTCAAGGCTGGCGTACACGCATACATTCCTGACACGACGGTCACAGGAGCTTTTAGTTCAAGAGAGGCAACCGCATGCCTGGAGGCCAGTCCCAACCCATCTACGTCGGTCGGTGCCCGCCTGTGGAGCGAACAGCATTCGCCCGAGGGAAATGAGGAACGACCCCATGTTCAGCTTAAAAGCAAATTCCGCTACATTGTGTGGGAGCGGCCAGCCTACGCATTCTTTACACATAGCACGCAGTTTCAGAGATTTTCACAGGGAGACAGCAAACGCCAAACGCCGATACTACAGGTTTCCGGATTGGTCGCCTTAAACGAAACGTCATTCTCCTGTTTTAGAAGAGCAATGCTGATTGGCAGACGATATTTCTGACGCCTTGAGCTGAAGGAGTAATGGAAGAGACCGAAAGATATACCCCTTCATGTCTGGTGTGGAGAGGCGCCGTTCTGTTGTCGCCCTTGGAGTGAGGAACAAGTCTCTCCTCAGTACTTCACTGGGAGAGCACCTCTGTCAAGAGCGAATCGAAGTGCGACTCTCTATATTGAGTCCTTGCGATTAAGCGTTGTTCACTGTGTTGGTCGACACACTTATTGTGCGGTGTGAATGGACAGAGTTATAGTTAAACGCCTGCGAGCGAATTTTTGAGTAGCATCGCAGTGGACTGGTTATCTGACTGGTGTACCACGCCAATATTTAGACTAGGGGCGAATAGGAATCCTTGACTTCATCAAGGCATAGGGAGAGTTTGATTGGCGAAGGTCAATTCAGATAGAACGAGAGTTATCTTATATGTCAGCAGCGAGCAGCGCAGACAGCGGTCATCGCAGCTTACGGTATTGTGCGCTACCGCTATTGCGAGCCCCATATTTCCTCCACAACAGTACACTTCACTGCATTTCACACGCAACAGCCTCAACAGTACCTAGCAACATTATAAAGGATAATTATTCAAGTTGAGTAGGCGCGCCTCTCAGCCATTCTGCCAAGTCAACAACCATCTTAAAACTTTGTATAGAAATATCATTAGCGATTTCTATCCTTGAGATGTAACTTCACATTCCAAAAAGAACCAGGATATAACTTGTTCAATTCATAACCAAAAGTGCCATTGTGATTTCTCAGAATTTTTGCAAAATAAATAATAACTTTCGTTAGTTTCATGTTTTTCTTACACTAACTAGCACTACTCCAGTACCCAAGTATCCCACTAGTTACGTAAGAAATTTTGTGAATTTTTGTGTCATTTCCTTACAGCGGACGACTCCAGAAGATATTTATTGCTGAAAGTATTTCAGGCATTTCTCTTTAGAACGTTAGGAGCGTCTGTCTAACATCTGTAGTAGTGTGGGGGTGGAAATTGCATCTTGCAGGAGCCACAGGGTAAAGGGTACATCTCAGATCAATCTGTTGCGCAGAATAACAGAATAACAGATCAACCCCACGCTCACAATGCATGCTCTGCAGCGTGCTCTCCTTCTGGCCACAAGATTGGTAAGGAGTTCTTGTGGTACGGCTTACCATTCCTCCACCAGCGCGTTTGAGAACAACTGGACGGTCGTTGAAGCATGTAGACGTGCTGCAATACGTCTCCCCAACGCATACCACACGTGCTTGATGGTATTTAAGCCAGGCGAACGGGCAAGCAAGTCCACTCACCGAATATCATCTCGTTCCAAGAACTCCTCCACCTGCACTCTTCGATGCAGTCGCCACTACCATCCATAAAAATTAAGTCATGGCCAAACGAATTCCTGAAAAGACACACATGTGGGAGGAGTACAGGGCGGCAATAACGTTGACTAGTGAGTGTACTGCGCTAGAAGATTTGTAGTTCAGTATGCCCATGCAACATTCTTCCTTCCCACATCATAACATCTGAACCACAAAAACGATCTGTTCTACACTGTTTATGAGTACATTACATGTTCTCAACTCTCGCCATATAAGGGTACATCGAAAATCATTAATCAGACTGAATCTGGTTTCATCCGAGGGGAGCACGAGCTCCCACTCTTCGTTGGCCCTGTCCCTATGCTCTTGGCACCATCGAATCGGTTCTGTCGAGGTGCTGGTGTCAACGGAACACGACATACTAGTTGTCGGGAAAATGGAAGACCTCAAATGGTTCAAATGGCTCAAAGTACTATGGGACTTAACATCTGAGGTTATCAGTCCCAGGCGAAATACCCTCAGACTTCAAGAAGAATATAATAATTCCAATCCCAAAGAAAGCAGGTGTTGACAGATGTGAAAATTACCGAACCATCAGTTTAGTTAGTCACAGCTGCAAAATACTAAAGCGAATTCTTTACAGATGAATGGAAAAACTGATAGAAGCCGACCTCGGGGAAGATCAGTTTGGATTCCGTAGAAACGTTGGAACACGTGAGGCTATACTGACCCTACGACTTATCTTAGAAGAAAGATTAAGGAAAGGCGAACCTACGTTTCTAGCATTTGTACACTTAGAGAAAGCTTTTGACAATGTTGACTGGAATACTCTCTTTCAAATTCTGAAGGTGGCAGGGGTAAAATACAGGAGCGAAAGGCTATTTACAATTTGTACGGAAACCAGATGGCAGTTATAAGAGTCGAGGGACATGAAAGGGAAGCAGTGGTTGGGAAGGGAGTGAGACAGGGTTGTAGCCTATCCTCAATGTTATTCAATCTGTATATTGAGCAAGCAATAAAGGAAACAAAAGAAAAGTTCGGAGTAGGTATTAAAATCCTTGGAGATGAAATTAAAACTTTGAGGTTCGACGATGACATTGTAATTCTGTCAGAGACAGCAAAGGACTTCGAAGAGCAGCTGAACGGAATGGACAGTCTCTTGAAAGGAGGGCATAAGATGAACATCAACAAAAGCAAAACAAGGATAATGGAATGTAGTGAAATTAAATCGGGTGATGCTGAGGGAATTAGATTAGGAAATGAGACACTTAAAGTAGTAAAGGAGTTTTGCTATTTGGGGAGCAAAATAACTGATGATGGTCGAAGTAGAGAGGATATAAAATGTAGACTGGCAATGGCAAGGAAAGCGTTTCTGAAGAAGAAGAAATTTGTTAACATCGAGTATAGATTTAAATGTCAGGAAGTCGTTTCTGAAAGTATTCGTATGGAGTGTAGCCATGTATGGAAGTGAAACGTGGACGATAAATAGTTTAGACAAGAAGAGAATAGAAGCTTTCGAAATGTGGTGCTACAGAAGAATGCTGAAGATTAGATGGGTAGATCACATAACTAATGAGGAGGTATTGAATAGAATTGGGGAGAAGAGGAGCTTGTGGCACAACTTGACTAGAAGAAGGGATCGGTTGGTAGGGCATATTCTGAGACATCGAGGTTTCACCAATTTAGTATTGGAGGGCAGCGTGGGGGGTAAAAATCGTAGAGGGAGACCAAGAGATGAATACACTAAGCAGATTCAGAAGGATGTAGGCTGCAGTAGGTACTGGGAGATGAAGAAGCTTGCACAGGATGGAGTAGCATGGAGAGCTGCATCAAACCAGCCTCAGGACTGAAGACCACAAGAACAACCTAAGGACATCACACACACCCATGCCCGAGGCAGGATTCGAACCTGCGACCTTAGCGGTCGCGCCGTTCCAGACTGTTGCGCCTAGAACCGCTCGGGCACAGCTGCCGGCTAGGGAAGACCTCCCCATGCAACTGTGGAGAGTGAGAGTGAGACTGCGTACGTCGAAGTGCTGTTAGATGTGGTTGCAACTGTATCTGCTATTGCACAACGTACACATCATCTGCTACTTTAGTTGACCGCCCCTGCTTCGGGCAGCAGTTCCGTTGTTCGGAGCGCTCCCCACGCACTTGAAACAATGCTGTGAGCAATACCAAACTCCTACGCTGCCCGTGTGAAGTCATCCAAATGTTGACTCCAGGCCATGTTATAATGAAGTGCACCGTAACTGCTCGGTGATTGACACACGTTGTCTTTTCCTATTGTTTCATCTGCCTCGTGTTGCTGGGTCAGCCCGATTTGGCGCTACGGTCGAGCTGACTTCACAGCACGTGACGTCCAGCTTACTCCGTGACGTCTGCCAACATGCTCCCTCACTTTCATTCATTTCCATCGAGTAGTTAATACGTTACGTTACTTTATCTACCTCGTCCTAAAGTTTAGCACAACAATGTACACAGAGACTGAAGAAAAATGTTGTATCTTTTAACGGCAACTATTTATTTGTTTATCAGGGCACAACATGTACTGAATTAATTTTTTCGCGTTAAGTTTCGAGTGCTTGTAGCAGGTCCGTCTTGCGAAGGAGACAGTCCAACTCACTTTTGTGCAGCAACACTTCAGCAGAAAACCTCTTCTGCTATATTTTATGTGGTGTCATCGCCAGATACCACACTTGCTAGGTGGTAACCTTTAAATCGGCCGCGGTCCGTTAGTATACGTCGGACCCGCGTGTCGCCACCATCAGTGATTACAGACCGAGAGCCGCCACACGGCAGGTCTAGTCTAGAGAGACTCCCTAGCCCTCTCCCCAGTTGTACAGCCGACTTTGCTAGCGATGGTTCACTGTGTACATACACTCTCATTTGCCGAGACGACAGTTTAGCATAGCCTTCAGCTACGTCATTTGCTACGACCTAGCAAGGTGCATATTCAATTTCTATGTCTTCTGAACAGATAATATTGTGACTCATGTACCGTCAAGAGCGACGTTCATCATTAATGGATTAAAGTTAAGTATCAAACTATTTACGTCCGCTTTCGGAATTCTAATTCCTTGTCATGTTCCAGACCTCACGTCAGTATAGTTCTTCCCTCCTCACACCAGCCTGCGTGAGCTAAAACGCGTGCGTTTCGGCCTCCACTAGTAACACGGTGTTAGCTCTTCAGCCAACACAACATTTTAATCCATTCACGTCCTGATCCTCATTTATATAATTTCTAACAATCTTAATCTCCAGTACTGTACAATTCCATTCGCGTGTTGAGCGAAGGAAAATCTACTCTACATACCTCTGTATGTGCCCTAACCTCTCATATATTATTTTCATGATCCCGACATGAAATGTTGGAGAGAGTTCTGAAAAGAAATGCTTCAGAATTTTTTGAGAAAACTCTTACCCTTTCAAAATAAACAAACTTTATTAACATTCTACCTCTTCATTATTCCTGTCTCTATATTTATTTTCCAACATTGTCACGCTGACGACGAATACAATTCTCTCTGAGAGAGACCAGTTTGTTGATACAGACACGTTAGAATGTTTGACTTAGTTGATGAAGCCACAACCTTAACCCTGCTTGCTCCGCTTCATCACTATTCTAGTGAAGTCCTCGAAGGTGTTCTTTAAGTTATGGAAACAGATTAAAATCGGACTTAGCCAAATAGGGACTGTATGAAGACCGATGACGGTGAACTCAACTGGTCTGATTGTTGGAGATCTCTCAGTGCTCGTCTGTTGTCGGACATTCTTACGGTGAAGGAGACGGTGCTCCATGTGTGGACACACTCTTCGAATGCGAAACTCGGTTGCATAACGTTGTTTCTCATGCACCGACGTAGTTACGTTATATACGATTACACGGCCATGATACACGATACATTTCGCAGCCCTCTAGTGGCAGAGGACTGCAAATATGTAGACTTGAAGGATAAAGATATAGAATGTTATTAACGTCTGTTTTATTTAAAAAGTTATGGTATTTTACAGACAAAAAAATTCGGAGCCACTTCTACTCAGCATGCCCTCTTACGCCTCTCGCAGCGTAATGGTCACTAGAACGGCATAGTGTTTCTTTGAGGGATTTCCATGTCAATTGCCCGAGCATATCTGTTACGCTTTCGTAAGGGCCGTACAGAACTGTAACAGTCCTAGCAGTGCGCCTCTGAACTCCTTCGATGTCTATTGTAATGATAGACTGATAGAGATTCCAAACACTGGAACAATATCCTAGAATCGTCCCAGAACCCTTGCAACAGCTCTAAGGCTTCCTTTCACCTATTCTAATAATTATTTTACGTGAACGTAGCATTTCATATTGCTCGTTAGTATTACTGTACCCCTAAATATTTGTACGATGTGACATGGGCAAGATGCTCTCCGCTACTCTCGTAATCAAATGCTATGGGGTTATTACTCTTTGTTAGAAAGAGTATCTTCCATTCATCGACAGTATATCACAGTATTGACGACAAATCACTGGAAACAGTGAGTACCGCAAAAGACATAGAAGTCAACATACAGAGCGACTAAAGTAGATGACCACGTAAAACTATCTGTGGGAAGATAAGATGTCAGGCTGAGATAGATTGGAGGAATCTATAAAAGTTTTCAATATACTGCGTCTCGCACTTCTCAGGTACTCAAGAAAATACATTTTTAAAATGGTTCAAATGGCTCTGAGCACTATGGGACTTAACATCTGAGGTCATCAGTCCCCTAGAACTTAGAACTACTTAAACCTAACAAACCTAAGGACAGCACACACATCCATGCCCGAGGCAGGATTCGAACCTGCGACCGGAGCGGTCGCGCGGTTCCAGACTGAAGCGCCTAGAACCGCTCGGCCACATCGGCCGGAATACATTTCTAACTGTTTGCACCAAAGCTGCTAATCATTTGTTGGTTGACTAGTTTCGGGCTTTGCCCATTTTCACAGGCCATCCGTTACAGAGAACAAAGTTTTTTCTTATGAGTTGATGCGTCAAATGTGAGTAATAAAGGTATCAGGTCTAATGTTTTCCAGATAATAACCACCTAAGTATATTGTATTTGGAATATACATGAAGTGTACTGTTACAATGTCATCACAGTTTATATATAGCTCAGATCTGCGTTAAAATATGTCACAATTGTAGTTACACCTTACTGTAGTATGTCAGTGTATGAGAGTACGGTATAACTGTTTCGATTGTAGTATCTTCACTATCCACCATGATCTGATCGACATGACAATGATATTCCATATATAATGGAGAACTTGTTCTCGTTGGAGTTCACTGTGTGTCACGTTGATTTCGTAGGAGATACCATAATTTTGACAGACCTTGCTGCCCATGTTGAGAAACGCCGGGAAATTCAAAATGAGTAAACACACGCACGTCATACAGCACCATTTACTTCAAATATTCAACTGGCTCAGATGCAAAAAAAAAGTTACGTTGTATTTAAAATCAACGACAAAAACTGTGTAATAGCTCTTTTAACAAACAGTATTTTATTTATTTATTTATCGTATGACATACATCACAATCCTTATACATTTTATACGTAAGTTAATTTCGCATAAAGACACTTAATATAATCAATTGCCTCCTCTGTTGCAGCGAGGAAATCGTTGAAGGTTCCCTTGTAAGCTCGAACCGGGCAGTCTTCCACTGTGTCGGACTGTTAGTTTTTCAGTGCCGCAGTCACAATTTGGTGTTGGTGTCGTTCCCCATTTGTAGAGGGTGTCAGCACATCTTCCGTAGCCAGTACGTATGAGTTTCCTGAACTGCAACGAGATCAATGTTGTCATCACATAATATCTTACTTAGTACTTGGAATTAGCCCAGCTTATTCCTTCTATATTCATATTGCAAATCTTGAAGATGCGTCCAAGGGGCCTCGTCTGTTGCCTCTGAGAGGAGCCTTTTCGATGGCCAGTCATAATGGTTTGACATATCTGTGATATACGATGTACAATCAGCCAGGAGCTCACGATCAAGATCGACGATTGTTTGGCCGCCTCGAAGTGGTTGTTCTTTAGCACCATCCGGGAGACACGTGTAGCTTATATTATGCTACGGCCGCGAACAGCCATTGTCTCCTAACAAACAGTAAGCTGCGTTGTTCATAGTAGACTACCAGCGGCGTTACAAACGTCTGCAGTTGTATACAACAGACTTATATAAAATTCACAGAAAACAAAACTTTTTTATACAATGTGACAAGTGAATCTTCAGTGTCAAAAACGCGACAAATATAGATAACGAAAAAATAACTCTATATGTGGTGTCTGTTCTCTTGGACGTACGTCTATGAATCAAGACACAAAGGAATTATAGACATTAGCTGCCAGTCATTGATTTAAATCTGACAGGAGGCATACTAGGGTAATCCGTGCAGTTGTGATGACCACTTTGTCCATGTGGTGTAACGGTCAGCACATCTGCCTCGTAAGCAGCAGACCTGGGTTCAAATCCAGGCCCAGCATAAATTTTCAACTTTCCCCATTGATTTAATTCAATACCCAAGCGGCTAATGTCTTTAATTCCTTTGTGACTCAATTCATAGTAGCTGCAGGATATGTCTGAAAGAACAGACACTACATATACACAGATAAGCCAAAACATTATGACCACTGCCCATCGCGACATTGGATGCCGCCGGGTGGTGTTGAGGGCACGTGACAGAGTAACAAAGTATGTAATCAGAGTGGAGATGGAAGGGGGATCACCCTAGCAAAGATATGGGCTCCGAATGGAAAAATCCATTGAGATAAGCGACTGTAGCAAAGGGCAGATAATTATTAAGCAGAGCCTGTGAACGAGTGTCTCGAAAACGATGAAGCTGATCGAATGTTCATGTGCTACTGTCATGAGCATCTACAGAAAGTGGTAGAAAGACAAATTACCACTAGAAGCTAAATGGTTGGACACAGAATGTTGGGTTCGGACGCTTGTCTGCTCCGTAAAGTAAGATCTGTGGCATCGCTGTTGAAAGAGCACCATGCTCGTACATGCTCAAGTGTTTCAGAGCACGTCGTTCATCATACATTGTTGAACATGGAGCTCCGCATTAGACCACCCCTACATGTTCACATGTTGACCCAACGATATCATCAATTGTGGTGTCACCGCCAGACACCACACTTGCTAGGTGGTAGCCTTTAAATCGGCCGCGGTCCGTTAGTATACGTCGGACCCGCGTGTCGCCACAATCAGTGACTGCAGACCGAGCGCCGCCACACGGCAGGTCTAGAGAGACTTCCTAGCACTCGCCCCAGTTGTACAACCGACTTTGCTAGCTATGGTTCACTGACAAAATACGCTCTCATTTGCCTAGACGATAGTTAGCATAGCCTTCAGCTACGTCATTTGCTACGACCTAGCAAGGCGCCAGTACCAGTTAATATTGATACTGTGAATCATGTAACGTCAGGAGCGACGTTCACCATTAATGGATTAAAGTTAAGTATTCCACCAGCTACGTCCGTTTTTTCTAAATTCTAATTTCCTTGTCCTGTTCCAGACCTCACGCCAGCCTGCGTGAGCTAAAACGCGTACCTCTCGGCTTTCTCTAGTAACGGTGTTCTCTCCTGCCAACCCACAACATTTGGCGACGAGGCCAAACCGCGTTCTTATCGATATTGCCCTGATTTACTTGTGTAATGGCTTCGCCACAATCTCCAGATGTACTGTCCGAATTTTATCGCTTACAGAATCAGCAGACGCAGGCCTTACTGGATGCCCTTGGACAGCTCGTCCAGGGTCAACGGGCGATGCAAAACGATGCGGCAGCAGCCGCTCCACCGCTACCGCAGCCACAACACGCTGTTGCACCGACTTTTCGACCTTTTGATGCTGCACTAGAAAGCTGGACGGAGTGGTCACGCCAATTTGGATTCCATCTCGCCACCTACAGAATTAAAGGTAACGAGCGGCAGCCTTTTTTGTTGTCCTCCATAGGGGTGACCACGTACCGTGTGATAGTCAAATTATTTCCCCGACGCGACGTAGCAACTCTGTCCTACGAAGAAATTTTGTCTGCATTAGATGCATATTTCAAAGAATCAGTCAATGTAGTTTCAGAAAGGTATACCTTCTTTCGTACAAAACGTACGGCAGGTCAGACTTATCGGGAGTGGGTTGCAACCTTGCAAGGCCTTAGTAGGGATTGTGCTTTTGAGTGTCAATGTGGACTCTCTTATTCAGATACTATGGTACGTGATGCAATTGCACAGAACGTTTCTGATGTTCGTATAAGGGAACAGATTTTGAAACTATTCAATCCCTCCCTTCAACAAGTGATGGACATATTGGATCGGCAGGACACACTTGACTTTGCTCAGGACTCATTTGAAACTTCGCCACCCGTGTGTCGGGTTAACCGGCCCGCCGAGCGAGCTGCACAGAACAGTAAACAGTCCTCGTGCCCAGCCGCGCAGATGCCACCAGGCTCTCAGCCACATGTGCCGCGCAGGCAAGCAAATGCAGTACTTAAATCATGCCCGCAGGGTGCTACGAGACATTCGCGTGAGAATTACCCATCACGCCAGGCTATTTGCTTTTTCCGTAATAAAAAAAGACATGTTCAGAGTGTTTGCCAGAAAAAGCTCAGATCGGACACTCACACCCATTCCAGGCGCTTTGTGTCGCGCCGAATTCGAACCAAGGATACTCAGGCTTGTGAAACTTCGCCCATGGCAATTCATGTAGTTCATTCCACTCCGCTCAGTGCCGCTCTCTCTAGCAGTGACTGTGTTCGTCCCACAAACAGTGTCAGTTCACGTTGCACAAGACAGTCGCTCTTGTCGTCAGCAGGACAATAAACTTTTTGTAGATTTGAACATTAATGGCAAAGTGATACCATTCCAGCTCGATACCGGAGCTGCAGTTTCACTGCTCAATCAAGACACGTACAAACAGCTGGGCACACCTCTGTTGCGTGTCGCAAATGTTAAGTAATTATTCCGGTCAAGCTATCCCTGTGTTAGGACAGTGCAGCCTTCTTGCAACATTCAAAGGACAAACAAAACTTGTGTCATTTTATGTCCTTCATTCTTCTTCTGCAGTGAACTTGTTTGGTTTCGATTTATTTCAGTTGTTTAACTTGTCTATAGTAAATCTGGTCCTATCAGTGAACCAGACTGTGCCTTCAGACAGTGTTTCTCGTCTATGTGAAGAATTTGTAGACATTTTTGCACCGGGCCTTGGTTGCGCTAAGAACTATGAAGCACATTTGGAACTGAAAGTAAACGCGCAACCAAAATTTTTCAGAGCGCGCAATGTTCCCCACGCATTGCGTGATGAGGTCGCAAAAACATTACACGATTTGGAATCACAAGGTGTAATTGAACGTGTGCAGGCTTCTCTCTGGGCATCACCCTTAGTAATTTTGCCAAAACCTTCCGGAAAATTGAGACTTTGTGTGGACTTCAAGGCAACAGTGAATCCACAACTAGTGATTGCAACTTTTCCTTTACCCTGCCCGGAAGATCTTTTTGACAAACTGTGCCTGGGTAAACATTTTTCGAAGTTGGACATAGCAGATGTGTACTTGCAAATACCGGTGGACGAAGAATCCCAGCGCGTTTTGGTGGTTAACACGCATCTTGGTTTGTATCGCTTCAAACGACTGCCATTCGGGTGTGCATCTGCCCCTGCACTGTTTCAGCAATATCTACAAACCGTTTGTGCATCTGCCCCTGCACTGTTTCAGCAATATCTACAAACTGTTTGTGCATCGGTCCCTACTGCAGCAAACTATCTGGACGATATTGTGATCTCCGGAAAGACGGAAGAAGAACATTAGCCAATCTCAGAACATTATTTCAGGTCTTGCGACAAAATGGTCTTCGCTTGCGGAAGGACAAATGTGTGTTTTTTGCTCGGGACTTGCCCTACCTGGGACATGTACTCAATGCCCAAGGCATACATCCCAGTCCCGAGCACCTCCGTGTCATCCAAGACTTGCCTTCGCCGCAGAATTTGATGCAGCTACAGAGCGTGCTGGGAAAAATTAATTATCGCCGTTATATCCCGCACGCCTCTTTCATTGCAGCTCCGCTTCATCGCTTACGCCGTAAAGGTGTTCCGTTCGCCTGGACGACAGAATGCGAACGCGCCTTTCGCCAGTTGAAATCGGCGTTGCTTTCCAATACTTGCCTTACGCCATTCGATTCTCAGAAGCCCCTTTTGTTGATGGTGGATGCATTGGATTTCGGGATCGGTGCTGTGCTTGCGCACAAAGATGGATCGCACGATCGCCCTATTGCCTTTGCGTCCAAATTGCTCTCGTCGGCGCAAAGAAATTATTCACAGATCGAGAAAGAAGTATTGGCTCTCGTATTTGGTGTTACAAAGTTTCATGATTTCTTGTATGGTCGTCACTTTGCCATCATCACAGACCACAAACCTTTGACATCGCTTTTTCATCCGAACAAGCCTGTACCTCCACGTACAGCGCAGAAGTTCATTCGCTGGTCTATTTTCCTCTCGCAGTACCGCTACGATATCTTGTCGGTCCACTGCTAAGCGCGGAAACGCCGATGCGTTGTCCCGTTTGCCTGTTGCTGAGGACAGAGCATTCGATTCTTCCGAACTTGCTTGCATGTTCATTGATTCGGAAACCGATGACGTGGTCGAATCGTTTCCGATTGATTTTCGTCGTGTAGCTACAGCCACAGCTGCCGACCCTGTCCTTGCTACCGTTCTGCGTTTTGTTGCTACGCAATGGCCCTTGTCAAAGTCATGGATCGGGGATCCGTTGGTTCGCCGATTTTTTGCTCACAAGGAGAGACTTTTTGTTCGACGTGGTGTTTTGCTGTTGCGTTCTGATAATGATCAGTCCAGGGTCGTGGTCCCACGTTCGTTACAGTCCTATGTCTTACAGCTTCTCCGCCAAGGACATTGGGGTATAGTGAGAACGAAACAACTTGCTCGTCAGCACTGTACTTGGTTCGGAATCGATGCCGCGATTACGAATATGTGCTCTTCTTGCATGGTGTGTGCCGAACAACAATCGGCCCCTCCGCGGAAATTCTTTGCATGGCCAAAAGGCACTTCCCCTTGGCAACGCTTACACATTGATTTTGCTGGTCCATTCAGGAATGCTCGATGGTTGGTTGTGGTAGATTCCTTCAGTAATTTTGCTTTTGTTGTCCAGATTTCTTCCACGACGTCATCTGCCACGATCCAAGCGTTATCTGTTATATTTTGCATTGAAGGTCTTCCACAGACTATTGTTTCCGACAATGGCCCACAATTCATGTCCGCAGAATTTCAGTCATTCTGCAAGGCCAATGGTATTCAACATCTGACGTCCGCGCCGTTTTCGCCACAGTCAAACGGTGCCGCTGAACGATTGATCAGGACTTTCAAGTCACAGATGAAGTTAAGAGTTGCATTCTCGGGAGGACGCATTATTGCTCTTTTTGTCCTCGTATCGCTCTCAGCCCCGAAATGGTCGCTGAGTTGCTCCACGGTTGTCATCATCGAACCTTGATATCTTTGCTATATCCGCCGCATCAGGTTCCTGTGCAGCGGCAGACACCTGCTTTTGCTCCAGGCGACATTGTCAACTATCGTCACTATCGAGGTTCACGGCGTTGGCTCAAAGGGCGGATTCCTCGCTGCCTCGGACGCGCTATGTATTTGGTTTTGGGGGCCTCTGGTGAGGTGCGCCGGCATCTCAACCAGCTGCGTCTCTGTCGTCGCATGGGATCTGCCGCTCGCCGTCTGCTTTCAGCGACGGTGCCGTCCGGTCAGCGCCCTGGGGACCCATCTACTGGCTCGCCTCAGCCCCAGGTGTTACCGACGCTGCCTTCCATTTTGCCCCATGGCGACGCGCCGCCGCCGCCGCCGCCGCCGCCGCCTGTTCTCCCGCCGGCGACGCCCACAGTGGACGCTCCGCTGCAACCGCCGGGCGCCTCCCTGGGTCACGCGCCGCCGATCGCTTCCCGTGACCAGTTGTCCTCCAACATGGAACTCTTGCCCGCTCCGGACCATATGTCGTCTTCGCCCGTCGGGTGACCGGGCCCGATGGAGGTCGACCCTTCACCCCTCCTGTCTCTCTGCGGGCGCATACACCGCATGTTGGCGTGCACCCTGGAGCAGGTTTTCAGGCGTTTCCTAGCTCCCCGCGGTCCGAATGGCAGGGTGCGGGTGGCACAGCCTCGCCTGTTGTTAGGCTCCCCACCTCGTCGCATACGTCAACATAGGGTCCTCCCCACAGTGGGCGAAAGCCTTATAACACAACCGTACGCCGATTTGCGGGGGAGGAATGTGGTGTCACCGCCAGACACCACACTTGCTAGGTGGTAGCCTTTAAATCGGCCGCGGTCCGTTAGTATACGTCGGACCCGCGTGTCGCCACTATCAGTGATTGCAGACCGAGCGCCGCCACACGGCAGGTCTAGAGAGATTTCCTAGCACTCGCCCCAGTTGTACAACCGACTTTGCTAGCGATGGTTCACTGACAAAATACGCTCTCATTTGCCTAGACGATAGTTAGCATAGCCTTCAGCTACGTCATTTGCTACGACCTAGCAAGGCGCCAGTACCAGTGAATCATGTAACGTCAGGAGCGACGTTCACCATTAATGGATTAAAGTTAAGTATTCCACCAGCTACGTCCGTTTTTTCTAAATTCTGATTTCCTTGTCCTGTTCCAGACCTCACGTCAGCCTGCGTGAGCTAAAACGCGTACCTCTCGGCTTTCTCTAGTAACGGTGTTGGCTCTCCTGCCAACCCACAACATCAATTATGATTGCAATGGGCATGGGGCCATCGGGATTCGACTGTCAATCAATGGAAACGTGCCAGCTCTTTGGGTGAATCACATTTTTCCCTGCACTAAGCCGATGGTCGTCTCCATACACGCCGTCATCGACGTGAATGGCGGCTCGAAACGTGACGTGTGCCTAGAATACAGATTGGTGGAAGCAGTATTATGCTATGGGAAACATTCTCCTGCGCTGGCATGGAACCTGTGGTGGTAATCAGCAACACAGCGACACCTGCAAACCACCTTCATCCCTTCATGTTTGTTGTCAGCCACGACGGCGATGTCATTTTTCAGCAGGATAACGATATGTATCTTGGAGCCAAACCATGCTACAGTGGTTTGAAGAGCATTATAGTGAACTAACGTTGATGTCTCGGCGACCATTTCGCCTGATATAAATCCCATCGAATCCATCTTGGTCATTTTCGGGCGCCATCACCGCGTACGCAAATCAGCGGCCCTTTATTTACGCGGGTTATATGACAGGTGTGTAGACACCTAATGCCATACACTTCCACAAACCTATCAACAAACTGTTGGATCGCTGATGCGCGGAATCAGTTACGTAATTCGTTCCAAAGACCGACAAACAAGCTATTAAGCACGTGGTCCTAATGTTTTGGCTAATCACTGTATAATCAAGACGAGGCTGGATAATGATTCCTCCTGCACAGGTTCGCACAAAGCTCGAACCCTTATGGCTATCGGCGAAATGCCGCAAGGAATGGTGATAATGGGCAAGGGGCACTACATCAGTAGTGTGCAGGTAAGTTAAAAATTGGGCTCTGACTGGAGACGTGGTAGGGTAGTCTGTGCTTTTGTTGTGACCACTGTGCCCAGATGGCATAGGAGTCAGCGTATCTGCCTAGTAAGCAGGAGACTCAGGTTCGAATCCTGGTCTGGAACAAATTGCCAGCTTCTCCATTGATTAATCAATGCCAAATGGCAGTTAATGTCTCTAATTCCTTTGTTTCTTGATAAAATAACTACATTTTATGAGAATACTGATACATACATATATACATACACACATTAATCCTTGTTCCACAGACCATGAACACGACATTTCGTAATGATGTGGAACGTATCACTTTAACATAAGTTTTCTTTAAACAAAATAATTAATTTTTTCTTTTCATTTTAATTTTTTTCAGTTCATATCTAAGAATTCATCTGTTGAATAGAAGGAGTTGTCACTCAGAAATTCTTTTAATTTGCTTTTAAATGTTGGTTGGCTGTCTGTCGGTCTTCTAATACTATTTGGCAAATGACCAAAGGTTTTTGTGGCAGCATAATTCACCCCTTTCTGTGCCAAAGTGAGATTTAATCCAGAACAGTGAAGATCATCCTTTCTTCTGGTGTTATAGCTATGCACTTTGCCGTTACTTTTGAGTTGGGATGGGTTATTAATGACAAATTTCATAAGTGAATATATGCATTGCAAAGGTACTGTGAATATCCCGAGTTCCTTAAATGAATGTCTGCAAGGTGATCTTGGGTGGGGTCCAGCTATTATTCTGATTACACACTTTTGTGCAATGAATACTCTCTCTCTTAATGATGAATTGCCCCAAAATATGATGCTATATCAAAGCAGTGAATGTAAACAGGCATAGTAGGCTAATTACTGATATGTTTATCACCAAAATTTGCAATAATCCTAATAGCATAAGTAGCTTAACCCAGCTGTTTCAGCAGATCATTGATGTGTTTCTTCCAATTCAGTTTCTCATCTATGCACATACCAAGTAATTTGAGTATTCTGCATTAGCAACAGGCTTTGTTCATAGTCTATATTTATCAATGGTGTTATGCCATTTACTGCACAGAATTGTATAAACTGTGTTTTCTCAAAATTTAGCGAGAGTCCATTTGCAGAGAATCACTATTTACAATTTCCTCAACTTATTCTTGCTTATTGGGTGTGATTACCATACTTGCATCATCAGAAAAAAGAACTAGCTTTACATCTTCATGAGTACAGAGTGGCAGTTCGTTAACATATATTTAGAACAAGAAGGGACCCAAGACTGAACCCTGTGGGACACCGTTCTTGATACCTCCCCAATTAGAGGACTCTGCTAATTTTTGCAGATGATCTGTACTGTTCATTTCAATCTTCTGCATTCTTTCAGTTAGGTATGAACTAAACCATTTGTGCACTGTCTCACTCATACCACAATATTTACTCTTATCTAGAAGAATTTCGTGATTCACACAATCAAAAGCCTTTGAGAGACCACAAAATATCCCAATGGGTGATGTTCAGTTATTCAGTATATTTAATTTTTGATCAGTGAAAGTATATATAGCGTTTTCTGTTGAAAAGCCTTTCTGAAAACCAAATTGACACTTTGTTAGTACTTCATTTTTACAAATATGTGATGCTACTCTTGAATACATTAATTTTTCAAGAATTTTGGATAAAGCTGTCAGAAGTGAGATTGGGCAGTAGTTGTTAGCATCAGACCTATCCCCTTCTTTATGCAATGATTTAACAATAGTGTATTTCAGTCTATGTGGAAAAATGCCCTGTTTCAGTGAGCTACTACATATGTAGCTGAGAATCCTACTTATTTGTTGGGAACAAGCTTTTAGTACTCTGTTGGAAATGCCATCAATTCCAAGTGAGCTTTTGAGTGAATTTATTATTTTCCTTATTTAAGTAGGAGAGGTGGGTTGAATTTCGTTTTTATCAAATTGCATAGGTACTCCCTCTTCCATATACTGCCTTGCATTTTCTAATGAATAGCTGGATCTTATTTTCTCTACAACACTTAAAAAATGGTTATTAAAAATGTTTTCTACTTATGACTTCTTGTAAACAAACTTTTCATTGTGTCTGATAGAAATACAATCTTCCTGTGCACTCAGTCGCCCTGTTTCCCTTTTAACAATACTCCAAATTGTTTAAATTTTATTATCAGATTTGCTAATCCCAGACATAATGCACATACTTCTGGACTTTTTAATAACTTTTCTTAATACAATGCAGTAGTTTTTATAATGTTTCACTGTTTTGGGATCATTACTCCTCCTAGCTATAAGACACTGTTTACAAGATATTTTTATCCCTTAAATAAGCCATGGCTTTTTACATGGTTTCTTACAATTATATTTCACTGTTTTCTTAGGGAAACTGTTTTCAGATATACTCACAAATGTATCATGAAATAGGTTAAATTTTAAATTAGCATCATGTTCCCTGTTGCAAGCTTTCCCCAAAATTCTGAATTGTTAAATCATTAACTGAACACGCTATTTTGGAGGGCTGTTTTGCGTAACTGTATGAAGCTGTATCATATACTATAACTAGTAGTGCATCATGATCAAACAGACCATTCTTAAAAGGAAAAGTTTTTATTTGATTAAATTTAGTTTGGTCTATGAAAACTTTGATCAGTGTGCTGCTTTCCTGTACCACCCGAGTAGGAAAATCAATCCATAAATAGTTATCTGCAGCATTTCAATGTGAAAACTGTCAGGAGTGCTAGGTGCAATACTAGGGTGTCCATTTCATTTTCATTGAAAAACGGGACATTTAAAATAAATTAGAGAAAAACCTGGGACAATGAAGAAAAAAACGGGACATAAATATTGTATTGACTAAATTTAATACACATACAAGTTTATCTTTACAATGTGCACTCAGATGACCCTAAATCACTTTTTACAATTATTCTGCCACACTATCATCATATTTTTCACTTTATGTACTTTATCAAGAAGTGCATTTTCGTTTGAAATTGTATCATAAAAGTCAGTACACGATACACCATTAAAGTGTGCTTTGACAATGAGCAAGGCCCTCACTGTTTCAACTTTCATTCTGTTTTTTTCATCTGACCACAAAGAGTTCACTAACGAAAACACGCATTCCACAGCAGCATTTGACCCAGGAATTTCCAGACAAAACTCCACCAAATGAATCATGTTTTTCACGTTAATATTTTTACTTTTGAAATAAGCAAATATTTTACACCACGTTGCACTAACACTTTCTTTGTCTCCTTCTTCACTTTTTATGAAGTTCTGTGCACATGAAAATTCATTGAACAGTTGGTCTTCATCAACAGGAAAATTTGGTACAATACTTTTAACAAAAACACAACAGTCCTGAATATTCTTCCACTGTAGCTGCTCCTTTTCAGTATTAAACCAGTCAAATGCTTTAAAAGGTGTGAGAAATGGTAAACACCATTCTTTAATATACTCAATGCAAGAGTCATAGAAGATGTCAGCATAAATATGATATTGTTCTACAGTAATTTCACCCTCTTCTTCCAGCTTTCTTAGAGTCTCATGTACAAAGGATGTGAGAAATCTTTCAGATTCTCTACATTGTAATTTGCCCAATAATTTGTTTATATCTTGATAAACTTCCACTATTGTCATTTCTTGTTTCTCAATACACTTAATTGTTGTGGAGAAAGGTTTTACTCGGCTAGCAAGAAAATGTAGGAGAACAATAGACACAAGGTTATCAAAGAATTGTTTAAGGATAACAGGACACTTATCAAGGGAAATGAAATATGATTTCAAAGCAGGAAATATCTCTACAATTCTTTCCAATGCTGGTAGCAGAGGTAGCCACCTTGTCTTGTTGTGCCCAAGTACAGTTTTGTATTCAGTTTCAGTAAACTTACAGAATTACTTCAGAGATTCAACCCTTACTGTATATATGTGGAAATGCTGGTAGATTTTGTTTAAAATTAATTGGCAATCGATGGGTAGGAAATCTGAACCAGTTTGTAAGGAATTGTGCACCACATGTGCTGGGCAGCCAACACGTACTATATTATTCACTGTGTCCTGTTGCAGTTTATAGAAAAAATTGTTTTTCCCTTTCCTCTGCTTACAACCAAAATTGGTGTTAGTGTTGTCTGCAGAAACTGCAATCACCTTTCCCTCAAGATCATATTTCTTTAAAACATCCAGCACATAATTCTGAAATAAATCTGAAGTTTCTCCAGCTACATTAACCAATTCGAGCACTTTCACCGTGATGCCATTTTCAGGGTGAAAATACTTGATAAGGAGAGGAACCAACTTCAAATCCAGATGATTCAATGTATCAATCATTACAGAAATGAATCGAACACTTTTCAGTTCATTTAAAACCTGCTGAACTGCATATGGTGCAATAACATTTGAAACATTGCATTACATTTTGTGTGGCCACATGTGAATTTAGGATTGAAAAGTTTTTAACAAGTGCTGTAGTACAGTCCATTGACTTAAAGCTATGGTTATGCATTGTACTGTGGTATGCAAACGTAGCTTCTTGTGCTGCCAACTGCCTATCCATTTCTGTTACAGATTTTAAGTTTACATAGTAGTCACTCACGCATTTATTTGCTCCTTTCGTTTGATCACTCGTGCGATGTTTCTTAGTCTTAGTGTGATTCACAATGTCAGACCTTCCATCATGACCAATAGCAAATTTTGATCTGCACAATGTAGATTCTACAGTTTTTCCACTACCAGTGATAAAAGGAAACTTGCTTTTTATATTGCTGTTAAAATTAAACTTTCGTTTTGGCATAATGAAACAGTGATTGCATAGTGCAAAACATTAACATTGTGGTGACGAAAGCCAGAGCAAGTATTAGTGGTGTAGAGTATCTCTGGACCGAAAGGACGGATTCAGTGGATCGATTTAGAAAAGAAGAATCTTCGTTGTTATTCGTAACCTATAGTGCGTTTAAAATTACTTGCGATTTTTGACAGTTCAGTACATGTGTGGGGTATGCTGAAAGTCATCACACGCTTCCTAGCGTAAATAATTGAGCATTTAATAGCAAGCCAAACAACCAGTAGCACAAAATACTGTAGCCAAGCGGAATCATAAAAGACGGGACATTTGAGCGTCCCCAAAAAAAACTTTCCGGACAGCGGGACATTTTGGTAAAAAACGGGACTATCCCAGGAAAAACGGGACGAATGGACACCCTATGCAAGACCCAAGTACCTTGCACGCAAGAGAAGTGTAACAATGTAGTCACCATCAGTCCAACACAACTTGCTCCCAAAAAGCGCGGCACATCTCTAAGCATTTGCCAAGATGCAGGTGTCACCGTGACAGGTAGCCAGGGTGCAGGCACATCTAATGCGGCGCAACACGTTTGCTGTACTATGCCCCATTTCACGTCAGTGTAGGAAGAAATCAAAACCATCCACAGGCGTGCAGGCATTCCTTTCACAATCGTACAAAAGCACATACGTTTTCCCCTTGCTACAGTACCGTTACTTGAAGGTTTGACATGTTCTACACAAATACTTAATGACATCACACATTTCCACTGGATTTCTCAGTCAGATGCCTAAATATCACCAACAAAACAGAACTGTTTGTTCAGAAATCCGCAAGTATATGAGATTTACTGTCACTTCTTTAAAAAATGGGAAAGATTGCTTAATAGCATGTCGGTATAAATTGCAGTGTCTATTCTGTGTGACACAAGATGAGAATGTTGCTCATGGCATCGATACATCTTGAATTTTACACAGAATGTGGGAGCCACCCTGTAATGCGTAGTATTTTCTAATAACAGCTGTGCCTTACAAAGTCAAAGAACGATTCGACTATAACTGCAAAGGTGTTCTTGACTGTAATCGTTTAACAGACTGTGGGATTTCTGTTTTAAAGAGTTCGCATGGCAGACACACA
This sequence comes from Schistocerca piceifrons, assembly GCF_021461385.2. Lineage (NCBI taxonomy): Eukaryota > Metazoa > Arthropoda > Insecta > Orthoptera > Acrididae > Schistocerca > Schistocerca piceifrons. Next base: position 306,486,820 of record NC_060140.1, read on the forward strand.
TGTTAAGTTTTCAGGACTGTTTGATGACGACACGGAGTCCAAACATCATCTCTTTGTTCTGACATGACTACGCAAGAAAGTAGCCCTTCGATTCATATAATGATGACTAGATAAAAATGTGCATAGTGCTGACAGAATCTCAGCGCTTCCTGTCATTGACTCAGAATCGCTAAAGCCACATAACTGAATGACTTTCTTTACATCCAAAGTTTTTACTAGTTTACCAGATATACCAAGAGATTTAGGAGTTTGATGCAGCTTTTCACAAAACTACATTTCCTGCAATTCTTCTAAACATAACTAAAAAACCCTACATCCAACAGCACACAGTTAATGTAGTGAGATCAGGAGTGACATGACTCCATATATTAGAGTATCATTACAGTCACCTATATACACCTTCCAACCAATCAGACGAAAACACGTTTTGCAGCGCTATTTCCACGTTATCTAAAAACCAGTCTCAAGTGCTGAAATGGTGCTCAGCCGCACTATGATCGACTCATACAAAGAATGCAGCTGTGTTTTCAACTGTATGTGCTCTGGTATGATGCCATCCCTACTAGCACTATGAGTGTTAAGTTGCTCATGGGGCATGTAACAGGTCAGTGTGTGTAACGTATTAAGCAAGCATAGTGTATGAGTAACTTTTGAGGAGCAGTCAATGTAGTTATACTGTGCTGAGTGGTCAAGCACACTGATTGGCAATTCGTCAACCCAGGTTCACTACCTGCTGCTCTCATCAATTTTTGTTATTTTATTCGTTGCAAAATTAAACTATTAATTGAAAATTTATATATATCCAAGCAGTTCAATTTATATTCATAAAATTGATATACTGAATTTAGTTATGATTAGTAATCTTATAAATCAAAAGGCTATAGATGGTGAAAGGAAAATCAAGTATATAAGGAAATTTAGTATGAAAGTGTTTTCTCTAGATGATCTACTAAAGAAGCCTTTTTCCGGTAGATCTTTAGAGGAAAAGCTGAGAGTTGAAGTATTAGGTAGACCTACGTCAAATTTATATCTATTGAGGGGAAGGCATGGACAATGCTCATCAATTTGGCTCAATCTATGTGAGTAGATTCGGGTAGATGCCCCTTTCTAATCCCTAGAATATTTCACCTGAGTGTCCCATTGGAAAATTTAAAATGGTTTCTAAGGATTTACATGTGAAGTATGAGAGACTTTTGAGCAGCACTTCACAAATAAGCATGGCAGGCCAGTGGCCGAATGAACCAACTGGCAATTCATGGGCTAGGATTTAGTTCCCACTACTACCATTTTTTTTTTTTCATTTTATTTTACTCCTCACAATGCTGAATGATTCATTATAAAATTTAAATATATTTAAACAATTCAATTTATATATGTAAATTTAATATATTAAATTTAGTTATGATTACTATTCTTAAGTCAAAAGGCTACAGGCTGCCAGATTGTAGCATATTAGTAAAATTTTTCACGTGCCACCACTGGTTGTAGGCCATTGAAATATATTCAACTGTAGCTAGACTTTGAAATATTTCCCACAGTCATCGAACTTTGAGTTATTCATGGTTGTGGGGAGTTTGATTTTGCAAGGGCAACTCTGAAATACACTCCTGGAAATGGAAAAAAGAACACATTGACAACGGTGTGTCAGACCCACCATACTTGCTCCGGACACTGCGAGAGGGCTGTACAAGCAATGATCACACGCACGGCACAGCGGACACACCAGGAACCGCGGTGTTGGCCGTCGAATGGCGCTAGCTGCGCAGCATTTGTGCACCGCCGCCGTCAGTGTCAGCCAGTTTGCCGTGGCATACGGAGCTCCATCGCAGTCTTTACCACTGGTAGCATGCCGCGACAGCATGGACGTGAACCGTATCTGCAGTTGACGGACTTTGAGCGAGGGCGTATAGTGGGCATGCGGGAGGCCGGGTGGACGTACCGCCGAATTGCTCAACACGTGGGGTGTGAGGTCTCCACAGTACATCGATGTTGTCGCCAGTGGTCGGCGGAAGGTGCACGTGCCCGTCGACCTGGGACCGGACCGCAGCGACGCACGGATGCACGCCAAGACCGTAGGATCCTACGCAGTGCCGTAGGGGACCGCACCGCCACTTCCCAGCAAATTAGGGACACTGTTGCTCCTGGGGTATCGGCGAGGACCATTCGCAACCGTCTCCATGAAGCTGGGCTACGGTCCCGCACACCGTTAGGCCGTCTTCCGCTCACGCCCCAACATTGTGCAGCCCGCCTCCAGTGGTGTCGCGACAGGCGTGAATGGAGGGACGAATGGAGACGTGTCGTCTTCAGCGATGAGAGTCGCTTCTGCCTTGGTGCCAATGATGGTTGTATGCGTGTTTGGCGCCGTGCAGGTGAGCGCCACAATCAGGACTGCATACGACCGAGGCACACAGGGCCAACACCCGGCATCATGGTGTGGGGAGCGATCTCCTACACTGGCCGTACACCACTGGTGATCGTCGAGGGGACACTGAATAGTGCACGGTACATCCAAACCGTCATCGAACCCATCGTTCTACCATTCCTAGACCGGCAAGAGAACTTGCTGTTCCAACAGGACAATGCACGTCCGCATGTATCCCGTGCCACCCAACGTGCTCTAGAAGGTGTAAGTCAACTACCCTGGCCAGCAAGATCTCCGGATCTGTCCCCCATTGAGCATGTTTGGGACTGGATGAAGCGTCGTCTCACGCGGTCTGCACGTCCAGCACAAACGCTGGTCCAACTGAGGCGCCAGGTGGAAATGGCATGGCAAGCCGTTCTACAGGACTACAGCCAGCATCTCTACGATCGTCTCCATGGGAGAATAGCAGCCTGCATTGCTGCGAAAGGTGGATATACACTGTACTAGTGCCGACATTGTGCATGCTCTGTTGCCTGTGTCTATGTGCCTGTGGTTCTGTCAGTGTGATCATGTGATGTATCTGACCCCAGGAATGTGTCAATAAAGTTTCCCCTTCCTGGGACAATGAATTCACGGTGTTCTTATTTCAATTTCCAGGAGTGTATTTTGGATTCTGAGTATTTTATATGAAGCAGAAAAACGGAAGAGAGATTGAGCAATTCACGTGCTGTACAGTGGAGTCTACATAACATTTCACTCTATACATCTACCTGTTACTGAAAAATTGTGACGAACTGCCTCAAAAATTATAACAGATCATTCCCAAAACTGTTTCAATTTACCCACAGAACTATAACAAATTACCCCATGTTCCAGAAAAAATTATAACAAAATGCTATCCACACCCAAAACTGTAACAAAATCCTGTCCACACTGTAAGAAATTACTGTAAACAAGATGTTTGGCCTTAATGCAGTTTGCTTGATGATGGTGTTTTGTTTTCTTTCAGTCCTAATATTCCAACCAATTTATGGTGTAATATCTTCTTTAAACAATAATGAATTTACGTAAAGTCATTATTGTCAGAAGCTCAATGAAATACAGTTTGTATGGGTGGAGTAACTCAGTAATTCAGAATACTCATCTTGAAATCTCCTTACTATCCTAAAGTTATTGCTGAGAACCGGATTCACATTTTAGGTCAACAGAGTCCATGTGAATTAAGATAAAGATACACTTTTATACTTTTTCATTGCGGATTTATTGCACTATATGACTTAGGTGGTGCGTCAAGAAACCTCTGATCAACAATGACCACTAACAAGCTTGCTTTTGCTCATATACGTCATCTCAAACGATCTCACAAGTTGCAACATCGTCGCGAATGGAACAGGGACCCGAAAATGTATAATAAATTTCTTTTATTTCATGTCTATGATCACAAACTTGTCAGTCCTCAGACTACCGGTTTCAATCAGCGATGACCATCTTCAGATCTGTTTTATAAAAACATGTCCTAATATACTGAAGCCATATTGGCATCATCAATGCTAAACACAAAATCAGCATTTGATGATGCCACTATGGCTCCAGTATATTAGGACACGTTTTTATAAAACAGATCTAAAGGTGGCGGTTGCTGACCCAAACCAATAGTCTGAGGACAAGTGAGGACAGACGTGAAATAAAAGAAATCTAATCTCAAACGCTTTTGTTATTTCTGTTACACATTGTCAATATTACAATTAAAAACAATTACATCCAACTCAACTGACATGTACATTATAGTTCCGAATACTCGCATCACTTTTAGACGTACAATTGAGACTAATTAAAATGTGTTTGGACAGAGCTTTTTAGAAGTATCGACAGCAATGCCGTCTCTTACACAGAAAGTATCTTTTGATAATTTGTTGACATTTTGGTTGGTGTAATACCTCAAATTAATTACTTTGAAAATTAGTGACTTTGGTTGCTTACATTTCTGTTACAGATGGATAACAACATTTCATGATTTGTTCCACATTCTGCTACAGGTATTTTTGAAAACTAGATGCAAATGACTAACACTGCATTCCATTATTTCATTGTGTATTAATTACAAGAGAATATGATCATTTCCAACATTCCTACCAATCAGCCGAATTCAGTAAATTAGTTGTTAGGTGTTTCATAGTTATTTATATTTTATATCACTAGAAGGTGGTTCAAACATTGCTCTGACATAATTATTCAATTAATTGAAATTTGGGTGAAATGAAATGATAGTCACACCATCAAACAGAGTAATACACAACCAAATATTTGTTACATAGCAGTGAACAATTCAAGATGATGATGTTGAGGGTAGTGGCACAGTCTGCATGGTTCTAAAATTGGAATTCAACATGGCAATCCTTAATGTCATTGATGATGTCACAATCCAAGATGGAGATGCAAGATGGTGGATCTGGGCGCACAGGTGCAGCCTGCATAGTTGCCCATCCAAAACTGTAGTTCCAGTTTATGTGGCACTGCAATTGCATGCCCCAACCACTTGTTCATCCATCTACTATCCAGTGAACTCAGCAGATATGTTCTACACACCATAGTGAAAAGTTGATCATCTTGAGTAGCCGCACCTGCATTGTGGCGACCTGGTTATGGGTGTACCACACTACTGTGGAGGCAGGTACTCTGGACCGATACCGACTAAATAGTTCTGCTTCTCATGTGTGGGTACTGCTGGCTGTTTTTCTTATTTATACACTGTACACAACAATGTTACAGACTGGTACTCTCATAAAATGTAGTTTTTTTTACTCACTTGTATTGCCCACGTTTTTGACAGTTACAATTCACTTAGCAAGTTGTATAAAGGAATTTTGTCTTCTATGCATTTTGTATCTGTCTGGTGTACATAACTTCAAAGTGGTTTTTCTTTTTTTTTTTAATGCAACTGGTGTTCTACTATGAACAAGGCAGCTAACTGTTACTTTAATAGCTATTACACAATTTTTGTGGGGAATTTTAAAATAAATATAGTACCTTCTTTACTTTGGCTTCTGAGCCATTTGCACAACTTCTGTGAAAGAACAAGTGTGCAACTCCTGAGTCTTTGAATTTCCCTACAATGCATTTGAAATCAGCAGTGTTATGACATGTGGTTATTGGTTATTCTGAATTTCCCACAATTTTTCAAACAAGGGATACAGCATTTGTCTCCCCATATTGGTAGGGGTTTGTGGCAGTGGCTGCAGTGCTACCACAAAAGCAAGCCAGCACACTAGCTTTGCATTAGAGTAGCAAATTTGCAGGTGTGTGTGGTGGCCTTGAGTGCTGGCCTTGAGTGCTAAGATTCCACCGGCCATCAGTGGCATGACTCCCTGCTACAGGGCTGGTGCTGTTCCAGGCTCATGTGTCTGCTGGAAACTGTGAACCAGTTATGGTCGCGTGCGATCTTTCTGGCAGCAAACTTCAGCCCTGGGATGCAGTGGGCACTCTCGGTGTGGAGTTTGATTAAATGAAGACAAACATTCGTACCCTTTCTCAGCAGAAGTGACTTTAAACTAAAGAGTAAAGATTGTTTAATGTGAGGGGCAGCAGAAGCCAATGATTTTTTTTTACTTTCCCACCATTTCAAATATAGGACTGATTTCAATACTTAAAACACAAATGACCTGGCAACCACCAAGGCCTTGCTCCTACACTCAGGTCTATCACCTTGAATTCTCAACTTAGCACAAGTGACCTGGTAGCATCATGGAGTTGTAATTGTAATCCCAGGTCTGCTATATTGGATTTTGACATCATAAAGCTGTGCTTTTATTCCCTGGTCATTCATCATGTATCTCTGTCTTGAATTATTACATCATCATAGATGTCAGTGTGTATTCCCAGGTACCCATAACACAGTCGTGCAGCCTGTACTTGTATTCCTAAGTCGGTTCGCTATCTTTGACTGTGAAATCATAGGAGTGTGCTTGCAGACATCTTGGATTTTCGGCCACTAAGACAATACACCATCTTGGATTTCCTAACAATTTACATTTAGTGTGAACCAAGCTCTGAGTTGCAACACCAGAGGAGTGGGTGGAAGGAACCTTCTAGCACAATTGGTCTCTCTTGCATATCCTGCCTTTTTCTGAATTTTTCAATATTTTATACAAAGAGCAATTGTGCTATTCAGAAGGGATGGGAGGAGGCAATTGGCAACTGGCTATGTTGTATGACATCTTTGGGGGATGTGGGAAATCTGTGAACAATGCAGGTGTGCTGAGTTTCTAATACTACTGGGGTGGATATGAAATTAAATTTTGATCATTTTATTGACCACTAGATTAGTCTCCTGATGTAACTGAAAACTTTAGAGAAAACCTCAGTTCACTAGTATGTAAGTTCCCCACCTGTAACAAAGCAAGCTGGGATAATTTTAATTCCCCCTCTTGTTTTGTTACTTTTAACTATTTAACATTAGCATACCTGAATATTATCTGCATTTTCATAAAAGAGAAATATTGGCCCTCAGTTTTAAAGAATATAACACCAGGTCTAATTTTATGCTTAGTTGTATGTATCTAATTGCTTTTCTAATTTGTTTTAGCTATTCCTAATTAGTATGTTTCATTAAAGGGTGAAATCAGTAATTGTTTCATAACTTAAAGTCTATTGTTGACACATATATAAATATAAATTCTATTATATATAAAAACAAAGATGAGGTGACTTACCGAACAAAAGCGCTGGCACGTCGGTAGACACACAAACAAACACAAACATACACACAAAATTCAAGCTTTCGCAACAAACTGTTGCCTCATCAGGAAAGAGGCAACAGTTTGTTGCGAAAGCTTGAATTTTGTGTGTATGTTTGTGTTTGTTTGTGTGTCTATCGACCTGCCAGCGCTTTTGTTCGGTAAGTCACCTCATCTTTGTTTTTATATATAATTTTTCCCACGTGGAATGTTTCCTTCCATTATATTGATATCATTAATTTGAATCCAACAATTACGTTTGTTATTGTCACTGTTGCATTTCGAAATCTTTTCTGTCGTCTTATTTTCCTCTTTCTGTTTTTGCCAGTAGTTTCACTTTGTATTCACCTTCTCCTTTTTACCGTAATCTGCTATACTATTTTATCCTGCCTATATATATACTCAATAATACGTAACCCACTTCCAAACCATAACCAAAAAAATATTTTTTTGCCGCTTTCAGCACTACCGCCGCTATAATATCCACCGTTTCTAGTTCACAAACAGCTCCTTTCACCTTTTAAACAACCATTTCGGCCAGTTCTAATAACTTTCGCTTTATTTCCATTTCCGTTTTTCCCACATCACTGATCATTTTTAGCCGCTTCCCACGGGTTTTAACGCCATTATTTCTTCGTCAGACAATTGTTAGCCTCATTTTCATAATCTGCCACCACAATACAACTCCTTTTAATATACTACACGCAGTTTTTTCGAAATTTTCCCGAATTTCTCCGTCCTTTAACGTGTTTTGGCGGCAACACAACCACCTAACCTTAAAATTCCCTCTTTCCTGATGAGGCAACAGTATGTTGCGAAAGCTTGAATTTTGTGTGTATGTTTGTGTGTCTATCGACCTGCCAGCGCTTTTGTTCGGTAAGTCACCTCATCTTTGTTTTTATATATAATTTTTCCCACGTGGAATGTTTCCTTCCATTATATTGATATCATTAATATAAATTCTATACTACTTATAAACATTTGGAAGACAAATACTAGTAATATTAAAGTATCTATTTAGTTCTATTCGAAAAAATGTTAGCAAAACCAGCCCTAAATTAATTCCAAAGTAATTAACAGCTTTGTCAGAAGTATTGTTTGGGTAACTATATTTGTTAATTTCATAATTCAAACAAATAATTCGGCTTAACTCTTGCAGTAGAAGGAACTGTTAAGAAAGATACAATTTTTCGATGTATTCAGTTAATTGAATGACTTACGTTTTATTTGTAATTTCTGTAAATTTAACTTCGAACAATGTGTAGTTTCAGCACATATTATTGTGATGATATATAAGGGCGCAGTTTTTGGTCACGAAACAGTCAGTCCACAGCCGAGTTTCAGATGAAGAACCAGTATTAGTTATAACAATAACAATGCTTCAACTTAACTGTAGAATAAGTGTTAAACAATACCTGATTAGCCGGCCGCAGTGGCCGAGTAGTTCCAGACACTTCAGTCCGGAACCGCGCAACTGCAACAGTCGCAGGTTCGAATCCTGCCTCGGGCATGGATGTGTGTGATGTCCTTAGGTTAGTTAGGTTTAAGTAGTTCTAAGTCTAGGGGACTGATGACCTCAGATGTTAAGTCCCATAGTGCTCAGAGCCATTTGAACCATTTTGAATACCTGATTATTCTTCAAGAACTGTGAACTTTGTGGTTAGCTTTTACTGCTCATAGATGTTCAACAGTAAACTATTGTAGCAGTATGTGGAGGTCCACCTGCAAACTATTAATGAGGCTTATGGAAAGTTTAAGCAATAGTTCATGGGCCATACACATATCAATGTGTATATTGGGGAAGTGGGGAGGGGGAGTGAAAAAGTGAAATTAAAGTACTGTGAAACGCAACTGTGGATATGTCGGCTACATTATTTACAGTACCCAGTATCCAAATTCAAACACCATTTTTTAGCCAGTGTAGCAACGCAATACGTCGACACCGAGAGCAACAAACGGAAAAAAAGGGCAGGTGGAACCACTACACACTGAAGGAGACTTCAGTCACCCATCTAGAGGTGGGCAAACAAACATCTAACTGCAAACACTGTTTCGAAACAATGAAACAGTTTGTGTTCTGCAATCTTACAGGCCTACACATTTTATGATCTGCAGTGTCTACTATATAAATATTGCCATATAAACACAAATGAGGTGCAAGAGCATCAATCACATCGCAGGAAGTATGAAACTATCAGTCAGGTGTCTTGGCAGTTTCATATTTCATGCAGCAAATGTCCTGCTTTCGTGTCATGTGGCTTTCATACGTTCCAATTGGCTGTGACATAACAGATTTTGCCAAACTCGTTTCCCTGTCGTCTAGTGCCTAATTTTGATAGGTTTTATGATGATCTATACGTGCTCTTGAAAAGGCATATCATGAGGTATAATTTATTCAGATATCATTCTGGAAAATGAGGCACTGAATTAAGAAATAATGTCCCGATATCACACACTGGTCAGAAGTTAAATAAGTATGTTGTCTGTCTGGACTACTACACCAGCCAGTCACAGCACAATGAACACATTGACACAAAATGCGCCCATCAGAAAACTTTGACTCACCTTTTAAGTCAAAAGCTGACTCACTATTATTTAATTTTTTTCAACTAGCCCCTTGTGGTCCTTGAAGTATAGCACTCCTTGTGGATGATTCACATTTGAGTGTGCCACTCACACTTTTCTTACTCACAGCTAAATTTTCCATTGTTTGTCACACAAAGCAGGACTGCAAAGTGACTCATGCACACAGATCAAAAAATTACCATAACAGACTGGAGCATACAACACAATGGTCAAGTATGGCAGTTTTTCATCGAACCTCCACAAGTCAGCTGAATACACTCATAATATGTACACTTGATAGAACTGAAATATAGAGAACGGTATGTTTCCTTGAAGTACAAAAGCCAAACAAATTTAAAACAACTCACAGTGTAATGCCTTTGTGATACCTATCTCATAGATCAGGCTCTACACCACTTACTATTCTTGCTAAAGAAGTTTGCTTGATGTACAGGTATATGGAGCTCCAGCATGTACTCAGAGCAAGCAGATATATTATTTTATTACAAACTTATACAGGAAATCAAAGAGGAAGGTAAGGTGCTGTTGGAACGCAATTTTTATCACAGTATCTGAATGCCAAAAACAGATTTATCGAAGTACCATTGTTGATCTGCCTGAGAATTATTTATGGTGCCCAATTATTAAGATGCCTATGTTGTGTAATAACCAAATACAGTAAATTTGCAAAAATAAATACACAAACATATACATACATAAATTAGATAATTATTCTCAAACACATAAATAAATAAACATACTCAAAAAAAATTAAAGTTACTGAATGGTCAGCAAAAACGTAAGTGTCTTCTGTGTACAACAAATTTGAGACAAATGTTCATGAAGGTAGCTACATGTAAGGTTTAGTGGACTAAACAAAATACAAACACAAATTCAGTGCACATCATCCAGAGAAGAACAACATCAATTGAAATTTTACTGAGTAGATCTACTGCATTTATTCTAAGTTGTAGATTATAAATATCATTTTTGATACTTTTTCACTTGAAAGCTGGGATCGTCTGTCATTGTTTGCCCCTGCTTTGAAAATATGCGATCATATGGGTCAGAGCCCCCCATGAACCATGGACCTTGCCGTTAGTGGGGAGGCTTGCGTGCCTGAATGATACAGATAGCTGTACTGTAGCTGCAACCACAAAGGAGGGGTATCTGTTGAGAGGCCAGACAAACGTGTGGTTCCTGAAGAGCCTTTTCAGTAGTTGCAGGGGCAAAAGTCTGGATGATTGACTGATCTGGCCCTGTAACACTAACCAAAATGGCATTGCTGTTGTGATACTGCGAACAGCTGAAAGCAAGGGGAAACTACAGCCGTAATTTTTCCCGAGGACATGCAGCTTTACTGTATGATTAAATGATGATGGCGTCCTCTTGGGTACAATATTCCGGAGGTAAAATAGCCCCCATTCGGATCTCCGGGCGGGGACTACTCAAGAGGACTGGCATTCTATGGATTGGAGCATGGAATGTCAGATCCCTTAATCAGGCAGGTAGGTTAGAAAATTTAAAAAGGGAAATGGATAGGTTAAAGTTAGATATAGTGGGAATTAGTGAAGTTTGGTGGCAGGAGGAACAAGACTTTTAGTCAGGTGAATACAGGGTTATAAATACAAAACCAAATAGGGGTAATGCAGGAGTAGGTTTAATAATGAATAAAAAAAATAGGAGCGCGGGTACGGTATTTACTTGAATCTAAGCCGCACTCGAATCTAAGCCGCACCTGAAATTTGAGACTCGAAATTCAGGAGGAGAGAAAAGTTTTAGGCCGCACCTCCAAATCGAAACAAAGTTGGTTCATTTTAATATGAGACACAATTTAGGTCGAATGAATGACGATACAGCTACAGTAGTTTGGTTCGAGTCGTAAGCTTAGCAGTTAAGCTTTACCAGGTAGTCATTCCTATGCGTCAGGTGCTCCGCCGGTATTTATACGTGTACCCTTCCTTTTTCACGTGCTTCGTCTGGTTTGAATCGATTGCTTATTTTTCTTTGATCTGATAAGATCTTTGTTATAGGTGTTTGTCACTCTAATGAAAATGCATTACTGTACTGTGTCATGCATTGTTTGTCGCATTCTGATAATGAGCGTTTACGGCCTGTCGCCGCTCGCGGCATGGCTTGCTTATGTGCGCGCTACTGCCAGTTTTTTTTTTTAAAAGAGAGAGAGAGAGAGAGAGAGAGAGAGAGAGAGAGAGAGAGAGAGAGAGAGAGAGAGAGGAATTGTCTCAGTAGCGAAACAATGACAAGAGACTGCTATTTGTTGTTACTTACACTGCTGCTTTCTTTGATAATGATCAACAGGAACCAAATAATAGACTGCGTATGATAGAAGATGTTCTGAATGAGAGTTTAGCGAAAATTTTTCTCTGTTTGAAAATCTTTGCAGACGCCTCTTTAGTACATTACATTCTCCACAGAAATTAGTCATCTTAGATTTAAAAATCTAGTCAATTGCCGTGCTTCATTTCTGACTGTATCACTATTAGGCATAAGAATAATATGAATATAAACATGACATGCTACGTATATTGTTCCGCGTTTGCTGTTGTCTCACTCTAGTTTCGTAGTTTATTAGGCAGATAGGATTTAAATGAGATAGCAGCAACCATGAAAGAATACATGGCAAATGTTTATATTCGTATTATTCTTGTGGTGAAGAGAATACTGCATGTGAATCACAATTCATAAAAGTTCCTGTCAGCAACCATCTCTTCTCACAGGTAGGAAAAAATTCAGAATGTAGAGTTGGCCGTATTGACAAAAACCGCAAACAGTCTTGCCAGTCGGATTTTCGTAGTACATTGAAATGCTGCTATATTCGAAGATGAACAATACGGAATTTGTATTTACTTCGCTGGATAATGCACAAAAATGCAGTGGTCGAAACTCGGAGCAGAGGAAAAAGTTCGTCTTCCATTTTTTTTTTTATTTACTACGCAGAGGTTTTGGCGCCAGTATTTATCTTTGTGCCTGCAAAGCAAGCCTGTGTAGCGCTACATATATTCGATGGCAGAAGTTTGTTGTGGCGGCACCTACGAACATTTTTCAGAACTTCCGCTTACTTTGCACTCGATTCTAAGCCGCAGGCGGTTTTTTGGATTACAAAAACCGGAAAAAAGTGCGGCTTAGATTCGAGTAAATACGGTAAGCTACTAGAAACAGCATAGTGAACGCATTATTGTGGCCAAGATAGACACGAAGCCCACGCTTACTACAGTAGTACAAGTTTATATGCCAACTAGCTCTGCAGATGATGAAGAAATTGATGAAATGTATGATGAGATAAAAGAAATTATTCAGGTAGTGAAGGGAGATGAAAATTTAATAGTCGCGGGTGACTGGAATTCGACAGTAGGAAAAGGAAGAGAAGGAAACATAGTAGGTGAATATGGACTGGGGCTAAGAAATGAAAGAGGAAGCCGCCTGGTAGAGTTTTGCACAGAGCATAACTTAATCATAGCTAACACTTGGTTCAAGAATCATAAAAGAAGGTTGTATACATGGAAGAAGCCTGGAGATACTGACAGGCTTCAGATAGATTACATAATGGTAAGACAGAGATTTAGGAACCAAGTTTTAAATTGTAAGACATTTCCAGGGGCAGATGTGGACTCTGATCACGATCTGTTGGTTATGAACTGTAGACTAAAACTGAAAAAACTGCAAAAAGGTGGGAATTTAAGGAGATGGGACCCGGATAAACTGAAAGAACCAGAGGTTGTACAGAGTTTCAGGGAGAGCATAAGGGAACAATTGACAGGAATGGAGGAAAGAAATACAGTAGAAGAAGAATGGGTAGCTTTGAGGAATGAAATAGTGAAGGCAGCAGGGGATCAAATAGGTAAAAAGACGAGGGCTAGTAGAAATCCTCGGGTAACAGAAGAGATATGGAATTTAATTGATGAAAGGAGAAAATACAAAAATGCAGTAAATGAAGCAGGCAAAAAGGAATACAAACGTCTCAAAAATGAGATCGACAGGAAGGGCAAAATGGCTAAGCAGGGATGGCTAGAGGACAAATGTAAGGATGTAGAGGCTTATCTCATGAGGGGTAAGACAGATACTGCCTACAGGAAAATTAAAGAGACCTTTGGAGAAAAGAGAACCACTTAGATGAATATCTAGAGCTCAGATGGAAACCCAGTTCTAAGCAAAGAAGGGAAGGCAGAAAGGTGGAAGGAGTATATAGAGGGTCTATACAGGGGCGATGTTATTGAGGACAATATTATGGAAATAGAAGAGGAGGTAGATGAAGATGAAATGGGAGATATGATACTGCGTGAAGAGTTTGACAGAGCACTGAAAGACCTAAGTCGAAACAAGGGCCCGGGAGTAGACAACATTCCATTAGAACTACTGACAGCCTTGGGAGAGCCAGGCCTAACAAAACTCTACCATCTGGTGAGCAAGATGTACGAGACAGGCGAAATACCCTCAGACTTCAAGAAGAATATAGTAATTCCAATCCCAAAGAAATCAGGTGTTGACAGATGTGAAAATTACCAAACTATCAGTTTAATAAGTCACAGCTGCAAAATACTAACACAAATTCTTTACAGACGAATGGAAAAACTGGTAGAAGCTGACCTCGAGGAAGATCAGTTTGGATTCCGTAGAAATGTTGGAACACGTGAGGCAATACTGACCCTACGACTTATCTTAGAAGAAAGATTAAGGAAAGGCAAACCTACGGTTCTAGCATTTGTAGACTTAGAGAAAGCTTTCGACAATGTTGACTGGAATACTCTCTTTCAAATTCTGAAGTTGGCAGGGGTAAAATACAGGGAGCGAAAGGCTATTTACGATTTGTACAGAAACCAGATGGCAGTTATAAGAGTCGAGGGACATGAAAGGGAAGCAGTGGTTGGGAAGGGAGTAAGACAGGGTTGTAGCCTCTCCCTGATTCTATTCAATCTGTATATTGAGCAAGCAGTAAAGGAAACAAAAGAAAAGTTCGGAGTAGGTATTAAAATCCATGGAGAAGAAATAAAAACTTTGAGGTTTGCCGATAACATTGTACTTCTGTCAGAGACAGCAAAGGACTTGTAAGAGCAATTGAATGAAATGGACAGTGTCTTGAAAGGAGGGTATAAGATGAACATCAACAAAAGCAAAACGAGGATAATGGAATGTAGTCGAATTAAATTGGGTGATGCTGAGGGAATTAGATTAGGAAATGAGACACTCAAAGTAGTAAAGGAGTTTTGCTATTTTGGGAGCAAAATAACTGCCGATGGTCAAAGTAGAGAGGATATAAAATGTAGACTGGCAATGGCAAGGAAAGCGTTTCTGAAGAAGAGAAAATTTGTTTACATCGATTATTGATTTAAGTGTCAGGAAGTCATTTCTGAAAGTATTTGTATGGAGTATAGCCATGTATGGAAGTGAAACATGGACGATAAATAGTTTGGACAAGAAGAGAATAGAAGCTTTCGAAATCGGTTGGTAGGACATGTTCTGAGGCATCAAGGGATCACCAATTTGGTACTGGAGGGCAGCTTGGAGGCTAAAAATTGTAGGAGGAGACCAAGAGATGAATACACTAAGCAGATTCAGAAGGATGTAGGCTGCAGTACGTACTGGGAGATGAAGAAGCTTGCACAGGATAGAGTAGCATGGAGAGCTGCATCAAACCAGTCTCAGGACTGAAGACCACAACAACAACAACAACAACAACAACAACAAGAGTCAGAGATGGCCATAATAAAAAAATGTCATTTCATTATTTCAAACAGCCTAGGAAACAATACAAGATTTTCTTTCCACCACAGCAATGGATCTTGTGACCTGTGTATCAGTGTCACCTTCATATATTTATCAAACTCGACTTTACTTGTAGCACTTGGATTGTCTGCACTTTGGACCAACTCTCCTACAGCTTGGTCAAAATCTTGCTTAATGTTGCCACTGCTAGATTGAATGTGCTCACCACAACTGGTGTGCCTGGTATTGGATTGTCTGTAGAATACCGAGTGGGTTTCTGTCGTATTGCACAGCACTTGTTAATTATGGCATCTTTTGTTTCTTTTAATTGATGCCCAGTTTTTGGAAATCAATGCTCCCAGAAGTGATGATCCAGTAAGGCTGCTTCACAAGCAATTGCTTTATCTGCAAACTTTTGAACAAGGCGAGTACAGATTCCATCCTCAAGTTTAGCAGTTATTATATTAATGGCTTCACTACTGTCATCTGTGTTTTTCCACTCTCGGACAGTGACTTTGTAAACCTTTGCTTAACAAGGCAACTTTTGACAAGGTAACATTTCTTTTGTTGCTAATTTCTGTCGTTACTTGCTCAAAAGAAGACAATACTTCACAAGATTTTTTCAATAACTGGTCAGTCTTCATTGGACAGTTTTGTTTGTGAATCCACACTTAGGATGGCGAGGGTGCTTTGCAAAAGTTCTTTGATTTTCAAAAACCTGCAAACATTTCATATGTGGAATTCCATCTTGTAGGACAATCTTGTTTTGGTGTTAAAATAGGGAAGCCATTTGATTCTGAATGTTGTGTAATTTCTCAAGTGCTTGAGGACTTCATTCGAAAAATTTCACTATTGACTTCACTTTTGCCCTTGTCTGCCCTTGTTCAAGGCTTGCTTGCACAATTAAATTTAGTGTATGTGTAAGACAAGGTATATGCCACCATTTGCACATCATGACTGCCTTCACCACGTATGTGCATTATCTATAGTACAAGCTACAATTTTATTGGTAACACCCCAAGTTGAAGTCACATTTTGTAATTCATAGGAAATGTTTCCAGCTGTATGCTTGTCATGGAGTTTAAAACTAGACAACAAATATGACTACAGATTGCAGTTTTCATCATTGAAGTGAGCAGTTACTGCAATATAGTTCTATTTTTCACAAATGTTCATCCGTCAGTCGTAATGCACATTTAGGATACAGCTTCACTGCAGATTTTGCTCGCACTAGTGTGTTGCTCTACTGGGAGGTACATAGTTTTCATTTAATAAATAAGTCATTTTTCTAAACTCTACATTCTCAACTGCATTAGATGGAAGATATTCTTTAACAACAAGTCTTAAAACCAGTTCGTCTATTTTGGCTCGTTTGGATGAAAGCACTGATCTTGATGCAAATCCAGTAATCTTTGTTTGTCTCCCACACCTACCCAGAACTGAAACAGTAGAAGTGCTGGGTATTTCTTGCACAGGTTGTTCGTCTTCACGCACAAGCACCGAAATGGCAGATTCCTGCACAGTTGCTGAGGAAGCTCAATCAGCTTCGTCATTGCCGAGATTCATAAAAAATGGTTTCCAATGAGTTTCACTTAAAGTAATTGTTGGACGCTTATGTCCTTTTAAACAAGAAGTAGAACTACTTTTAAATGATTGCACTACCGAACACAAGTTACACTTAATTTTTTCAGGATTCATTTACATAAAGTAATCCCACATCGGGCTTCGTAACATCATAGCTGAAGACAGAAGAACCAACACCAACAGAACTGGATGCAGGAGCAAACTGTAGAGACAATGGATATGCTACTGAGATTCCCACATTCTGTTAGTATGGGTAATATACCCATCCTGCTAATTTCCATGCACAGAAAAGGAATCGTTATGGACAATAGGCGCATTGACAATAGACTCACAAATAACGACACGTAATTCGAATAAATAGCGAAATATAAGAGAAAAAATTTTTGTTCCCCACGGTGTTTCGAACCATTACTATAAATCCATCATGCTTCCCAGCCGTTACCGTTCACCATTACATCCTCATCCTCAGTGATCCGTCAATTATATTGCTTGCAATTATACCTACACCCTGTTTATGTATATGTCTAAAAACTGCCCCTCTACACCTTCTTTTATTCAAAATGTTGTAGGTTTACTTGCATCTTTTAATATGATTACTATACATGAACAGAGAAGCGTATGTTAAAAGAGATGTGTAATTGAACTGAATGTTTTTCACACTTTTATTATTTTGAATGTGAATAAAGTGCGTTATTTTATTGTTTGTTAGTATTTATTAAGCAGATATAACTCCATTTCGGAATAGGGCAGTCAATTAGAAACGAAGCTTCATTGTCGGAAATCTTAAGATTTATGCTGTTGTTTGTCAAAAAGATTTCGACACTCCTGGAAGTGTTTCATGAAGTGGTATATTAAATGTGTTTCAGTACCTGTGCCGAGCCCGAATCTCGTTTGAGACAGAGTAGAATGAAACACCACTATTTTGATACAATTAGTCCGTTCCAAGCGCAAGCGTACTGAAACAGCGTTATTTTGAAATAATGATGGAGTTTCTGTGTCTGGCCTGGGATCGAACCTGGTCCTGTTATCCGAGACAGAGTGGAATGAAACACCACTGTTTCGAAACAGTGAAATATAGCCATTTCAAAACACTGAAACAGTTCCACGTATCAATATACTGTATCTAAACATGGAAACAGTGGCCAAGTCTGTACCCATCAGTCAAATGGGATAACTATTAACTACAGTTTCATTAGTGGTGAGTGTGACAAGCCATGCCACGATACAGTTCTAAATGCCTTCTCTGAGAACTACTTACAACAGTTAGTTTGGAATGCCACTTATGACAAAAACATACTGAAGCTTATTGCAACAAATATAACTGATCTCTGAGGACGTTCACTCTGGAACTGGTATTTATTCAGATGAGGTGGTTGTAGCAAAAATGATTACCAAAGTACTGAGTTCATTCATTTTCAAAGCTCTGTATTCTCCAAAGAATTACATGTACAAATATAACTAATGCATAAATAGAACCATAAGCTCACGGAGTTTGCATTTTCCATCCTACAAATGTTCGAGTGCCGTCTGATCTCTCAACATATATCCAAGTGGCGGTAAGTTCGTTCCCTATCCTATGTAGCAACATTCTGTCAATACTCATCACAGGGGCATTGATGAGTTCTCTGAACTATTCCAGTATTCTTCACAGCAGGGGTATGTAAATATGGCGTTTATGTGCAACCCCAGAGAAAAGTCACAGTGCCTTAGATCAGGTGGCCTGAATTGTCCAAGGGGACACAGCCACATCATCTTGACCAGTATCCAATCCAGCAATGTGGAAGTTCATCATTTAGGTAGCAATAAACATTGATGCTAGGTAGCAATAAACATTGATGCTCAGACACGGGAGGGAGGGGGGGGGGGAGGAGGCATCAAGAGGTGCCAGTCCGTCTTCTCACAGAAGAAAAATAGTCCTCATAGCTTCATCTGTCACATTGCACACAAAAAGTTAACTTTCAGCAAATCTCATTCATGTGCCACAATTTCATGTAGATTTCCAGTGCCCCAACCCAAAGAAAGTCTGGGTGTATATAAAGGCTATTAGTGGCACTAAAGTAATGTTCAGACACTGATGGAAGAGACAAAAACTGAAACTGTGAGTAGTAAAGCAAAATCAGAAATGCGTAACAGTTTTCGAATGTCCCTTCATAAAAGAAAATGAGAATAATGCCTCACTTTAATTCCCATTCCACTGCAAAGAAGAGTAAAGTAGACATTAGTGTCAGTGATGTCGAGAAACAGCCCAAGTGATTAAAACAACAAAGCTCAAGGGCTAGATGGAGTCCCTATTAGATTCTGTACCAAATTTGTGACTCATTTAGCACCACTTTTAACCATAACATATCAAAGATCCCTTGAACAAAAAAACTGCCTGCAGTTATTGGAAGAAAGCACAGGTCATACCCATCTACAAGATGGGGAGAAGAAGTGATCACAGAACTACCACCCAGCATCCTGAACATACATATGTAGCAGAATCTTAGAACGTATTCTTTTTGGAAGGAAGTACCCCCTCCATGCCAGTAGAATGTTTTCCAAAATCATCAATTACGTGAAATGCAAGTCACATTTTTCTCATACGACCTTCTGGCAGTCATCTATCAAGGCACTAAGGGGCAGTGTTTCTTGACTTCCAATATACATTTGGCTCGCTATCACAGGAATGCTTATTATCGAAAGTATGTGCTTGTGGGATATCAAGTGAGATTTGTGACTTGATTGTGGATTTCTTGGGGGGAGGGGGGGAAGCATACAGCACATTTTCTACAATGGAGAGTCACTGACATATGCAGAAGTAACTTCAGGTGTGTAAGAAAGTGTGTACGGACCCTTGCCATTGATGTTTATTAATGAGCTTGCGAACAATAATAGTAATCTCAGGCTTTTTGCAGATGATGCTCCGAGCGAGATGGCACAGTGGTTGGCACACTGGACTCTCATTTGGGAGATTGATGGTTCAAACCCACGTCTGACCATCCTGATTTAGATTTTCTGTGATTTCCCTAAATCACTTCAGGCAAATGACAGAATGGTTCACTTGATAGGGCATGGCCGACTTCCTTTCCTGTCCTTACCTAATCCGATGAGACCAATGACCTCACTGTTTGGTCCCTTCTCCCGAATCAGCCAGTCAGCCATTAGATGATGCAGTTATCTATAATGAAGTATCATCTGAGAAAAGCTGTACAAATTTTAAGTCAGATCTTGGTAAGATTTCAAAATGACGCCAAAACTGGTAATCAGAAATGCAAAATCGTACATATCATAAAATGAAAAAACATTATATCCTGTGACTACAGTATCAATGTGTCACTGAATATTTCAAACTTGTACAAAAACTTGAGTGAACAATGTGTAGACACATGAAATGGAATGATCACATAGTCTCAGTCATTGGTACAGCAGGTGGCAAACCACAGTTCACTAATAGCAAGCTAGGGAAATGCAGTCAGTGTAAAAAGGAACTTCTGCGAAGTTTAGAAAGTAGGAGATTAGGTACTGGAGGAAGTAATGCTGTAAGGGTGGTTCATGACTAATACTTATATAGCTCATTTAGTGGAACACTTGCCCATGAAAGGAGAAGATCCTATGTTTGAATCCCAGTCAAGCACACAGTTTACACTGACAAGTTTCAAATCAGTGCACCCTGCAGCAGAATGAGAATTTATTTCAGTTTTCAAAGAAGATAGCACACAAAACACTTGTACTACCCATCCTTGAATATTGCTTAAGTGTGTGGGATCCTTCCCAAACAAGACTAACAGGAAATATTGAACAGATGGAAAGAAAGGCAGACCAATGTCACACATTTCTTTGACCTATGGGTACTGTCACATATGTGCTGAAATAAATATAGTGTCGCTTTAAAATAAAGCAAACTATCCTGTGAAAGCCTACTTAGAAAGTTTCCATAGCCAACTTTGAGTGATGAATCTAGGAATATACTACAACCCTGTACATACTGCTCCCAAAGGGACCACGAAGTCAAGATTAGACAAATTACAGCATACACAGTAGTGTTTAAGGTCCATTCTCCTCAGTCAGCTTATAATACAAAGATTGTTATGATTTTTTTTGGAAAACTAATGAAGCTATCAACATAACTCTTTTTTTATATTATTTATTGATCCTGGAATAACATTGATAGCCAATTTTTAACAAATTCGCTCATCATTAACTCCCATACAAATAGTTACAGTTGCTCTGTCCAGAATGAGGTGTCTCCATGATGGAAGTACTGCAGCCTGCAAATATTATCTTAAATAAAAAAACCAAACAATTTTCTTAATCTATTTGATATCGTGCACAGGATAACAGCATAGTTCTTTTGGCATTTGAAAAAATAATAATAAAATGGTTGACATTTGAAGCCAAGATGCAATTTTTTTGTGTGTTTTTGCTTACTTTTTTGCAGTACCAGTAACTAAGGAATCAATTAAAATTTACAAAATTTGCCTGTTACTCCTTGTGAACATACCCAAGCAGTAATTTAACCATTTTTCAGAAAGATATCTTTATTAGTGTTCCTGCAGTCCATTCTGTCAACTTGAGATAGTGCATACTTCAAGCAGACAGAGTGGATTGCTGGTATGCTAATGAAGATATCTTTCTGAAATTTCAGTGAATTACAACTCATGCATGTCCATTAGCAGTTATAGTTTAATTTTTTAAATCAATTTATTTGATTGCAATAAGAATGTGACCAAAACCATAACAAAACTACATCTTTGCTTCAAACATCCACTTTCTTTTTCAAATTTCAAAAAAATGTGGACTTACTCTGTGCACAGTATCCTATAGATTAAGAATTTTCTTTTTAATTTATTTGGTAAGATTTGCAGACTACAGGACTTCCATCATAGGTACACCTCATTTTGGACAAAGAAACTTCAACTACTCAGATTGGGGGGGGGGGGGGGGGGGGGGTGGCACTTAATGATGACTCAGTTTCTTTAAAAATCAGATAATGTTGTCCAAGAATCAATAAAAAAATATGCAAAAACAATTATGTTGATTGTTTCATTAGGTTTTCCAAAAATGAATTGTAAAACTGACATTAAGGCTCACTGAGGAGAATGGACTCTTAAGCAATCATTGTTAAAGTGCTCCACATGTGAATGGAATCCAAAAAAGCCATAATAAAAGATACAATGGGACACCCTCTTCTATGCTCTTCACTGTGGTTTATGGAGTACAAATTTAGATGTAGACCAGTTTCAGATGGATGTAGATTGCAAAACTTTTGTAGAGATGAAGGTACGAATAGACCAGCAACCAGCATGGAGAACTGCCACCACCACCACCACCAACCAAATTTGTTAATATGATGCAGAGCAATCAAAACCATTGTTTATATTGCTCCCATTATCATATTAAACATTCCTAGTGGTATTAGTGCAGTCCCTTCTTCATAGAAAGCTGTACAAGGGCAAAGAGAACAATTCTTCAACTGTGCTAGGGTTTTATCAATACAAAACCTGTACCTTTTTGTGTCAATACACTGAGGTCTACGTAATGTTTATGTCTGGAAAGTAAAAGAGCCCTCAGAATATACATTTACAATTTTCCAAATTCACAAACCTCACAGATATGCTTAGCATGCAATGACTTCTCCTTCTCCCTCCCCCCCCTCCCCCCTCCCCCCCCCTCCCCCTCTCTCTCCCTCTCCCCCCCCCTCCCCCCCTCTCTCTCCCTCTCCCCCCCTCCCCCCCACAGCATTATACATATCATCTATACAGATTGCATACAGTAATGGTCTTATAACACTCCCTTTCAGTACTCCCAAAATTATCTTTACAGCTTTTGATTTCATCCCACTAAAAGGGTAGAGTTCTACCTGCTACGATGTCCTGAATCCAGGCACAGATCTGGTCTGCATTCGGCTAAGATCTCTAAGTGCAAGTATAAAACTGTTCTATAATTTAACTACAGATTGATATCTCCTAGTCTTTTTGTAATCATTTAAAAACGATTTCTGTCCACTTACTGATTATATGTATGACCAAAACTTCTTAGGTTTCTCTCTGTCATATTGGTTACCAAACTTTCACTTCCAAATACATTGAACTCTTCTCACATCACTTTCTGTACACTCCTCTTGGTTCTGTTCAGCTTCTGCCTGTCAATTATACCTTGTAAATGTTAACAGTACAATCATATCTAATATTAATTTTACCAGAAATGACACTGTTTGATAAATAACCTTTTCCATTCAATAAGAAGTTGATAAATGTAATATGGTACTAGTCAAATTAGCATAAGATATCAAGTAAATAAAGGTTATTTACAATTTGCAAAGAAAGTAGATGGCAGTGCCCTGATGGAAAGTCAGCATGCCAATCTCATGGATGGAGACGAAGGCTGTCCCACATGTGGAGCAGTTTATAATGCATTAAAGTCAGCCTTCCTCCACCAATTTAGGGATGAGGCCTGATAGTCCACAAAATTTTGCCACTCCTGTAACACTGGAATCAGCATCGGCAAGGATGGTGGGAAGATCTCCATTGAGACTGAGGGCTGCTTTCATATCAGTATATAGGACACACATTGCCAAAATATGCTGAACAAAGTGGCACACCACAAACTTCACAGGGCAGTGGATCCTCCCACCGGAGGAGGAAGTCATGTGTTAAAGAGCATGTCCAATGCGCAGCCTGGTAAGCAAAACCTCTTTCCAGCAATGAGGCTGACATGAAGTCCACCATGCCTGTGTGGTCTATTTGAATGACCTCAGTTTGTTTTCTCTTGCCTGCAAACATGCAGTCTCCCACTGACACATCAGAAAATGAGTTAATGGCATGCCACAGGATGGGACATTGACAGACAATACCATCCCGGTATGCTTCCTTGGCTGCTTCCTCAGCCATGTCGTTTCACTGTATCCCAATGTGGCCAGGTATGCAGCAAAAGAGCATGGTGTTGGAGCTGCTGTAATGAGTCATGGATGAGCTGAATCAACTTGTCTACTGGATATGTGTGGTGAAGTGCTTGTAGTGCACTAAGTGAGGCTGAAAGGACAAGAAACCTCATACGGCGATATCTGTGAATCCTCTCCAGTGCCATCATAATGCCATATAACTCCGCATCATAATTTGTGAATTGTTCCAGAAGACAAACCCTATTAGAGAAAACAGTGGAACAACCGAGTACATTCTCTTGCTGGGAACAATCTGTAAGACCAACAATAAAACTGTTGTACATACTTAAAATGAAAGAAAATGAAGTTGTAAAAACGTAATCTGGAGTACAAGTTTTCTTATACAATGTCAAGCTCAAAACCACTTCGTGCCTCTGAAGAAACCAAAGCAGCACCGTGTTCCATCCCTGGCTGTGTATTTGGAGGTCTGATAGACTCATATTCTCGAGACAGTTCGTAGCACGCATCCCGAGTGGCTTGGTCGCAAAGGTCTGATTCCCGAACAGCCATTCGAAGTTTGGGTTGGACCAGTGCTCTAAATGCCAATGACTGAGGTGACCCAGAGGTTTTCAGTGCCTGTTGAGCCAAAAGGATATGTCGCTCAATCCAGAGTGGTGGTTCACCAGCCTCGGCACACACAGTCTGAACTGTGCTGGCCCAAAAGGCTCCAATTGATATCTGGATGCCCTCTTAGTGGACAGCATCTAACACCTTGAGGTAGGAAATACGGGTTGATACACAGACCAATATGAGTTGATCCATAGACCACGGTGCCATAATCTAAATGTGACTGAACAAATAGCCTATAAAACTGCAGGAGGCGGGATATGTTAAGTCCCCATGCTTTTCTGCTAAGGCATTTCAAAATATTCAATGACAGGAAGCCTTTTGTTGGAAACATAAAACACTGCCCCCCATTGTGAGCATTGGTTGGTTAAAACTTCAATGAACATGGTTAAAATTGACATGTAGTCTTCTATGGTGGGAACTGAAAACCAGTTGTCCTGGCCCATGTTTCCAGCCACCTAATAGTTGGCTGTAGCTGCCTTGTAATCATTGTAAGATCGGAGGATCACTCAATCTGTACAATGAGCAAGCTGTGAAGGAAATCAAGGGGAATTCGGAGATGGAATTAAAGTTCAGGAGACAAAGTAAAAACTTTGTGGTTTGCTGATGACATTGCAATTCCTACAGAGGTAACAAAGGACTTGTAATTGCAGTTGAATGGAACAGACTTTATCCTCAAAGGAAGGTAT
Organism: Schistocerca piceifrons; assembly: GCF_021461385.2. Lineage (NCBI taxonomy): Eukaryota > Metazoa > Arthropoda > Insecta > Orthoptera > Acrididae > Schistocerca > Schistocerca piceifrons. The sequence goes on from NC_060140.1 coordinate 306,511,960, forward strand.
AAGATAGACATTAACAAAATCAAAACAAGGGTAATGTAATGTAATAGAATTTAACCAGGCAATGCTGAGGAAATTAGGTTAGGAAATGAGATACCAAAAGTAGTAGATGAGTTTTGCTATTTGGGCTGTAAAATAACTGGACACTTCGGGCATTGAAAACATGAAACATGGCACTGCATGCCGTTTCGTTTCATGACACCCAAGGTCGTTGACCGGGTTCAACTGAGGTCAGCATGGCGGCATCACTGGCCTGCCGAGATAATAGTCCAGTTAGGACATTATCTGGACAAGCACCCACGCCAGCAAACGGTTCGCATGTGCAGAAATTTTGAAATGTGAGCGTTATGCAGTGACAGATAAGGATGTTCCCTAGCAACAATGTAAAATCTAAAGTATATAAGGGACGCCCAATTCTCGTTTTCACATAATGTCGTGCACTTGTAGTGGGAGCTCTACACTGTTCAACGGAGAATCTGCTACAGTAAGTACACTTTTCAATAATGGAGTCTTTGTATAAACTTACACGTGGTGTTGTCTGTCGTTGAATAGAAACTGCTATTGATGCATTTGAACTTGGTCTGCCACATCTCACAGAAGAAGATATTGTATGTAATTTTAGAATTGACAAAATGAAGTCAGTGTTAAAAGCATATCAGTTACCAGAATGTTATTTATATACCAACAGTGCCAATGTTCCAATAATTAAGGAAATAGTTTGTGATGCAATTCATGCTGGCAGAAAAATTAAAGTAAATGAACGAATTCCATGGTAAACAATGTGTTTGCTGACAATGTCAAATTTCGGTTGTTTCTCATTCTGGCAAAGTAGATTTAAAATTCACGTTCAGTTTTATGAAATCGCATTTAATGAATATATTTGGCACATTTGTGAGCTTGCTTTCCACAAATTTGTTGGTACTTGGCATAGTGAATCAATACAATATATACTACCACACTGTAAAATTTATATGAATTCTAAAGCACCTTATTTTGTTGACGGTGTAATATGTCCACATCACATTAAAATGTATGGACACTGGTGCATGTTTTGTGCAAATACACCATTATTTAGAAATGTATGTTTTGTAGTGGTTCCCTGGGTCAGGTCTCTGATTCTGATGATGACAATATTGATTTGGACGAAACGTTATTTGCAGACTGGTAATGAAGAATCTTGCAGAAGTGATGCAACTCCTTTACAGCCTGCTGGAAGCCCACGTAGCGGAGCCGTCCCTGAAGTGCCCCATATAGTTAATGGGATTCTTTTATGACTCCAATAAATGGCAAAGTCTATAATTGCTTTAGCATCCACCTGCTGTACTCGTTGCCTAAATTCTTCTTCAGTAAAAATATGTTCTTGAGCTTCCTTTAGTAAAGGACCATACCCAACGTCGTGATCTTCAGCAATGGCATGAGCTCCACTTCATGTTGTGTCTATATTTATAGGGTTTCCAGGCCCAACGTAATCACTACCTGGTAACGTTAATCCTCTATTTTTCACTCTTTCAATTAATTTCGTTGTTCCGTATGCTACTCCAGCACCTGCTAAAGCTGTTATACCAGCAGTGCCAGCCATTTGCGCTGTTGGTAATGAGGTGCTTAAGGTCGCGCCATCTACTGCTGTTTCAGTCACTCCAGATAACAGCAGCGTAGTTTCAGCTGTATCCATTTCTATTGCTGTGTGACCTTCCTCACTGTACTGATAGGGATGGTGCTGGCACAATCCAGTATTGACTTCTTCTGCCAGCTTTAGCTCCAATTCAGATTCCACAACTTCTTCATCTAAATCATCATATGCTGGATTTTGAAAAATCTAATTTCATTTGCAGCATCTTGCCTACTAATTGTCCTTATACTGTTGCTTTTATTAGCATTAAAATTGTTCCCCCTTTCCGTCGTTTCAGTATCGTCCACCGGTCCTGGATATAAAGTTCCTCCATCATACTGTATTGAACTATGTTGTCCTGTGCTTAAATACTCATTTAACCACAACATTGTGCTGACTAAAAAAGATTTACTAGTAACTCCGTTTATATAAAATAAAGATAAAAATCTGTCGCCACATGGCACTATAATTTTAAAATTTCTACACGTGCCAACCTTTTACTGGCACGGGTGCTTGCCCAGATAATGTCCTAACCAGACTATTATCTCAGCGGAACAGTGACGCCGCCATGCTGACCTCAGCTGACACCTGTCAATGACCTTGGGTGTCGAAACATGAAACATGGCACTGCGTACCGTTTCGTTTCATGGATTCAGGTTGGGACATACGCAAGAGGTCAGTTTGTATACAAAATCCTGCACCAACAACTCTTTTGCAATTATGGATAGTATGGTTCCCTGTTTCTGCAAGGAACTTCCAACCACTTGTTGAGTCCATGCCAGATCGAGTTGCTGCATTACGCTGGTCTAAAGGAGGTTTGACACAATATTAAAATTTAGCTCAAGACTTTTGTTATCACAGTGTATTTGTACCATTCACTATTTGCTGACGACCAAGTCGTCATAGGCAAAGATGGGGAGGATGCAAATTATATATGTTATCAGCTGACAACGGAGTATAAAAACTGGGCTTTGCAGATTAAGCATCAAAAAACAACTTACTAAAAATCTGAATTAACTAAAACTGTAAAGGGGGGGAGGGAAGAGATCAAAAATATCTACAATTTTTGCTACCTGGATCAATTTTAGAGAAAGAGGGAAATTCAAATTTAGAAATCAATAAATTAATTAGTAATAAAAGCAAGTTCATTGAGATGCACAGTTCAATCTTATGGAGCACATAAGTGGTGAATAGAACAAAGAAACTCATATTCAGCTCAAAACTACAGAATATAGTCCTGTATAGAGCAGGGACCTAGACAGCTGATCAGAGACACAGAAAAAAGCTGAAAATATTTGTGGAGAAGACTAGTAAGAACGTCAAGATAGACCGAAGTGATAAAGATAATGGGGTGGAAGAAGGGGTATGTGATTTAATGGATTGAATAAAATTACACTGGCACAGACATTTAAGGAGAAAGGAGGAAATAACAATACCAAAACTGATAATACTGTGAGAAACTGTGGAAGACAAAGAAGAAAATGGCCAGTGACTACCTAGCTCCAAATTGTACAGATGACAGATTTGGAGCAAAAGAAGAGGATACACAAGCTCCTGCAGAGAGAGTTTGAGTACTTGTGTAATTCTCCTTGTAGTAAGTTATGAGTGTATCGTTATGTTGGAGAGGAACCTCCCTATTTAAAAAAATCTCACCTTTTAAAAAAAGTATCTGCTGCACTTTAACAACCTCTGTTTGTCCAGCTGAGGCATTGTTCAGGTGAACTTAAAGTCATCTAGTCTGCTATGTGCATACTGGGCTTAATCCATCGTGTCATAACAATATGACAAATATAATTACCAAAGGCCTCAGTCCTTGGGACTACAATTTGGAATATCAGTCTCTAACGACTTTTTAAAAGCCTAAAAGAGAAACCTCAAGCATTAGGTACAAATGTGTATGCTGATGCTTAGCTACTAGCCAAATGCAACAGTAAATTACAACTGAAAACAAACACACAAGTTCTGCTGGACACTATTCAGGAAGAATACACTCTCCATCACACTTCAGAAGACAATCTATACAATGTTTAAAACACCGAATAAGTTGTAGCCACAATCTTGTAACCAGAATTAATGCTGTATCCAAATGCAGAAGTCTAATCTAAGTATTCAGGGGGTCAGGCCTGGCAGTCTAGTAGCAAAGCCAGTGATTGGAAACCGAAAGGTCACAGGATCAAATCCCAGCAGGGCCAACGAATATTTCAGTCTGCCATTGACCTAGCCTTCACCTCTCAGTGATGAGCAAATTCACCAGAACAACACATGGTTCAGATTCTAAAGTGTAGGAGGTGTCGAATTGAGAGACTTGCACCATGCCACAGAGCCACACAGAATTAATATCACAGGGTGTACATGAATGAGAAGGCAGCAAACTTTTCTACCCACATACATGACAGCATGCTTTAAAGGCTTGGCTGTTATGAGTAAAACTGTTTGCACTGGACAATGAAGATTTGGTCTTCCTCTACATTTCTGTCGTGAGATGATAATAGTCACTTATATGTCAAGTGGATGGTTCACATATTAAGGCTAGTGAAAGATAATGTATCTGTCAAATGGATGCAGTGTACAGTTCTATAGCATTTCACATCAATTGACTCACTTAGGTTGCATTTGTTGTCCTACTATTGATATGTACATCATATAACATGCCGGTATGTATTTATGTAGGAAGGCAGGCCACAAAGTACATTAGATACTTGCGACTCAAGTAGACAATCTCACCTCCATTAAAGGATACAGTACAGATACGGTAAGAGAAATAGGAGTAATCTGCCACTGGAAAGTGAATATTTCTTCTTCCCAAATGAAAACAGGTATTCTAAAAGGTTCACTATTTGACTGGGGCAGTCCCTAAATGGAATAATTATGTTAAATCACATGGAATGAGCAACCCAGTTCTGTTTGTGGAACAGGTATACCTGATCACGTCCTACTGCAATGTCCAATTTAGGAATCCTTGACAACAGGACAGCCACTACAGTACTTTGTCTGATACTTCACTTCCTTAACATAAAAGATGCAATTATTTCACATCAGCCACAATAGGTATGCTGTTCAGCCAATGCATTCCTGGGGCAGAAGATATATCATGCTGAGGATTTAAAAAATTGCTTCCTGTAAACTGTTGACTTACGCCTATATCTGAAACACATTAGAAAATGCTAATGAATTTCAAATACCTAACCTGTAAGACTGATGGAAATACTTCATTAGCTATACTATCAACTTGCTTTCAGATTGATGAGGTTTGTACAGCTACAGAGAAATGGAAACTGAGCACATCTATCCACTGCAATTTGTTAATTTTGCTTGTAAACTGATTCAGTAATTGTCACATCCACACATTTTAGTGATAGTGCCATGTCATTTTCATTACTATCTCATTTCTTTTCTATTCTTTCTTCCTTTTCCTCTCTCTCCACCTCACTGTTAATATAATTGTAATAATTAGTACCGAATAGTTTTAAAAGCTAAATTCATAAATGTTGAGTATTACAGATTTCTTAGAAGAAACACATTCGTATCAACACACACTGTTGAAATGGTTATCAACCAGAGTTATCAGGAGCACAATAATATAATGGAACATAAATAAATAAAACACTCTACTTTTTTTAAAAGTTGCATATAAATATGGAGTCTGTAGTACTTATCTAGATGACAGAACATGAGAAATAAATAAATCGGATGGCATTCTTGATGATCCAAATGGGCAGACGTTGTGTGGATGTGACAATTATTGTGTCAGTTTACAAGCAATATTAACAAATCACAGTGACTAGGTACACCCAGTTTGCTTTTCTCCCCTAGCTCTACTAAGGGTTCTTTAGTAACAGTGTTGCTAACATTGGAGATCAACGTTTTTAATGAAATTAATTTTTGAGACCATTTGATTTACATTAAGAGGGGTAGGACGTCAAACGGACTGACTCGGAGCAGAAAAGGCACCACAGGACATTTTAATTTCCACTATACTTTTACAAATAAATTCATAAAACTTCTCAGCATGACCAGAAAGGATTCAGGATTCACACTCATAGTGGTGGAAGTTCACAAACATAACAAACATAACAAAACAATTTTTTTATGTGAAATTTCATCATTTTTTCCACTTACTATTGGCTGCATTTGTTGCTATAGGTACACTTTCCTTCATATGAAAGAGATTCTTCAATGAATTTTGCACAGTATACAAACCATACTTACAGATAAATTAAACTCTAGAATTTTCCATGTCTATTAAAAACTGTGGTAAAAATTGAGATAACTGACTATAAAATTTTGAGTTTTTTCTCAGCATGAAGTAAGAACTCATTCATTTTTTTCATAAATTAAATATCTTAATCTAAGATGAAGTAGCTAATGCAGTCTGCTGCACTGACATTGCATCAGAAATGGTTCTGCAAAAATGAATGGCATAGTGAAGGATGGAACCCAGTGAATGTCTCGTATTCAGTGCACTCAAGTCCTGGGTTCACACCTCACTTCGTCTACACAGGCTGCTGATAGCTGTATTGAATCATTTGTAGACCCACTGCAAAATGCTTGTGAACTGGCACCACCACCACCACCACCACCACCACAGCATAATCCGCCCTTTTGCATCACTCTTCAAATGACTGCAGTTGGATGGACCCTGTTTGCTCCTTGGAATTTTATAGAATCAAACAAATTCATATCTTTATCATGTGAATGGCACAACATTTATGTTTGTAAGTACAGCTCATCTTTAACACTGATTTATTTAGTATTTAACATTTTTATTGTAAGTTGTACACAAGTACTGCACCAATGATTAGAATTGCTTTCAAAATACAGTACATCATATTACTTTTTCAGGATAAGTTTTACTTTCTCATGGATCAGAGCATGTATCAGCTGTAGTCTTGCAATGTACAATTAATACAGGGACGCAAAGTGAAACCTGTGGACAGTGGAGGACCCATCTTCAGCTGCACAATATAAAATAGTGTAAGCAAACAACTTACCACATAGGACAGACAAACTAAAAAGTGGTGTTGAGACACAATCCAGAGTGAATAACTTCACCAGCCATATTTCCGGAACTGAAATGCAGTGCTCTTAAACATGTGTATATGCTTCTATACTAATAACTCTCTTACCTGTTTGCTGCAACACTTGACTTCTTCCACTGCCTCTACGCCTGCATCTGTTATAAAATTTTACAAGGGACTATAGCTTTTCAACAACACTTTAAATGAAAGTTTTATGTAACGTTTCTTCTTTAAAGAATTTGTGACAGCACAAACATTATTCCTTGAGTATTAGGTTGGAGTCTTGTCTTCTTTCACTGAGATGTCCTTTTTATCGTAACTTGTTCGTTTAAGCTGTGATATAAAATTGTTACTACTGAATGTTTCGTTACTATCAAATTTAACAGATACTTGCCTTTATCAATTTATTTAACTATTACTGTTTACACAAACATAGTTAGCACAAACAGATGTAACCCTTGCAGAGTTCATCAAGACCCACCATAAACAAAACTTAATTTAAAGCTAAATTACTATGGTTTATCTTTTTGGGTAATTGATACAGAAAGGAGTGAATGTATTACATTATGCGCTGTTGCTGTTTATGCCCCTTTTTACAAGTCTAAATTATAAATTGCAGTGACCAAAAGCTTAATTTACAAAACTGTACTACTAATACATTCACACTTATAGGTAACTAAGTTAGATGCAAATGCACATACCAGTGCTTCATGAAAAGAATTTGCCTGTGAAAACACTAAGAGAAAACTATCAACAAAATGCAAAACTACCCATCCACAATAAAATGCAACCAGTGAAACTCAGGAAACAAGAGTATAGCAACTGTCTATTGTTTGAGAAAAGTATATTATGGGTACCTAATAAAATCACATTCTTGGGAAGCACGTATATCTTCATTTGTAGTGGACCTTGTCTATAGTCTTATACTTGATTGAATTCAATGGTCCATGACAATGAAAGCAATGCACAAAAAATATGTAGTGCATCTGTTATACCCAGGTAATCATTTACTGTAGTCAATTCGCTCACACAACTTAAGTCAAATACAGTCCAATTTGTGCATGTTACTAGCATCTATATCCTCCAATTCTTCTGTACACCAGGAAATTCTGCATTGTCTGTCAGTGCGTTTCAAGCTTCTCCTGCAAAATTTCTATGTGAGCTTCTAGAATTTGATATAGGCCCTAGTCTTATTCATGTTTTTTAAGTGCCTATCGATCAAATTATTTCTGCAACTATTGACTAAATAATTTCATTCAGAACATATTTTCACATATTTCTTTTCTTAAAATCTGATCACTGTCAACAAAGTATACAAAAAGTTCTCTAAATCAAGACTGCTTATATCTTTTTGAGAGCTATTTTTTACTTCATTACAAAACGCTCCTGTTTGCAGAGGGTCTCTCAACAACTGTAGAGAAAGATTGTGAAACAAATATCACTGTTTTCTACTTCGGGCGTTCAATGTCTTTTTTTTCTTGTACTGTCATTCTGTTTTTACGAGAACTTAGAACACTGTTCAGTTTTCATCATCATTTACTAATGCCTTCATTTCTAATTGCGTCATCTTAGTGGCATAATGTAACAATTCGTGATCACAAGAGTTTCCCCTTCTTAGCATACGTAATTTTTAAAATGTTTCTTATTCTTTACTTTGCTCTCAAGATAGAATTCCCTGCTGCCAACATGTCACATGTGTTGCTGCTAATTTTCCCTTCCTGGCAGTATCATACACGTCTTCATGAAAGAACGCACACAAACTTCTTGGAGAATTACCATCTGATGCTCTGGCTCAGATCTCTTTGGGAAGTAAGAAACATTCACACCTATTTAATAAGCACTAAGACAAGAACAGAGTGCCAACTCTCCCGATTTTTCCTTCTTCCTCCCGATTTTCAAAGCAGTTTCAATACTTCCCTTACTATTCGAAAATCCCGTGCCTTCGATATATTGGTGGATGACAAAGTATGGCTGCTACCGTCTATGTTAACTTGGTAGATTGGTGCAGTGGCTGTCGGGAGGGGCAGTAGGGGTAGCTCGCGCTTCGAATCAGGGGGAAAAATTTTTAGGGTTACTACCCGCCCCCTCCGCTCGACAATTTCATTCTTGACTCCCTTTTACCGCCCCACTACCCCGCTTGCTTACCCGACGGTGTGATAAATTATTTAGGGGAATTTGAAGTGCAATAGAGGGGGAAACGGTGCGCGAGCGTTGGCACCACTGCTGCAAGACCATTGTCTCTCTAGAACGTAGGGTCATTATTGTATTCTACTATTCTCAGTTCTGTTGCGCGATTTGTGTACTAAGTAGTATTTGTTGGCTGCGTATCTTGGAGGTGTTAATTATTTTTCGTGCAGAATGGCGAAGAAACATGATGCAGTTCAGAAGCGTGTATAAGGAAGAGTTTCCGTGTTTAACTGAATCGAGGAAGGGACAAACTTACGCATTTTGTAGTGTATGTATATGTGACTTTTCAGTAGCTCATGGCGGGAAATGCGACATTCTGAAACATGTACAAACTAAAAAACACCAGGAGAGTGTCCATTGTGTATAACGGAACCAGAAACTTAACTTCTCGTGTAAACCCCAGAATGTAGATTCTGTGACGAGTGCCGAGGCTTTATTTACCGCATTTATTGTAGAGCATAACTTGCTTATAAACTGTGCCGAATACGCTGGGCCTTTGTTTCGGAAAATGTTTGCCGATTCTGAAATTGCGAAACGATACGGGTGCACCAGAACAAAAACGATCGCGAAAGTTATTACGCACTTGCAGTCGAATCCATTCGCTATTGCTACCGATGATAGTAATAAAACGGACTTTAATTTATATCGTATTATCGTATCGTTCTTCAGCCCTGAACTCCGTGAAATTCAAAATTTCCTACTTTCTGTGCCTAATTTAAAAAGGAATGCCACTGGAGCTAATATTGCTGATCTACTTTCAGCATTAAGGGAATTCCGTATTCCATTCAACTGTCTGGTTTTTGGCGCCGACAATGCTCCTGTAATGGCACGGCAAAAAAAAAAAGAAGGGTGTGGCAGGATGTTTGAAGCAAGAGATTGCCAACTTAATCATTGTAGGCTGTTCTTGTCACCTAATTAAACTTGCTGCTGAGAAGGGGGTGGCATATTTGCCTTTAAACGTTGAAGAAAATATTATTGACATATTTTATTATTTGGAAAGTAGCGCAAAGAGGAAAGAAAAATTTAGAAAGTTTCAAACTATACACGACAAATGAAAATACTGAAACATATGCCTCCACGATGGTTATCGTTGAAAAGATGTTTGGATAGGATTTTGGAGCAGTGGGACCTTTTGGTTAGTTTGTTCAAGAGTGAAATTATAAGTAAGGATTCTGAAGTGGAAACTTCGAAGAACTATAAAATTCCAAAACATACTCAAAATGTATGCACAGAGCATAACTTAATCATAGCTAACACTTGGTTCAAGAATCATGAAAGAAGGTTGTATACCTGGAAGAATCCTGGAGATACTAAAAGGTATCAGATAGATTACATAATGGTAAGACAGAGATTTAGGAACCAGGTTTTAAATTGTAAGACATTTCCAGGGGCAGATGTGGATTCTGACCACAATCTATTGGTTATGAACTGCAGATTGAAACTGAAGAAACTGCAAAAAGGCGGGAATTTAAGGAGATGGGACCCGGATAAACTGAAAGAACCAGAGGTTGTACAGAGTTTCAGGGAGAGCATAAGGGAGCAATTGACAGGAATGGAGGAAAGAAATACAGTAGAAGAAGAATGGGTAGCTTTGAGGAATGAAATAGTGAAGGCAGCAGGGGATCAAGTAGGTAAAAAGACGAGGGCTAGTAGAAATCCTTGGGTAACAGAAGAAATATTGAATTTAATTGATGAAAGGAGAAAATATAAAAATGCAGTAAATGAAGCGGGCAAAAAGGAATACAAACGTCTCAAAAATGAGATCGACAGGAAGTGCAAAATGGCTAAGCAGGGATGGCTAGAGGACAAATGTAAGGATGTAGAGGCCTATCTCACTAGGGGTAAGATAGATACTGCCTACAGGAAAATTAAAGAGACCTTTGGAGATAAGAGAACCACTTGTATGAATATCAAGAGCTCAGGTGGCAACCCAGTTCTAAGCAAAGAAGGGAAGGCAGAAAGGTGGAAGGAGTATATAGAGGGTTTATACAAGGGCGATGTACTTGAGGACAATATTATGGAAATGGAAGAGGATGTAGATGAAGATGAAATGGGAGATAAGATACTGTGTGAAGAGTTTGACAGAGCACTGAAAGACCTGAGTCGAAACAAGGCCCCGGGAGTAGACAACATTCCATCAGAACTACTGATGGCCTTGGGAGAGCCAGTCATGACAAAACTCTACCATCTGGTGAGCAAGATGTATGAGACAGGCGAAATACCCACAGACTTCAAGAAGAATATAATAATTCCAATCCCAAAGAAAGCAGGTGTTGACAGATGCGAAAATTACCGAACTATCAGTCTAATAAGTCACAGCTGCAAAATACTAACACGAATTCTTTACAGACGAATGGAAAAACTGGTAGAAGCGGACCTCGGGGAAGATCAGTTTGGATTCCGTAGAAATGTTGGAACACGTGAGGCAATACTAACCTTACGACTTATCTTAGAAGAAAGATTAAGGAAAGGCAAACCTACGTTTCTAGCATTTGTAGACTTAGAGAAAGCTTTTGACAACGTTAACTGGAATACTCTCTTTCAAATTCTGAAGGTGGCAGGGGTAAAATACAGGGAGCAAAAGGCTATTTACAATTTGTGCAGAAACCAGATGGCAGTTATAAGTCGAGGGGCATGAAAGGGAAGCAGTGGTTGGGAAAGGAGTGAGACAGGGTTGTAGCCTCTCCCCGATGTTATTCAATCTGTATATTGAGCAAGCAGTAAAGGAAACAAAGGAAAAATTTGGAGTAGGTATTAAAATTCATGGAGAAGAAGTAAAAACTTTGAGGTTCGCCGATGACATTGTAATTCTTTTTTTTTTTTTTTTTTTTTTGTGGTTTTAGGGCGCAAAACTTCTATGGTCATTAGCGCCCAGCCCGTGACATAGGAAACAGGAAAAAACGAATTTTAAAATCAGCAGCAAGGGGAACAAAGTCATAAAATTTGAGAAACTAAAGGCAGAAGGAATGCTTAAAAATCCACTATAGAAAGGGGTTGGTTGTCCCCCAAAAAAAAAAAAAAAAAAAAATCAAATGACTGACGTCATTTCACTGTCACTAATAAACTGTAGAACGCAGTCAGCTGAGCGCGTGTCATCTGCTAAAGTCAACGATAGATCAGGCGATAGCTGTAGACGGGAGCGTAACGGATTAAAATAAGGGCATTCAGTTAAAAGGTGTCTGACCGTCCACAGCTGAGAGCAGTGGGGACAGAGTGGGGGAGGATCACCGCTTAAAAGATGTTGATGGCTAAAAAGACAGTGCCCTATCCGGAGTCTAGCTAAAATTACCTCCTCCCGACGACGCGTTCGGGAGGAAGAGGTCCAAGCGCAAGGAAGGGCTTTCACTTCCCGCAATTTATTATGGGGAAGTGTTGACCAACCCGCATGCCATAAATGAGCAACTTTGCGACATAAACCGCTCCATAGATCGGTAAACGGAAGAGACTGAATAGCTGGCCGAGGAAGAGAGACTGCAGCCTTGGCCGCTATATCGGCCGCCTCATTCCCACAGATACGAGCGTGTCCCGGGAGCCAGAGGAATGCCACTGAGACGCCCCCCAGGTGGAGCAAGCGCAGACAGTCCTGAATCCGGTGGACCAGAGGGTGCACAGGGTAAAGAGCTTGGAGACTTAGGAGAGAACTGAGAGAATCTGAGCAGATTACGTACTGTATCCGCTGAAGGCGGCGGATGTAGTGGACAGCCTGGAGAACAGCGTAAAGCTCCGCAGTATAAACCGAACACTGGTCGGGAAGCCGAAAGTGATTTGGGGTGTCGCCAACAATATAGGCACTCCCTACACCTAACGATGTTTTCGAGCCGGCGGTGTGAATAAATGTGGCTTCCGTCATTTGTGCACATAGAGCAGCAAATGCCCGACGGTAGACAAGTGTAGGGGTACCATCCTTGGGATATTGACATAGGTCTCTGAGCAAGTCGATCCGGGGACGGAGCCAAGGCGGTGCTGTACCCCAAGTTGTCAAGAAGGTTTTAGGAAAGCGGAAGGAGAGAGAATGGAGCAGTTGACGGAAGCGGACTCACGGGGGTAGTAGGGAGGAGGAGCGGCCTGCATACCCGACATCAAAGGAGGTGTCAAAAAAAAGGTCATGGGCTGGATTAGCTGGCATGGAAGACAGATGGCTAGCATAACGACTCAGAAGGACTGCCCGCCGATTGGACAGCGGTGGTTCAGCAGTCTCAGCATAAAGGCTTTCCACAGGGCTGGTGTAAAAAGCTCCAGACACTAAACGTAATCCACGGTGGTGGATAGAGTCGAGACGCCGAAGAATAGACAGCCGAGCAGAGGAGTAGACTATGCTCCCATAATCCAATTTCGAGCGCACTAAGGCGCAATAGAGGCGGAGAAGGACCACTCGGTCCGCTCCCCAGGAGGTACCATTCAGGACACGGAGGGTGTTAAGGGAACGCAGACAGCGAGCCAAAAGATAGGAAACGTGGGAGGACCAGCACGGTTTTCTGTCAAACATAAGACCCAAGAATTTAGCGACGTCGGAAAACGGAAGGTCGACAGGACCTAGATGTAAGGAGGGCGGAAGAAACTCCTTACGTCGCCAAAAATTAACACAAACGGTCTTACTGGGTGAGAAACGGAAGCCGGTTTCGATGCTCCACGAGTGGAGGCGATCGAGACATCCTTGAAGACGTCTTTCAAGCAGGCTGGTCCGTTGAGAGCTGTAGTAGATCGCAAAATCGTCCACAAAGAGGGAGCCCGAGACATCAGGAAGGAGACAATCCATAATTGGATTAATGGCGATGGCAAACAGTACAACACTCAGCACAGAGCCCTGGGGTACCCCGTTTTCTTGGGAGAAAGTACGGGAGAGAGTAGTGTTCACCCGCACCCTAAATGTGCGCTCTGCCATAAATTCGCGAAGAAAAAGGGGCAGCCGGCCTCGAAAGCCCCAAGAGAACAGTGTGCGGAGGATGCCTGTCCTCCAACAGGTATCGTATGCTCTCTCCAGATCAAAAAATATTGCTACCGTTTGGCGTTTCCGGAGAAAATTGTTCATGATATAAGTGGAGAGAGCAACAAGATGGTCAACGGCAGAACGATGCTTTCGGAATCCGCATTGGGCTGGTGTTAAAAGACTGCGGGATTCCAGCCACCAAGCTAAACGGTAATTCACCATACGCTCCAAAACCTTACAGACACTACTCGTGAGAGAAATGGGGCGATAGCTAGAGGGGAGATGTTTGTCCTTTCCAGGTTTCGGAACAGGAACGACAATAGCCTCCCGCCATCGCCTGGGAAAGCTACTGTCGGTCCAAATTCGATTGTAAAGGCGAAGGAGGTAACGCAGGCTATGGGTTGATAAATGCAACAACATTTGGACATGGATACCATCCGGTCCTGGGGCGGAGGAGCGAGAAGAAGAGAGGGCATGTTGGAGTTCCCGCATGGAGAAAACAGTATTGTAGCTTTCGCGATTTTGAGAGGAGAAAGCAAGATGTCGCACTTCCGCTGCACGTTTCTTCGGGAGAAACGCTGGCGGGTAATTTGAAGAGCTCGAAATCTCAGCAAAGTGCTGACCCAATGAGTTAGAAATTGCGACGGGGTCCACTAAGGTATCATGCGCGACAGTGAGCCCAGAGACCGGGGAGAAACTAGGCGCGCCTGAGAACCGTCGAAGCCGACTCCGAACTTCCGAGGAGGGAGTGAAGGTGTTAAATGAGCTAATAAAGAATTTCCAGCTTGCCTTCTTGCTATCGTGGATGACGCGACGGCATCGCGCACGGAGCTGCTTATATCGGATACAGTTTGCCAAAGTTGGATGGTGACGGAAAATGCGAAGGGCACGTCGCCGCTCACGTATTGCGTCACGGCATGCCTCGTTCCACCAAGGAACTGGGGGGCGCCGGGGCAATTCGGAGGTGCGTGGTATTGAACGTTCCGCAGCTGTGAGAATAACGTCTGTAATATGTGTGACCTCATCGTCGACGCTGGGAAAGCGACGGTCATCGAATGTCGCTAGAGACGAAAAAAGTGTCCAATCGGCTTGGGCAAACTTCCAGCGTCGCGAGCGCATATATGGCAGTTGAGGCTGCAGTCTAAGAACACATGGAAAGTGGTCACTCGAGTGTGTATCATCAAGGGCGAACCATTCGAAGCGCCGAGCTAGCAGAACAGTACCGACCGCAAGGTCCAAATGAGATAAATTTGTCGTGGAGGCAGACAAAAATGTGGGGACCCCAGTGTTGAGGCAGACTAGATCCGCTTGGTGGAAGACGTCTAGCAATAGTGAGCCACGTGGACAAGGATGTGGAGATCCCCAAAGCGGGTAGTGGGCATTGAAGTCCCCAACCAGCAAATAGGGGGGTGGAAGCTGACCAAGAAGATGAAGGAGATCAGCTCGTGCCATTGGTGTGGACGATGGAATGTATACCGTACAAAGAGAGAACGTGTATCCAGAAAGGGAAAGACGGATGGCGACAGCTTGGAAGGAACTGTTTAAGGGGATTTGGTGATAATGGAGAGTATCGTGGAGCAGAATCATGAGTCCTCCATGGGCTGGAGTGCCTTCAACAGAGGGGAGGTCATATCGGACGGACTGAAAATGAGGGAGAACAAAGCGGTCATGGGGACGCAGCTTTGTTTCCTGAAGACAGAAGATGACCGGCGAGTAGGATCGTAAGAGGATCGACAATTCATCCCGATTGGCCCGAATGCCACGGATATTCCAGTGGATAATGGACATAGGGTGAACAGAAAATGGAGGAACGTGACCAAGGGTGCTGTCAACTCAACGACTGCTCAGAGCTTGCGACCGACAGCATGGAATGGCATTCAGTCGAAGGCAGAAGATCTTGATCCATAGGTTGGTCAGGAGCAGCTCCAGCCACCAATGATCGGCCAGTTGACCGGCCACCAGCAGTGCGCCTCGGCGACACAGAAGACGGCCGAGGGCGATTTCCGCCAGGTGGTGCTGTAGATGGGACACGCCTTGGAGGAGAAGGAGAGGAACTGTGTTTCTTCGTAGCCTTCTTGGAAGTATGATGTTTAGATGGAGGAGGAACCGATGGTTGTGAAGTTGCGGTACGTAAAAACTCTTCACGAGAATGCTCTTTTTTCGAAGACTTGGCATCTGACTTTTGGGCTCGAGATTTAGCAGAACCCGACGAAGGGTGAGCCATTGAGTGGGCAGGCGAAAGTGGTGAGGTTGAACGGGCGATCTTTGCGCTGGCCGATCTGACGACCGTGGTACTAAAGGTGAGGTCGCAAGTCTGCGTGGCCGCCTCCTTTGTTGGCCGAGGAGAAGCAAGGACAGTGCTGTATTTTCCTTTCTGAGGCACAGTGGACTGTCGACTGGCGAGTAACTTTCGAGCAGCAAACGTCGACACCTTTTCCTTCACTCTTATTTCCTGGATGAGTTTTTCGTCCTTAAAAACGGGGCAATCTCGAGAGGAAGCAGCGTGGTCACCCATACAGTTAATGCAGCGAGGGGATGGAGGTGGACAAGCACCCTCATGGGCATCCTTGCCACACGTAGCACATTTGGCCGGATTGGAACAGGACTGGCTGGTGTGATTGAACCGCTGACATCGATAGCAACGCGTAGGGTTTGGGACATAAGGGCGAACGGAAATTATCTCATAGTTTGCTTTGATTTTTGATGGGAGTTGAACTTTGTCAAATGTCAAGAAGACAGTGCGGGTTGGAATGATGTTCGAGTCAACCCTTTTCATAACCCGATGAACAGCTGTGACGCCCTGGTCAGACAGGTAGTGCTGAATTTCTTCGTCAGACAATCCATCGAGGGAGCGTGTATAAACGACTCCACGCGAGGAATTTAAGGTACGGTGCGGTTCCACCCGGACAGGGAAGGTGTGGAGCAGAGAAGTACGCAGCAATTTTTGAGCCTGGAGGGCACTGTGTGTTTCCAACAACAGGGTGCCATTCCGTAATCTGGAACAAGACTTTACAGGACCCGCAATTGCGTCGACACCTTTCGGAATAATGAAAGGGTTGACCGTGGAAAAGTCGTGACCTTCATCAGACCGAGAAACAACAAGGAACTGTGGCAACGATGGAAGAACCATCTGTGGCTGAGACTCAGTGAACTTACGTTTATGAGCAGACATAGTGGAAGGTGAGGAAACCATTGCGGAAGAATCCCCCATGATTACCGGCGTCTCCGATGGCGCGCTCCTTCCTTGTGGGGGCCCTCACCGAGGGCACAGCCGCCTTAGGTGAATGTTCACACCTCAGGTCACACCTCCCGACAAACGGACGGAGGGACCAATCGGCACTTTCGGAAGGTATCAGCTCGGGTAATCACCCCTCCCTGGGCCTGGCCGTTACCAGGGGGTACGTACGTGTCCTACCTGTCTACCCGGGGCGGGGAATTACGCGTTACCCCGTCACCGGCTATGCATGGAAGTGCGTGGGTCGGCCTTCAGACACGCACAGGGAGGAAGAAAGAGACAGGGAAAGGAAAGAAGAGAGGTCTCAAACGCCGCAGCGGAGAAAAGGGTAAAGAGAAGAGGTAAGGAAAAGAGAAGGACGAAGAAAGATGAAGACATACAAGCAAGGAAGGCGAAGAGTGCGGTACGTTTACAAGCGTCCGTCTCCGGACGTAGGCACAAACCATACTCCCAGAGGGGGAGAAAGGGAAGGAAAGATCCAGTGGTGAGGGGGGGGGGGCGAAGATGGGGGATGGGGAAGGATACGGAAAGGGGGGGGTATGCAGCCCGGAAATGAAGGAAGGCCACATTAGCTCGGGGTCCCGTGCTCGCTACACACGTATTCACAAAAGAGTTGTGGATCCCCTGGGGGGATTGTAATTCTGTCAGAGACAGCAAAGGACTTGGAAGAGCAGTTGAACGGAATGGACAGTGTCTTGAAAGGAAGATATAAGATAAACATCAACAAAAGCAAAACGAGGATAATGGAATGTAGTCAAACTAAGTCGGGTGATGCTGAGGGGATTAGATTAGGAAATGACACACTTAAAGTAGTAAAGGAGTTTTGCTATTTAGGGAGTAAAATAACTGATGATGGTCGAAGTAGAGAGGATATAAAATGTAGACTGGCAATGGCAAGGAAATCGTTTCTGAAGAAGAGAAATTTGTTAACATCGAGTATAGATTTAAGTGTCAGGAAGTTGTTTCTGAAAGTATTTGTATGGAGTGTAGCCATGTATGGAAGTGAAACATGGACGATAACCAGTTTGGACAAGAAGAGAATAGAAGCTTTCGAAATGTGGTGCTACAATGAATGCTGAAGATAAGGTGGGTAGATCACGTAACTAATGAGGAGGTATTGAATAGGATTGGGGAGAAGAGAAGTTTGTGGCACAACTTGACTAGAAGAAGGGATCGGTTGGTAGGACATGTTTTGAGGCATCAAGGGATCACAAATTTAGCATTGGAGGGCAGCGTGGAGGGTAAAAATCGTAGAGGGAGACCAAGAGATCAATACACTAAGCAGATTCAGAAGGATGTAGGTTGCAGTAGGTACTGGGAGATGAAGAAGCTTGCACAGGATAGAGTAGCATGGAGAGTTGCATCAAACCAGTCTCAGGACTGAAGACCACAACAACAACAACAACAACAACAACAACAACAACTCAAAATGTAGATGTGTCAACTTCATATCAAGTCCACACTTCTCACTTCTCACTTAAATGAAAAACCCAAAAATCAGTTTTACAGATAACCATTGACACTGTGGACCATGCTTTATCATGTGAGGAACGACTGTTCATGTTTCTGTCATTAAATTTACATAAATCTTTATGCCTTTTCCTTTCAAATTTTATGTCTGTCTTTCAGAGCCCAAATGTAGCTTTTCAGTGAAGTGCCCCACATATCCACTTATTTAAGTCAATTTTGGAGGAACTATTGAAGAATGTGATAGCAAGATTTCTGAGACCACTCATTATTAAAACCTCCAGCTCTCTTATTGACATAGATTATCACACTCCAGCAAATCAAAAGGATGATTGTGATCTGATGATATGGAATTCTACATTTGCTTTGGTGACCACTTTGAAGCCTGAGGAAAAGTCTATATTCTTGAAGTCTGTAAGAAAATGTTTCTTATCATCATGTGATTACTTGATACACAAATTTCCATTCAAAGATGAAGTTTCAATGCATGCAGAAGTTGCAAATATTTCTATAATTGGTGAAGCATCATTTTCCAGCCTTAGATTTTTCACAAACAGATTTCCTAATATTCTGACAAGCGAAAGTGAACACTTAGATACAGAAGTTGATATTCTTCACTCTCAGTTCTGTAACTTTCAGCTGGAAGAAACAAACTTGGCAGCAGAGAGAATTGATCTTCAGTGGCCGTTGGTAGGTCAAAAGAAATCAGCTGATGGGATTCTCCAATATGATAAACTTGCAAAGGTGATGCTGGCTATTTTGTCGATTCCACATATAGTAATGCGGAATGTGAGAGGATTTTGAGCACAGTTACGAAGACCAAAACTCAGTTCAGGTCCATGCTTTCAGAAAAGTCTTTGGAGAAATTTTTGATTTTACAATCAGTTCAAAAAGGCAGGTGCTTTGAGCAGAAATTTAGTTCAGAGTTTTTGAAGAAGGCTAAGTCAGCTACAGGTGTGCTGAATAAGTAACTACCGTAATCAGACAAATTCAGACTGATAAACTATTCAGATTATTTGGTAAGCCTAACATGTACATCCTGTGTAAAATTTATTTAAATTTGGGAAAGATGTCTTATGGATATAAGATGCCATGCAAATATGGGTTGCATTATGAAATGAAAACGTGTGATTATTTAACAGTGATTTATTCATGCAAAAACTGTGCTAATGTCAAAACAGAAATCTAATATGCGTTAATTTGTTTCCTCGGATCGTAATTTCAAACTGTAGTTCTCTCAAGAGAGAGTGCTTCATTTGAATGTGTGTGAATCCAAAGAAACCTGCAGAGCTCATCATTCATATTGTTCAGCATGTTGAATGATAAATTACACAGTCCGAAGGATCAGGTATGTCCATTATTTAGTATTTACATGTAAATAATGAAGCAAATGTAATTGAATTGTTACAGTTATTGAATCATTGCAACTTTAATCGTCAGGGATGTGCTGTAATTCACAACAGTACACCGCTAAAATTCTCCTGATTTTTCACTTTTGAAAGTTGGCTTGTCTGCAAGAAGAAGGGGGAAAAAAATGATATAAATGGCATCTTAAATCTAATGAAACTTTTGTGTCCCCAGAACACGAAGGACAAATGTGTTATTGGACTACATCCTACAATTGAGAGTTTCAATACATCTGATATTTATTGTGTAATGGGCTCACAATACACATAGAAACTGCCCACTACTAAGTTTAGCAAAGCAAGAAAATTAAAACGATTATGAAAAATGGATAATTATTCGCTTCCGAGTCATGGATACAGAATTTCTGAAACAGTGCAACATGAATGATTTTCAAGTGTCCTGTGTGTATCTTGGCTAAATACACATCATATAGCTAAGTGAAAGTATCATGTAACACTGCTGAACGATCACTTGCAAAGATGTGTGGACCCAACAATGACCACTGTTCATCAAAATGAACCTACTACTACCACCTTGTTACAAATACAACCATCTGATGGAAATAGGAGTCCTTATTTATTCAGAAGGGAAAGTAACCCAGTACTGTGCAGGGAGTAGTGAAAGTGGAAGTAAGAAGGAATGGGGCAAGGGGCTGAAACCCTGGCTATACTGGCTCACTTCACAGAGGGGATTTATCAACCAGTTAACAGACAATATAAAGGCTTAAATATGAATGGAAATTATATAGTTATGATACACAAACATGTAAGTTTAAAAAATTTTGGACAATTTTCTTTAATCCTCATCGTATTTTATTTAAAGATGGGGTATTTTTATGTAAGGTTCATTTTTTAGTAAGAAGCAAAATACAGCAAATGAAATCCAATCCATGACTGTAGTTTTCACATTTCATTGAACTGTTGACGACCAAGGATCTCCTTTAATTGTCATTAATAAGTAAAAGTCAAAGAGTGTGAGGTGTAAACTGTAAGGTAGATGATTAAATTGCTCCCATCCAAAACATATGATTGGACCTTGTGTTTCTGCAGAAACGTGTGACCTTGCATTGTCAAGGAACAACAGCCATGCTGCTTGTTTATATGGCACAATGGAGTTTCTTGAATCTAATTACAGACTGTATCTCTCAGTTGGCAGTGAAAATTTTCTTCTACAACTCAGCACATAGACAAAGCTTTAAATTGCATTCAAACACATGCGAAGTGAGCTGGGAGCACACACACATCACACTGCATTGATTTGCATCACTTTCTCCCTCTCATTCACAAACGGACCTTATTTAAAAAATAACCCTCTTACCTTGATGGATGTTACTTCTAGTATAATCATTGTTCTTACCAGTGTGCAACAGCAAAATGATTGTGTCTGCAAAGCAGGCAAGTCTGGATTTTGACATTAGTGCTTTGGTTTCAATTGGTAAGGTACCGGAACTTCAAGCACTGATAGAAAGCATCGAAGCTGAAATCGTTATAGGTACAGAAAGCTGGCTTAAGCCAGAGATAAATTCTGCCGAAATTTTTACAAAGGTACAGACGGTGTTTAGAAAGGATAGATTGCATGCAACCGGTGGTGGAGTGTTCGTCGCTGTTAGTAGTAGTTTATCCTGTAGTGAAGTAGAAGTGGATAGTTCCTGTGAATTATTATGGGTGGAGGTTACACTAAACAACCGAACTAGGTTAATAATTGGCTCCTTTTACCGACCTCCCGACTCAGCAGCATTAGTGGCAGAACAACTGAGAGAAAATTTGGAATACATTTCACATAAATTTTCTCAGCATGTTATAGTCTTAGGTGGAGATTTCAATTTACCAGATATAGACTGGGACACTCAGATGTTTAGGACGGGTGGTAGGGACAGAGCATCGAGTGACATTATACTGAGTGCACTATCCGAAAATTACCTCGAGCAATTAAACAGAGAACCGACTCGTGGAGATAACATCTTGGACCTACTGATAACAAACAGACCCGAACTTTTCGACTCTGTATGTACAGAACAGGGAATCAGTGATCATAAGGCCGTTGCAGCATCCCTGAATATGGTAGTTAATAGGAATATAAAAAAAGGGAGGAAGGTTTATCTGTTTAGCAAGAGTAATAGAAGGCAGATTTCAGACTACCTAACAGATCAAAACGAAAATTTCTGTTCCGACACTGACAATGTTGAGTGTTTATGGAAAAAGTTCAAAGCAATCGTAAAATGCGTTTTAGACAGGTACGTGCCGAGTAAAACTGTGAGGGACGGGAAAAACCCACCGTGGTACAACAACAAAATTAGGAAACTACTGCGAAAGCAAAGAGAGCTCCACTCCAAGTTTAAACGCAGCCAAAACCTCTCAGACAAACAGAAGCTAAACGATGTCAAAGTTAGCGTAAGGAGGGCTATGCGTGAAGCGTTCATTGAATTCGAAAGTAAAATTCTATGTACCGACTTGACAGAAAATCCTAGGAAGTTCTGGTCTTACGTTAAATCAGTAAGTGGCTCGAAACAGCATATCCAGACACTACGGGATGATGATGGCATTGAAATAGAGGATGACACGCGTAAAGCTGAAATGCTAAACACCTTTTTCCAAAGCTGTTTCACAGAGGAAGACCGCACTGCAGTTATTTCTCTAAATCCTCGCACAAACGAAAAAATGGCTGACATCAAAATAAGTGTCCAAGGAATAGAAAGGCAACTGGACTCACTCAATAGAGGAAAGTCCACTGGACCTGACGGGATACCAATTCGATTCTACACAGAGTACGCGAAAGAACTTGCCCCCCTTCTAACAGCCGTGTACCGCAAGTCTCTAGAGGAACAGAGGGTTCCAAATGATTGGAAAAGGGCACAGATAGTCCCAGTATTCAAGAAGGGTCGTCGAGCAGATGCGCAAAACTATAGACCTATACCTCTTACGTCGATCTCTTGTAGAATTTTAGAACATGTTTTTTGCTCGTGTATCATGTCATTTCTGGAAACCCAGAATCTGCTATGTAGGAATCAACATGGATTCCGGAAACAGCGATCGTGTGAGACCCGACTCGCTTTATTTGTTCATGAGACCCAGAAAATATTAGATACAGGCTCCCAGGTAGATGCTATTTTTCTTGACTTCCGGAAGGCGTTCGATACAGTTCCGCACTGTCGCCTGATAAACAAAGTAAGAGCCTACGGAATATCAGACCAGCTGTGTGGCTGGATTGAAGAGTTTTTAGCAAACAGAACACAGCATGTTGTTATCAATGGAGAGACGTCTACAGACGTTAAAGTAACCTCTGGCGTGCCACAGGGGAGTGTTATGGGACCATTGCTTTTCACAATATATATAAATGACTTAGTAGATAGTGTCGGAAGTTCCATGCGGCTTTTCGCGGATGATGCTGTAGTATACAGAGAAGTTGCAGCATTAGAAAATTGTAGCGAAATGCAGGAAGATCTGCAGCGGATAGGCACTTGGTGCAGGGAGTGGCAACTGACCCTTAACATAGACAAATGTAATGTATTGCGAATACATAGAAAGAAGGATCCTTTATTGTATGATTATATGATAGCGGAACAAACACTGGTAGCAGTTACGTCTGTAAAATATCTGGGAGTATGCGTGCGGAACGATTTGAAGTGGAATGATCATATAAAATTAATTGTTGGTAAGGCGGGTACCAGGTTGAGATTCACTGGGAGAGTGCTTAGAAAATGTAGTCCATCAACAAAGGAGGTGGCTTACAAAACACTCGTTCGACCTATACTTGAGTATTGCTCATCAGTGTGGGATCCGTGCCAGGTCGGGTTGACGGAGGAGATAGAGAAGATCCAAAGAAGAGCGGCGCGTTTCGTCACCGGGTTATTTGGTAACCGTGATAGCGTTACGGAGATGTTTAATAAACTCAAGTGGCAGACTCTGCAAGAGAGGCGCTCTGCATCGCGGTGTAGATTGCTCGCCAGGTTTCGAGAGGGTGCGTTTCTGGATGAGGTATCGAATATATTGCTTCCCCCTACTTATACCTCCCGAGGAGATCACGAATGTAAAATTAGAGAAATTAGAGCGCGCACGGAGGCTTTCAGACAGTCGTTCTTCCCGCGAACCATACGCGACTGGAACAGGAAAGGGAGGTAATGACAGTGGCACGTAAAGTGCCCTCCGCCACACACCGTTGGGTGGCTTGCGGAGTATCGATGTAGATGTAGATGTAGATGTAGATGTAGAACAACCGAGGACAGAAACTTCACCGCCACTTCTGAAACAACATGTTGAGTGTCTTGAATAACTTGTGGCATCCTCTTCAAAAATTTTCCATTCTTCTGGAAATACACTCCTGGAAATGGAAAAAAGAACACATTGACACCGGTGTGTCAGACCCACCATACTTGCTCCAGACACTGCGAGAGGGCTGTACAAGCAATGATCACACGCACGGCACAGCGGACACACCAGGAACCGCGGTGTTGGCCGTTGAATGGCGCTAGCTGCGCAGCATTTGTGCACCGCCGCCGTCAGTGTCAGCCAGTTTGCCGTGGCATACGGAGCTCCATCGCAGTCTTTAACACTGGTAGCATGCCGCGACAGCGTGGACGTGAACCGTATGTGCAGTTGACGGACTTTGAGCGAGGGCGTATAGTGGGCATGCGGGAGGCCGGGTGGACGTACCGCCGAATTGGTCAACACGTGGGGCGTGAGGTCTCCACAGTACATCGATGTTGTCGCCAGTGGTCGGCGGAAGGTGCACGTGCCCGTCGACCTGGGACCGGACCGCAGCGACGCACGGATGCACGCCAAGACCGTAGGATCCTACGCAGTGCCGTAGGGGACCGCACCGCCACTTCCCAGCAAATTAGGGACACTGTTGCTCCTGGGGTATCGGCGAGGACCATTCGCAACCGTCTCCATGAAGCTGGGCTACGGTCCCGCACACCGTTAGGCCGTCTTCCGCTCACGCTCCAACATCGTGCAGCCCGCCTCCAGTGGTGTCGCAACAGGCGTGAATGGAGGGACGAATGGAGACGTGTCGTCTTCAGCGATGAGAGTCGCTTCTGCCTTGGTGCCAATGATGGTCGTATGCGTGTTTGGCGCCGTGCAGGTGAGCGCCACAATCAGGACTGCATACGACCGAGGCACACAGGTCCAACACCCGGCATCATGGTGTGGGGAGCGATCTCCTACACTGGCCGTACACCACTGGTGATCGTCGAGGGGACACTGAATAGTGCACGGTACATCCAAACCGTCATCGAACCCATCGTTCTACCATTCCTAGACCGGCAAGGGAACTTGCTGTTCCAACAGGACAATGCACGTCCGCATGTATCCCGTGCCACCCAACGTGCTCTAGAAGGTGTAAGTCAACTACCCTGGCCAGCAAGATCTCCGGATCTGTCCCCCCATTGAGCATGTTTGGGACTGGATGCAGCGTCGTCTCACGCGGTCTGCACGTCCAGCACGAACGCTGGTCCAACTGAGGCGCCAGGTGGAAATGGCATGGCAAGCCATTCCACAGGACTACATCCAGCATCTCTACGATCGTCTCCATGGGAGAATAGCAGCCTGCATTGCTGCGAAAGGTGGATATACACTGTACTAGTGCCGACATTGTGCATGCTCTGTTGCCTGTGTCTATGTGCCTGTGGTTCTGTCAGTGTGATCATGTGATGTATCTGACCCCAGGAATGTGTCAATAAAGTTTCCCCTTCCTGGGACAATGAATTCACAGTGTTCTTATTTCAATTTCCAGGAGTGTAGTTATTTATAATTTTCTTGTAGGTTCCTCTTCACAGTAGTCTTCCCTCAAGAAGGAATAGCTATAAAGCTTTGGATTTTCAGCAGTGGTTCTATAACTAGCGGGCCTCATGGAAATGTGCATCTGCTATTAGAAATACTGTGTGGCATCTGATGCTACTTTAGCATAATTTATTAATTAAAAGTGTATGATGTTATCATGTCACAACATTCACTAACAGCTCAGTATCCCCACCTTACTCCGTATGCTTCCATGGCTTTGCGGTGGGAACAGCACAATCAGTCCTTCCAAGAACTTCACTGCCCCCCCCCCCCCCCACACACACACACACACACACACACACACACACACACACACACACACACACACACCAATCCATGAAGTATAATTCAAGTGCAGACATATTGCAGCAGCTGTGTTACACACTGCACTCTGATAACACCATGCTACAGTCTATACTACTATGATCAGTGCACCCCAAATGTATTAGAATTGGTGCAAGGTAAGTTGCGTGCAATGGACATACTGGTATAGCTGATGCTCATAAATGGGAATAGTGAATGGCACAATTGCAACAGTAATTCAACACTGCACCAGCATTTGATATCTGTGAGAAATATAACTATGGATCACAAATGTGATTAATGTAAATTAAAAATCACCATGTGTGAGAAAGGCATCCACCTTGGCCAAGTTTAAAATTATAACTATTATGGAATTTCAGTTTTGAGACCGAACAGAGCACATTTCATTCTTTCTGAACAGAACAAATTCAAACCACTGGAGCGAAAGCATTAAGGGAAAAAAAGTTACTGCATTTAAATTAAGTTTGTGACAAAGAAGTAGCTTGTTTTAAAATTCATTTCTTACATTCCGGAACATTCTGCCTGCATTACTAAAGTGAAAATGTGCTTAACACTCACTTTTAAAGAGTTAGCCAAATAGCAAAAATTTCACACTGAACCCGTCACGTACAGGGTGACTATAATTAAAGTTAAAATTTTCAAACCCATGTAGAAATAACACTACTTGTGAGAATGACGTCAAATTGCAACAGAATATTATCGGAGAAGGTGGTAAATTTATGCAGAAGGAAAATAACGTAGCAATAGATGGCGCTGTAAGCATAATTTAATAGTCGTAGACTACAAATGACAAATGAATCATACAACAATGCGTGAGGTGTACATTTGACATTAAACTGTACTACACAGTGTACTTGGGTGTACAGGTGTGATACTGTTAGTTGCGTAAGCCCATCCACCACAACAAGGTCATATCACATCGGACAGCCAAAATCAGTTTTTAATTGTTCTGGGGCCAAAAAACACATAAAAAGCATCAATCAAATCTGATTATTAATTTCCATGTGATTGGCGGCAAAACATATTCAATATGCTGTCTGCCGCTTTCTGCAAAAGTTAAAATTGAGAAAGAGCATGTTCCACACAACTGATCGAAGTGTTTCCGGGGTCACATTCAGAATGTGTTGGCGCAATGCATGCCTTCAATGCAGCTACTGGAACACTGAACACATCTTTCAGAGAGCCCCACAGCTAGAAGTGACACACATTAAGATCAGGTGATTAGGACAGCCAGGCTGTAGGGAAATGGAATCTGATAACTCCAGCATTCCAAAGATATGGCACTTCAGGCAGCTGCTTAACTGGGTTTGCAATGTGCAGAAGTGCACCATCCATAAAAATGATCCCATCCACACATCCATGCTGCTGGAGAGCTGGAATGACTTGGTTACGTGAAAGACACTGATAGCACTTACCAGTGATGGTACAGGTAACAGGACCAGAAGCACCTGTCTCTTTGAAAAAATATGGCCCTATGATAAATGATGCCATAAGCCTGCAACACAACGACCTTTTCAGGATAAAGTGGTACTGGTTGATTTGCGTGTGGATTTTTCGTTACCCATATTCGAAAATTCTGTGTATTGACACATCCAGTCAGATGGAAGTGGACTACTTCTGTCCACAAAATATTCCACCATCTGAATTTCCAAATCATTTTCTCCAGACCCATGGCAGTCATCGGACCAATGTCTTTTTTCGAACCCTCCAGTGTCTGGAACTTCTGCAGAGCAACGTGTGCACAGTCATCATTCTTGTAATGCAGATTTACAAGCCGAGTGCGATCCAGCATTGAGACAGTCATGGCGAATGTTGCAGACGCAAAAGGAGGAAAAGCCGTGTACCTGACATGTTTACACCAACTCCAATGGGTCATACGAATGACAGGTGTTTTCATTTATGTACTCTGACACACACAGCACCATCTAATGTTAATTCTTTTTATTATTTTTTTTTCCTGCCATACCTTTTTCCCCCTTCTCCGATAATATTCTGTTGCAATTTGATGTCATTCTGACCAGTGGTGGTATTTTAATTGTAATCACCCTGTATATTTCCTGTAAAATTACAGAAAAATTCTAATACCAGTTTCTGGATGAAATCTTCCTACTAGAAATATATTTCTTCATATTGAACAGTGGCCCATTGGGTAAGGTGAACACTGGACAAAAAATTAAGCCACTTCCAAGAGATCTCACATTAATACTGTGTAATGCTGCCTCTAGTCTTGATAGTGGCCTCAATGCAGCACAGGAGTGTGTCCACAACTTTCTTCAAACATGCCATATCCATCTGAGGTGGCACACTGATTAGATCATGTAGAACAATCAAATTGCAGGATTGATTCACCTTCTGTTCCAAATCATTCCAGACATTTTTTACTGGCTTAAGACTGGGTGGTTTAGCAGAGCAGACAAAGAGGGAGCCAGTGTGTTTGTCAAAACAGGAACACTTGCGAGCAACCCCGTGAATATGGGTGTTGGACATCCTGACAGAGTCTACAGCATACTCATAATGAAGGTGTACCAAGAGGGGCCTATAGGTGGGTCAACGTGAATGGTGAAATAAGCATCCTGACTCATATTCAGTGTAACTTCTGGCCTGAACTACAGCCCCTATACACATAGGGCAGGGGTGGAGGGGGGAGTGTTAAACAGCTAACTGGGCCATTACTGCTCTCGATATCTTGTGCCATTTTATTTCAAAGGAGACAGAAATCACAGCTGAGTGCCGTCAGTCAGCCACTACCTAGTTTCCGTGCTGTTTTGACTCAAAGACAGGCACTTTATTTGCCACACTGAGCAATGGTCTTTTGCAAGTTACCACACTTGAAATGCCTGCTGCATGTAGTCTCCTTCACTCAGAAACTGGTTGAGATGGGCCTGCATTTACTGACAGTAGAGATTTCTTTTAAGCTTGAAACTGACTTCCACTGACAAGGTGTAACACTTGTGTCCAGTTCCTGTCAGTTAGCATCCTTTCTGGACCTTTTTTCTGATGATATATTACATGACTGCAAGTGGTACAACATCCTTGCAAACACATTGCACAGTCTACACTGACACACCAATAGACTGGGCAACTTCAGCATATTCATGTACAGTCTACCCATTTACTTCAGCTACGCAGTCTGATGACAAACTACTGCTATTTTGTTCATTCATAAATTGAATCACTTTCGTGCTCCATTAACTATAACTTACCTTCACACAACTAAGTACTTACAGTCCACCTGATCGCATGTTGATCATTTGTCTTTAACACACAAGGTGAGGTGCAATGTTTCATGGCAAGCTCAGCATTTACCAATGATACTGTGGCAAACTTCCTAAAAACAAAGCAGGATGAGTCTTGTAGTGTTATCCAGTGAATTTCAGTGAAATCAGACCATGCATTACTGCCTTTGAAAGCATAATTCATTGATGTGGGCAATGAAAAGCTGTTAGGACACCTCAAAACAATATTCCTTTTTGAGTGATCTAATTTTAGAAACCATTCCCATCTTACCACCCCAGAATTTGTTCATACCTGGTATGCAGCCATCTACAAATGTTATAGGTGATTCCAAACATAGTAGCTTACAATATCCAATAATTGGACTTTTAGTGTCCCTAAGTGCAGAATAGAAATTTTATGATGTGAAATTATTTGCAATTTTTGAAGTGGTGGTTTTTCATCAAACAGTTAAGATACAGCCCTGAAAGTTTGTGCAATATTTAATGGTTTGGCTGGTAGAAGGTACAAAAGTTATTAAAGAGTCTTGATACAGTATTTCCCAGACCAATGGCTCTCAAAATTTTCAAAAAATTCCACTGTAGTGAAAAATGTTATAAGTTCAGGAAGTGGATGATTCTTGAGAAAACTGGAGGTAAATTTTTACTTGATATTTAGGGTATTTTGAGCTCTTACATTTCAGAAACCCCAGATCTAAAGAAGTTCATTCATCTGTAATTAGAAGTGGCATGTTTACTGTGGTGTCACCGCCAGACACCACACTTGCTAGGTGGTAGCTTAAATCGGCCGCGGTCCAATTAGTACATGTCGGACCCGCGTGTCGCCACTGTGTGATCGCAGACCTAGCGCCACCACAAGGCAGGTCTCGATATACGAACAAGCACTCGCCCCAGTTGTACGACGACATTGCTAGCGACAATACGGACGAAGCCTTCCTCTCATTTGCCGAGAGACAGTTAGAATAGCCGTCTGCTAAGTCCATGGCTACGACCTAGCAAGGCGCCAATTGTAACAGTGCATGTATCTTACGAGTCGCATTTGTATAGTCCAGAGAGATGTATCACAAGGATCAGTAAAGTTAAGTATAAAGTAGCTCCGTACTTTTCTTGCTACCATTCAATAGTTATCCTGTTCCAGAATTCACGCCCGTCGGCGTGTGTGTACGCGTGCCTTTCTTTCGGCTACTACCGTGTGGCGTAACAGTCTTGTTACGTCACTACATTTACCTCTGCAAGATACCTTAATTTCCTTTTTGCTATGTTTTAAAATATGGTCACAATTATCGAGGATCTGTACACAAAATTTTGATGAATGAAGAAGTGCAGTTTGTTATACATTTCAACATACTGCTATTTCACAACTGTAAAATGTATTTTGAACAATAGAAATCCTGTGATGCCCTGATGAATAAAAGTTGCAGTATTCAAAAAATGTTCAAATGTGTGTGAATTCCTAAGGGACCAAACTGCTGAGGTCACTGGTCACTAGACTTACACACTACTTTTACTAACTTAAAGATACAGGTTACTTATAAATGGTGGAAAAACAGAAATATTTTATTAAATTATATAGTCTTTCCTGATTACATTGATAAATACCCATAGGGTTTCAAATGAAAAATGACCTATATATACCAAACTTTAAAGTTACGGTCATGTATGTTGCCACGCCCCCTTTATTTCTGTTACAGAAACCAGTATTATTTCAAAAAGAACTGAACCTTTTGTTTCCAGCGTTTGTATGTATGATACATTGTATATGTTGGTAACAGTGCAGGTTTCTAGTGTCTGTAAATGATTATCTTTCTTAGTCTTTACTTTTGTTTCGCTGAAGCAGTTTGTTCAAATGTTACTGAATGTTTGTTGCCCAAGTGCTACATATATTTGTTGAAGTACATATCCTTTAGTGTGCAACAAATACAAGTTATTACACAAATCAAGAGATTCAATAAAAGTAAATTCCATGGTAACCAGTTCACAAACAAAGCAAAAGCCACACTGTTTAAAATAACCACTGTATCAATTCTTCAGGGAAGAAACTTCCACAAGGCACGCCTCCCAGTAATTCAAATTTTTGTGCTAACAATGACTATTTTGGATTTGTTGTTGTTGATGATGTGGGCATCTTATCTTCTTTGATAAAGGAAGTGGCGAAATGTAAACAATGTGATGGTGTAGGCTGTCTGGAAGTAACTGAACAACACAGTAGCAGGAAAGGTTCAGCGTCAAAATTAGTTGTTCTGGGTAGATCCTGCAATAAATCTATCTCGAAAATGACTTCAAACATTGTGCATAATTCATATGATGTGAATTTGAAGTTAGTGTACACAGTACATGCAATAGGACACGGAAAAAAGGCTGCTCTAAAGTTTGGTTTGATGGACCTTCCTCCTCCTACCAGTAGGTACAGCAAGTACTTAAAAATACTTTTAGGTGCCTTGACAGTTGTCTGAAGCATCTATGAAATGTGCAGTAGAAGAAACTATAAATATTAGTGGAACCAGGGACACTGCTGTTGCACTTGATGGGACATGGCAATGTTGCGGACATCATTTCCTTTGGTGTTGTAAGTGCTACTTCTATGGAGAATGGAAAAGTTGTTGATGTTGAGTGCTTATGTGTAAGTACTGTCACACCTGCCATGGTAACACTGAAGGACATATTGAACATCAGTGTTCTCACACACTTCGTTACCGTCGCTCGCGGACACCAATGCCACTAGCCCAACGCCACGTCAGGACGCAGAAAGTAAGGCAAGCTGGCTGCCGTGGCCAAGCTCCTGCTCACACTGGCGCGATATGGCCGGGGCAACAAGAAGAAGAGGCAAAGCAGACCACAGCACAAGAGGCAGCGTTACCGCTGCCAGAAGGTCGGGCACGTCGCCAGGATGTGCAAGGAGGCAGTCCCATGCCTGAAATGTGCCAAGGCGCATGACACGCACAACTGCGATAAACCACAACACGTGGTGCCCACATGTGTGAACTGTGGTGGCGCGTGTGCTGCAAACTTGCACAGCTGCGCATACCGAAAGAAGAGGACACAGGCCACCGCAAGAAAAGCGGCACATAAGGAAGAGGTTGCGGCCCCACAAGGACTGCGTCAACAAGATGTCAGTGATGCTGGAGTCCCGCTCAGTGCCGCCACTGACGACGCAGTGACTGCTCTCAAAGCCGCAATGGAGGCAAAGAGGGCAGCCACACAGAAGGAGCTCTTTGTCATTCACCGGCAGCTCCAACAGCTGCGGGAGGAACTCAGGATGGCGATGAAGAAGACACCCATCCCCGACGCCACCTCCACGGTGGCTCGACAAGCAAGGGTGGACGCGGCAGCCCAGACGGGTGTTCCGTAGCAACACAAACAGACGTCACCCTGGAACCTGAAACAACACAGGAGACCGGGGAGACGCCCATGGATGTGGCACTGTCCTCCCCTTCCCCAACTCCCGATGGGGAGTTGAAACACCAGAAGAAACATGAAGAAGAGGGTGGGAAACTGTGCACCGATGTCATCCCTTTCCCGACAGCAGCAACATAACGGTGGTGCTGAAGAAGATCGACATCTTGCTGCAGGATGGACACTTCAACGAGCAGCAAAACCCATACCTCTTCGCCCAGGTAGAAGGCATGCAGAAGCCTTCGCTACAACATAGGCCACTAGACTTCCGTGGTGGACACCGGGCAATAATGCTCGAATTCGCCACAAGAAAGGATCTCAACGGGAACCCCATATTCACGCCGTGCGACTGGGACTACATCCTGCAAGACGCAGTCGTAAGGCTGAGGAAGGAGGAAACACCATCACACAACCAGCAAGGAACAGGAGGCAAGGCTGTAACAAGCTAGAACTCCACCATCCTCGGTCCATTGGAGGTAAGAGTGTGATGGAGCTCTAAAAATATTTCAGACGTTGGTGCCAGTTTATAACATTAGATATACAAAAGTACCTATGTGATGGGGCCTCAATAAAATTAATGATTTCAATGTTTATGGTGACACCTTGATAACAAAACTGGAGTGTTGTGGACATGTACAAAGGAGGATGGGTGCTAGATTGAGGAAGCCACGAAGAGAAATTAAAGTTGCTATCTGATGGAAAATCTCTGGTTGAGGCAGAGTGACAGAAACTGAAACAGACATCCTTCAGAGATATTATGGACTGGCCATTAGACTCCCAGAATTTTATAACAAACATCCTCCCCTCATTTATTTGGTATTTTTAACTAACCAACCAGAACTTGTGTCTCTACAAAGAGAATATAGCTGTTGATTTGAGAAATTTCTTTTAACTCCAAATAAATATGACTGTACTGGAGGCTTCTCTGGCAATGTAATCGTGTTGAGAAGACTAGAACTTGATTTTAGTGAAGAATAAAATAATCTTATAACAGAGAACAAACACAAATAGTGAGACGACAAAGACCAGATAATAATGCTGTGTGATATTCCGTCTATTGATCATGCTGTGGATGGGACATTCAACTCTAACCTGTCTACCTTCCTTCCTTCCTTGTGTGATATGCCACGAGGTCCAATGACAGCATGCATTCTACAGTACGTATTGCAGGCACAAGGCACAAATGTAATATGCACCTCAAATAGATGTTGAA
Source organism: Schistocerca piceifrons (assembly GCF_021461385.2). Lineage (NCBI taxonomy): Eukaryota > Metazoa > Arthropoda > Insecta > Orthoptera > Acrididae > Schistocerca > Schistocerca piceifrons. The sequence goes on from NC_060140.1 coordinate 306,545,747, forward strand.
GTGCTTTGAAAATCACAAAGAACAAACATCCTGTTCTGTGAAACATGAAAAATATCTCCATCAGTGTTAAAATTAAATGAAAATTCATGTCAAAAAATTTTGGAATAAACATGACTTAAAGTATCACTGAAACCATTAGTTTACCTTCAAAACTTGAAAATCATGTTTTAAATAATTCATTAACCTCACAGAGGTATCAGAGTTTCAACTGTCATTTTATTTGAAATTATCATAGTTTCAATAGGTACCTCAAAAGTTGTATAACAAAGGGTGGTGAAAGCACAATTGCTGCTAAAGCTAGAATAACACAGGAAAAAAATTACTTATCCAGAAAAGAAAACTACTGGCAACAGTGTCATTGACTATTAGAAAAGGATTATTTAAAAGCTACTTTTGGAACATTTGCATGTATGGGGGCAAACACTTCCATATCAAAGGTGGTGAAAAAAGGAAGTTTGTAAGCTGAGAAGATTGGGAATTGGAGGAGAAAGTTGAAGATACTGTGGACTGACAGATGCTCAACCAAAGAAGTGATAAGAACAGGTGACACAAGGAGCCTGCTGAAGAGTGTCACTGTTAGTAGGAACAACATAATTACCAGTTTGCTTTGTCATTCATCCCAGTTTGTTACTCTGATCGAGAGAATGAGTTTGGTGTGGGGAGGGGAGAAAAAGAAGACAGAGAGCATGACAAAGACAAAAGTTTATGGACAAAATTAAATCTTTTAGAAGATAAATGAGCATCAAAAACTAGCACTAAAGATGGAAGAACTGAAAGTGAGCCACAAACTGGTGGGCTGAGGTGAGAAATAACATGAAGCATATCAGTCATGGCAGAAACTTCAAAGCAAAATTGTATACTTCAATGTTATTTGACGAAACACCTGCAAGGCCATACCCTTGCATGATATTAAAAGTGTCTGATATGTCAATACATTTCATAATTTTAAATACTATGAAAAATTTCACTGATTGGTAATGATAAATACCTTAAAAGCAGAGAACTGTTTGATCTCACAACATGAAGAGCATAAAATTGAGGAGAGAGGGGGGGGGGGGATTTTTGCAAGTGATGTGAATGATTTAAAATATTCATCTAGTATCAGCACACACAATTTATTTTCACATTATAAAAACATAACACAGTTTTGCAAAAGGAGACTTTGTAAATCTATCGTATCTACACCCGAACATATGTATAAATTTTATGGATTTCAGGCAATTAGTACCTTTCATTCAAATATATGATACACAATGCAAATAGTGTCCAGCGTAGCAAAGAAAATCGTGCTCCTCTCCAAAAGAAGAATAAATTACTTTTAATTTTCTTTGTTACTGGAATGATTAAGGTAACCTTTCTAACATTCTTGAGTCAGTAATTTATTTTCACAAAGTTGGCAAAGCCAAACAATCCCAAAATAATTACTATAATTCATCTCAAATGAAAGCAACTGTGTCTAATCTAGATAGCCATGTGTTTCCAAACGAAACAAATGTTTAATATGATTCCACTTACCTTTTCTTTGATGATTAGACAATGTATGAATCACATGATGATAAAAATTCTGGTAATATGAAAGGAATGTGTAGGAACAATTAGTCACGTTGACGTCTATTAGTATTAGTCTATTAGTATTTTCCTCGGCCTAAATTCACAAGCTTGTAACTATGATTATGTCACTGGGTTCATATACGTATTATGTGCACAATTTTTTTGACAATGAAGAGCAGCTTACTGACAGATCTCATATTAAAAGCATGTTTCAAATCAGCAGAGGTTAGAAAGTCTTAGGAGACATTATTGCTCTGGAGAAAGGAAAAAATCTGAATATTCATTAGTAGTGTCTTTCTGTAAGGTCACTGGACATACAGTGAAGCCAGCACAAGCTCTCTTCAGAAAGACATTTTTAATTTCAAGATTACATCAGTGGCTTCTTCAGAGTATTATAAACAAGGCGGATGTATACAGATGTATACCAATGGAGACTTATCACCTCACACTACAAAAATTGTCACTAATAAAACAATTTTTGCGGAGTTCACTAAAGAGCCACAATGTGTTGTCAGATCCATAACTTTAAACACAATGAAAACTTGTCTTCATATTGTGAGTCTCTTGTTGCTGCTGCTGCTTCTGTTGTGATCCGAAGACTGGTTTGATGCAGTTTCCCACACTAGCCTATCATGTGCAAGCCTCAACATCACAGGATAATTACTGTGCCCTACATCAATTGGATCCTGCTTATTGTATTCAAACCTTTGTCTTCCCATACAATTTTTATCTCCCACACTTACTCCCATTACCAAACTTGCCATTCCTTGATGCATAAGGATGCGGCCCATTTAAATTGATCCCTTCTTTTATAAAGTTCTACCACACACTCCTCCTCCTCCTCCTCTCCTCTCCCCCCCCCCCCCCCTTCCAATCCGATTCAGTACAACATTTCAAAAGGTCCTATTCTCTTCTTGCCTTAATGGCTTGTAGTAATGTTTCACTTTCATACAAGAATACACTCAAGACACATCTTCAGATTTACTAACACTTAAATATATTAGGTGTTAACACATTCCTTTTTCAGAAATGCTTTTCTTGCTATTGCCTGTCAGCATTTTGCACCTCGACCAGCATGTTATTTTGCTAACCAAATAGCAGAACGTATCTGTTACTTTTAGTGTCTCATTTTCTAATCTATTCCCTTCAGCATCTCCTGATTTAATACAACTGCATTCAATTAGTATCTTATAATCTCTTTTCCAGGCACTATCAATTCCATTCAACTGCTCTTCCAAGTTCTTTGTTGCCTCCGACATAATTACGATATCATTTGCAGACCTCAAAGACTTTATTTTTCATCTCCTTTCTCCGCATTTCTCCTTTGTTCACTTCATAACCTGCTCAAATGTACAGATTGCAGATCATCAGAGAAAGGATACAACCCTATCTCACTCCCTTCTGAACTACAGCTTCCCTTTAATGTTACACTCTGATAATTGCAGTTGTTTCTGTGCAAGTCATAAATAACATTTTGCTCTATGTACATTATCTATGATACTTTCAAAATTTCAAAGAGTATATTCTAATAAACATTGTGAAAAGCTATCTAAATCTACAAATGCTATAAAGGTATGTCTTTCTTCAACCCACCTTCTAGTTTAAGTCGTAATGTCAGTATTGATTTGAACATTTCTCCGGAACCCACACTGAACCTTCCCTGAGGTTGGTTTCTATAATTTTTTCCATTCTTTTGTAAATAATTGGTGTTAGTATTTTCCAAACATATCTTATTGGATTCTGTAGAAATACTGGAACACGCCAGGCAATACTGACCCCACAATTTATCTTAGAAGCTAGATTAAGGAAAGGCAAACCTACTTTTCTAGCATTTGTAGACTTAGAGAAAGCTTTTGACAATGTTGACTGGAATACTCTCTTTCAAATTCTGAAGGTGGTAGGGATAAAATCCAGGGAGTAAAAGGCTATTTACAATTTGTACAGAAACCAGATGGCAGTTATAAGAGTCAAGGGACCTGAAAGAGAAGCAGTGGTTGGGAAGGGAGTGAGACAGGGTTGTAGCCTTTCCCCGATGTTATTCAATCTTTATATTGAGCAAGCAGTGAAGGAAACAAAAGAAAAATTTGGAGTAGGTATTAAAATCCATGGAGAAGAAACAAAAACCTTGAGGTTTGCCAATGACATTGTAATTCTGTCAGAGACAGCAAAGGATTTGGAAGAGCAGCGGAACAGAATGGGCAGTGTCATGAAAGGAGGATGTAATCAACAAAATCAAAACAAGGATAATGGAATGTAGTCGAATTAACTCGGGTGATGCTGAGGGAAGTAGATTAGGAAATGAGACACTTAAAGTAGTAAAGGAGTTTTGCTATTTGGGGAGCAAAATAACTGATGATGGTCGAAGTAGAGAGGATATAAAATGTAGACTGGCAATGGCAAGGAAAGTGTTTCTGAAGAAGAGAAATTTGTTAACATCGAATATTGATTTAAGTGTCAGAAAGTCATTTCTGAAAGTATTTGTATGGAGTATAGCCATGTATGGAAGTGAAACATGGACAATAAATAGTTTGGACAAGAAGAGAATAGAAGAAGAGATCAGTTGGTAGGACATGTCCTGAGGCATCAATGGATCACCAATTTAGTACTGGAGGGCAGCGTAGAGGGTAAAAATCGTAGAGGGAGACCAAGAGATGAATACACTAAGCAGATTCAAAAGAATGTGTGGGTTGCAGTAGGTACTGGGAGATGAAGCTTGCACAGGATAGAGTAGCATGGGGAGCTGCATCAAACCAGTCTCAGGACTGAAGACCACAACAACAACAAAACAACAACTCATTTAACTGGTGGTTCAGTAGTATTCACACCTGTCAGCACCTGGATGCTTTGAACTTGGAATTATTAAGGTCTTTTGGAAGCCTGGCACTATTTCGGCTCTCTTATTTACCTTCACACCAGGTAAAATAATTTTGTCATGCTTGGTTCTCCAAGTACATCGATAATTCTGAGGGAATGTTACCTCCCCAACAGCCTTGTTTTCACTTAGGTCTTTCAGTACTCTGTCAAATCATTCTTCCAGTATCTTACCTCCCATCTCAACTTCACCTACTTCCTCTTCTTTTTCCATAATATTTCCCCTCACAGTTTCCCTTATAGATGTCTGAGCTCTTGATAGTCATACAGGTCCTTTTCTTTTCTCCATAGATCTTCTCAATGTTCCTACTGGTTACATATATCTTGTCTGTTGTTATGCAAACTTTTACATCTGCAGTTTTCCTCTAGCTATTCCCGCTCAACTATTTTGCACTTTCTGTCAAAGTCATTATTTAGAAATCCATATTCCCTTTCATCTATCACCTGCTGCATTTTCATATTTTTCCCCATCATCAATTAAATTCAATACATTGTGGTATCCCAGGATTTCCACCAGGCATTGTCTTTTTACCTCTGTGATCCTCTGCTGACTTCCACATTTCATCTTCGCTTTCTATTCTACTCATTTCCCATGTTAGTCCAACACTGAGTTAAAGAAGCTCCCTCAACCCTTCCACAACTTCTGGTTCCTTCATTTCACCCAGGTCTTACCTCCTTCATTTCCTATCTTATTGCAGTTTCTTTAGTTTTATTGGGTGGTTACCCCATCTTAACTTCCATTTGTACATTGCATGAGCACAATCCAGCTCTCATGGGGGAAAAAACGTTAATTGCACAGTGTCAGTATCTTTTCCTTAGATTTTTTTGCTGCTTTATGGGATTGCTCACATTATGAACACCAATACACATACTATACTTAGCACTACTTTTCCATTTTCTTCCCAGCTTCCCTTCCTGTCACTGCCACATCATCTTAACCTACAATGGATGAAGAAGCAGCTGGGATTTTCATATCATACACACAGTTACCATGTAAATTTTCTTCTCTGTATTTTAATTGTTTGTGCACTGTGTTTCTAATACAAAGACATGATACAGCTCACCATTTGTCTAGATAGTAGTGCAAAAGGGATGCTTGAACTTACCTGTGTACAAGAGCAGCAATGTACTTTCAATGTGGACCTGGTTCATCTTTCTGAGTCAAAAACAAGCATTCTTAAGTGTTACACTGTGTAAAGAGTCTTTTCTCAAGTGGTAGAACACCACCAAAAATTCACTTTGGAGAAGATCGTTGCTTCATATACAATTGTGTACAACTGTCAATCTGAAGTACAATGACATTTTAAACAAAACATGCAACAAAAATTATATTTCACTTGTATATACACAACAGGATTTACAGGCACTAAATGCAGGTCATCGCATGTTTTTACAATAGAAAGTCAATGCCCACAACACTGAATAATAAAAAATAAAGGCTTAATGACATCCACACCTCTGAGTACAATCACCATATGTACAGTGTCCTACAAAACAAGACACCACCTTATTTGGCTTTAGCCACACCTACCACTGCTGGTCGAATTACACGTTCATGTAGCTTGTAACCAGTATTTGTGACAACAATCACAGTGCCTGCCTCTTTTCCTTCAACTTCCTGCAAATAATAAAAGGAGTTCAAACAGTAGCAGATGTAGTAGTAATAGGTAATTGTAAGGTAGTGATCTCAAAGATATTAAAACACATTTCTTATAACTAGCAGGGTCATCATCAAGCCGACAAGTGACAAAATTCTGTAATATCTTTCCAATACATATGCACCTATCGATTAATCAAAACGTTGATCACCGATGGAAAACATAAATATGCACTGCAACCATCCACACTGTATCAAAGTAAAATTTGGTCTGTGGTAAACACTTACACGGAATAACGCATTTGAAATGTGTAGGTATCAAACTAAAAATCTGCAATACCAAATGAAGAAAGGTTGCTCTTCAATTTCTGTGGCATGCTACAGCATATATGAGGGGAGGAAGCATAGAATATCAAAAGCATGCAAGTACGCAGCAAATATATGGTGGTTATATTAAACTTTCACTACTAGAAAGGACCCCCATGAAAAACAAGCGATTGTAGGAAAATGAAACTTTGTGGAAACATTTGTAAAGGCATGTGGAAGATAAATAATGAAAAACCTTTGAAAGAAACATTTTAATTTCCACACGAGAGGGTAACAAATTAAATACATACCCTGTTTAAATTCCAGGTTAACATACGTTGCTCAATGTGACAACCACCTGAATCTATGACAGCCTGGAAGTTTGTACATATACAATTTCACAACTGTTCGTAGCACTTTTAAACAACTTAAGCAATTTGGGTGCAACTGGCTGTCAGTCTCTACTAGAAGCAATTCCCAAACCGCCAGTTAATTCAAGCTTCCAGACATTGTTGTTCAACCCGGGTGTGGAAAGAGGACCTCTTCATGTATCTTTCATGCTTCGAATACTCATGAAGAGCAGCAGCACTATTGCCATGGTTTTATCGAAATAGGTTTACAAGCCAAGTCTTGCTCCCCTTGTCCACACCCAGGTTGACTGACTACAACTATAATGCACAAAGATTCTTGTATTTCAACCCAAAGTCAGTATACCAGTACCTGCGCCCAATGGCAAGTCATGTCTTTAACACAATCTGATCATCATTCTAATATAGCTAGTACCCACATGGTAAATAGTTTACCTTGCACTATGGCTCAAGTACACACTTTAATTGTAAAAACCCTGGATATCAAGTTTAGCATGGATCAAGAGAGTCTGAAGAAGGCAACTGATAACAGAGCCCACAATCCTTGATTATGATGACCAGTGTATATTTTGATGCCTTCTGACCTTCAACATATTTATAATGCCCAATCTCCATTCCTTTCTTTGGTTCTAAATTGAGTTGCACAAATTTTCAAATAGGGTAACTCGTGCACTGACAGCATCACAGTGTTACTTAAAAAATTGAATTAAGAGTAAAAAATTTCTGTTTGTTCCCACTCTGCTGCCCTTATTGTTCTGGTATTTCAGCTATAGCACTAATTCAATAAAGATTTTTTTACCACAGCATCGTAGTCCTAGAGAATCACGGAAATTAAAACTTGTGTAAAATATTATTAACATATTAAAAATGTTACAGAATGTAATCTGTTGAAATGTCGAAAACCAGGGAGCCAAAAACAAGAAAACAGTCTGTCTTCTTTATTATTTAAAACAATACCATTCAAGACAAATGTGACTGATTGACTACTTGATAAAATGGTAATACTGGATTTTATTTAATTATTACAATTTTCATCAGGTAGTAATTCAGTTATATAGCTTCAAAATTCATACCATGTCTATCATTTAAGAAGTTCAGACTGAAATTTACATCTAATCTCTTGCAAAGGAAATATAATGCACTGGCATAAAAAGTGGCACACTGACTCTTCCCACCAGAGTGAAATGTCATGGCAGATAAAAGAACACAAGCGGATAGATGGATGAATAGGGAGTCTTCCTTCCTCCCTTCTCAGTAACAAGAAGGTGGTGCTCTTCATCTGTATGAGCATTTGCACTGTCCACAGCTTGTTACAGCCGACTACAAGATGACACTTTTTTCTCCAAATTGGTCATTCGAAGAATACAGGATCACCTTATATTCAGAGGTTAAGCTCTTGTTGTTGCTGTGTTCAAAGTTTTGATGTTACACAGCAGCCTAATATACAGGTTACTTCTACAGTTATTCCTATCGAAGTCAGTAGGCGTCAAAAACACATTTGCTAAGAATTTGTAAAAATGCAATGTCTGGAAAGCACGAGGTCTATGAAAAACTGAAAAAATTGGTGTAGGAGACATGAAAGCTTGCAGACCTCTGAGCTAGAAAATAACAGAAAATGAAAAAATTTGCAATCTTGATTATTGGGGCATTACGTCACATCTTTGTTAGCCAGTTTTAACTAGACAGAAATAACACCATGGGGGCGGCTGGATGCTCCAAGAGGAGCTTAAAGTCGCAAACCAATACAGCAATTACAAAAACTAACATAAAAATAAGAGCATGCCTGAGATGCTACTGATTGGGTGTTTGTGCAACCAGTCAGAGTGCTAGACAATATGCTACCTCACTTCCCCAAAGTCTTGCTATTATTCTGCTGCACATTTTTGAGAAGTAACACTCTTGTATCAACATATGTAATAACATCTGCAATTACAAAATAAGAAAAATTTCAGGAATACACTTGGGTTACTGGTTGCTCTGTCTGTCAGTTCTTAGATCCCTTACCTGGGAGGCCACTGCTGTCAGCACCACAGCTGCCACCATGTGAATCCTGCTGTCACCCTGTTGATGAAACTAAAG